>NC_073303.1:64954623-65683790 GCF_027595985.1 Sorex araneus
GGATGACAGTGATACAGTGCAGGACCTGAAAATGAGAAAATTGCTGTGCTATATACGAAGCCCATTTATTGTTAAGATTACACATTTTAAAATCAATAAACAATATAAATGATTATTACAATTGATACTAGTTGTTAAGAGTGCACTTGGGGGGAAAAGAACCTGCAAGTTTTTTATTTGAGCAGGGGGTGGGGAGCAGTTGTGAGAGAAACACCCAGCGGTGTTGAGGACTTACTCCTGACTCTATTTTCAGGGATCCCTCTTGGCAGTGCTCAGGGGACCATATGAAGTGACAGAAATCAAACCCTAGTGAGCCACTAGTAAAGAAAAACTTCTGACTCCTGTACTATTTTTGCAGCCCAAACTTCAATTTTTTAATACTCCTTGTATTATCTCTCTCCCCCAATTCCCTTCTACTTGGGTAATTTTGATTCTATTATCAGAACCCACTACCTTGTCTTTTAATTTTTTTTTCTTTTTGCTTTTTGGGTCACACCTGGCGATGCACAGGGGTTACTTCTGGCTCTGCACTCAGGAATTGCTCCTGGCGGCGCTCAGGGGACCATATGGGATGCTGGGAATCGAACCCTGGTCAACTGCGTGCAAGGCAAATGCCCTACCTGCTGTGCTATCGGTCCAACCCCTTAATTTTCTTAATCTGTGTATCAATTTTATATTTTTATATTGCACATCTGATACTTTTATTTTCCCTTCTGATTTATTTTGTTTTGTATAAATTGCATGCATTTCTTCTATTCTGTTGTGTATTGCAAAATGTCAGCCTTTTATATCTGAATAGTCACTCATTGTATATATGTATCACATCTTTTTATCTAAGTTTTTGGCTTTTATGTTTCAGTTATTTTAAATAATATTATAAATGTTGAGAACAAATGTAATTTGTGTTAATATTTTTATATTATTCAAATAGGTACAGAAGTGGGATGCTGACTCAGGTAGTATCTAGCTACAGCCTCTTTAGAAAGCTTCAGATCTTTTAAATAAGTTGATTAAATGCCTTAATTATTGTAGAAATTTACAATCCCACCAACAATGTGTGTAGGAGTACACAAACTGAGTTCATTTTATCTCATTCCCTCTCCAGTATATGTTATTACTTCTGATATCAGTCATTTTCACAGGTTTGAGATGGTATCTCACTGTGGTCTTAATTTGCACTTTTTTTTATAAGATGAGTATACATCTCTCAGTCATCTGTTTATCCTCTTTGCAGAAGTATTTACTCAAATCCTTTGTGCATTTTTAAAAACTGTGTTGTTTAATTGTTAAGCTATATGTGTTATTTATATACATTACTATTAAACCTTTACCAAATGTATAATGTGCCAATATTTTCTCCCTGACCATAGTTTTTTTTATTATACATCTGTATGTAGCCCTTTAGCTTATAAATTGGATTTAAGAAATGGCTGGTGTTGAGAGATTCATAAGTAAATTTCAAAAATGTTCAACAAGCTGCAGAGATGCCTCCAGACCCTGTGCCATGCTGAGTCTTATATCCGGGCACGCCAAAGAGGAGGGAGCGAGTCTACCACCCACACAAACAGAGCTCCAGCAGCCAAAAACCTCCATAATCCAATCACTGCCATACTCACGGCTGGACTGCACAAGCTTGTGACGAGCTTCATCCAGGAATGAATCCATTAAAAACTCACATATGTGGGTTTTGTGACTGAAATCTCCAGGCACTCACGGAGTCAAGGATAGGCTACCTTCCCCCATCCCCCTGTGCTTCTGGGAACCTGGCAGACACATCCATGACTGCCTCTAGTACCATATAAGCTCATTAAGTGGCTGTGATCCAGAGACTCATAAATAGATATCAAAAGAGATCAACAAGCTGCAGAGATGCTTCCGGACTCCAAAGTCACCCATAATCATACTCTACACCACTGACATACCACACTACATTGGATGGGTTGTAAAGTAGAAGGTAACCAATCTCGATTAAGAAAACATTAACATACAAAGCTTAACCTGTAACATGTTAGTAATTTCTTATACAAGGGATTAAGGTCTCCGAGGTGAGAGACAGCAATCTTCACACATTTTCTTCTAAGGAAAACTTTTTTAATTATTTTTAGCAAATTATTCATAGCAAGCCATACAAAATAAATTATCTAGGGCTTTCAATTGGTGTAGGCTTGGGTGGGAGTTGGGAAAATGGGAAATAATGGTGGTGGGAAGGTGTCATGGTGGTGGGATTGGTGTTGGAATATTCAATCTAATAAATCATTGTGAACAACTTTATAAAAATAAAATTAAATATTTCAAAAACTATGCTTTGTAAAAACTAAAAAGAAGGAATAGTTGGTGTTATTGATTTCCATAGGTTAGATTTTACTCTAGAAGAGCAAAAAGCACTCTACATGAAGTTAACTAAAAGTCAGTTAAAATGTTACTGATATAACTTCAGTTATAGTCATTTTTCTAACACTTGAATACATTTGAGATATATGTATATATATATATATACATATATATATATTTGTTCCATAGGTAGAAAACAATTCCTATTGGTAGAAAACCCTTATAGTATATCTTTACTTTGTTTTAATACTAAAGGGCATGTAAAATAAAAAAGAGAATGACCTCGTTTTATAATATAAAACCTTTATATTCAGAATGAAAAGAAATCACTACTTGATATTATTGTACAATTGGAATTCTTCTTTTCCTACCTAATTGATTATCATTTAAGATTTTACTGTAATGCCTCTGATCTTCTTGCCTACATTATTTCTCATGGCAGATAGGAATAATACATATTAGGACAGTTATAAAGATCAAAAGAAATATTTTGTAAAGTGATTACTGAATGCTAATTTCTAGTAATGAACTGAATCACTAAGTATGATTCAACATTGCCTTGAGACTTTCTATAATGTTTTCAAGTTATCCCAATAAAAGGATGAAGATTCTATTTTCTTTTTCTTCCAATCAAATATTATTCCCTCTGACTAAGCCACAGTAGTGAATGGGAACTGCCTGCCAACAGACGGCCCCCACGAAGAACCACAAAGAGCTGTTCATTGCACCCAGCCTAAGCTGTTCATTACACTCTGTGAGTGCAACTCATAACTTCTTGTCAGAGATTTATAATGATTATTATAATGCATTTCTGTATGAGTTTTCCATTTCTGTAATAGCAAATTACTACTAACTTAGTGGCTAAGACAACACAATGCACTATCTGACAGTTCTTTTTGTCTGAAACTCCATGTGACTGTCATTGGTTTGGTTTCATTGAAGTAATTCACAAGATTGAGTTTCTTGTTTGGAAACCCTAGGGATGAGGCTGTTTCTTTGACTTTTCCAGTCCCTGCAGACTACCTGCACTCCTCGACTTGTTGCCTTTCCCTCCGTTGGCTACTAGTGTGTGGAAAGGTGCTCACTGTTCTTTGTGAGAGAAATGAAAACCCAAACTACAATGAGATATCAGCCCAAATTGCAATGATATAGTAGCCTAAACTAGAATGAGATAGCAGCCCAAACTTTTTAGGATAGCTGTTGGTGAAAAGCAAAGATTTTACCAGTGTTGATGAGGATATTTAATCAAGGGAAGACTTGTGTTGATTGTGAAAGTGTAGATTGGTGTAACCATTCTGGAAGAAATTATCAAAAGGGTCTCCAAATATTTTGTAAAGGAAGAACCACCATACGATCTATCAATACTTTCCTGGGTAATTCTTGCAAAATAAATGAAATCAGAGGACTGGCCCACGGTTGGAAACTTGTCACAAGTGGGGAAAAGAGGGAGAGGGAAGTTGGGATAGAGAAGGGACTATTCTGACAGTGACAATCAGAAATGATCCTTCTGGGTAAGACTTGAATGCTGAAAGTAGGTAAAGCGATGTACATGATAACCTTATAGTAACCATACCACAAACCATAATCCCCCAAAAAAGAGGATGGGAGAGAGAGTGAGAGAGAGAAAGAGAGAGAGAATAAGAGAGAGAGATAGAAAGAGAAGAAAGTGTCTGTCATAGAGGCAGACTGGGGGTAGGATGTAGAAGGAGGGAAGTTGGGGGCATTAATGGTGGGAAATGTACACTGGTAAAGGGACAGGTGTTGGGACATTGTATGACTAGAAACCCAATCATAAACAACTTTATATCTATTTACCTCATGATAATTTAACCAAAAAAATTATTTTTTAAGAATGAAATCAGTATCTCAGACAAATACCTGTATTCCCAAAATCATTGCAGAGTTATTCATAATAGTCGAGAGGGGAAAGCAACCTAGTGTTAGTCAACAGATGAAGTGATGAGGGAAGGGTAATTGGATTAGACCCTGAGTAATCTGAGAGAATTTTCCATATCAAAGATTGTCTCTTTATTCACATCTGTCACGTCCTGTCACCAGGTGAGACAACATATCCACAGCTTCTGGAAATAATAAAGAAAGCTGTTGGATCAGGAAGTTAGCTCTGTAGCCAATCACTTGCCTTGCATGCGGGAGGTCCTGGTATTGATTCTTAGTACCACATGGTCCTCTCCAAGCTCTGCCAGGAACAACCCCCAGCATCTCTACCCAAACAAACAAGCCAAAATATAAAACTTAAGCTTCTTTCAGGGCCCTTATTTTCCTACCACAATACTGAACAGCTGAAAGATCTTTCCAAAAATGATTATGTCTTCTGAGCTTATTTCCCAATACAAACATTCCAGAAAACTGTCTGATCATAGATAGATTGAACACTTATTCTATAAAAGTGCTGTTGTAAATCAAAGTTTTTTATTTTCAACCTCAAACTTACCTTTATTGGCATTTCTAGGACTATTATGTTTGTCTGTTTTGGGGCCAACCTAGGACTCTTCAAGACTTTCTGAAGTTCTAGGGTGGAAAGGTGGTGTCACATGTGGTGCCAGAGATCAGACTGGGACAAATGACATAACTGCTGTACTATCTCTCTGGCCAAGTTTTTAATAGACTCTTATACCCAATATTGACAGACTAAATGTCTGACACCTTTCTTTCCCTTTTCTGAAATATGGCAGCCGAATGCATTAGATTTCTGTCTTCCAAGCATCTGTATTAAATGTTGGGAAAGATAACATGGAGGAGTCGGGGCGATAGCACAAGGATAAGCACTTGCCTTGTATGTGTGCTGCTGACCTGTGTTCGATCCATCAACACATATGATTCCCTGAGCACTGCTAGGAGTGATCCCTGAGCACAGTTGGGTGTGGCCCCAAACAAACAAAATAACAAAAGAAGGGAGAAAGATAATACATTAAGATTGTTCAAAATAGTACCCAAAAGGACTAATCACTTGAAAATAGTATATACATTATGAAGAGCTTATCATTGCCTTGTTTAAAACCTAATTGACAGTCGCTACTAATTCCCTGAACATTCTCTAGTCGTTTTTCATTTCCAACACTGGAGCCAATACTAGCTCTCTTGTTCCATTCAGCACACCCCCTCTCCTAGTGCTATTATTTCTAGTTTATTATTAAGACCATAGATCAGCATTCAATTCCAAAATGTAAGCCATGAAAATAATGCAAGTAATAAAAGAGTAAAGCCCTTTAAGGGTTCCATGCGTTTCTATAACACCAGCTCATGTATCCTGCAGGTATTAGCTCAGTCATTTTCTAAGCAAAGAGTTGGCTTCCTGGCAGGCTCAAGCTTATGGGGTTGATTCCGTTTTCTCAATGATTTCTTTTCTTAATGATTGAGTAGCCTTCTTCCAAGGCAATGGCTGAACTTACCTTACTTCCTGATCGCCTCCTAATCTTAGGAGCCTATGCCTGAGGATTTTCCTCCTTGTATTATGAAAGATCCATTGTTGTCACTGCACATGTTCTTTTATAGTAATCTCTGACCTTTGCAAAGTGCCAGTTGACTATCTCAAGTTGTCCCTTTATGTGCCATGGTTCATTAATAACTGGGCCTCTTCATCTATCTTGGCCAAACTAGAGGAAGGTTTTAGAAAACCCTAGTCTCATCCTGAGATATGCTCATACTTAGGTGAAGGGAATCTCCTCTGGCTCGTTTTAAACTATTCTTTACCGAAAAAAAAAATCAGAGGATGTTTGTGGCGATTCCGTTTTGTTGCTAGTACTATGAATTTCTGGAGCAGTGGGGTCTTGGCAGAGTACTGGCCGTGGAGAAGGCAGCTTCTGTCTAGATTTCCAGCACCTCTGGTTTTTCCCCTGATAGAATAGTTTACTGTGAGGGTAGTCGCCTGGGTCAGAAATAAGAGTCTAGTGCCTGAAGCAATATAGCACAGTAGGTAGGGCGCTTGTCTTGCATGAAGCCAACCTGGGTTCGATTCCCAGAATCCCATATTGTCCCCCGAGCACCACCAGGAGCAATTCCTCAGTGCAGGGCCAGGAGTAACCCCTGTGCACCTCTGAATGTGACCCAAAAAGCAAATAAATAAATAAGAGTCTAAATCACCTGTTCAGGGGCTGGAGCAATAGCACAGTGGGTAGGGTGTTTGCCTTGCATGTGGCCAAGCCAGGTTCAATTCCCAGCATCCCATATGGTCCCCTGAGAACCCCCAAGAGTGATTCCTGAGTGCATGAATCAGGAGTAACCCCTGTGCGTCGCCAGGTGTGACCCAACAAAGCAAAATTAACTAATTAAATTAAAAATAAATAAATGAATCACCTGTTCATCCTATGGAAGTAAGAACTGTGCCTTTGCCGGCAAAGGAAAGAAAAGTTACTCTTAAAGTTCTTTTCAGAAGAGTACAGATAATAAATCAGATGTAATTTATATTTTTATTTAAAAATATTTTATTTTACATATATTTTTATTTTAAATGTATTTTTATCTGATAATAAATCAGATGCAATTTATATTTTTCATTCTTTTTAAATGCCATTATTCACTCTAATTTCAAAGAGAAATGCATCCAAAGTCAAGATTTTTTTCACTAATAAATATAATTCATGCATGTGTGTACATTTCCTTCACAACACTGTGAGTCGTTTCTGGTCAAGAATAATAGCGTACTCATTTTTGAAACTAGCAATTGTCATAATACCTGGCACACACCATCAGGATTCAGTAAAAGATGGCTGAATATATCAATCAGGAACATTTATAACTATTTGATGGAATAGAGATAATAATCCACCTAATCCACCTATAAATTAGTGAACTCTATCTAAAAGATTAAATAGCCCCTACTACTTGACAGTATGTTTGAGGGTTAAATAGACATTAATAGACCTTGAAAACAGCGACCTTCCAGGAGCCGGAGAGGCAAGTACAAAGAACTGAATGGTGCAATGGGCAGAGCTGTCAACACAATACGCCAGAGCCACGTTGGACAAACTCTTCGTTCTGCTCAGCAGAGAGACAAAGTCAAAGAAAGACTCAGAGACAGTCTCAGTCGTGTTCAGCCTTAGAAGAGAGAGAGAGAGAGAGAGAGAGAGAGAGAGAGAGAGAGAGAGAGAGGGAATTCCATGGAAAGGGAGATAGCATGCACAGGAGCACAGGTATTGGAGAACGGAGCATCCTCAGACAGCGAGGTTACCCGCAAAGACCAGGAGTGGGCCACGAGTGACGAGAAATGAGGCTAGGACAGAAATTAGAGGCAGGAATCCAGCTTCTCTGGACCCTCCTAAGTGGGCCATGCAACTCCCCCTCATCAAATGTGTTTCAGGGGGAAAACACCATCAGCGCCGAGTCTGATAATTTAGTTGGGCAGTGAAGCAAGTGGGAGACAAGAGAGGTGGAAAACTAGGGCAGCGGATATGAGGAAAAGTTCTAAAACGACCCTCATTTTGTCCACACCATTGACTCGTTCATTCATAGAACTTGAGCACAAATGTGAGCCATTAGTGTCTCCTCTGGTCTCGCTAGTCCTACCGGAATTACAGACAACCAGGTTGAAAAACAATTTTTCTACGCTGGAGAGAAGAGGCAAGCGTGAATGTCGAGAGTTAATCCCCAGGCATCTCCTAAACTTGCACTTAATCAACACGAACATGTTCTCTCTGACTGCTCCGCCCCTCGCGTGGGCAACTGTGTGACACGGCAACTGCATGTCTGCTTGATGAGAAGAGAGATTAGCACCACGGAGCAGCCTGTGACATTCCTCAGCTCTCTGCCACTACCCGCTCTCAGAGGATGTCAGGTCGAGGGGAAGAAAGGGTCCAATTGTTCCTCCCCATTTCTGCTGAGCTTGCAGGCAGAACTACCAGTTAGCGGGTGTATGCGCTTGCCTGGGGAAGGCAAACTGGCCTTAAAATAGAAATCAGCCTTCCCCTTTCTTATCTTAAAGCACGTTGAAAATGAACTCAAATCTGGGGTTTAAGAGCGTCGGGTAATTCCTGTTGGTTTGATTTCTTTAATTCTCCACTACAGGATACAATTTGCTAAAGTAAATTGATAATAAAGTAAATTGAAATAAATAATAAAGCTTGATAGGAGCCTGATTGTTAATACTGTGGAGACGTCACTGGTGCCCGCTCGAGCAAATCGATGAGCAACTGTCACAGTGACAATGACAGTGACAGGAGCCTGGTAATACTAGAGACTGCTTTTGCTAAGACCCAAAAGGTGGGAGTTGATACTTCCAACACCATTCCTTTCTCCCCTCCTTGTCTTGTCAAGAGAGGATTTTCCTCCCGTTCTTCCCTTCTCCTCCCCTCCCCTCCCCTCCCCTCCCCTCGCCTCCCTCCCCTTCCTTGTGATGACCAGGGATCACACACATTTGATTGCAGTGCTCACACCCAGTGGAGGTGCTTGACTCCGTCTGAGTATTCTCCAGGGTGGCCCATGTGGTGCTGGCCAGGGCCGGCCAAGCCGGTCTCACCTGTGCCCGAGAGGGTCACACTCCTGGCCAAGATGCTCACACAACTTTAGTGGCAGTGCTCATATCTGCCAAGGTGCCAGAACCTCAGGGAGAGAGGCAGGGGTGCTGGCCCACGATCACCAACAGGAAGTTGGCACCAGGGATGGCGCTCACACCCTCCTTATTTTTAATATGTTGCTTTGCTCTCATGGCAAAAAAATTTAAAAAAATTATTTCGAGTTAAGCAATGGACTGGATGATGCCAATTTTGTTGGCAGCACCCAAGGCCTCCTAGTCAAAGGGCAGTGGAACACAGGCCATCTCGCCATCTAGTCTGACGGGGGTGAGCCCAGCCTCATCCAGACCAGAGCTGGGCGCCCTGACACCCACCCAGGAACACAATTGTGTTGTTGTCTGTCTTCTCCGTGGCCAACTGGGTGCTCTGGGAACTCTGACTGCACAGTGCTCGGCTAGGGCCGTCTCTCCTGGGCTCACTCTCTCCTCCGGGATCTGGGCTGTGCTCAACTATCTGGGTCTCTGGGAGGAGGGTGAGGTGAGGATCTTTCTGTGTGTGTGTGTGCGTGTGTGTCTGCTTTCTTGACCTTCAAAGCTTGACCTTGAGCTTGACTTGAGCGTCAGCATTTTGGGGGGAAGCGAGAATAGCAAGAGGGGCTTCCTTCTTAGCTCTCAGAGACATGAAAAGGCGCAGCCGGTTGCCAGAAGGCAGGGCCTCTCTGCACGGCTGAAATGCTTTAGCCTCTCCCCAAAGGCACCAGTGACCACCTGCTCCATCTAACCTTCGGAGGCGCATACCTCCCTGGAAGGTCCAGTTCCCTGCTTTTGGGAAGATCACATCACGCTCCCTGAGACCTTTGCAAAGGACTCCTGACTCTCTGCAACCTTCACGACACTCAGAGTCACATCCATTTGCTCAGCAATATTTCAGCCGTCCACCACAGTTATGAAATTCTATGCCACAGCCTGGCTTAGACACACTTGCCCTCCAATTGGAAGGCAATTCCACACTGGCCCTCCAATTCCACACCTACCTTTGAAGTTGAATTCATTTTAGTTCATTTGAACTTGTCGTTGCTAGATTTTTTTTGTACTGCCTTGGGTTTGCTTGGCTTTGCTGGTGTGTTTTGTGTTTTGTGTGGTTATTTTTCTCCCCAAAGGTTACTTTGGGATTGTGGGCAAGCAGTGAATATGCCCCCATGGCCTTTGGCGTTGTAAACTGCCTTCGACAGGCCTTTTGGAAATGTTGCTTAAAAATGTTTGTAAATGCCCTTTGGCCCTAATTAACTTAGTAAGTTAAAGTTTGAAAAATAATACAAACCAAAAAATAAAGTTAAAAGGAAAAGAAACAGTGTATGTACAAAAATGCTCACAGCAATACTATATAGTGCAACTAACCTAATCAGAAGTGGAGCTAACCTAAATGGTTAGAAAGTTCTGTAGAGTTTGGTGATATTTAAAACTTCCACAGGGGCCCTGTCTTTCATGACAGACTCAAGATAAATACGTGAATGTGATTTGAAGCCATTTCTTTTAAAGAGCCAGTGCTGTAAATGTAGCAAGGGTGTGGGAGAGGGGGATGGGTGCTTTCGTGGTTGGGCTCCGGATTCTTCTCTGTTCTTCCACCAAAGCAAAGGCTGTGCAGTCCACGGGGCAAACCTCTGTTGTCTCATTTCTGTTGTCACTTAAAAAAACAGTGTGGCCAGGCAGATACAACACCATGAAACAATGTTTGCAAAGAAAGTTGATAGAGAATGTTAGAATACAGCACACAAAATATACACATCTACCATGCAACTGTATAAAATGTATCTCCTTAAGAAAAAAATGGAAAGATGTGAGAACACAAGGGGTCTAACTTACAGGGTGGTTTTCGAAACAACTGCCTTTATTTGATGAGACTTTCTCTGGTCAAAGTTGGTGAGGAGCCCTTGAGCCTTAGGCAATTCCCCTGACCTTCCTCAGCATTCCCATCTGCCAAATGGCAGCATTCACAAGTCTGTAGCTTACGGCTTTTCAAAATAAATCTGAACAGTGCTTCAACAGACAATGCACTGTCCTGAATAATACTGACACTTTGTCATGCTCCTTTGTGAAATTATGGAGGTAAATTGTGACAGCTAAGGTAAAAACTTCTGGTGTAGCTATTTCCTGTATCTCCCAACATTTCTGTTAAGAAATTCCTGCCCACACTTATTCAGTGCTTCCCCAGCTAAAATTTTTCCAAAGCTATGGCAGGTCCTGGGAGCTTGGTTTTATAATTTCTGGATGTTGGCCGTTGGTGGGATTACACAGTGCCGTGCGACCTCTTATAGCCTAGTTCTCCCTCTCAGAGAATCTGGCAAGCTACTGAGAGTTTCCTGCCCTGATGGGAGAGCCTCACAAGCTCCCTGTGGTGTATTCATAGGCAAAAACCAGAACAATGATGGGTCTCATTCCCCTGACCCTGAAAGAGCCTCCGATACAGCACCGTTGGGAAGGACGAGTAGAGAGGCTTCTAAAATCTCAGGGCTAGGACCAATGGAGACATTTCTGAGACCGCTCAAGAAACCAATCAACAGGATGATGATGATGATGATGATGATGATGATGATGATGATGATGATGGTGGTGGTGGTGGTGGTGGTGGTGGTGGTGGAAGGTCCCAAGAAAATCACAGCAGCATGGGACCTCCATCCCCACACCCCCTTTTCCTTAATACTTAACTTTGTAATTTTTTTCTCAAGGCACTCCTGCAATTTTTAAAAGCAGTGTAGAAATTTAAAGCCTCTTCCTTGTGCATAAACCAAACCGGGATTGGTTTAGTTTCGATTATTTTTCTCATTTACTACAATTGGAGAAGAAACTCCAGATAAAGCTCCAATATTCAATTGCTATTAAATAACAAATATCCAGCCTAGTCAAGTTAATTGTTTTGATATCTAACACTCGCTGGTACCCGGGACCCAGGGCCAGACCCAGGGATATTGAGTCAACGGTGGACCTGGCAGTGCTGGGCTTGGTCCTTACGTACTCAGAGCACCAGGGCTCCACCTGGTGGTGCCTCCAGGTCTAACACATGTCAAAGCTTATGATTTGAGCCATATCCCAGGCTCCATTAAGTTAAATTTTAATATCGAATTGGATTTTATTAAATAACTTGTTAAAAGGAACATTTAATCTACGTAGGATAAAGGCTCTGAAAGATTTTTCCCCAAATGGAATATTTTATAGGCAGAAAATGGGGCAAGGTTATTTTATTCTTTTAAAAATTATTTCAGAGCCAGAATAAAAGTACTGACCCTAGTTCAATCTGGGGCACCAAATATGGTCCCCAGAGGCTCTCTAGGAGTGACCTCTGAGCACAGAGCCCCAAATACAGCCAAGTGTGGTCCAAACCTACCAACCCCTACCCCAAGAAAGAAAGATTATTTCAGATAAAACCACTTTTTCTTAAGTCAGGGGAGCCCAACTGAATTGACTGACTGTGTCCTTAAAAAAGAAATCACTTAGCCCTCCCCCTCCCACAGAAATCTACTTTCTTTAAGGGAATAAACAGAAAGCAATCCAGAGTTGCATCCGAGGCTGCTCTCTCCCTGCCCCTTATTCTAGCATCGTTCCCCCACCCCAGTCCCCTACATCCCCCCACCCACCCCTCAGGGAATTGTATCATCCACATTAGGAAGGACTGTGATTTAGACTGGTCCATATTTATATAATGTTACCTAGCGTATAAATACAGGGGCAAGGGGGACTGAGGAGGACTGGCCAATGGCTGGAAGTTTGCCACAAGAGTTGGGGAGGGGTTGGAAAGGGCAGTTAAGATAGAGAAGGGACCAACATGACAATAATAGTTGAATGAATATGATCATTTTGGACAGTAACTGAGTGCTGAAAGTAGGTAAAGGGCTATACCTGATAACCTTTCATTATCTGTACTGCAAACCATAAGGCCCAAAAGGTGTGTGTGTTGGGGGGGAGAGAGAGAGAGAAGAAAAGTGTCTGACATAGTGGCAGGAGGGGAGAGGGGAGGCAAGGGATCAGGGACTGGAGGGGGGAGGGAAACTGGGACCACTGGCAGTGGGAAATCTACACGGTGAATGGATGGGTGTTGGAGCATTATATGACTAAATACAAACATGAGTAACTTTGTAAATGTGCTTATCACTGTATCACTGCAACTCAATTTTTCACTGTATCACTGTCATCCTGTTGTTCATCAATTTACTAGAGCAGGCACCAGTAACGTCTCCATTTGTCCCAGCCCTGAGATTTTAGCAGCCTCTCCTTACTCATCTTTCCCAATGATTGGAGGCTCTTTTCATGGTCAGGAGAATGAGACCTGTTATTGTTACTGTATTTGTCATATTGAATACGCCACTGGTAGCTTTCCAGGCTCTGCCGTGAGGGCAGGATACTCTCTGTAGCTTGCCAGGCTCTCTGAGAGTCATATATATATTTCCCTTTATGATGATGTGTCACGTGGCTGTGAATATGTTCACTCATGCATGAGGCTCTGTCCAAGTGTGTGGAAAGCATCCTGGAGCATGCCAATGGTTGGGTAGTGGTGGTGGGGTGGGGGGTAGTGGAGTATCTCTCCACTACGCAACCGATTCAATTTTTAGAAATTTAAATTGTAGCACTGTAGCACTGTAGTCCCGTTGTTCATCGATTTGCTCAAGTGGGCATCAGTAACGTCTCCATTGTGAGACTTGTTGTTACTGTTTTTGGCATACTGAATATGCCACGGGTAGCTTGCCAGGCTCTGCCGTGCAGGCAAGATACTCTCGGTAGCTTGCCGGGCTCTCTGAGAGGGACAGAGGAATCAAACGTGGGTCGGCCACATGCAAGGTAAATGCCCTACCCTCGGTCTATGCGATGCTGTTTCTCTTACTTTCTTTCTTCCCCATCACCCATCTGGGCACTAACATTCCCTCTCCTCATCCCTGTCTCTAATTTCTGAGGCTGAATCTGTTGTTACAGCCGGACCTCTGGAGAGGCCGCATCTTCAATGTAGCATGGCTTTGTGGTTTTGTATCAACTTCAAGTGAATAATTAGCAATTTATAATGACTAACTGTCTAGATATGTTGATGAAAACCTTACAATTTTTGCAAGATGAACTCTCTTTTAATGTAGTTAAAAGAATGCTTCTAGACTTCTGCCCTTAAGAAAGCAATCCCAGGGGCTGGAGTGATAGCACAGCGGGTAGGGCGTTTGCCTTGCACGCGACCGACCCGGGTTCGAATCCCAGCATCCCATATGGTCCCCTGAGCACCGCCAGGGGTGATTCCTGAGTGCATGAGCCAGGAGTGACCCCTGTGCATCGCCGGGTGTGACCCAAAAAGCAAAAAAAAAAAAAAAAAAAAAAAAAAGAAAGCAATCCCATTTATCCCCACACCTGCACACCCAGGGATTTACTCCCCCTCCTCTTTTTCCCCTGTAGAACAATATTTTATTCCTTCCCGTGGAAAGTAGCAAACATCAGCAGTGACATCTAGTGACCAAATTCTAAAGGAGTCTGGGAAATTCTAAGTGGTCCTTACAGGTGTCTGTTGAGAGACTGTGTTCAATCAAGCAGTAACATCATTTCATCCCGCCAGACCCTCTTGTGGGCTCCTTGTCTCATCTATACTGTCCTTTCTGAACCAGAACAAGGGCACCCAATGAAGTGTCGGTCAGCGCTGCTCACGGCGCTGCCCTTTGCTCCGCCCCTGGTTTCAATCTGGAGAACTTCCCGCTTCAACCCGCAGAAAGAAACGCTCACACCCGATGTTGAGCTGGAGAAGGGTGGGGCCGGAAAGCCCTAATGTTTCTCAGAAAGTTTTATGTCTTTCAAAGAGGATATAGCAAAGCACCACTCTTTTCAAAATGAGAAAGCAGTCACCGATCTCTCCAGAATCCTGAAACTGCTCGAGCCGAACCAGATGCCATCTCAAGCATGTGTTTGCCTAAGGATGCCTTTGCACTTTTCAGGGGAGGCGTGCTGGGGCGGGGGAGGGGCCTGGGGTCACACTGTGGCTAATTCTTGACAGTGCTGGGAACTGGGTGGTGCTGGGAATTGAACCGGGGCCTTCTGCATCCAAAACTGAGTAGGGATTAGCCCTTTCAAAGAGACTAAGGGGCCGAAGTGATAGAACATCGGGGAGGGCGTTTGCCTTGCACACAGATGACCCACTTTGTTCCCCAGCATCCCATATGGTCCCCTCGCACGCACTGCCAGGAGTAATTCCCGAGTGCACAGCCAGGAGAACCCCTGAGCAACGCTGGGTGTGACCCAAAAATAAATAAATAAATAAATAAATAAATAAATAAATAAATAAATAAATAAATAAATAAATGAAGAGACTAAGTTGCTCAGGATGGGTCTCCCAAGGTGATGGGAACTGGTGTTTTTGGAGACTCTGGCTCTGGGGCCCTGGAGGCTAATCGGGAAGGGATCAGCACTCCCCAAACTACCTACAATAAAATCCTTTTTTTTTTTTTTTAAGTAAACAGATTTTATTTAGGGGCTTTTGAGGATAGTAGGAAAGGATAAGAAAGAGAGAGAGTACTAAGAGTAACACTTTCAAGAGAGAACACGGGCTTCTCCAAGGGTAGAGGAAGCCCCTACACATAACCGAGCTTTAGACACAAAAGTATGAAAGCATGAAAGTACACATCTCAGGAGGGGAGATGCAGGTGACACATGTGCTCCGGCGACACATGTGCTCAGCCACGTGGGGACAAGCAGCACATGGGCTTTAGACTCATATGCGCCTAAAATCCTATTATTAAGGTTACATTCTAATGGAGATAGCATTAGAAATAACTCGTATGAAATAATAAGAAAACAAAATAATGAGTGAATGTCTTATTTTAGAGATCGTAGTCAAGGAGACTTTTGAAGGGTGATGTTGGACGAATGAGGAACCATCTCCTGGAAGGCCCCTGGGGAGAACACACACACACAAACACACACACACACACACACACACACACACACACAAAGGAGAATCTCAGGTGTGAAGGCTAAAATCCTGCTGGAGGGAAGGGAGAGTGTGGGAGCGGGAGGGCTGTGGGTAGAGTTGTAGTTTAGACCGGGGTCAAAGTAAGACAAGGGACTGGAGAGGGAGTGCAGTGAGTAGAACTTTGGGGTGACCGACCCAGGGCCGATTCCTGACATGGCACCTGGTCCCCTGAGCACCACCATCTGCACAGAGCAAGCATGAGTAAGAGTGAGCCCTGAGCACAAAACCAGGATTCAGCCTTATGCACCACTGGGGGACGCCCAAAAGCCACATAAAGGAGGCGAAAGAGCTGATATACATAACTGTGATGGTCTCTCTTCAAAGGGACTTTTAAATGGTCCGTCTACAAGGAAGCTTCTGGACCATGGGGCGCAGTGGCGTGAAAGAGTCGGATCCAATGTTGTGAATTCCCGTTCCTTCCCCCGTGTGTTCGGAGATGGGGCTCCATGTGGAGCGTGCAGTCCTGCGCCGGCTCGCGCCGCCTGACTCTGGGTGTGCACCATCTTTTCATTGCTTTACCGTTTTACTGAATCACTGTGATAGACCCTTACAAAGCTGCTCTCGATTAGGTTTCAGTCAGTCATACCATGTTCCAACACCCATCCCTCCACCAGTGTACATTTCCCAGCGCCAGTGTCCCCAAGTTCCTTCCCATCATCCCCACCCCCATCCCCTGCCTGACTCTATGGCAGGCACTTCTCTCTCTCCCTCTCTCTCTGTCTCTCTCTCTCTCTCTCTCTCTCTCCTCCCTCTCTCCCCCCTTTGGGCATTGTGGTTTGCAACATTGATACCAAAAAGTTATCAAGAATATCCCTTTACCTACTTTTAACCCTCCAATCTTGTCCAGAGTGATCATATCATTCCCAGCTATTATTGTCGTACTGGTCTCTTCTCTATCTTACCGACCCTCAGCGCCCCTCACAGGTGTAGTAAGTTCCAACCATTGACCCGTCCTCCTAGTGGGGCGTGCATTTCTGGTGGCAGTGTTTACTGGGAATCTGGCAGACAGTGACACAACAGTGTTTTTGTTTTGGTTTCACCCTGCTGGGGAAACACACATTGCCTTGTGGCATCAGGGATAGCAAACAGCAGTGCCGCGACTAGAAATATGCTTTGGAATATGAGGCTGGTGCCAGGAATTGAACTCACGCTTGCATTTGCTCAGGGGAAACTCTATCCTACTTTAGAAAAATATATTCAAGATAGCTGCTGTATGGAAAAGACTATAGATGCTCCGAGTAGAACAGGAAACCCAGCTGGGAATCGGAGCTTGAGCAGAAACCACTGGCCCTGTGGACAGGGCGATGTGGTTAGAGAGAAAGAAACGTAGACGAGGTGATGGAGATTTAAGTGATTGGTGATGCCAGGGATATTCCTGGGTGGGGACCGGGGCAGTGACGCAGGAGAGAACAAGGGAGCGATGGATAGAATGGAAGGGGGGGGGTGCTGTTTGACATCGTCATTGGGAGGTCGTGGGATGGATGAGTTCGATGTTCAGGGGGGAAGTTGAGACTTGAGGTATCATTATGCAGCGACTGAAGTGTCAATTGAAAAGTCACATGACAAGAAAATAATCCCCCAAAGAAGAAGTAGAGAGAATAAAGCAGAAGTAAATAGCTCGAGATGAAACTCGAGATATACATCTGAATGAAGATAAAGAGATTGTAACACACCCAAACACAGTGTGGGCGGGAGCATTTGGGTCTATGTGGACACATATTCATGTTTCGTAAATCATTAAATTGCTAACTAGGAACATACTGTGTCTCACTTAGCAGAAACTAAAGGGGAATAAAGGAGAGTGAGGAGGAACCTAATTTTCAGCTCAGTTTATGACTAATTGCAGAATATTCATTGCAAGCTTGTCTACATGAATTTATTAAGAATAGTCGTCTGTGACCATGTTTTACTAAGTCAAGTCAAAATTTATCAAGTCTGAGACCCCTGTCGGCTGTCTCCCCCACCTCCACCCCCACCCAACCCTTAATTTTGTTAGAAAAAAAAACAAATTTGGTTTCTATCTCCTTGCCTTGTCCCTTGTGTCTGGCCAATTTCCTTGTGGGACTGAGGTGGAGGTTCCGGGTAGACTCAGGGGTTCCACGGCACTGTACCAGGCTCATAACTCACTGCCACAGTGGTGAGGAACACCCAAAGTTTCACCCTAGCCAGTGTCATGAGCCTTTGGTGGGCCTTCGGAAAGGTCTCGTGTCTGGCCCCTGTGGCCTGCAGCTCGAGTCTCTGGGTCTGGAAGCTTTACTTGCAGGAGTCTGAGAGGGGCACTTAGAAGCCCCCACCCCTCACACCCCTCCATCCCCAAACTCCCCACCAAGCCCCTGGCCCCCAGGTGGAAGCCATATTTTAGTAAAGATTAATGAGTTAAGAGCTAATTTATTGTTGAACATTGGCAATGAGTGGATCCTTGTTTCTATTTAAATTTTTTAAATATAAATTTTATACCTTTTATACTGGGGAACCATAGCACAGCGGGTAGGGCATTTGCCTTGCACGCAGCCGATCCGGGTTCAATTCCTCCATCCCTCTCAGAGAGCCCAGCAAGCTACCGAGAGTATCCTGCCTGCACGGCAGAGCCTGGGAAGATACCCATGGCATATTCGATATGCCAAAAACAGGAACAACAAGTCTCACAATGGAGATGGTACTGGTGCCTGTTCGAGCAAATCGATGACAACAGGATGACAGTGCTATAGTGCTATACCTTTTATATATATATGTATATATATATACATATATACACCTATATATAAATTATAAACTATAAACCCTTTTAAATCTTACTCTCTTTAATGGTCATACATTTTCATTATCTATGAAAAGGTGGTTTGGCTTGAACAGTCATGAATTCTATCCTTATAACAAAGGAAACAGTATAACCCTCTGCATCCTCTCTTCCTTCATAAAGCCATATTTGCCTGAGCTTTCTCTTGATGCAAATAAAGGAATCATTGAGTCTCACATTTCAAAGTCCTGTGCTGAGAGGGCAGATTGAGCTTCCCAGGCGCTCAAGCACCTCAGAACCTTTCACTGTGACAGGACGGAGCGCTTCAAACTGTGTTTACCCAGACTCCAATTTCCAAACGGAAAAACACAGAAACTCTATCAACTACACAGCAAATAGAAGGCACAAACAGAAATGGGTTTAGGCATTGCTGGTTCTCTGTTTGCTCTCAGGATATCTGAGTGACAGATGGAGTAATCAAACACAGCGCAGTGGCCGTGACCAGGCGAAAGTGGACTGTCCGATAAACGATAGGCGGACCATCCTTCAGGTGTTTTATGGATCCCGAGATTTTTTTTTTATTATCTAACAGCCATTAAAATCACCTTCCAAATCTTTCTATCTGTAAAACCTTGACTGAGTCAGGAAATGATGATGAGTCTGACACATTTATCACAGCCAGAGCACCCCATCTGTTCCGGATTTTATCCTGTTGCTTCTCATCTCAACTGGCCGAGAAAACACTCCACTGGAAAGTTGTTTCTCTAGAACAAAATGCCTGTGAAAATAAGATAGCATGAAATGGAGCAATTGACTATATTGAATTTTTTTAGGTATACGGTCTCATTTTCTTTGCTTTTTGTTTGTTTGTTTGTTTGCTTGTTTGTTTTGATCTTAATAGCACTAAGTGCTTTGGTTTTGTGATCTACTGAGTATAAATAAAGGAGAATGGGAAAACCTCTGTAAGGGAAGAGTAGACCTTCACATTTAAAATTTGTTAAGTCATTATGATTTGTTCCTAAGATTATTTAGACCTTTATACAAATACTAATTGCTATTGTTTTGTACGTTTTTTTATTGAGTTCATAACATGGCTTGCAATATGTTCGTATCCATGGTTTAGGTATACACTGTGCCAGTATTCTGTCCCTACTGTCCCTAGATCCCTTCTCATCTGTCCTCGCTCTCCCCCCCTCACACCATCCAGGAATGTATTCAGAGAAAGGATGTGTCAATAATAGAAAAGGTTGATGCATTACAGAAGAATAGAAAGTCAAATGCCACAGAAGTACAAATTAGGTTAATAGGGTTTATTCAAACACTATCCAATATGAAGAAAACTTTAACCAACAGACCATTTAATCCTTCTTGGAAAAGTTTTTATATTTTAGAGATACTCCTGGGCGCTTAACCAACAAAAATTGATGACTATGTTCTCGCTGTAAAATTGAGTGTTTGGGACTATGCAGCTATCTAATGCCCTAAAACATTCACTTCTGTTGATCTGTATTTTCTAAGATCCATGCTCAGCAAGAAAATCTAATTCTGACTTGGTTTCGTGGTATGGTGGTTTTCCTTATGGACCTCAGCAAATACTCCCTGAGTGAAGAGTCGTCCTAATTTGAATATTTCAGCTAATGTAAAACTCATATTCTCTTTTTAAATTAGTAAATTGACTTACTTATTTTTCATGTTAGAACTTCCATAACAGAATTATGTGAGTCTTTCACAGCAAGTCTGCACTTGCTGTAAAGTAATTTATAGTAATTTATAAAGAAAGTAATTTATTCTACTGATAAATTGGGAAATTTGAACTTTGCAGAGCTTAGAAAGTAATGCTCGACTTGAAGGATTTTACCAAATTTTATCACTTTCAAAAATGTCCAAAAGAGCTGCAACTTATCTGTGCAAAGCATAACAATTCATTTCCTTCTCTTGCTACCAACTAGCAACAAAGCTGACTTGGAACCAATCTCCAAGATAGATTATTGCTCTTTTCCGTGCAAGGTGGGACCCCCTCAGAGATAATTCCCTAAGGTAGATGAGAATGGGTGAGGACAAGATGAAGATCAACAAATATAAAGTATCAGACTGGTAAAAGTAATGGCACGGAATCTGGGAAACGGTCAGAATTGTTCAGGAATATGCAACGAGGAAAATTAAGAGTGCAATAAATAATTCTTCAAATGGAGTGTTTAAAACATGAGGCATGAAAGCCTTAGGGATAGCGCCATGTACCTGCCTTGCAAGCATGAGGTTGGGAGTTCTAGGCCCACAACTGCCCCACAAGCACTGGGCTCTATCCTGGTAGCATCGTCATTTAAGATCTCTGATGCCCCAAATACATGTGTGAGTTTTGGTGAACACAAGTGTAAGCTCTGCAGCTGAGTGTGTGAGCACCAAAACCTGGTGTGCGTGGTTCTGGGGCATACTAGGAATAAGTGGAAGGGAAGGGCCATAAGTTCTTTTCTCTATTTTATTTCATTTTTATTTTTATAAAGTTGTTCACAACCATTTCACTTGTATCACTTGTTGATCTTCGATTTGCTCGAGCGGGCGCCAGTAATTTCTCCATTTGTCCCTGTCACGTGCTAGTGCAGCCCAATGATATCTGCTTGCTCCAGGAACAGAAAGAGCCTCAAATCGTTCAATCACAATCATTGATTATATTTAATATTTGAACATGGATCTCACCACCATGACACCTTCCCACCACCATATTTTGAATGTTTCCATCCCAAACCCCGAACCCTGCCTCCAAAGCAGAACTAGAGTCTGGAGGTTTTCAGCTGTTGGGGCTTCGTTGAGGTGAGGAGGGGAACTCACCTGCCTGCCCCCCTCTCCCCCACCCCCCCACCCCCGCCTAGTTGCTGCAGATGAGAGAGCCAGGTACAGGGTCTGGAGACATCTCTATGGCATATCTTTCTGTGTTCTCTTCTGAGAGATTTACTGCTGAGTCTCTGGCGCTAATGAGATTTTATGCATCAGAGGTAGTTTGTGGGCATGACTGCTAAGCTCTCAGAAGCACAAGTAGGTGGGGGCAGGAGGTCACCCGTTCCCTACTCTGTTGAGCCTGGGGCTTTCAGTCACAAGTCCCACATACCTGGGCTTGGGTGAGGCTCGTCCAAGCCTATAGAGATCAGCTTTGAGCATGGTGGCAATTGAGCTCTGGAGGTTTTTGGCTGCTGGGACTCCACTGGGGAGGGGAGGGAACTCACCCGCCCCACTCCGAGTTGCCCAGGATGAGACAGCCTGGCTCAGGGGCTAGAGGCATCTTTATGGCTATCATTCTTTATTTCTTTTATTTCTGCCCTCTTGGTCACTGCTCTCATCCAGGTCATAAATTCTTTTTCAAAGGAAAATGATCTTAAAAGTAAAAGGATAAAACAAGTGGCATGGAAATTTTCTAGAGCAAACTGCAGGTGGGAAATTTTTATCAGCAGAACCCAGGCCACTGAGAGACCAGGGCCTTAAGTGACAACAATAAGTATTTTGGAATTAATGAGTGATCTCAGTCCTAAAGGAAAAGCATGCTCTTCCTTCACCTCTAAATCAGATTTAAAGTAAATTGCTTGATGTTGGCTTGGAAATTTGAAAGTAGAGAGTAAATCTCTAAGGATCTAAAATATAATGATGACTTTCATGTCAAATAATGTAAGTCCATGTAACTACAATCTTCACTATTTTATGTGTGGGTGATATATACACATATACACATGTATGTATATAAATGGCTTTATTACAGCATATGCTAATCTGTTCACTAAAGCCAATCTCGACTCTAGTAGGAAATAAGAGAGCAGAGAAGAGTAGTGGATGGAACATTAATCATGGCCAGGCTTGGAGGCAGGTTCTTGATCTTTTTGCTTACAGAAACTTCCACACTCTTAGAAGTGATCAAAGATCCCAAAGAGCTTTTTTTAGTTTGGGTTATATTAAGGTGACATTTCTGCTTTATTGCAAATTCCTTTAGTGTCTATCTAAATAAGACAGCCAGACCCTTTTGTCTGTGTCTGTATTTGCTCTGATGTGCTAGGCTGTTTGAGTTCCACTCCTTGGAGGAAATCCACTCAGAGAAGTATCAGAGGAAGAGCCAAAATCAAAGCCTTTTCACGTCATCGTGGCCATTTTTCAGTATTACAGCTAAACCTTCCAAGTAGCAGTTTCTTCAAAGTCTCATATTCATAAACCACGTGAATAAACTTCTCATACTGTTTCATCAAAATCTATGAGCTCTATACAAATAGATATTTAATTTATGCTTGATTTGGTAACATCCAACACTGGTAAATTGGGAAATATCGATAACATATCTTCAAAATATTGACACAATTTATTATACTGTATTCAAGAATAACGTTACTTAAAATTATTGGGCAAGAATAGGGCTCACAGCAATAGAGTATTTGCCTAGCATTTTGCAAGGGCCTGAGTTTAATTCCCAGCTCTGTCTGGCCCCGTCTCCAGAGCACTGCTGGGTATAGCCTAGTGGCCCCCAAAACCCTAGTGGTCCCAGCATTGTTAGGTTTGGACCTAACAATGCTGGGGTAGTCCAGAATCCCCCCGACACTGCCATATGTGGTCCCAAAACAAATGTAAATAAATAAAATTATCACTCCTCTAATCAGAAATTCCTTCAGGCATAAAGGAGCTGGCAGGCTTATGAGGGCAAATGTTCTGCAAAATCCTAATTTTCTCTCAAAGGTTCTAATTTGTTTATTGCCAATAAATCATTTTGTTTTTCATAAAGTGACAAACTCATTTTCTTTCCAAGAATAGACAAAAGAATATTTACCTGTCTGAATATCTAGAGCCTTTCAGTTCTTTCTGTGGTTTTAAAATGGTGTTCCACCACAGAGACTAGCACACATCCAAAAGAACAAAAGCAACCGCTGTTGAAGAGGATGTGGGGAGAAAGGGACCCTTCTACACTGCTGGTGGGAATGCCGGCTAGTTCAGCCCTTTTGGAAAACAGTATGGACGATTCTCAAAAAACTAGAGGTTGAGCTCCCATTTGACCCAGCAATACCACTGCTGGGAATATATCCCAGAAAAGCCAAAAAGTATAGTCGAAGTGACATATGCACTTATATGTTCACCGCAGCACTGTTTACAATAGCCAGAATCTGGAAAAAACCCGAGTGCCCTAGAACATATGACTGGTTGAAGAAACTCTGGTACATCTATACAATGGAATACTATGCAGCGGTTAGAAAAAATGAGGTCATGACGTTTGCATATAAGTGGATCAACATGGAAAGTATCATGCTAAGTGAAATGAGTCAGAAAGAGAGAGACAGACATAGAAAGATTGCACTCATCTGTGGAATATAGAATAATAGACTATAAGATTAACGCCCAAGATTAGCAGAAATAAGTACCAGGAGATTGTTTCCATGGCTTGGAGGCTGGTCTCTCATTCTGGGTAACTCAGGGAAGGGACCACCAAGTAAAATGTGGTTGGAGGTCATGTGGGGGAAGGGTGAGGCGGGCGGAATACAGACTAGAGACTGAACACAATGGCCACTCAACACCTTTATTGCAAACCACAACACCTAATCAGAGAGAGAGAACAAAAGGGAATTCCCTGCCATAGTGGCAGGGTGGGGTGGGGGGAGACGGGACTGGGGAGGGGGGGAGGGATGTTGGGTTTATGGGTGGTGGAGAATGGGCACTGGTGAAGGGATGGGTTATCGAACTTTGTATGGGGGAAGCATGAGCACAAAGATGTATGGATCTGTAACTGTACCCTCACGTTGACTCTCTAATTAAAAATAAACTAATAAAAAAATAATAAAATAAAATAAAAAATAAAATGGTGTTCCATTTCTTTTAAGTAAATAATTTAATCTGAATTGAAACTATTAACTAAGCATCTTCACTAAAAGAACACCACCAGATTTCAATATGCCACAGTTCTTCAGGTGCACTTTGCATTTGTTACACTGAATATTAAAATATACGTACATGGAGAGTATCGTGCTAAGTGAAATGAGTCAAAAAGAGAGGGACAGACATAGAATGACTACACTCATTTGTGGATTATAAAATATCATTATATGAGATTACCCAAGGACAGTAGAGACAGGGCTAGGAAGATTGCACCACGTTTGGAAGCCTGTCTCAAGAGCTGGGATAGAGAAGGGATCACTTAGTCAATGATGGTTGGAGGGATTACTCAGGATGGGAGATGTGTGCTGAAAGTAGATAAAGGACCAAATATGATGGCCTCTCACTTCTGTATTGCAAACCATAATGCCCCACAGTAGAGCGAAAGAGGAAAACTGTCTGCCATAGACGCAAGGGGGCGGGGTGGGGTGGTGGAGGAATACTGGAGCCATTGGTGGTGAAAAATGTGCACTGGTGGAGGGATGGGTGTTCAATCATTGTATGACTAAAACTCAAACATGAAAGCTTTGTAACTGTAGCTCACAGAGATTCAATAAATAAATAAATAAAATTTTTAAAAATTAAAATATACGTACACAGGAGTTGAGATTGATAACCATCTTAAGGAGTTTCCAAGTACTAAGAAGAAAAGAAACAATATTTTCTCAAGAATAAGTACTGGCATTGAGTATTGAGAAGCGGGCATTTTGAACATGGTGGTAAAGAAAAACTGGTTACTATTTCATTTACTGCCATAGTCTTAACTTGTGCGGGAAAAAAAAACTAGCATTTTATTGATCATCCCCTTTACACCATTGGTGCAAAGGGAAAATAACATCTTGGTATAATTATATGGTTTGACTTCACGGACGTTCTGAAAGTATGTTAGGGAACTCCGCAGACTATGCCCACGTCTCTGGATCAGGAAAGATATGTTTGCGGTTGTCCAGATGATGGCAGTAGAAGATTTACTCAGCAGACATGAGGCGCTTGTCTTTAACAGGTACCAACCACTGATCACTGTACTGAGCTGGCGGTGTGTAACAACTGTACCAATGTAATTTTACGCTTTTTGTGTATCAGTGTAATTTTACACTTCTTGTCTTTCATCTCAGATTACTTTCACAGTTGATAGGTTAATAATTTCCCAAGGAAATAAATTGCTTACTAATAAATAAACATTTTTTTGGTAAATAATTTATGGGTACGTGTAATTTCATGAGGGAAGAATGAGTTTTAAGATGTACTGATTTTACACATAATCAGAACACTGATTGTCTATCCTCCAAGTCCTAATCTGCTCGTGCCTTCAACAAATACTTCTTGAGTCACCTGCAAAGATAACACACTGTAAATAGTGGGTACCTTGACAAGTCCAAAGGTGGCTAAAAGAGATAAGGCAACATAACTGAGAATATTTTGCCTCCTAGAAATTCAGGAGAAGCCAGTCAAAGATGGAGCGCGATGACCAGAACCCAGTGTCTGCCCTTGCGTTCATTACTGTTTATGACCGTGTGTATAGAGAAAGCAACCGTTTTGATCATCTCGAGTTAGAAATAAATGGCTCCTTTGTTAACCCATTGAGAACTTCAGATCATAATCTTTTCATGTCCCTTTCCTCTGTCCCATTGCTTGCAAATAGGAAGGCCATGGATTTTTGGGTATTGATTTTACAGTCTGCGACTTTACTGTACAAGTCTATTGTTTCTAAGAGTTTCTTAGTAAAGGTTTTAGGTTTCTCTAAATATAGTATCGTATCTACTGTGAATAGTGAGAGTTTGATTTCTTCTTTTCCTACCTGGATGCCCTTAATATCTTTTTCTTGCCTAACAGCTATTGCAAGTACTTCCAGTACTATATTGAACAACAGTGGTGAGAGTGGGCATCCTTGTCTTGTCCCCAATCTTAGAGGAAAGGCTCAGATCATAATTTTGCTTTTCCCCTTTCTGTTCTTCCCTCCCTGGAAGGGACATAACAGCCAGCATAGTATATGACAGCCCAAACTGATCGACTTCACATATCCCGGGAGTGAGAGGTTGGAGGTGATATAATACTACTTATACACAAAAGAAGGGGAAAAGGGTCCGAGACAGCCTTCAAAAAGCCAACGCACATGCTTTGCATGCCGGAGGCCCAGGTTTGCTCCCCAGCACTGCCCGTTTCCCTGAGGACTGCCTGCGATGACCCCAAGAACCATACGGGAGTCGCCCCCTAAACATCACTATATATCCCCCCTCCACCCACCGCCCCACCAAAGGAAAGACAATTAAGCATGTCCAGGATAATAGGAACCAAATTTCTCACTGTTGGAGAAGGAAATTAGGAAGTGCAGAACTAGAATTAATGATAGAACATTGGGTTGAAACTATAGATGAGTATAAAGTAACAACCTTAAATATCTGTATATATTCATAAACTCAGACATAAATACATTGAATTCATGTTACACTGTGTGTGTGTGTTCAATTACTATCCTTTGAGAGGTTCTAGGAGTAATTCAGTACCTATCAGTTCTCTACAACCAGATCTTGGTTTTCTTAACTTTAGTCTCCACTAAAAGAAATGTTCTTTGAAGAAATAGTATATTTTAGAATGGGGGAAAGGAACAATGATATGAGCCAGACTTGCTGTCAGAAAATAAGGCATGGGAACATGTCAAAAAATAAAGCTTGCAGATGCTCCTATTTAACCAAGAAAAATTTTGTCTATGAGAATAGAGAGCAATAATGATTCAAAAATACAGAGAGCATAAATCACTGAGTAAAATAAAAAACTTTAAGTCCATAGTGGAAATAAATAGAAAAATTAAGAGATTTAAGTGATGAGAATGAATACATAGTAGTTCTCAAATAACATCTGTTTTTGTTTTTTGCTTTTTGGGTAACAATGCACAGGGGTTACTCCTGACTCTGCATTCAGGAATTATTCCTGGCAGTGCTCAGGGGACCATATGGGATGCTGGGATTCGAACTCGTGTTGGCCACGTGCAAGGCAAATGTCCTACCTGCTGTGCTATTGCTCCAGCCCCATCAAATAACATCTTTTTTAGTGTAATTGTATTGTAAATCTGATGAGTACCTAAAGATTGCTTGTATTTATGCATTGTTTAGCATTAACATGAGCAATAGATTGTACATACAAGTGACCTCCAGTGTTTCGGGTGACTTCTGTAAAGTGGTCAAGAGGGTGAAGAGAGGTAGTGGCCTCAAGAGAGAAGTCTGCGAGGGCAGTAGACACAGGGCCAGGAAGATTGCCCCATAGTTGGAAGCCTGCCTCATGAGCTGGGGGAGAAGGCAGCTGGAGTAGAGAAGGGATCACTAAGTCAATGATGGTTGGATGGACGGTCTGGGATGGGAGATGTGTGCTGAAAGTAGACAAAGGACCAAATGTGATGGCCTCTCAGTATCTGAATTGCAAATCATACTGCCCCAAAGTGGAGAGAGAGTATGGGGAAAGTTGTCTGCCATAGAGGCAGGGGGAGGGATGAGGAAGTCTGGGGGGTAGGAGGGGTGGATACTGGGGGCATTGATGGTGGAGAATATGCACTGGTGGGGGGATGGGTGTTTGATCATTGTATGACTGAAACTCAAACATGAACCTGTATCTTACGGTGATTCAATTTAAAAAGGGGGGAGTCTGCCTCTCCCCCCACCCGCCCTGCCCAGTCTCCTTGGGAGGGTTGGGAGGGTTAGACCTGAACTCATAAAGCCCACTATGAACACCTACACAGCACAAGCTTTGCATCTCACCAGCGCCACGCGGTAGCATCAGGCTACACCTGAAACCCCCCTTGATCTATGAGGTGCAGGAACTGGGTCCCACCCCCTGAGTTCTCCAGAAGGCATGGACTCAGGCTGGAGGGAAGAATTGCTCTTTGCAGGAAAAATAAGTTCTAAACTCTGCCCTGTCCACTGAATACCTTCACATAGAAGAACATCAGGAAGGAGGTGAAGAGGGAGATGAAGTGAGTTAATCTGGGAGACTAACGGGACAGAAAAAGCAATACATATGGGGTTGGAGAGATAGCACAGCGGGTAGGGCGCTTGCCTTGCACGAGGCCAACCTGGGTTCGATTCCCAGCATCCCATATGGTCCCTTGAGCATCGCCAGGAGTAATTCCTGAGCGCATGAGCCAGGAATAACCCCTGTGCATCGCTGGGTGTGACCCAAAAAGCAAAAAAAAAAAGAGCATTACATACGCTCTTCAGTGGGGGAAGAGCCAAGCACGCGCCTCAAGCAGAGCTACAGCCAACGCCCCAAACGGACAATGGGCACCATAAAGTCAAAGGAACAAGCTCAGGTGAAGATGCAGTGGCCTCCAGGAGGCTGATATGCACACACTCTGCCAAGTTTGTTCACACACAGTTCTTCCAAACTTCCCTCCGTGACTCCCAGGGTTTTGTGCTCTAAGGAGAGAGTTTGCAACTGTTGTTGCATTTTTTTGCTATTCTCTGCATGCTCTTTGTTCTTACTGTACAGCTGTTTCTCCCAGGAGGTCTAACTGAAACCCCCCTCCCACCCCTCATCTGAAAGGTTTTCCCGGTTTCTCAGATAGGGTCCGTATTTTAGAGGCCTCAGTGCATTTGGTATGGTTTGGGTTGCCCCCGACAGCAACTTTCCTGTTGCAAATTATTTTGGTGCCCACCAGTACACAATCCCAGACAGCCGAGGTGTTTATGAGGTTGTGCCATCTAGGTTTGTGCCAGTACGCTCAGATTTTCTCAAAGCAAAATCACTGAATACACTGTTTCCTGTTAAGTCTTGCATGCCTGTAGTCCACTTTATTAAGAGCAGCAGTTTTGAGGAGCCTCCTGAGGACATTAAATGAGCACTTACTCTATACCCTGCTAATTAACAAATCAAAATTGGTTGCTTAATGGAATAAAATGGGAAAAGCACAGCAGTCAGCATTATTTGGAGGAATATTCCTGCCTAAAATAAACTTAATCACAAGGAAATTTTTTAAAAATTTAAGAGCATTCTATTTTTTTAAAATAAACAAATATACTGTATAAAACACAACCTGGCTTGTACATAATAGTCAACAGAGTCAAGATCATGAAAACCAAGAAAAAAACTGAGGAGTGAACTTCCTACTGAAGGAAACTAAGTGAACAACTTGTTCTCAAATGAATTTATGATATAATCAAGCAATATGAATTTCATGGCTATTGTAGCTATATTATTTTACAGAGGACAACATCCTGGTTTACAGGAAATACAAAAATTGTGGGATGGTAAAACATGAAATTAGCAACTCATTCATAAACCAGGAAAAAGGGCTGGCTGGAAATAAAAAGGTTTTTGGAAGGGGAGTTAAGGGGGTTAAGGTGCCTACAACTTTTCTGTGCATTTGAAATCATTTTCTAAATTAGAGCTTAAAAGTGTAATCTCATCCTGTGTCTTGCATAAACAAGTACCAGATACAGTGCAAAGCTTCTCTCTCTTTGTTTTATTATTGTGATTGGATCCAATTTAACTTAAAATTCCAAATGCTGAGCAAATAAAAATAGAATACATGTTCTGAAAAACAAAAGGGATTCATTTACAACTCTTTAATCTTTCAAAAGATAACAAGTTTAACACACACTTAGACCTTTGACCTCTAAGAGATAAATAAATTAGCAGACAAACTTCAAGAAAAACAGCACTGTGCAGACTTTTTTTTTTTGGTCTACTAAAATCCAATTTGTGGCATGGAGCCGGTGCAATATTGTAGCAAAAACCATAATTTATGAAATGGTAACTCTTATGCTCAGAAATTAGAATTCCCCCCAACACGCCTCTCCAGTTATTCTAATGTATATTCTCTGAGAATACAAACTTCTTTCTCTGACAAAATTACTTCTCAAAATATCTTTCCAAACTCTCCCATTCAACACTGATTTTTTTTCAAATCATGAAAATTTCTGGCGACACTTGTTAGACTTCAGGGGTATTCCTTTAAGAAGAAACAATTTCCAAGAGATAAGATTTTACTTGTTACATATTAACATACAGTACATTTGATCATAAGCGGTCAGGTAATTACTGAAAATATTACATAGATTATTTAAGTATTCAATTCATTAAGTATTTACTACAAGCCAGTCTCCTGCCAGGTTTCAAGCTAGATCCTGAATGCAGAAAACAAAACCCACGGGGGCATCAGCCTTACTTCTCAAGAGTCCATCTTATATGACCACAGACATCATTACACAGTCACTGTTACACAGCTACCCTATAAGGATTCTATACAAAATAAGTTTAATGATTAAAAATCCAGAAGAAGAAAGGTGTCTAAAACAAATTGCCAAAGGTAAGAAACTGTTAAACTTCTTTCAGAAGAATATTCAGAAGAATACAAGTGTTCAAGTGAAAATGTGGCCCTTAATTTAATGCTAAGTGTCGCTCTATTCTTCAAGAAAGAGCCAAGGTGCCCCCACCTCCTTCTTTCCAAAAAAGAAACAAATAGTTACATGAGATAATAGGTTAAAATTAATATCAAGAGTGATCTTACAAAGTTATGTAGGAGAAATAAATGAGAGAGAGAGAAAGAGAGAGAGAGAGAGAAAGAGAGAGAGAGGATGAGTTTTACCATAGAATTGCATCCAAGGGTGTGGATTATTGATACAAGAGGAAAGGTTGTTGTTGTTTTTTTTTTTTTTTCGCCAGTTAAAAGAACAAGTCTCTCACAGAATTGCTGGCTGCCTGCTCTGCTGAGCGGCCAACATAAGCAACCCATATATCATGCCCTTAGGCCTCAAGTGGGACCTTGTAATCTCTTCATTTCAAACCATATTAGTGCCATAAATTGGTAAGCACTGCCTCTGGTCAATTATTAGCCAGGTGTCATAACCATTACTTAGGATTTTGATACGTGGCCAAATTCATTAAAATTTAAGTAGCTCTCCTGAGGAATTCCTTACCATATTTGTATGGTTTGTTTTTGTTTTATTTTTTTAAGCTATGGAGTACTCGCCAGCTAGCTATCCCCTACCCACTCACTCCTGTAACCTTCATACTGCCATTTTAGTAAAAGTGTCATTTATGGAATGAGAATTTGCAACAGAAAACAATAATTCACTTTTCAAGAAAATATGTTCTGCTTTTTTATAAAATGGGATCATATCAAGACATTAAGCAAAAGCACTGATGTAGAAACAGGTACCAAACTCCTGTGAAAATGAATTTAAATTTCTCAGCAAGTATAACAGAGAAATGTGGCTACTTCGGTCTTCTGGGCAAGGAAGGAGTTTGAAGCCATTCCGAGGCTCCTGATGTTTTCAGATAGATAGCCTCGGATGCATGTCACAGACATTCATGAACTGAAACGTTACCTGCTGCAAGACCCGTGAGAGCAAGCATGATTGAGATGGAGCAGTTAAGTCCGTTTAACGAGAAGTTTCTGATCTTCTTTGTGGTGAGAGCAAAAGGGCTCCTGGAAAGAACTCTTAGCAGGATGTTTTGTGTTTTGCTTTGTTTTATTTCTCTTCGCAGACACGCTTGGGGTTGTCTGCAGGTGACAACATTCAAAGGAAAGAGGCTCTCACTTTCCTGCCCTTCAGAGGCTGTGGTGGGCGGTGATTGCTCAGTAAAAAAGCCGCTGCTTCCCCTTCGGCGGTACATAGAAGGCTCCGGAACGTGGCCAGCTGCGTGGGGAAAGAAGGAGAGTCCGTTACAGCAAAGAGAATCAGAGTAATGTCAGTAAATTCTCTGCAGAGGAAGTTAAGAAGCATGCACCCTTTACCAAGAGCTGGAAACATCTTCTACATCTTCTAAGCTATGTATCATGAAGCAACTTCTCTGCTGAATTTTCTTTTTGTTTTTTATTGCACTTGAATTCTATTTTCTTTTTTTTTTCTCTTTTTAATCTTATTGAATCCCTGTGAGATAGTTACAAGCTTTCATGTTTGGGTTACAATCTCACAATGATCAAACACCCATCCCTCCACCAGTACACATTCCCCACCACCAATACCCCCCCCCTTTCCCCACCCTCCCCCTGCCTCTAAGGCAGACAATATTCCCCATACTCTCTCTCTACGTTTGGGCATTATAGCTTACAACACAGACACTGAGAGGTCATCATGTTTGGTCCATTATCTACTTCCGGCATGCATCTCCCATCCCAACTGGTTCCTCCAGCCATCCCTTCTCTATTCCATCTGCCTTCTCCCCTCCGTTCATGAATCTGCTGAATTTTCACACTGTGTAAATACCAAGAGGTTCTAAACTAATGTGAATTCTTTATTTGAATATATATGTGAATTTTTTATTTGAAGATAGAAATACTACTTCAAATGTGATATAGTAGGATGCATTTAGAAGCAGAGAATGGTATCTGCAGTGGGCCAGTGGGAAGAGCAGTATACTGGGGTTTGGAGCAGGTCCTGGCCCTAATTCAGCCTCGAACCAGCTATGTGACCTTGGGGGAGTAATTTATTGGCTCTAATCTTCAGTCTTCTTATCAGAAACTGAAGCATTGGTTGAGATTATCTCAACTGGTGTCTTCCTCTTCTTAGAATTTCACTGCACACTTGCAAGGACACTGATATAAGATGGCCCCTTTTCATTGAGAACCATGTGATTAGTTCATTCAGAGAACTTTGGTCATTCCTTTAAATAAGAATTTTGTTTTCATCACACACACACACACACACACACACACATATATAATAAACATCTAGGACCCTTCATTTAATGTAACTGGTATAGACATATTTCTCAACAAAAGAGCTTAAGTTTTCTTTGTTCTCAAAAACAAACTGTTTATGTTGCAAACGTCATATATGAAAAGAATAAAGAAGAAATAGAAATTACTAATAATCGCAGAACAGTTAGAATCACTGTTAACACACACGTCCACACTTGATATGCCTCATTACAGAAATGAAGTCAACTATATATGTACCTTTGAAACCGTATTTTTCCACTTAACATATATCCTAAGTATCTTTGCATGCCAACAAGCATTAATCGATGACACTATTTTTTTTTCAGGAGCAAAAGAGATATGAGGTTTGCTTATTTATTTGTTTATTTGAATTTTGGGCCACACTCAGTGGCACTCAGGGATTACTCCTGGCTCTGCACTAAGGAGTGACTCTGAAAAGTGCTCTGGGAGAGCATATGGGACACCAGAGATTGAATCTCGGATTGGCCATATGTAACAGACACCCCACCCACCATACTATCTCTTCAATCCCAAGATATTTTCAGTTTTTATTTTATTTTTTTTTTTAGTGAGTCACAGTGAGGGTCCAGTTACAGACTCACACCTTTTCGTGCTTGTTTTTTTCTCATGCAATGTTCGAGAGCCCATCCCTCCACCAGTGTCCATTCTCCACCACCAATGAACCCAGTATCCCTCCCACCCCCCGGTCCCATCCCCCCACCCCACCCCGCCTCTGTGGCAGGGCATTCCAATTTGTTCTCGATGACACTATTTTTAATAGCTGAGAAGTTTTCCATTACAATCATCAGTTAAAATTACTACTTCATTTTCCTTGGTGATTTATATCATTTTTTAAAAATTTAACATGATTGGAGGCTGAAGAGATAGGATAGTGGACAGGGCACTTCTTTTGCGTGAGGCCAACCCAGATTCAAGCCTCAGTACCTCATATCTTCTGTTAAAACTAGATGTCACTTTAGTAGTTCTCTGGGACACCAAGCAGCAAAGACTAAGAAAGTCTAACCTCTGGAGCTACAGTGGGGATAGTCAGGCTCCTGCAATTTAGGGGGATCGGGGTTTGTCTAGAGTGACCACTCCAGGTGGCTGTGCCCGTCCTGAATCTGAATTAAGAAGATAACTCTTTGGCCTCTCCGAGTACAACCAACCTCACACAGAAAAGACAGATTCCTCTGAAGATCATGACCTTTTTCTTTTTCTTTTTGGGTCACATTCAGCAATGCACAGGGGTTACTCCTGGCTCTGCACTCAGGAATTACTCCTGAAGGTGCTTGGGGGACCATATGGGATACTGGAATCAAACCCGGGTTAGACTCATGCAAGGCCAATGCACTACCCACTGTGCTATGGCTCCAGCCCCTGAAAATCATGACTTTGTGTGTTGGCGCACACCCCCCACCTTTGAGCTCCTCTGGAGGTCAATCCTCCTAACTTCTGCCTCCTTGAGGCATCTTGGCCTCACTCATCCCAAACTGGAACTTTCTCTGATTATGTATCTGACCATGCTCTTCTGGGTAAGACTCCATAAAAAATAATAATAATAAAATAAAAATCTGTCTGGATATCTCATCAAATCCCTCCGCTCTCTGACAGTGAATCTCCCTCCCAAAGACTTCGCCCGGCTAGAGAAGCCCCATATCCGCCAGTATCCACTAAATTTGCTTCTCGTGGCCATGGAGTTCTCCGACTCTCCCCTGGTCTGGCCATGTCCGCCACCGGCTGGCCCCTACTGGCCTCATCTCTCACTCATCCCCGGCTTGATTCAAGAATTCCAGCTGAACCTATGCCCCACCCCTGCCCGTCTAACTAAGTCAGACTCCACATTTCACAACTCCAGGAGCATTTTCCCAGAGCAGCCCGGGTGTGACTGGAACCTGTTTCACTGTTTCTTTTGGCGCTACCTGCAAATCTTTCATTTCCTTGTAGAGTAACATCAGTAGGTAGCTATACTCATTGCTCATGTTTTGTAAACACCTTTTATTCTGCCACTCTAGTGCTCAAATTAATTAATATTCGCTGCTAGCCAAAGTTGGGCAATAGTAAGGTAAGCTCTCTTATGACACATTGAAGGCCTTAAGACATGTGCTAAGTACTTTACGTGGATTATCTCATTTAATCCCCAAATCTAATCAGTAACACACTATTCTCTCCATTTTAAAAAAATGAGAAAAGGTGAGAGACAAAATTCTAATGATAGCAACTAATTGTCATTATATAGAGTTCCAAGAGACATAAGGAAATGTCTCAGTCAAGGACTCTATTATGTAATTTGATTGTAGTGGTTGTTACATGATAATATTTAATATTTAATAGATATGTAATATAGATACTCATATAAAGATACATAGACATATGTACTAATGTGTACATACGTATAGATGTATTTATGCATATATATGTGTGTATGTTTAAACAAATATTAACTTTAGCCTAAAATTTGTAAACTTTTCTCTACACAAATATTGAAACAAACAAAAACCTTTTAAAAGAAACAGAATCAAAGTCAAGTATCTGCATGCTGAATTGTAGCAGATGAGCGAGCCAATTTATATCACTTAGGATAAACCAGAGACTTAGCAAAAGTCAGCTTTCCAAGGAAAACAATAGTCCTATTATAGAAAGCACCAGAAAACATGTTATCTGTTCGCTAGCATGGCTGTTAAATTAGGCATTTCAGTAAGTGACGCAGAGAGAAAAATAAATTTAAGTCAAGAAAAAGAAAATGAAAACCATCTGATTTTCCTTTTTTGGTCAGAGTGACTTGGCAAAAAAAAATAGGAAGAGGAAAACATAGGAAAAAATGGTACCAACATGCTAAAATCAAAACTCAATCTTCACAGCTCATAACATTACATGGTGACATGGAAAAATGAATACAAACAATGTTTCCTAGTGATTTTGAGAATGAAGGGTGCCAAAATTGATATTTAAAATTTTTCTGAAAGTAATCTTTTTGTGTTTCATTTCTTAAATCAGTTGTATACACAATTGATATTTTTACATGTCACATTGTGCAAAGAGCTAAGCAACTAAATAATCTTATCAGCCTTCTCATATTTGGGGTTTTTGGTTTTTTGGTTGTTTGGGGGGATCCCAACCAGTACTCAAGAGATGCAAAAGTCCCTCTTGGCAAGTCTCCCAAGGTGAGTCACATACAAAGAAGCACCTTATCATAATTTTGATCTTCTAAATAAACTAACAGTTTTAGATTCACAGAATTATGAATCATGTTTCTTTAAGAAAATTAAAAATAAACAAAATATGCTACAAAGAGGGGTCACAGAGAGGGGTTCAAGTGCATGTGGCTAACCTCGGTTTGATGGCAAGCACCACAGATGGTCCCCCGTGTACCTCCAGGAGTGACGGAGCCTGGAGTAAGCCCTGAGCACAGCTGCATGTCATCCAAAATCTCACCCCATCCCCACAAAAATACTCTGAAGAGCTGTTATAGACATCACACTCATTTCCCCCTGCTATTAATATGATAAATAAGTATGGAACGTTTTCACTGTTAATGAGTCAATATCGATATATTGTAATGAACTCAAGTCCACTCTTAACTTATTGCCCTTTATCTGTCCCAGGACCTCATCAGAAACAGCATTACATAGGGTAGTCGCGTTCTCTGGGCATTCGTGATGTCAAATGTGCTTTGGATGGCCCTAATGGCGTTGAGGAGTATGGGTCAGGTGTTCTGCAGAATGTCTCATGAGAGACTTTTATCTCTCTCTCAGGGGAGACAGGCGAGTCAGCGGGAAGAGGAGTTAGAGGTGTTGAAACAGGGCAGGGGGCAGCTCCCAAGCACTGCTCAGGCCATGGGAGGAAGGGGGGACCAGAGGGGTCACCCCAGCTGTACTCTCCCCTGACGGCTCAATGCTGGCCCCAGCAGTGCTGCTTAGGCCCTGTAGAGCCAGGGGCCACCAGGCCCATGGCTGTGATGACCGTGCTTGGGAACTGCCTCGGGATGCTGGAGGGCCGTAGAGTCCCAGGCAGCAAACCAGATGGCAGTGCACGACCCCGGGGCTAGTCCTTAGCTCCTCAGATTGAATTTTTAATATATACTTTGTTTTGATCTTTAACTCTTAGACTCTCCACAATGTCATTTCATAATCACTGTCACTATCACTGTCATCCTGCTGCTCATCAATTTGCTCGAGCGGACACCAGTAACGTCTCCATTGTGAAACTTGCTGTTACTGTTTTTGGCATATCGAATACGCCAGGGTAGCTTGCCAGGCTCTGTCCTGTGGGCGGGATACTCTCGGTAGCTTGCCGGGCTCTCCAAGAGAGATGGAGGAATCGAACCCGTGTCGACCGCATTGAAGGCAAATGCCCTACCCACTGCGCTATCGTTCCAGCCCATTTCATAATTATTGGAGTTATTACTCTGATAATCTTTGTAATCTGTTTTAAAGTTAAAATGTCTAAAAATGTTCTTGCTACAATTGATTAAAGTTAATTAAATCACTCAAGGTAAATTACCAATCACACAAAGGCTAAAAAATACAATGACTACTTAGATGTTTTACTGTTTTAGAAAACACCTTAAATTAAACAGTGATAGGGAGCTTGCCTTGCAGGCGTCTGACCCAGGTTTGATCCCTGGCACCCAACATGGTCTCCTGAACCCACCAAAAGTGATCCCTGAGTGCAGAGCCAAAAGTAAGTCCTAAGAACTACTGTGCCCCCCAAAAGAGACATTAATAATTAATATTAATTGAGTCTGGATCGATAGCACAGTGGGTAGGGCATTTGCCTTGCACGCGGCCGACCTGGGTTCGATTCCTCCATCCCTCTCTGAGAGCCCGGCAAGCTACCAAGAGTATCCTGCCTGTATGGCAGAGCCTGGAAAGCTACCCATGGTATATTCAATATCCCAAAAGCAGTAATAACAAATCTCACAATGTATATGTTACTGGTGCCCGCTCGAGTAAATCAATGAGCAACGGGATGACAGTGACAGTGACAGTGACAGAGTCTCATGTAGAATAGATAATGAATCCACAGTTAAGCAGTTATAATTCCTAAATATCCAGAGTTAGTTTTGACATGGCCAGCCCTATTAATAAAACTAAATTATATATTTTGATATATTACAGGTCCTCCTTAAAAAATAACTTACTTTCTAAGTGACTTCAGAGAATAAAGTTATCCTTAAAATACTGGGAAAACATGTCCCTTCTTATTACTATCTTGATGTTAACATTCATTCAAGATCTCTTACAATTTACCTGTTCACATTTAACAAAGGAATGCAAAAGACTAACAGGAAACACCCAGAGAGTAGCAATCTGGATTCCATTAATAAGGCCACTGAATCAGTGATACATCACTTTTCTTTTGACCTTATTTATGAAGAAAAAAATAAATTACAGGAATTTCCATGTCAATCAAGCTCTGGATTTCTAACCTAACCTTCAAAGTGCTTTAATAAGTATTTGAATAAGTAAGCCGCAGATGAGTATTTAGTTTTCATAACTAAAGACAAGTTCAAAAGAAGTTGGATGTGTTCACTACTTAAAGGGAAATGCCACTTGATATGAGCGTGGTAAATGTGAACCAGTTCTAGTCTTTGTTTGGGGTGTGGGAGTAATAAATGGCTTGGGTGGTGATTATTCCTAGAACGGAAGTACTGGTCTAGCTGCAGAAATTGGACTGTGTTAATGTTAAGATTTTACATCACTGTGCCGAATGTAGAAAAAGGACCAAACATGATGGCCTCTCAGTGTCTGCATTGCAAATCATAAGGCCCAAAAATAGAGAGCAAGAAGGAAATTGTCTGCCATAGAGGCAGGAGATGTGGTGGGGTGGGGTGGCAGGAGGGATACTGGGGACATTGGTGGTGGAAAATGTGCATTGGCAGAGGGATGGGTGTTCGATCATTGTATGACTAAAACTCAAATATGAAAGCTTTGTAATGGTATCTCATGGTGATTCAATAATAACTTAAAAAAATGATTTTAAACTACAACACTCAACAGGAGAGAGAACAAAAGGAAATTCCCTGCCGCAGAGGCAGGGTGGGGTGGTGGGGGTTAGGGTGGGGGTGGTGGGAGGGATACTGGGAACATTGGTGGAGGAGAATGGGCACTGGTGGAGGGATGTAAAACAAATGCAAACATGAAAGTTCATAAGTTTGTAACTGTACCTCACGGTGATTCACTAATAAAAATTTAAAAAAAGATAAAAAAGATTTTCCACTTGGAAGCTGGCCTCACATGCTGGAGGAAAGGCAGCCTGGATAGAGAAGAAAACACCAAGTAAAACATGGTTGGGGACCCGCTCGAGAAGAGAGAAGCGAGAAGCGTGCTGAAAGTAGACTAGAGACTGAACACGATGGCCACTCAATACCCCTATCACAAACCACAACACCCAAAAGGAGAGAGAACAAAATGGAATGCCCTGCCACAGAGGCGGGGGGGGGGGGCAGGAGTGGAGGGTGGGAGGGATACTGGGTTCATTGGTGGTGGAGAATGGACACTGGTGGAGGGATGCGTTCTCGAACATTGTGTGAGGGAAACACAATGACGAAGATGGGTAAATTTGTAACTGTGCCCTCACAGTGACTCACTTATTAAAAAATAAATTAAAAAAAAAAGATTTTCCATCACTTCATTCAATAAGAGAATACAAAAACAGAACCCTAAGTGCAGACACCAGAAAACCCAGCATCTCCCTGTCGTCCATAGATAAAGTCACAAGGCTCGTAGCTCTGAGCAGTTTGTGCATCAAAGGCATCCTGAATTTGGGGTCTGCTTGGCGGGCCAAGCCTGAGATTCAGCAAGCATTTATCAGCAAAGCAAATGAATTCATGTCTTTACTAGACCCACACAAGTATCACCCCACAGCCTCTTAGTAAACACCTCAGGCCCCTCAGGCAGCTCTTCCAAAGTTCTGTTAACAAAAGCCAAAATACCAGATTAAGTTCTCACATTTCTTCAGGCACCCCACCTATCTCTGTCTTCCCTGTGTGCAAGCAAAGTCTGTAGGCGGGGCTGACTTAGGTCTAGGTCAGCTAAGGCAATAACGGAGAATGGCACCCTTTCAAAACTGTGCCTTTCCTAGGTTTAAATGTTGTATCCCAGTTGATTGCCACATAAACAGCAGAAATACAAGCAAATGGTCATAACATTCTGGAGGTCACTTCGCTTCACTCTATATTTCTAAATAGTGGGAAATTCACAGAAGTTTCTCTACGCAGAGAAGTAAGGTATAGCATGCCTCTGATCCAACCACCACTTAGATATTCAAAGGAAAATACAATTTCCCCTGGCAGATGCCAGGAGTAGGGCTTCTTCCCTTTTTTCCCTAGCAGCCTGGTTTCCTCTAACGAGTGGGATTCCATCTGGCAGAGAGACTAACCTGCTGAGAGCTGATGTTTATCGGTTGTTTTAAAACAATCCAAGTGACACTCTCAAGAAGAGGAGGGACAGTAAGAGAGCCAGGATATGTCCAGTAGTCCCAGGATGGAGGAAGTAGAGATATTGGGTCAAAATTGGTGAATCGGGTTTGTTTGCCCTAATGGAGAAAAGAGAATTTCCACAAATCAGCATTCTATAGCTTTACACAGACCTCAACAACCAAACTTCCAGTGAAAACATTATTTTATTGTCACCGATGTGTAGAAGTAACTAGTATCTGCCTTAACACAGCGACACTGGTCCTGCAATTTGTGTTAAGCCAAATTCAAGTGTGAAGTCATTGGCTTCAACTTTAAAATTTGTAGCTGAAATAGCCCATGATCTAGACTTATTTAAGAAACACAAGATTTCTTTAAACATCGTGGTCTTTAAGATGTGTTGCAGGTAAAAAGTTATGCTATAAAACACCAATACCTAAAGTTAATCATGCATAGATTTATTGCTGATTATTTTAGATCGTTAAGTCCCTCTCATGGTTTTTAATGACTAGAAGTAGTAGACTCCTTCTGCTCCCATTGGTCAATATGTTCCAACTCTGTTTGAAAGAAGATAGCCCAATGTACTATATCTAAGGTTTAAATTTCTCATAGAGGACAAGGAAATTCTGGAGGAAATAGGAATTTCATTAGTCATTAGCAATAGTAATTCATTTTACCTTTTCTTTAATAGAATCCAAAATGTCAGTAATCTTTTGCAACTGTGAATTATGTTCACCAATCTGGAAATGGAAAGTTTAAAAAAAAGAATGGTTACTCTAGCAGAATTATGCTATTTCAGTCACTAATGTTAAATTCTTTTTTTTCTTTTGAAAAAGAAAGAAAAAAAGAAAAAGACCTAAGCTTGTCTGGAACAAACAGGAATTGTTCTGCAATAAAGCTCTCTTTTACCACAGTCTGTTCTTATCATGCCAAGGGAATCTGAACAAGATAATATTACAAGATTCCTTGGCTGAACTGCAAGATTGATTCCAAAACCAGTAGCAATAGCTTCAGATTTCTTTAAATTTATGTTTGTGGTATACAAGAGAAACCTGGGTTAGAAAACCTGCTCTCCTAAAAGATATGTGAGCCTCAGACCCTACATCTAAACAAATTACCATGACATCAAAACATTCGAGAAAAGCATCTCTCACGTCGTGTCTAAAGTGATTTAAGGTCCCTAATCAAGGCAAAATGTCAGAAATAGAACTCATCAGAAAAACACATGGATGGCTTTTCATTATTAGGGGTGTCCCAGATCCACGTGAAGCTTTTAACTTCTTCGGGATTGAAATATATCTCTTGTACCACACTGATTAAACCATCACCACCAAGCAGGGTGGCCCAAAGAAAGAAGTACTGTCGTCCCAACCACCCTCCACACCTATCCACACACTCCCAGGGCCCAGCCCCAACCAATTACATCAGACAGACTTGGTGGCACAGCAGCTGTGTACACCCAACGAGGATGTGGGCAGTTCTGTGGTCCAGTCGCCCACAGATAGCATCACACTGATATTTGTGTTACCACATGGGAATAGAGGACAATGGAAAATACCTTTTTAATTAAATTGGTCCGCGTGCTCAGGACAACAAACCATTGTAGTCAAACTAGTGCTTCGAGAATCAGGAACTTGAACACTTATATCAGGAAGGAATGTAAGAATCAGGAACTTTACTCTGTGTTTTTAAATATTGTGCAATGGGGAGGAGTTCGGAATAGAGACATTCTTCTCAGGACCTCAGCAGTAAGTCTGATGCTCGTGTTGTCATCACGGTCACATAAAACTAATTCATGAACAATAAGAAGAGTCATAATACAATGCTCCTAGGGTAATCTGGGGCTTTTGGCTGGATCATTAACTAATATATAAAACTCTTTTTTTTTTTTTGGGTCACACCCAGTGTCGCACAGGGTTTACTCCTGGCTCATGCACTCAGGAATTACTCCTGGCGGTGCTCAAGGGACCACATGGGATGCTGGGAATCAAACCCGGGTCAGCCATGTGCAAGGCAAACACCCTATACCCACTGTGCTATCGCTCCAGCCCCTAATATATAAAACTTTAACATTCCTAAAAATAATATTTAAAACATATTAAATAATCTCATCACTCTATCACTGTTATCCCATTGCTCATCAATTTGCTCGAGCGGGCACCAGTAACGTCTCCATTGTGCAACTTGTTGTTACTGTTTTTTGGCATATCAAATTTGCCTTGGTAGCTTGTCGAGCTCTCCAAGAGGGGCAGAGGTATTGAACCCTAGTCAGCTGTGTGCAAGGCAAAGGCCCTACTTGCTATGCTAATTTTATGATTAAGTAATAGTAGACTGTCTACTCCATGACTAAAACTCTTTAGACATCATCACTGATGAATTATTTGAAATAGTGCATTCTTACCTGTAAAAATACTCCCAAGACAGCTAATCCATCCGGCTCATTTGCTGCTTCAACAAAGCTGGGATATTTTTCTGAATTCCAGTGGACAACATGGAGCTGTAAGAGACATAGACAACATAACTTAGACGTTTAAAAATGCAGACACACATAAAGCATTTGTATTATTGCTCTGAGGCTGGTCACTCTTACGTATAACGTTTTCTCCCCCAAGAACCTTAAGCAGAATCCCCCATTTCACTCCTGTCCAAATGCAAAGCGCAAGCGAAGAATTGCCCAAGGTTCCTAGACAGTGATGTACTACATCAAGGTCTGCATCACCATTTCAAATTCTCCGGAATCTCTCAAGTTCCAGCCGTGCCCAGCCACTGCTCCCTAGTGCAATGTGGAACTGGTCCTAATGAAGTGGAACTGGTCCTCATCTTCCAGGGATGAGATTTGATGGGAGCGACTTCAGGTCAGTTCCCAGGGGCAGCAGAGTCAGCCCAGAGAGCACAGCCTCATGCAAAAGCGGAGGAGTCAACTGCCTGTGCAAATAGTTTTCAGGACAATCCTGCTGCTATGCACAGTCTGAGACTCGAGCTTGCCCAGCCTGAGGGTGGACGCTGCTACTCTCCAGCCCGGCTGCATCGTCGTCCACGGGGCTGCTCCTCAATGCACTCTCCCCACCTGTTTCCCTTCCCCAAAGGTCAATAAATAGATTTCATTTTTTTATTTCCTTTATGGGGGGTGTGGGGTGAGGGTGGGGTTTGGGCAACGCCCAGCTGTGCTCAGGGCTTACTCATGACTCTGTGCTCAGGGATTACTCCTGGAAGAACCAGAGGGCTATAATAGGGTGCAGGGGATCAAACCCTGGTTGGCTACATGCAAGGCAAATGCCCTACCCTCTGTACTATCGCTTTGGTTCCAAGGTCGATGGATTAACCCAAGGTCATCAGCTTGCTTCCCTAGAGCAAAGAGGTGCCATCAAGAGTTGGAAAATGGCAGCTAGGGTTAGGGAGAAAAATGTTGATAAATAAAATTTATTATAAATGGAGTTAGACAAACTAGGCCTTGCACTGTAACTCTCTACTAGCTCTGTGTGTGTGTATGTGCTCTGTGTGTGTGTGTGTGTGTGTGTGTGTATAATTGCCTTGAAATTTATTGTTTCATTTTGGTTGCTACTGATCTAGATAAATGCTAAAGAATATTTGTGGGGTTTGTATTCCTCTCTTTATCCTCCCCAAGCCCATTTTTCTCTGCGTTACCCTTAGTTCTCTATCTATGTCCACTGATTTGGCTTTTCCTTTTAACTTTTAAACAATTTTACCCTTATATTCCACACCTACGTGCAATAAAATAATCCAACACCTGACTTTTACTTTTGACTTATTTTGCTTTATAGTTTCTTGATTTTCTTACATTTTAGTGTGAATGGCAATATTTTATCTTTTTAAGTAGCTGAATAGTATTTCATTATATAAATATACCAAGTCTTATTTAATAATTCATTGGCTACCAATGGGCACTTTGCTTGTTGCTACTCTTTAGCTATTACTAGCATTCAGTTATTGCTAGAATAAACATGGGGCGTGTATAACTTCGTGCTGTTTTTACATTCTTCAGATAGCTACCCTGACATAGGATTGGGACTGTTGAATCATACAGTAACTCTATCTTCTGCTCTTTGAGGAAGTTTTGCTGCATTTTCCAAAATATTTGTACTCAGTTACATTCCCACTAAGGTGCATGAGAGTTCCCTTTTCGTCAAACCCTCTCCAACACTTGCTATTAGTTTCTTCTCACGTAACCATTCTCACAGTTGCAAGATGGCTCCTCACTGTGGTCTTCGTTTGCATTTTCCCGATGATCAGTGATGAGGGGCATTTAGTTTTTAATTTGACTATCAATCATTCATGTGTCTTTATTGAAGAGCTATTCAACTTTTATGCCTATTTTTTAAAATTCAAGGTGGCTGTTACTGTTGCTAAGTTGTATGAGTTCTTTATAGGCCTTGAATATTTATCCTTTGTCAGATGTATGATATCTTCTTCCATTCAGCATGACTGCCTCTCATTCTGTTTATATTTTCTTTCACTGCACAAAGCATTTCAATTTAATGGAGTCCAAGTTCTTTATCTTTACTTTCATTTCCTTGCTCATGAACACTTCCTTGCAAGTGTACCCCAGATCTCCATTGCCAATGTCATGAACATTTCATCTGTTATCGTCTATGTTTTAGGTAAAGACATTTTAATGGCTTAAAAACACAAGTAGAGTAACTGTTTTAAGGAGTACTTACAAATATCCTGCCTTCCATGAATATGTTCTGTTCCTTTGCGAAAAGCAAGTTTTAGTGGAGAAATAGAGGCATCAGGTCTAGGAAACAGCTGTCTAAGAAAGAAATTGAGAAGAAGCTGATGCTTCCAAGGAGGAAGAAAATGAGAGGAAGAGAAAGAGAAGGAGATGGAGGGAGCTGGAGCTCCAGAAAACAGACTTTTACCAAACAACTCTATCCTCAGTACATGACCTTTGGCAAAATCCAAAAGTGTTACTTTGACCATTGCAAATAATGTTTTATCTCAAAAATTAGGAGAGTGAAAAGAATAAAGAATAATAATGAGACAGAAAACCATTCTTGGAATCTTTATTCCTGATTAAGGGAAGGATAAACTAAGGTAGGAGTCAAAGAGCAATGTGACACACCCAACTAGTTTGAGCAAAATCATGACTAACCCACATAATTCTAGAACTATATTTGAGGTGCTGATAAGATCTCCTTCATGTGAATCATTGGAGTACATACAGGAGAAAACAGGATTTCACATTCAAATAATTTTTAATAATTCATTGTTAGAGAATTTAGTTTATTCAAATATAATATTTTTTATTCCTTCCCTTAAACATAAATGCACAGGAACTGGAAAAATAGTCCTGTAGGTAAGGGGCTTTCTTGCACACAGCCAACCAGGGTTTGATCCCTGTCACCCATTATGGTCCCCTGAGTCCCACCAGGAGTAATCCCCAAGCACAGAGCCAAGAGGAAATTGTGAACACCACTGGGAGTGGCCCCCCAAAACCAAGAAAAAAAATAAACAAATCATATATATAAATATAAATGAACATTTTAAGGCCACTAAGATGATAGGATTTCTATGTAAATGAGATTTATTGTGAAGGACTGACTATGATTATAAAAAAAATGTACCATCCAGAGCTGGAGAGATAGGACAGTGTGGGGGACACGTGCCTTGCATGTGGCCAACTTAGGTTCAGTCCCTGCCACAACATGTGGTCCTTCCCCTGAGGCCAACCAGGAGTGATCCCTGAATACAGAGTCAGGAGTAAGCACTGCGCACTGGTGGGTGTCCCCTGTCCCCAAAATTATACCATCCACAAACAATGAAGTATGATAGAAAGCCTCCCATTTAGAAAATAAAGTAGAAAATATTTAAATATATGTAACAGAAAAATATATAAGTAGAGTCTTGTGGTGAGCTGGAATGATAGTATAGTGGGTAGGGTGTTTGCCTTTCATGCGGCCGACCCAGGTTCAATTCCTCCGTCGCTCTCGGAGAGCCCAGCAAGCTACCGAGAGTATCCCGCCTGCACGGCAGAGCCTGGCAAGCTACCCGTGGCATATTCGATATGCCAAAAAAGTAACAAGTCTCACAATTGAGACATTACTGGTGTCCACTCGAGCAAATCGATGAACAACAGGACAACAGTGCTACAATGCTACAGAGTCTTGTGGAATTATGTTTTAAGTTGATGTGGGAGAGCTGGGGGAGGAACAGAACCTGAAAACATGGGATGATGAAACAAAATTCATTTGGCACATATGAGACAGATGAAATTCCACTGCCAGGAAGGAGCTGAAAAGAATGTTAGAGTTGTTTTAAATGGCTTCATGCCAATGCATCATTCACTTAGCAAGAGATAACACTTGAGGTAGAGAGAAATGAAAGAAATGGGTCCTTTGGATATACAACCAAAGCTGATCAGAACATAAATGTGTAATGAGAGAGAGAGAGGGAGATGAATCTATATTTTCTGTTGATTGACAAATTACTATTTTGCATAAGAAAAAAACTTTTATTTTAAAGACCTTGCTCTTAAGTTGCTTAGCAGACATCAAAAATAACTTCAGACAAATTCACGTTATTTTATTTGCACTTGTGTTTGAGTTAAAATATTTAAAAGGGCTTGTTTTCTCGTGCCCAGGTTCTCCCCAGAACACATATTTTTCTTGCTTTTTCTGTCTTTTTACTTGCACTTCAAGCCCATGTTCTCTCTTGAACACATGTTCCTCTCTTTCTCTCCCCTCACATCCTTCTAAGTAAGTTTTAGCAAAAAAAGAAAAACAAAACACTAAAAAGAGCAAACTCACTTTTTCTGAATAACCACGATAGCCAAAGTGACTTGAGCTAAGTGACAAAAACTCAAATCGCTATTGCAAAAACGAAAATAAGAATCTTCCCTCCTGTAAAATGACTCCTAAATTTTTAACTTCAGGGTTTTTTTAAGGTGCTGACTATCAATATATAAAAGCTACTTCATGTGGCAAAATTGTCATTTATGGTTAAATCAGGTTTACTACCAGATATATATTTAATATGTATTCTATATTCTGCATTGTAATTAAATAGAGTTCCAAATAAATAGCTGACTATTGGTATACTCTCTGCAGATGCATAGCACTTGAGATAAAGTTTTTCATAATTTCACTAAATGCTCTCTTTAATATCATAAATTATCAGATTAGGTCTGAAATGAAATTTTTGTGCATTGCAGCTTTAAATAACTATTTCCTTTGATTTCAGTATTTTTATTTTTGGAGGACAGAATGTAAAATTAGGTACAAAAGTGGCTGGAAAGCTAATTAGCTACTCGCTATTATTTATATATCTGAGCACAAAAAGAATTTCTTTGAACCTGAAAACAAATGTGATTCCCAGATATTTCCATTTTCAGCCCTTGTAAAAGCTCCAGATTTCTAGCACTGGCCAACTCAAAAATGAGCCAAACTCAAATCAGGTATGTCTGAAACGAAAAGTTAATTCTCCTCTGTAAACTGCATCCCCCTGAACATTCTCAGCTCAGCAAATTATCACAACCATATTCAAGGTGGCTCAATACACAATCTCAGAGATGTTTCTAGATTCCTCTTTTTTTCTAGAGCCTTCAATCTTGACATTCTTTTCATTGGCAAGTCCCCCTGATTTTTACCTCCAAATCGTACCCTGAGCCTAGCTAGCTCTTTCTCTCTACCACCCTCATGGTCCAAATCATTGCTCATCTGAGCCGCTTCAATAACCTCTCATTTGTCAACTTCTTCATTTTTCGCTTGAACTCTTGTCCACAGAGGGAAATAAAGAAAAATTATACTTGCCCCATAGCATTGCTTTTCTTGCCTGGATGATTCATAAGCGACTTAATTTTACTTAAATACCTTTGTTTGCATCACACAATGAATCACTTTCATCTTAGAGGAAAGTTTGGGTGTAACCAATATGTAACCGTATTGAAACATGGGGTTATATTATGCTTTGTCAGCTAATCAAAGGATTAGAAAACATAGACTGTAAGTAATTATTATAACTATAAGGTAAAGAATTTTCCAAAGTAAAAAAAACAAGTCAATGAATGTGTTTTTGTGCATGTTTTACCAAGGGCTGAAAATAGATGTTCTTTTTGTTTTATTTGATTTTCGGGCCACACCAGTGATGCTCAGTGCTTACTCTGGATTCTGTGCTCAGGGATCACTCAACGGGGGTGGGGTAGAGCATACTGGGTGGTGGGACTCCAACTCAGGGGGTTACATGCAAAGCCACTGCCCTATCCATCTATGCAAACTCTCTGGCTTCAAACATACTCTTTTATTAATAGACGTGATAGAAAGATTGTCTCTTTATTTCCTTTCCCCCAGGAGAAACTTCACTACTATCTCCTCTATGCAAAGTGGACTTAGTATACAGTTGTGTCTGAGCCAAAAAATGTGCACAGTTGTGTCTAAAGCAAATATTATTTTCTCTCCATTTCACTGTTATTTTAGGAAATGCCACAGATACTGCAGAAAAGGTGTTAATTTGGCATGAAACAAACCTGAGTTTAAACTCCTCTAAACCGTTTTCTACAGGACAATTTATTTGAATTTCTCTGTGTACAGTTTCCTCATTTCTTAAATGGGCCAAACAATGCTAAACAATCGTTGATTTAAGGTTTACATTGGTTTGAAATGACATGTTTATCTCCCATATTAATCAAAATCTCCTAATTGAGGGAGTGAAATAATTACAACTATGAGATACTTCATTGACACAGATTTATTTGGGAGTCAAGGGAATTGTCCTCTACACCTTTCCGATCCCCGCCCCCTCATCGGAAAATGCTGAGTCAGAATGTGGCTTACCTCTGCTGCGTACCTGACTCCATCAACCACATGTTCTGAGCCGTGATCATCAGCAGATCCCCAGTGAAGATGAAACTGCCGTAACCTGTAGCTTCCGGTGAGGGGACCCCCACGCAGAACTAAAGGTCAATACATTTTCAATTGTTAGCAAGAAAAAAAGATTGGTGAGCTCCCATTCACATATCCCAGAACTATTCAACACGTCCCTGTTCTCCAAAGGATTTTTTTCCCCCAAATATTTTACTTTGCTGACAGAATACACAGAATATTTTGCTTTGGGGGAATATTTTCCCCCAAATATTTTACTTTGCTGACAGAATACAAGTATGTGAGGAAGGAATGGAAACAAACAACATAGATTTATATGGAACACCTAGAAAATCACAATGACTTTAATACTGGTTACAACAGAGAAGAATCCAACACCTAAAGCTGGATTAGCAAAGCTCCCCTGTGACTAATGCAACCAAGAATGCATTACTCTTTACATATTCAGGCTCCACACCTGCATGTTTCAAATACTGGTTTAAAAAGCAGGAAAAAGTCAGGAGGCAGTTTGGGTTGTTGTTGTTCTATTCTGTTTGGTTTAGGGGCTACACCAGGGGGTGTTCAAGGTCTACTCCTGGCTCTGTGCTCCTGGATCACTCCTGGCAGGCTCAGGAGACCCTATGGGGTGCTGGGGACCAAACCTGAGTTGTCCACGAGCAAGACAAGCACCCTATATGCTCTACTATCCTTACAGCCCCCCAAATTAAGAGTTCTTAAAGGTAAGTAATTGCCCTGTTTACCATAGAATTTCAGGTTCTCAGACTCAGGGTGTGATATGCCGAGGTATGTCCTGGACTTGGTAGAGCAGTTTGTGGTTAGAGAACAGGTAAGCCTTGGCGAGCAGAATACCTGAGCTCAGACCCTTCGCTCACTCTAATGTGTCCTAATCTCTTTCACTTCAGAGGATCAGCTTTTCTGTCCATAACCTTAATAATACAGGAATTCTATCCTCTAATGCTGCAGTAAGGACAGGAAAATTTGAACACAAAGCATTGATCACTGCCACCCCCCACCACACACACACACAGCGTGTTAGACAAGTTACCTAGGATTCAAATTTTATTGTTGACATTATTACTCACAAAAATTGGCAAAATATCTCTTTTGTACTAGAAATCTGTCTCTTGGGGAAGCATAAAATGCAGAGCAAAATTGACTCTAACAGTATTTTAAATCGCAAAACATCAATTAAGAAAAGTAAAAGGTACCATAAATTTTCTTTCTTTCCAGGGATTATATAGGCATGTACAGGAAGTAAAAGATATTAAGAGGTAACACATGCACTTTTCTACAAACAGGGGAGAAAAGGCTGAGCTTGGGGGAATATTGTGTATTTCTTCTTGAGCTAAACAATCAAGAGGGGAATGAATGCTCTATAGTGGCCTGTACAACTGAAACTTTTTCTCCCTTACTCAGTTTGATTCAGTTCAAGTTCACCATCACCGATTATGAATTGATGTAGTTGTTAGAATCAGCAGACTTGGGAATCATCCCAGCTCAACTCTAAATTAGGTGATCTTTGAAAACTCACTTAAAGCCTCTCTAGCCTTTGGCTCTCTTGCCTGTGTTTGTACGTGTGAGTCAATCCAGTTTATAATTAGGAGACTTGACTGGATGCCCCTTTACCTCTATAATTCTTAAAACTGTCAGGAGAAGAAATTTATGAGCCTAGATATTGGAATATTTTTGGAAGGTTGAATGGTTGGGCTTCTTTTGGATTCATTTTGAAACATATTGTTTTGGTTTTGTTTTTCAATAAGGATAGCTATGTTCAAAGTCCTCTGAAAATTTAAAGGGAAGAGAGAACCACTTCCATTAGACTCTAGGGTTCAGTCTTCCACTATGCTGTTACAAACAAAATCATTTCACTTGTTCTTCTCTCACTGGACAATGAACATTAGGGCAGAGACTCTGACTGGTTCTCTGAGAGCTCCTGTCCCCTAGCACATGACCCCCAGAACATGCAGAATTAATATTTGATGAATCAATGAATAAATATAATATTTGACTAAATATTGTTATTATTATTATTTTGCTTTTGGGGTCACACCCAGAGATGCTCAGGAGTTACTCTTGGTTCTGAACTCAAGAATTAGTCCTGAGTGTGCTCAGGGGACCATATGGGATGCAGGGGATTGAACCCAGGTTAGCCGTGTGCAAGGCAAACACCCTTCTCTTTGGACCATTGCTCCAGCCCTTTGGCTAAACTTTAAACAGTTTGAAAGGAGATTCACAGATAAATGAATTTAAATGCTCCTTTCCTTAACTGACTCCATATAGTATTGGCATTCCACATAAGAAGAAATCAACAACTGTGTTATTATCCATTTGTTGTTGTTACAGAATCAGACTTGTGCTGAGCCCTGAAGCTATTACTTCAGAGGTAAAAAGCACTGTAGAAAGCTTGGTCTGGGGAGGAGATACAAACAAACTGGTTCAGAATAGAGGGATACCCTAGAATATATATTGTTAGGACAGCAACTGGGAACAGGAGTCATCTCTGGGAATGCACTCTGAATTCAGGCTTGAAAGTCAAACTAACACAGCTCTGGTTAGTCCCCAGTCAAAAAAAGAAATGCATGCTCTTGTATACTTGGACAATCTGGGAGTGTTTCTATTAAAATACCCAGTCTGGGGTATCAATCAGCAATTGCCTACTTGAAAAGATCATCCAGTAGATCAATGATTCTCAGATAAACAGAAATATCAAGATTAGTTTATCATTGACTTTGAGACAGTCCAAATAGCTAAATGTTACATGAAGTGAATAGTGGTGACACAATTCATCTTCAGTGAGAACCGTTTAGTGTTTCCAAGCGTTAAACCTTTTCCAAAAGTGATGAGAGTGAGAAGGACAGAGAGAGAGAGAGAAAGAGAGAGAGAGAGAGGAGGAGGAGGAGAAACAAAGAAGAAATACTGTTAGCACTGTGTGTTTAGAAAATAAAAATCATCTCTCCAAAATCACAATTGGAATATAAATATATTTCCCATTTATTCTTTCATTAAAACCTTTTACTAAAATCAATTATAAATTATTGACCCATGTAAGAGGTCTCCAGAGATTAAGGAATTAAAATAAATGTCATGAAACTTTGGGAAAATATTAATATCTGAGTGGGGTCTTTGCCATTTATTATATATTGAGAAGACCAACAATGTGATGAAATTAGAAATGAACATGGTCAGTACTGAATCTGGCTTCCAAACTTTGTTCATCGGTGCTGGGAACATGATTCAATGGTAAAGAGCATGCCTTCGCCAATGAGGGTTGGATTTGATCAGCAAAAATTAAAATAAATAAAAACTAAAGCCTGAATGAGCAGAAACAAACACAAAATTATGCACTCATTTTCACACCACCTTAGCCTTCATAAGTTGTCTCTCTTTATGAGTCTCTCCCTCCCTCTCTCTCTCTCTCTCTCTCTCTCTCTCTGTCTTTCTCTCTCTCTCTCTCCCTCTCTCACACACTTTTGCTCTCTCTCTCTCTCTCTCTCTCTCTAGCTGGGTGTCTCTCTCTATCCTCTATCTCTCTCTCTCTCCTACCCCTTGCTTATTTCCTAAGTAAGCCAAATTTCCTTCAAAAATAAACAAAACAGATGTTTGTTAATCCTTCTCTCTTTTTTTTTCTGAAACGGTCCAGTTGTGAACTGAAAAGAATAAGTTATAAGCAAAGTAGCAACAAAATCAGGAAAAAAAATTATTTAAAATCCAATACACTTGTCTGTTTGTGCATTACTGCTAGCTCACTAGACTACAAAGTGCATAAGGCAGATTCGACCATGTTTTCCCACATCCTCGGGGGCCTGGACAGTGTTTGAATTGATAAATGCTACAAATACAGAAGAAAAGACTTCAGCAGTAAAGGACTCCTCCACAAACGTCAGTTTCTATGGAGGTTACTGAAGCAACCTGGGAATTGATGGTTTGGCGTTGTTTTGTTTTGGAGACACACCCAGCAGTGCTCAGGGGTACTCTGTCTCTGTGCTCAGGGATTGCTCCTGCAGTACTGGGGATCAAACTCAGGGAGGCAGGTGCACGTAAGCTCCCTACGTGCTACCTCTCCAGCTCTAAGAATTAATATTTTTTCAAGTGAACAAGTTTAATTCTGAAAGTATCAAGAAAAAAGTCATTAAAAACAATTCCATTCATCATTCTTCACCAATATAATCAACAAAAAAAAAAACTAAATATATTCAATGGGTAGAAATATTCAGCTAATCCAATTGTATCTTGAAATAAATTTAGAAAACTGATAACATTTTTACAAAATTTTATTGATTAAGGGACTGTGAATCATAATATTGTTAGTAATGAGAACTGATATTCTTAAGAGAGTTTTCTTGCGGCTGGAGAGGACAGGGTTTTCCTAGCATCTGACCTGCTTCAATTTCTGGCACCATATATCCCCGGCCCAGCCCCTCAGGGTGACACCAAGGGGGCCGACAGGTGTTCCCAGCACTACAGGGTTCAAGCAGCACAGCAGCGTCTTTGGGCTCTTGCTCTGAACCACTGACAGGCTGGCTGAGAATCAGCAGTGGAGCCTGAGAGAGAGAGAAAGGGAAGGAAGGAAGGAAGGAAGGAAGGAAGGAAGGAAGGAAGGAAGGAAGGAAGGAAGGAAGGAAGGAAGGAAGGAAGGAAGGAAGGAAGGAAGGAAGGAAGGAAGGAAGGAAGGAAGGAAGGAAGGAAGGGAGGGAGGGAGGGAGGGAAGAAGGAAGGAAGGGAGGAAGGAAGGAAGGAAGGAAGGAAGGAAGGAAGGAAGGAAGGAAGGAAGGAAGGAAGGAAGGAAGGAAGGAAGGAAGGAAGGAAGGAAGGAAGGGAGGGAGGGAGGGAGGGAGGGAGGGAGGGAGGGAGGGAAGGAAGGAAGGAAGGAAGGAAGGAAGGAAGGGAGGGAGGGAGGGAGGGAGGGAGGGAGGGAGGGAGGGAGGGAGGGAAGGAAGGAAGGGAGGGAGGGAGGGAGGAAGGAAGGAAGGGAGGGAGGGAGGGAGGGAGGAAAGGGAGGAAAGAGAGAAAGAGAGAGAGAGAAAGAGAGAGAAAGAGAGAAAGAAAGGAAGAAAGAAAGAAAGAAAGAAAGAAAGAAAGAAAGAAAGAAAGAAAGAAAGAAAGAAAGAAAGAAAGAAAGAAAGAAAAAGAAAGAGAAAGAGAGAAAGAGAAAGGAAAAGAAAGAAATAGAGAAAGAGAAAGGAAAAGAAAGAAATAGAGAAAGAAAAAGGAAAAGAAAGAAATAGAGAAAGAAAGAGAAAGAAAAAGAAAGAGAAATAGAGAAAGAAAGAGAGAGAAAAAAGAAAGAAAGAAAGAAAGAAAGAAAGAAAGAAAGAAAGAAAGAAAGAAAGAGAGAGAGAAAGAAAGAGAAAGGAAAATAAGGAGAAATAGAGAAAGAGAAAGGAAAAGAAAGAAATACAGAAAGGAAAAGAAAGAAATAGAGAAAGGAAAAGAAAGAAATAGAGAAAGAAAGAGAGAGAAGGAAGAAAGAAAGAAAGAAAGAAAGAAAGAAAGAAAGAGAGAGAGAGAGAGAGAAAGAAAGAAAGAAAGAAAGAAAGAAAGAAAGAAAGAAAGAAAGAAAGAAAGAAAGAAAGAAAGAAAGAAAGAAAGAAAGAAAGAAAGAAAGAAAGAAAGAGAGAGAGAGAGAGAGAAAGAAGGAAGGAAGGAAGGAAGGAAGGAAGGAAAGAAAGAAAGAAAGAAAGAAAGAAAGAAAGAAAGAAAGAAAGAAAGAAAGAAAGAAAGAAAGAAAGAAAGAAAGAAAGAAAGAAAGAAAGAAAGAAAGAAAGATTAGTGAAATGAATCAAATCCAGTTTAATCATTGCACTGTCAGTGGGTTTTTGAAGCAAAGTCATGTTAACAGCACATCTGTGTTTTGCTTAGTATCTAGGAAAAGCAAAACCACGGCGCACCAATCTGCCAGGATTATTTATACCCTGAGGACGGCAGAAGGCAGAGATGATCCAGTCACTGGGCGTGAATTCTTACTGAGTGGGAAGCCTCCGCTCAGGCTGGTTTCTTTGGCTCCCCTACTCTTGCTTCTTTTCTTGTTACTCCTCCATTCAACCATTCTTAAGGGCTCACTATAGGCAAGCAACTGTGTTATTACATGTTGGTATTATAACCTATACGTTATATATGTTATGGTACTTCATCATACGTGATGTTCAGGACTTACTCCTGGTTTGCACTTGTATGTAGCAGTCCTGGTTTGCACTGCTACATACAAGCAAGACCAACCCTAGCCTCAAGGAACTTGCAGTCCAATGCAAGATACATAACCACAATCAAGTTTTATACATGAAATAACCGTAAACTGCCAGTTCCGTGTCCTAGTCTTGTTTGGGGGGGAAATCAAAGAACTGAGTTATTCTCTTACCTCCCCCCTCTCTATTATTGTCATTTTTTTAATATTTAATTTAAAATGTCGTGAATTTGGATTATTTAGGTGGTCATTAAAAACTAGGTAACAGTAGAATTATATAGAATGAGATCCTCTAGAATTAGACAGAATTTGATTAAGTAGAATTAGATAATGAGATAACCAGATAACCTTGTCCTGCACAACCATCCTGGGTTTGATCCCCAGCATGGCCTGTGGTCCCCAGAGCACCACCAGGAGTGATCCCTATGCACAAAGTCTGAACAAAGCTCTGTGTACCACCAGGTACAACCCCAAATAAAAAGAATTATATTAAAATTAAATGAATAATTATAACACTGAATAATCCTTCAATATTTATGTGCCAAATAGTGAGGAATAAGTAATAACTATCTTGCCACAAATGTATTTAATGTATATTCATTGAGTACTACTGAGTCCCTTCACCAGGCTAGGTAGATGAGTAGGACACAGCTGTTCCCACAGGAAGGCCTCCTTGGGGTGGAGAAAACCTAGGAGCAGCTGGCCTGTGCTGTGGGACCTTCCAGGAGAAAACAAGCTTGGGATATTATGAAGGGAGCAGCCAGTGGGGTCAGGTTCCCGGGTGAGACCCAGTAACTGAAGCAAGAACCCCTGTCAGCCATCAACAGGTCACGTGTCCTCTCCTATTGGCCAAGAATTCTTCCAGAAGAATTCAACAGTCATCTGCTTCCTCTCTCAAGGACTATTAAGGAGACTTCGAACAATAAGACAAGAAGTAGGGCTCACAGAGCTAAGTGTAGCCCCCAAAGCCCTAAATCAATCAATCAGTCAATCAATTAATAACTAATCAAATCAGGCAGGGTAGTTTCATATCTGTTAATCATGAAGTTGGCAGCTGCACAGGCAAAATAATCTCAGTTTAACTCCGCGGTTTATGGAAAGGCTGAATTCTGAACTGGTTTGGGTCAACAATGCATCTTTACAAACTCAGAGGAATTCGCCTCAGAAAGTACTCTTGTGCTTTTTATAGCTGACCAAAGAGAAGTCGGCGACAACTTATTTTAAGCCAGAGTAGTTTCTAGTATTTTAATTGATTTAATCCCCCAAATCACCATAAGACATTCTCTTTCTTTATCTTGAGGAAAAAGAATGAGAATCTTGGCCCATATTTATGCAGCTTCTGTCTCTGAGGGGTATAAAGTACTTTATGGGCATTTTTAATTATCCCTGGTAATTTCATTGTGATCTAGATAGGAACAAGACCTTCATTTATGGGGAAGGACACATACTCCTCACGGTGTCAGAACCGGAAATGGATGAAACTGATTCTCCTGAGTACCCCCAAGGTAGAAAGAAAATGAGAACAAGAGAAGAGAGAGTGACATGGACAGGAAGAGAGAAGAAGCAAAAGTGAGAGAGAAAGGAGAAATCTGAATTATTAACCATGAAAATTAGAAAGGAATTGTTTATGACTACTGAAAACAAATTGTAAGCTTTTTACTAAAGTAAAATATGATCTTTTTTTCTAAATATAGGAAAGAGTAACCGTTATTTCATCTCTGAGGTATTAAAAACAGAACCAGAAGCCTATTATGGATGGTATAAGCTATGTACTATGTATCAATACAAAATGTATAAAAGCAAAATAAGCTGAAAATACCAGGTTTCATTGTGTTACACATCCTTTATAATGTTCTGGTGACATGATGCCACTTTTATTTTGGATTTGACAAATATATGAAATAAATTGTTTTTCCAGGGACTCCTCAGCAGTGGCTGGTTAGGCAGTGTGATTCTGTGAGGCTGTGCTGGGTTAAGGGAACCATCTCTGTCCGGCCAGGGAGGGACCCAGACACACGTTAGGCATGTGCATTTCCACGTGAGAAAGAACTGTAAGCTTATCATTTTTGCTAACAAAAGAACATTTCATAAATATGGGATGTTAAAGAAATATTTTATAAATATAGAATTTTACTAAACTGAGTCTGGTGAAATGAATAAATACTTTCAATTAAGTGTTTTAATGGTAACTGTATTTTTCACTCATAGAGCAAATAAGGCATCTTCCTACTAATATGCTAAAAATTAAAAACTTGGTAATGCCTTAAAAATTGTTCCAAAATAGATTCTTTTAATCTGTTCTCTCATCTTACTTTTAAATTTGAGGCTGTCTATTCCTTTGGAAGTAGACAGGCCTGAAGAAGGATTAATATTCAATTTACAGAAATGCTCTGCTTTCTTCAAGTAATCAGCCAACAAAGTTTTATGTTTGATTGAGTGTGTATTTATAGTGTGAAAGATACCAGCCCATGAACTTACCAAACAACACTTTTATTTCAAATTCTAACAAAGTACTCACAAAGAATATTCCGTGCATGTGTGCTTTAAATATCAAAGACAAGAAAGTATTATTCATCATCCAAGCCCCTCCATCCACAGTAAATAAATAAGTAACCTGATTTGTCCTCCGTATCATCGAAGTCAACGTTGAAGGAATGGCCGCTGTTACTGATGATCTTAGCTGAGCTGGCGTCGTATTTTATACTAAGAGGTCGAAGAGAAGAATCATATTTCACTTCTTTGGTCTTAATCTCAATTGGAGATTGTTGATCCCCATCAGCAATAGGGAAAAATTGATTCCAATGAATAGGACCTTAAATATACAGATGAAAATTGACTAGATAAGTTGTTTCATTGAACAAATAGTTGTCGAGCATAGATACAAGGTGACTGAGATCAAAGGAAAAGCAGAGGTGAATAAAACAAAAATATTCATTCTGAAAACCTTGTAGAACTGTTCATTTGTTTTTAATACGGGCATGGGACCCCTTGCCTTGCTCTGATTCACTTTCAGAATGATAGTAACTCTTGTACACTAAAGAGCATATAAGTTTTACTTTCCAAAGTAAAGTGCTTTTCAAAGGTACCCTTGTACCAAACTAAAACACAACAGCACAATTCATCCCTGTAAACAATGAGATTCATTCTCAGATCCAAGAATGAGCTGAGTTAGCTCCGAAGGTCAGCAAGATTGTAATCTGGAAGAGTCGGTACTGCTGGAGAAAGAGAGGAGCAGAAAAAAGGATGTAATTCTTCAAGATGATACCCTCCTTCCTTCTTTTGCCACTCACTGGGATCTTTAGGTGTCATCCAGACCGCAACTCAATCACTTGTGAGGTGAATCAGGCAAACTTAAGAAACACAAAGGGGTGGGGGTTTTTTGCACAGAACAATTCAAATCAAGTGGCTACACTTTGTCATAAACTATAAAAACATAGATTACCACAATAAAGTCAGAAAGCAATTTCTCTCTACATTCCACTAGACTGGTCTCTGGGGATTTTACCAATGTTACATTTGAAGTCCAAAAAGAGAACTACTAATTACCCTGGTAATCTATTCAATAAATCAAAATTCCATCAAGTTCCCAAATCAGAACCATGTTTGGCAACCTGATGTGACCCAAGCGAGACACTGCCCTTGTAAAGTCTTGTTTCTGGGAAGACTTGATTCAAGTCCTGTCTCTCAAAATCAACAACAAGGTTGCAACTGCAAGTAAGCTCCAAGCAGTTCCGCAGAGGTGACTCACTTTATAGGTTAGAGGCACTTATTATCTCTCTGATTATGCCTGCAATTTACAAGGCTACCCCAAGGTAAGTAGAGCATGGGACCACTGACACTTTTTTCTACTTCATGAATCAACTGACTTGATTTCTCTAAATTCATGCATGTACACTTGAAAATGACACAACATAACAGCTAAACATTTGTCACTGGCAACTTTTGAAAGATTTCAAGAAATGCAAAAATACCACAATTATCAGTTGCTCCATCTCTGAATCTAATGCTACTCATCACTTCATTTTTGCAATAGACAAAAATTAATTTCTTTTGTAATTGTTTCAGGCACAAAAAATTACAGCCTCAGCATATAACCACACGCAGCTTAAGAGTTTTTCTCTCATGGTGCCAGAGAGATGGTTGCAAAGGCTAGAGAACATGCTTTGCATGCAGGAGATCATGGTGCAATGCACCATACCTCTCCCCGAGCACTGCCAAGAGTCAACCCTGAGCACCAACCCAGGAGTATCTCCGGAGCACTGTTGGGTCTGATGTCAAAACACAAAGTTTTTTCAAAGTGTTTGCTCATGAATCTGATAATGAAGACAAGCGACTTGATACCAAATCCCTTGGTTTTACCTTCTTATGGAAAAGGTATACACAGCATTCTCTTTTGATGACAATTTTTGCCTTTCAAGTGTTTTTTGCATAGAATTTCTTCCCTTTTCCATATGAAACATGTCTTCTATTTTGCTGTTTCTGAGTCTGAGGTAATCTGATGAGAATTAGATTTGAAATACGTGGCCTCTGTGTCACAACATGTTGTTGACTTGTTTCCAATCTGGAAAGTGTTTCTTTCTACCAATTCCTTTGCTCTCTCATCCCTCCACTTTTTCAGCCAGAGCTATTTATAGAAGGGCACACAAGCCAAAGTAAAATAAAACTTTTCCATGCTACATCAAGTGCTCTATATTATCTCTTGGTCACTCTAATCAGCCCATTGCCCTTGCCTCTGAAACAGGTTTTCTTTTCTTTGATTTTCCAAAACAGCCAACTTTAAGCCCAGAGAGACATAGTTCTTAAGTAGAAGTATATGATTCTTGATACAAGGTGTTTCCCACTTATCCCGAATTTTTTTAATATCAATAATGACATGGAGCTGACCCATGCCCTAAACTATATCAATAATTTATCAAGAATTTGTTGGAGTAGTGAAGTGTTTGTGAAGTTGCTCTCTTTCCAACACCTTACTTCTCTCTTTTTTGAAATTTAATTTAATTTATTTATTTTTTATTTTGAGGCCACACCTGGTGGTGCTCAGGACATATTTCTGGCTCTGAATTCAAGAATCACTCCTGGCAGTGCTGGGGGACCCTATGGGCTGTGGGGGGCAAAGCAAGCATGCTACCTGCTCTTCTCTCCCCAGATCCTCACTTCTTGGTGTTCCATTTTTGCATTGCTACTATTCCCAACTTAAATTTCCTTGTCTCTCTTCATTCATTGTTTTTATCAATGTCTAAACAAAAAAGGCAGCTAAACTGACTAGCACTGCCCTAGCAGGACACAACACATTACCAATAGAGTTTTCCCAAGTTGAACTACTAAAAGGTGTGGTCCTAAGAAAACAATTGCATTTGAAATAAGGAACTGGCCCTGCAACTCTCTTATTGCAGAAATACACAATTATTTCTTGCTAATGGCTTTTCTAAGACGTTTTATTCAGCTATTTTTTGGGGGGAAAGGGGGCGCCATGCCTGTCAGTTCTCAGGGCTTACTCCAGGCTCTGTGCTCAAGGATCACTCCTGTTGGGCTTGGAGCAACATATGGGGTGCTGGGGATCGAAAGAGATTTTCTACGTACAGGGGAAGGCCCAAACCACTATACTACCGCTCCAGCCCCTTTGATGTCTTTTTTATATTTCTGAAGATCAGCTTCATTAGAGCCAATTTCTTACATATAAAAGGCTAATCACTATTTATTGATTGAAAGTACCATTTTCCCTAACCACACAAAGCTACCGTTGGCACACAGTAACTATTAAATAACAACAGCAAAATGTTTTCCAGCAGAGAAAAGAATTAAGAGAAATTTGCTTTGTGGGCTTTTCTCCAAACATAAATTGCAAAATAACAAAATGTAACATGATAATTAGGGTCTTGGGCAAAAGTATATCTACCTTAATTATACCTTTCATTATTAAAGTTAGATGTCATAAATTTATCTGCAATATAAATTTCACCTACTGTCATTTTTAAACAGGGAAGTAAGTCATAACCTCAAAAAGATTACGATTATAATTGAAACCTTTGTGTTTCTTTGTCAATGTAAACTTTTTTTTATAAAATGTGTGCAGTATGGTTTAATAATACGCATGATAGTAAAAGTATTGTTACTGCCTGTTTGACACTGATTCATATCAGACTTTCTTGATGTCACTCTACAGTTATTTCAAATAATGACTATGTTATTGGTCAAAACAAGAAAATTGATTTACCTTTCAACATTTGGAATTTTTTAAAAAAGGAAACTACCTCCCACCCAATAAATTTAGTTTTACCGACGTATTACATGAACAATTCCACTTTGCTAATCTCCAATCTCTGAAAGGATGAGAGCGAGCGGAAGATGAAGGAAGAGACCAAACCCTAAAGATAACTTTATTTACCAGAAGAAACGTAAAGGCAACAGCAGCCATCAAAGAACTGCAAAGCGCGATGAGAATTTGCACAGTGACAGCTATTGGGAAATTGGCAGTACCTGCATTGCCAAGAAGGGAACTTAAATCTGTGTTGCAATTCAAGCGATTAAGATTTCTTAAGCATACTTGCTAGGTTTTTACAGGACCTGCTTCTCCTAAGTGAATAATGCGCTTAAAGAAAGACTGAAAGCAAAACTTAGCCTCAATTTTTTAAAATATGTCCTAACTTCTCGTCGCCGTTTGAACTCGTGGCTAAGTAGCTGGACCGAGGGAAAGGTTTTGCTTTTTCAAATGCAAAACCAACGGGCGGGCGAGAGAGGATCCGGAGGTCTGGGCACCCCCCACCCGGGAGCCAGCGGCAAGGGCTCCGGGGCTCCCCAGCCTTCCCTCCGCTTCCTGCCTTCGACTCCACCGACGGCAACTCAGTTCAAAGAGGAACTGAAAAAGTTTCTGCCGGTGTGTGATTGGCACCCCGGGGTGGTGGGGGGGGGAGCGCTGAACCTCCCTGCTCGCCGCCCGCCGCCCGCCCCGCGCCAGGTGCTCACCGTTGTGCTCGTCGTAGCCCCAGCTGAGCCTCGACATGGTCCTTCGGAGTGGCGGGCGGAGACAGATGTGGCCAGGCTGCGGCGGGAGGGCGGCGGCAGGGCGGGTGCGCGAAGGGGCGGGCGGGCCGGGTGCTGCCAAGGGCGGGGACCGCGGGGTGCAGCTGGGCAGAGGTGCGAGCCCTTGAACTCCCGGCCCGCGGCTGCCTTCCCGGCCGCGGCCGCCAGGGGGCGGTGGCGAGCGAGACCGGGGCCGTTTGCCGGCGGGGAAAGGAAGATGCGGGGTACCAAGTTAGATGGGCTGGAGGCAGGGGATGGGAAAGAACCGGGAGCAGGCTTTCCCGAGGAAAGGGGATTTCCTGGAGTCTGGGAATTTGTCATCGTGGAGCGGGAAGACATGAGTCACCGGGCCGGGCGCCGCCGGTCCCCGGGAGCGGGGCTGCGGCTGCCACGTCCTGGGTGATGGTCCTGATGCTGGGAATTCAGCAACGCACGACAGTCACGGTCACGCGCGCAGCCACCCACGGACCGTGACGTGCGGCTGCTCTTTGTTTTGTTTTGTTCTGCAATAGATCCTCTCAACGTCCCTTTGTGGAAGATCCTGGAAGTGCCCCCGTGGTTAAGAAAAGGGGAAATGAGGCATCAGGAGAAGCTGATGCATAGCAGTGGCATAGCTAATCGGGGCTGAGCGCCCTAGTCTTAAAGGGAAACCGAGATCTCCCCGCCCCGAGTCAGCCACTCAATCTGCCCCCTCTTTTTGTTTGCTTTGTTTTTTTTGTTTTGTTTTATGGACCACGCCCCCTGGTGCTCTGAGCTCTGGGATTGTTTCTGATGGCGTCAGGGATCAAGCAGGGTTTGATTAGGGAAACCCCCTTAACCTTACCTATCTCTCTCTCCCTACCCCTCTGCCTTTCACTCCCTGCACGCCTGTGGCCTGGGGAGCAGGAGCATCAATCCGGGTCATTCACTGAAGCTTGGTCCCAACATTGCATGACCTCGCGCCCCCCGCCCCCACCCCCGCCCCCGGAGAAAGACCCACTTTTCCTTTTTGGATGTTTGGCCTGACACTGAGCAGAAGCAGAAGCTGGGTCTGTGGCGCCTCCACGTCCTGTCTGGTAGGAACGGGGATTCTCCGCTTTCAGCAAAAGCTAAAGAGAACGGAGTGGCCCTCCAGGGTTATAATTTAGTGTTTCATGGCATTTAGCAAAAAAGTCCAGAAGCAGCCAGTGTTCAGGGAGTTGTGGGGGAAAAGGAACCCAGCCTTCGTCCTCTGTTTGTGGGACTTCTATGGAAAGCAATAAGATTTCTCCCCAAAAAGTAGGAATAGAATTCCCAGATGACCCAGTGATACCTCGTCTTGACATGTACCCCCCAGAGCACAAAAAGAGCATTAATTTGCAAGGATCCGAGCACACCTACTGTCCACTGCAGTGTTGAGTGGAAGAGCCAAGATATGGAAATAAGCCACAGGCCCAACTACAGGTGAATGAATCCAGAGGATGTGGCCCTCACACACAGTGGAATACTATGCTGATGTAAGAAAGGACAAAACCATGCAATTTGCAGCAACTAGAGGATGGATGAAACAGAGGATTATCATGCTAAATGAAGTTAGTCTAATGGATGGTGACAGACACAGAGTGATCTCTCCTTTGTGGAACTTAACAATACACAGCAAGGTAGTAACCAAGGAACAAAGGCAATAGGACCAGAGAAGCGTCCGCAGAACAGGGCTTACTAGTGGATTGGGGTGGGGGGGCGTAAAACGAGGGTGTCATTGGGAAGTTGGCGGTGGGTGTGGTGTTGAAATGATGTGTGCATGGAGCTCTCGTTAGCAGGATTATAAATCACAGCGCCTCAATAAAAGTTAAATAGTAACAATAATTTCCTGTTCTAGCCTAAGTCTCTGAACAGGATTAGTTTGAGCTGTCGGGGCTGGCTGGCTGAGTACAGGCTTTGCATGCAGGAGCCCCTAGTTCCAGCCTGCCGCTGCATGGTTTACTGAACCCTCCACGAGTGACCTGAGCACAGAGCTCCCCCCAAGCATTTCTGGGTGTGTAGCCCCACCAACAAACAAAAATAATTTAAATTGAATTGGATAGTGTTATTTATGGACAAACCAGGGCAAGAAGCTTCACCGCGGTGTAGGCATACAGCAGAAACTGTGGCTGGGTAAGCTTTGTCTTGCCTGTTTCCATGTCATCTACAGAAGCAGCTGCACAATGTGGTAACTGCAAGTGCGGGAGGCTCTTTGGGTAACCACCGTGTTGTTGAGGGCCACTAAAGCAGGATCAATTTGAAGATTCTTCTTTCGATCTGACTGAGATACCCCACTGTGCAATTTATTCCTCCATCTACTCCTGGAGTTCTTAAAGAAGTTAAAAAGCACAGGGACTAAGTTTTTTTTTTCCACAGCATGATTACAATAAACTTTTTGTTCCACTTGCATCATGGGGAAAGCCTACAATTTCTCTTCCATAGTCTCTGGTACAATCGGACGATTTTATGCTGAAGCAGCCAAACTCAGTGCCAGTCTATCACGTAAAAAGCCAAACTTTTAAGAATAAAGGCTGATTCTCTGTATCAAGGAAGACAATATACTTGTTTATATTTATATATTCATACTTCTAACAAAGGAATGCTCCATAATATACTCCAAGCTCTCTGGAAAGCCAACAATAAGAGTAGTCAACTTGATGAGAAAGCGGGGCGGAGGTCTTAACAAATTCCTCACCAGAAAAAATATACAGACTGCAAATAAATGCATAAAAGATGCTGCATCTCCTATGTCATCAGGAAAATACAAATTAAAACAATGCTGAAATACCACCTGTTACCTCTGATAACAGGTGAGAATCCATGAATAACACCACCAAATGCTGGCAAGCTGTAAAGAAACAGAAGAACTTATACCAAGTTGATGGGGTGAAAAAGTCCCTTTGAAAGACAGTTATGTAAGAAATGCCTTATGGGGCTGGAGCGATAGCACAGCGGGTAGGGCATTTGCCTTGCACGCAGCTGACCCAGGTTTGATTCCCAGCATCCCATATGAGCACCGCCAGGGCTAGGAGTAGTTCCTGAGTGCAGAGTCAGGAGTAACCCCCGTGCATTGCTGGGTGTGACCTAAAAAGAAAAAAAAAGAAAAAGAAATGTCTTACATACTCTAAGCATACATTCCACCCACCATACTTCTTAGTATTTGCCCAAATGAAAAGAAAATTTATATCCATACATAAGTTATATGTTATACATATCAACCTTCACGTTTCCTAACTTGAAAGAAAAGAGATATCCTTTTGTAGACAATGGATGGCCGTGCCTACCCCAGTTGAATATATAATTGTGTTTAAATTTAGGTGCTGAGATTTGCAAAGCTTTTCTAACATTCAGTGTTCCATCTACATCCTCACTGCCATTTATCAGTGTCCCTCCCCCCACGACCCAGGGTCTTCTCTCACTGCCCACCCGAACTCCTTAGCGAACTTATTTTTTAAAAATTTACTTATTAAGGGAGCCAAAGTGATTGTGCAGTGGTTTGAGTGCCTACCTTGTACACGGCTATTCCAGGTTCAATACCTGGCACCCCAAATTGTCCCCTAAGCCCTCTAAGGTGATCCCTGAGCATTGCCTGATGTGGCCCCAAAATAATTTATTTATTAAGGTTTGTGGCACTTTTTATTGTTTGGTTTTTGTTTTTTTGCTATGGGGCCACACCTGGTGATGCTCAGGGCTTACTCCTGGCTCTGTGCTTAGGGATCACTCCTAGAGGGTTCAGACTATATGGGGTGCCGGGATCACACCCAGGTCAGTAGTGTGCAAGCACCCTACCTACTGTATTATCACCCAGCCCCCAAATAGTAATGACTTCTACAGCTTTTACAGACACAGTTACGTCACCTCTGCACCACTGAAATGTCCAAGACCCTTGACCAATGTCCTTATGTTATCCCCTTCCTCTTCCTTGGCACCCTCATCTCTATAGTCCAGGATTAACTCTTCACTATCACACAATGCCTCCCATTCCCTTCTCTTGATACTCTGTATACCGCTAATGAGTGAGAACATCTGCTAGAATGATTGGATATAATTTAATAACTAAAAATAAATGGAGTGTCAAGTCATGAAAAGCCAGAAAGGAAATCGAAATGCTGATTGCTAAGTGAATGAAGCCAATTTGTGTTGGATCCACTAGATGGTTCCAACTATGTGACATTCTGAAATGTCAAAACAGTGGCGACAGTTTTAAAAAAGATAAAATAACAAAATGGCAGTGGTTTTGGAGGGGGGTTGTGCACGGGGATGGGAGGTGGAAGGTCAAGGGATGAATAAAGCACAGAGGATTTTAAGTTAAATTTAAAAATACTTCCTGTGGCACTATAATTATGGGTTCGTTTGCCAAACCTATAGAATATAAAACTTCAAGAGGGGACAATAAGGTAGTAAGGTAAAACTTTGAACTTCGGACCATTATGATGTTCATATAGGTTCATCACTTGTGATAAATGTGGCCGTTGATGATAATCGGGTAGACTGTGTATAAGTAGGAGTGGAGGAGGAGTTTATTGAATTTTTTTGCAATTTTCTCTCAATTAAACTGTAAACATAAAGTACTCCAAAAACAAAGAAGATCTTTTTAAAAGTAAAACAAAATAAACCCACAAAAACTAATATAGTAAAAAAAATATACATCCAAAACGTACATGCAGTGATAGATTGCAGGGCTTGCTTGTACTGCCAAACTTATGATAGTCTGGCTGTCAAAGAGAAATAACGAGAGTGACAATAACATTATAGCCTTCTCCTCTGCCCCAACATCTCCGAGTGAGAGAAAGAGAACAAACGTCTTTTTATAGGAGAATGCCACTAATAAATTCATAACAATCATTCTTTGTTGATCAAAGTAAAATATGGATTGGGCAAAGATCATGACGGTGCTAAAACTTCTGGGTGAAAGGTACCCGTAGAATAGGATATTCTAGAAGTCCGTATCGTGAATATGATGAAGGGACATGCTACAGAATGCGCAAACAGGGACCCTTCACAATATCTAACATCAAGGCAGGGGAGCTGCTTTCATCTGAATGTTAACACCCAAGCAGGTGCAGTGAAGTGAGCAGTGCTCCCTGGGACCCTGAGAGGCGCACTGTAGAATTGGGAGCTGGACAGAGAATTGGAACCCCTGATCCCCTGCAGAATTGGAACCCCAACCTGTAGAGTCCCAAGTCCAAGGTGATGACTCTCCGGTTTATGCTTGCTTCCTTCCTTCATCAACTATTGTGATTTGCATAGCTGGGACTTATTAACCACAGGAATGTCTTATCATTTGATATCTGGTGTGGAGTGTTGATTGTATGGAGCCGCTACTATATGGGGTTTTGATTTCTTTTATTTCCCATTCCTAAGGTTATCCTAAGGTTAGAATTGCGCAACACCGTCTCATAAAGAGGCTGCACTGAGGTTGGGAGCTAAAGGAATTGCTCAAATGACTTAGGTTGTCTGCCAGAATGAAAATTCCCAGGCCCAAATTTGAAAGGGTAATTTAAATGATTCATCTCTCAAGTCACTTCTCAGATTATGGTTTTCAGAAACAAGAGCTGGACTTTTTGTTCTTACATCAGATAAGAACACATTGCTAGTGCCTGCATTTGACAGTTTTGTATTGTGTTTATTCTCAGGTCATGTTCTAATAGAAATCTATCCATAGCTCATTTTATGCTATTATATATTCTTTTTGACTGTTCTATTAATGTTGATAAAGTATGAAGGAGAAAGCTAAGATCACTTTTCAAAGAAGTCAAACTGTATGGACAGCAAAGGAATGCTGAACAGTCCAGATAAATCAGGACTAGATAATTCCATTGTCCAAAAAAATTACTTAATTGCTCATTGGCTTGGAATGAATCAGTTTCCCTATGACATTCAATTCACTGATTAGTAACTACAGAGAGAAATTAGGGGTGTGAACAGGCATTCTGCCAACAGCATGGACCAGCGCGAACTCCCCTCTTCTGGATTGAGAGAGGGCAGACTGTCTTGCTAAGAGCAGTGCCCAAATCCGTAGACCGTCACCAAACAAGTTGGATACACCATCACTCCAAGGAGTTCCTGCCTGGGTCCTCCTCCATGTCAGCCTTGGAAGCTTGATGCACGAGACTTAAGCACCTGGCAAAAGCTCTCATGCCTACCACTCATTGTCTGTAAAGCTGCATTCGCAGCTCAGCCTACTAACGTGTTTCAGAATGCCCACTCATTTCAGGGGGAAACCCCTCTCAACACATGCAGACTCCTGGCAGTTGCTACCCCACCCACCGTCTCTGCTGCTCCCCATGCTCTTCTTTCTCTAGCCAAGTGCTAGGACACTTCTCCGGAGATGCAGAAGACACACACACACACTATGTGTGTATACTCAGGAAGGCGAGATCTGCTTCACCCACCCACCCAGTCTATTGACTTAAATATGAATATTATTCAAAACCACTCTCCCAGAAACAACCAGTGTAAACCAGGACCAAATATCTGGCATCCTGTAGCTGAATCAAGTTGACACATGAAAAATGAACATGAAAACACAGAGATTTGGGGCGTTCAACAGGGACTATTCCTCCTCTCTGTCCTCGAGTGCTAAATTCTTTCTTCATTTTTTTATAGCTGCAATCTTATACTATACGGTTTAAACATTGTTCCCAGCACTGTTTGTGGATCATGAATGTATGAGAATAAAAGCCATATAATGTGACAAGTTCCTTTGGTGTGGAGAGCCCACACCCAGCTGTGCCCAGGGCTGACCGCTGCATCTGCTCAGAGACCACCCTTGGCTCCTGGTGGTCCTTGAGGAACCCTACATAGTGCCAGGGATCAGAGGTGGGTGGACTACACGTGAGGCCATCACCCCACTACCCACTCTACTGCTTCCCTGGCCCCTCAACGAGTTACATTTCTTGAAAGGAAAATTTGCTTAATTACATAACCTAACATGAATCCAGATTAAAAGCTTCTAGTGAGAGAGCCAGTGATCAAATCATCTTAGCTCCAAATTTTTCATGCATGAGCTGCCCTGTGATGTTGGAGTTTTAAGAGTTTCTTCTCTGCAACAAGCAGAATATTTGCCTTTTATGGAGCGAGGCATTGCAGGAGGGGAGGCATTGTAGGAGGGGAGATTCCTGGTCTAGTGGATGGAAGTGTTGAGTTTTCTCCTTGCCCCTAGCAGGCTGCTAGGAGAGAGTGTGTGGCTGGGTATGCAGTCTTACTCTGATCCAGCGCCACCCCACCAGAGTGCAGTTCCCCAGCCCATTGGCCATGTCACTGCGCCTTGTAAATCCAGCCCCGCACCCTCTCCCACTCTCATGCTACCCTCCCAGTCAGCAAGTGCCCAACTCCTTTTGCACATGTACCCTCCACTTCCGGGTCACCATGGAGTGTCTGGCTGAGAAAGACGTCTGTATTCTAGATCATGCCTGTTCTTCTTTTCTTTTTTTCTTTTTGGGTCACCCCAGCGTTGCACAGTGGTTAATCCTGGCTCATGCACTCAGAAATTACTCCTGGCAGTGCTCGGGGGACCATATGGAATGCTGAGAATCAAACCTGGGGTCGGCTGCGTGCAAGGCAAACCCCCTGCCAGCTGTGCTATCGCTCCAGCCCAGACCATGCCTGTTCTTGCCAGAGAGTCAATTCCTGATACTCTGGGTCCCTTTTCCCATCCCAGGCCAGATTCATCCTGCCTGTGCCCTGGAGGGAGATGTCCTGGTTGGCTGGCACTTGTGGTTCCAGTCTGGCCTGAGCCGGCCCCATCAGATTTTCTCACCCAGCAGGCACAACTACATCGCAGGTGATCTGAATCGCAACCTGGGAGAGGTCAGGATGCAAGTATGTCCTTTCTTAGACTCTCCCTTAGTGTCAGGATTCCTCCCCACCCCCACCCCCATTTTAATTTAGGCAACATAATTAACAGGACTGTCAGTGGGGCTGGAGCAATAGGACAGCAGATAAAGTGTTTGCCTTGCACATTGCTGATCCACGTTGGATCCCTGGCATCCCATAAGGTCCCCCGACACAGTTGTTTTTGTTCAAGGATTACTCCTGATGGGATTTGGGGCTGGAGCGATAGCACCGTGGGTAGGGAGTTCGCCATGCACGTGGCCGACCCGGGTTCGATTCCTCAGCCCCTCTCAGAGAGCCCGGCAAACTACCGAGAGTATCTCACCCTCGCAGCAGAGCCTGGCAAGCTACCCGTGGTGTATTTGATATGCCAAAAACAGTAACAACAAGTCTCATAATGGAGTTATTATTGGTGCTTGCTTGAGCAAATCAAAGAGCAATGGGATGACAGTGATACAGTGACAGGGCTTTGGGGACCATATGGGGTGCCAGGGATCAAACCTGGGTAGCTCATGTGCAAAGCAAATATCCTATCCACTGTACTATATCTTCGGTCCCTAATTAAGATTATTTTTAAAAGTAAAGGGGCTGCACATATTCTTTGAATATTTTTGTTGCCTCTGCTATCTGACTGTGCCTAATCTTCAAATATTTCAAATGCAAACCCTCCTTTGTGACTGTAATTAGTTCTGGTTCTGTATTTCTAGGCACTTAGCCAGAGATAAAATCTGGATAAAATCTGGATAAAATCAGTTTTATTAAGTTAAAACCAAATTTGTCAGTCACCTGACAGACCATTTTTAAAGGACATTGCTACAAAAAGATAAAATGAGATATTCTTCAAAGTATATTCAATGCCATACAAACTATGGTAAAATTTTATTTTGTTTTATTCTGTCTTAGGCCTCACATGCTGTGTTCGTAGGGACATTCCCTGAAATTGGGGAGGAGTGTACCTTTTGCTACCAGTGATCAAATTAGTGTGGGTTGCATGCAGGGTGTGTGTCTTAACTCCTCCACAATTTCTTTGACCCCCCCAAGATGATAACAGGGATTTCATTTTTGTTTGTTCATTAGTTGTATGTGGCTGATCCCATTTTTTTTTTGTTTTTTGGGTCACACCTGGCGATGCACAGGGGTTACTCCTGGCTCTTCACTCAGAAATTACTACTGGCGGTGCTCAGGGGACCATATGGGATGCTGGGATTCGAACCCGGGTTGGCCGAGTGCAAGGCAAACGCCCTACCCGCTGTGCTATCGCTCCAGCCCCTGATCCCATTTTGATCCCCACCACCATCAGTGGTCCCTCAAGCACCATCAGGAGTGATCCCTGAGCATAGAGCCAGGAGGAAGCCCTGTCTGAGCCCCGCTGGGAATGGTCCAAGAAAATAGAATTTTCAAAACCATAACGGGTCTCACTGATAAAGCCTGAATCATAGCTATACATGAGATGATAATGCATCAGTGTTTTCAATAATATGCAAGGATATTAACAGAGAAGGTAGGCTAAAGTATTTGGAAGTAAAGGGACATCTCACAGTATTGTCAGAATAACTTATTTCCAAATTCAGGGCAAACTTGCCCTGTTATTTTGCAAATTTCCTTGAAATCTCAAAGTTTTTCAGATGAAGATAAATTCTTGATGACTGCCACACGCTTTTTTTGCTCACTACACATCCTCACTGCTCTGCAGGGCCAAGCCAGTGCTCAGGGGCTCCTCCTGCCCAATGCCACAAGGTGCTGTGCAGAAAACCCACAGCCCCTGCATGCAAATCCTGCACCCCCACCCACCACACCGTCTCCCAAGCCCCCATTTTTGAGAACATCATTCCAATCCTCTTTCACTCACGCCGAGTTGCCCAAGGTCCTCCAAGGAAGCACTGGATTTCCAGTCATGCCTGTGATGGTCTTCAAAGCCTTTTAGGCCTTATCCCATTTTGCCTATTAAAACGATTGGGTGTCAGAAATGTCCTAAAGGCGTACATGCTTTAGTGTAAGAGTGTAAGCATACCAGAAACACCATAAAACTTAGTTTTTTAAAGATTAAATCTGGTTTCAAACTCTCACTTTAAATTTCACACAAAAATTACTTCTCAGTGGCAAATGTATGAAAGCAGGAGTTTTCTGCAGTATCCAGAAAATGGAAACACTCTCTTGTCTATGGTCCATCATAGTGGCTATATGAGACGTCCAATATGTCCAGCTTCATTTGAGGCAGAAAACTGGGGTATTTGTTAAGGGTCTTTATGTTCTGGGGCACTGGTTAGGGGAGGGTCCTTATGTTCTCACCTCCAACCATGCTAGGGAACATGCTAGGGAATAAAAATTTCAAGCACTTGTGGAAAAGCACTTAGGGAACATGCTAGGGAATAAAAATTTCAAGCACTTGTGGGAAGCCCTTGATCATTGTCTTCCCAACAACACCCTTGGTATCCACATGCTCCTGTGTTTCTTAGGACTGAGCCATTTCCATTTCCCAGTCCCTAAAATGGGAGGAATATCTTCTATGTATCTGAGAACTTCCATTTTCAGCCCTGAAATATGGAAGTGTCAGCAACCAACAGAAGCAGAGAAACTTGAATTCACTGTGTAAAGGATCAACCACTTAGAATGCTGGGCAAGGTTTGGCGTTGGTGGTGGTGGGGGAGGGTCTGAGGGTTTGACGGGATGGGAGGTTGGGGTAGGTGGTGTATTTTAAGCCTGACAGTAAAACTAGTTTTTCAACCAATTTGTTTCGCAGAGTCTAAGAATTGCTAAAGCTTCTTAAGTTTGGAAATTGAAAGGTCAGAGAGTTAAATCATTTAGACTTTGACAGCTGTGCAGTTTCCATCACAACAACTCTACTCCGGGCGAGAGCCCGACCACAGCCAGAGCTAAGAGTTATGAATGGTTGTGTCTAATGGGACCCTGACACTCAAGTATAATCTTGCAGAAAGTTTGTATAACACAGCGTGTTCTTTTTTTTTCTTTTTAAAGAATTTTATTTATTTTTAAAATTGTATCACCGTGAAAAAGTTACAAGCTTTCATGTTTGGGTTACAATCTCACAATGATCAAACACCCATCCCTCCACCAGTGTACATTCCCCACCACCAATATCCTGGGTATACCCCCCCTTTCCCACCCTCCCCATGCGTCTAAGGCAGACAATATTCCCCGTATTCTCTCTCTACTTTTGGGCATTATAGCTTGCAACACAGACACTGAGAGGTCATCATGTTTGGTCCATTATCTACTTTCAGCATGCATCTCCCATCCCAACAGGTTCCTCCAGCCATCATTTTCTTAGTGATCCCTTCTCTATTCCCATCTCTACACAATGGAACACTATGCAGCAGTTAGGAGAGATGAAGTCATGAAGTTTGCTTATAAATGGATAAACATGGAGAGTATCATGCTAAGTGAAATGAGTCAGATAGAGAAGGATAGACATAGAGGGACTGCACTCATTTGTGGCGTGCAGGGTAGCATCACATGAGGCTGACACCCAAGGACGGTAGATACAAGGGCCAGGGGGATTGCCCCATAGCTGAAAGACTGCTTCATGAGTGGAGGGGAAAACACAGTGAGTTCTTTCTATTAGTTTTTGACCCAGGGGCCAGAGCGATAGTAAAGCGGGTAGGGCATCTGCTTTGCATGTGGCTGACCTGAGTTCGATTCCCAGTGTTCCATATGTCCCCTGAGCACCGCCAGGAGTAATACCTCAGTGCAGAGCCAGGAGTAACCCCTGACCTTCGCAGGGTGTGACCCAAAATGAACAAACAAAAAAATTGGTGCTAGAGCGATAGCCCAGTGGGGAAGGAGTTTGCCTTGCATGTGGCTGACTCAGGATCAATCCGCACAATCCCATATGGTCCCCCGAGCACTGCCAGAAGTGATTCTTGAGCACAGAGCCAAAAGTAACCCCTGAGCATCACTGGGTGTGACCCAAAAAGTAGAATTAAGTAAAATTAGATTTTGATCCCATTCTTAAAAAAATAAAACTATCCTTAGCTGCTGAGTCATATGTAGTGGGTCAGATCTGACCTTTGGGCTATGCTTTGGTGATTTATGCTCTAATATGAAAGTTTTGCTCTGAAAGAATCTTTCCTCAATTAAGAACTATTTACTTCCCTCAACAGCACATTTGGGGACATTTATTACAGTCCTTACCACTTGCTTCTGTCAAAACAATTGTTTTATTTTATAATAATTTCAATAATGATTTCTCACGCACATAATTCCAACAAAACACCAATCATCAATGTACCCGTTTCCCTCCACCAAGGACACCAATCTCCTCCCTCTCACCACTACCCCCAACTCAATTGTATGGATTAGTTTTGTTATGTTGCCTTCGGATCTTTGTTTATACCTCACTGTGTATTGCTAAGTCCCATACCTGAAAGAGAGATCATTCTGTATCTGTCCCTTTAATCCTGACTGACTTCACTCAGCATATCCTCTAGTATAATTTGTGTTGCTGTAAATTGCATGATTCTGTTCTATGTCAGAGCTGCAAACTACTGCATTGTGTATATTTCTGGATATATTCATCTGCAGTTGGGCATTTGTGTTGTTTCTATGTAATGGTTATTGTACGAAGTATAGCGATAAACATAGGTGCACATATATGCTTTGGAATTAATTTTTTTTTCTGTTTGAAAATAGATACCAAGAAGTGGTACTGCTGGATCACATGGTAGTTCTATTCTTATTTTTTAGGGAAATCTCCATATTGCTTTCCACAGAGATGGAACTGAATGGCATTCCCACCAACAGTGGACGAGGGTTCCTTTCTCACCACAACACTGCCAACACTGGCTATTTCCAGATTGGGGGGGGGGTGGATTTTTTTTTCTTTTTTGTTTTTTGGACCACATCAGTGATGGTCAGGCCTTACTCCTGGCTCTACACTCGGGGATCACTCCTGGTGGGCTCCGGGGACCACATGGGTATTGAACCCAGGTCAGCTGCTTGCAGGGCATCAATACATACCCTGCAGGGCATCAATACATACCCTACTGATGTACTACTGCTCTGGACCCGGGTTTCCAGGTTTGACGATATGTGCCATTTTCATAAGCATGCGATGGTATCTCATTGTTGTCTTGATTTTCATTTGTCTATTTTTGAAGACTGATGAACAATTTTCATATGCCTGTTGGCCATCCACATGCCATCTTTGGGGAAGTATCCATTCATTTCCTCACGCCATATATGAGTGGATTTTTTTGTTGGTAAGTTTAATGAGTGTTTTATAGATTTTGGATATCAACCCATTATCAAAAGTATTGTGTGCAAGTATTTTCTCCTATTCAGTAGGATGTCTTTTTATTTGAACTTGAGTTTCTAATACGCTGCAGAGCTTTTTAATTTTATTCAATCTCATTTGTTTGATTTTTGTCCTTGCCACTGTGATCATCTTGAAGATTCCTTTGTGGCCAATTTTCTGGAGAGTTCTGCCAATGTTTTCTTTTTTCTTTTTTTTGTTAGCTAATTTTATTTTATTTATTTATTTGTCTTTTTGAACACACCCAGATCTCTGGGATCATTCCTGGCAGGTTCAGGGACCCCTTTGGCGTGTGGGGGATGGAACCCTGGTTGGTGGATTGCGAGCGAGGCAAACCGCCCTACCCACTGTACTGTCTCTTTAGCCCGCTGCCAATGTTTTCAACAGTTTTTATGGATTCTGAAGAACGAACATTGCATGCACGTTGTCGACCCTGGTAGCATCCCCTGCATTGCATATGATCCCCCAAGCGCCACCCACAGTAAGTCCTGAGCACAGCCAGCTGTGACGCAAAAACTAGCCAAAGCCGAAAACAAAAAATAAAACAACACATAACAAAAACACAGTACAACTGCTTAGCGGAGAATCTCTCTTGGAAAAAATGAGTCGATTACCACGTCCAAATTGGGAGCTACACACGCATATACACATACCGAGGCTTTTTAAGGTTTTCTGACTTTCCAGATCACTGGTTTGTTTTTATATTTTTTCGTGTGTCCCAAAGTCTCCTTTGAAGCAAGAAACACCATTTTTAAAAAGCATTGCAAGGGTCTCCTTAGGAATTTTCTCTCCGGAGATTAACAGTTCCAGATCTGATCCCGTCTGGAGGTGCTAGGGACGCCTCGCAGAAGCCGGGGATAAGCACCCAGCGGTGTGCAGCGCCACCTCGTGGGGACTGCAGGGTGTTGCCAGCGGCTGAGGGTCAAGATTCCAAAATTCTTCGCCACCTCGTGGGAGCTGCAGAGTCAGTTGCCAGCGGTTGAGGGTTAAGATTCAGAAACACTTGGGAGTTTTGCAATACCCTGACCGCCTCGGCGGAAATCAAGGCTATAATGCATCTCAGACTTGCCAAAGCCTCCAAACTTGCCAGATCCAACTACACATCGGTCATCCCTTCTTAAGGCAAGAGATGCTCATGGGGCGGGCCTTGCCAAGGTGATTGCAATTAGGCTGGAGCGGGCTTTTCCTGCGTTTGTAAGCGTGGTCCAGTGAGTTAGCCCTGTGGGCGGGACTTAGGCAGGTGGGCACCAGCGATTGGGCGGGGCCACAGCAGATGGGCGTGTCTTAGCCTTGCCTCGGGGGGCGCCCTGGTCCGCCGCTGGAACTCCGCCCGGTTAGGGGGCGGGGCCACCGCTCCGCGGCTCGCCCAATGGATGAGGCGTGTGGGCGGGACTAGAGCCCGGGAGCTGATTCCTGACTGGCTCCGCCGCCCCGGAACTTCCTGCCCGCTGTGCGCGTCTGTGGCGCCTCCTGGAGCCGGAGCTGCTGCGTGCGGGGGCCGGCGCTCTAGTGGTAAGGAACTCGCGAGGACGATTTCGGGCACGCTAGCGTGAAGACTCGGGGGTTGGGGTCAGATTGGCGAGGCCAGGGGCGCCGGGGCTGGAGGCTGGGCTCCTGGCAGCCGGCCTGGGTGGGCCCGGGGCCGGTGGGCGCCAGCCCGCCCGCCCGTCCGCGCGTGTCGAACCCCCTCCCCGTGCCCGGGTGAGATGGTTTTTACCTTTCCCGCTGGTTCCCTCCGGCTCCCGGCAGTGCCGGGGCCCCCGGGCCCGCTGGCAGCACCTGGAACGGGTGTCCGCACGTCTCACGCACGACACGTGTGTGCCACACGCCGCACGAGAGTCATGGAAACGGTTGATTGGGCTTTTCGCTCCTATCGAAGAGATCTGAGGTGGTTTGGTGGGTTTTTTTCACCCCCCAACCATTTGGGAGGCACTTGGATTTATAATCCTGCAATCCTGCGGGTGGGGGTTTTCCACGCATGCGCAGCCACCCCCAGGTGCGCATCACTAACAGGCACAGCCCGGGGAGCCTGCTACCGTCCGTCCGTGTCCCCGGGACCCCCCCCAGTTGCCCCCCCCCTCGGCAGGTGAGCTCAACTCAGTGGAGAGTATCTCCAGTTCAGAGAACTCTGACCAAAGTGTGGGAAACAAAATAATGATAGAAGCACTTGAATTATTATTGTATCAGCACAAATGCTCGCATCTCAGCACCTGTTATTCATCAGCCCCGGAAATTCTTATCTGTGGTTTCTTTTAGCTTTTGCATTTTCAACAAGTTCACCTTCCTGTTTTTCAAAAACAAAAAATGGAGCTTTTTTTTAAAAAAAAGACAAACTTGAGTGTGGCATTCATTCACAGCACTTATGGTTGCCCTCAACTAAATTAAAAAAAATATTTACTCCTATTCTGCTAAGGAATTGCCACATTCAAGTTTGTCTTTTTTTAAAAGCTCCATTTTTGTTTCTGAAGAACAGGCAGGTGAACTTGATGAAGAAGCAGCAGTTAAAAGAAACCCTAGATAAGAATTTCTGAGTCGATGAATACAAGGTGCTGAGATCGGAGCATTTGTGCTGATAATAATAATTGAAGTGCTTCTATAATTATTTTGTTTTCCGCACTTTGCTCTTAAGGAGGAGGATTGATGGGAGTTCAGAAGTGTTATTGGCCCTGTTCGGTGGGTTGTTAGGCTTTGAAGATGAAATGCATTTTTGTTATCAAATGAGCAAAGGAAACAAACGAGCAAGCTGTCTTTGGAGCACTGTAAGCCCTTGAAGACTGGGCTGGGTAAAGGGGGAGCCAGGAATACATACAGCTGACAGATTTAGACTAGATTTGGGTTTGGCAGTGTGCCAGGGTAACACAGCGTGCCCTCCTATTATTGAAGCTTTCTGGTGTGTGGATGTCAGCATCACATAGTGCTATGCAAGGCAGGTTTAAATGCAGGTGGTTTAAGACGGGGGTTGGGGGTGGGGGGGTGCAGCTGGGTGAGGAGGATGTCAGGTGACACTTAGTGGCTTCTCCTAAAGGTGTTTTGATGCCAAAGACTTTGTAATACACCCTAGAGCTACCCCCCCCCGCCCCCGCCCCGGAGTTGACAGTCTCTCCATGGTGAACCTGATAGTAAATATTTCAGGCTCTAAGGCCCATAGTTGTAGCAAGAACGGATCCACAAATAATACACAGCTAAATGGACATGGCAGTGTGCTAATAAAACTGTTTACAGAGATCGCTGCCTGACCCAGTTTGACTTGGCCCATAGGTATAACCAAAAGGACCATGGCATCGTGTGAGGAAACTAGTCCTGAATCAGGCAATTGGTTCATCATTCTTTTTTGTTTAAAATATACAAGTGGCCAAATCACATGTCTGTTTTACCTGACCGAATCATTCCATCATTCTCTGATTAGTGACAGTGGGTATATTAATCTATTTTTGTTATCGGCTTATAGTACTTTACACTAAGCATAAGTGAGTCAAAGTGATTTAGTTAGGATGGCGCTTGCTCAAAATAGTAAAACAGGTATGGGTGAAGAGATTGGTGTTCAAATGTTGTACCCCTGGAACCCAATCATGAGTAATTTTGCAATTTTATAATTCATGGTGATTCAATAAATTATTTTAAAAAAATGAAACTTCACTATTAACATTTTTTTAAAAAAATCACTCACATGCAGTGGTAAGAACAGATTTGAGATCTGTTTTTAAGTTTGAATTTGTAACACACTTATACAGCAGAGGCATTATCCAAAGCTTTCAGGCAAGTAACTTCACATAGGGGTGATGTGGAAGTTGTGAGAGAAATTTAAGGGAGAGAGGACTGTAATAAGTGCAGGGCGAAGGATGGTTTGGAGAAAGTGCACGCAGGAAAGAAAGAAGGCAAAAGGATCCAGAAGAGTCGGACTAAAGGGTGGCAGGAAGCAGACTCTGGAGTCTGAATTAGCAGGATAGAGGCTCTGGGCACTGCCCCGTGCTCAGGGAGCCGGGAAGGGCTGTGCTGAGAATATGAAGCGGTTCAGTGGCACACACTAATTTGATGCTTCCTATGGGTGGGTGTTGTTAGATATGTATCTTGTGCACTGTGTACTCAAGGAGCAGAAACTAGTGGGGTGATAAATTCATAAACATAGGCAGTTTCTTCAAGCTCCTTCTTTCTCTAGACAATGGCCAGAAGCAAACTAAGAGGACAGAAGACCAGGAACGTGTTCCACATAGCCACCCAGAAACACCTGAAAGCTAAGAACAAAGCAAAGCCCGTCACCACTAACCTCAAGAATGTGAGTTGCAATTCCTTCTCTTGAAGTGTCAGACCAAGCGGCGCTCGGGGCTTTCTCCGGGCTCTCGGCTAAGGGGTCACTCCGGTGGTGCTTGCAGACATATCCGGTACCAGGGACTCGAGTGGGCTAGCACACGCATCCTGTACTGTCTGTCCGGCCCATGACGCTCTCTTAACATTGATAACAAAATCTAGCTTATGAGCTAATGACAGTTTTACAGTTTGTCTATAAGCAACAGTACATAGTTTCATAGTTTGTTGTAAGCAAACTATAGCTATATAGCTGTATTAAAGTTACTGAAAATCTGAGGCTTGGTTTTGTTTTGTTTGTGGGTTTTTTGGGGTTTTTTTTTTTTTTGGCTTTTTGGGTCACACCTAGTGATGCTCAGGGGTTACTCTTGGCTCTGCACTCAGGAATTCTTGGTGAGATTGGGGGACTATATGGGATGTTGGGGATAGAACCCAGGTTGGCCACACGCAAGGAGATGCCCTACCCGCTGTACTATTGTTCCTGCCCGAGTTATTTAAGACAGGTTTTTAGTTATTAGCCTTTCCTATGGAGGTAAGATGATCTTAAACTTTCATTTTTTTTCTAAAGTGATGTAAGAAAATAAACTCTCTGTTTAAAAGGCAGCCCCAAAGTTAACTGCCCGTGCATGGGCTCTGTCGCTTACTAGCAGGGCGAGGGATGTGTCTTTCAAGCAGTCGACCTCAGATTCTGCGCATTCACGGCTTGCATCAGTCCGGCATCGCGTGGCAAAGTAGAAGAGCACGTTACGGGGAATGGTCCTTACTTCTCTGAACTCAAGTACATTTAAGGACCCCCTTGAGCCCCCTCTTCCCCCCCTCCCCCCCCGCCCAACACACACACAGCGCCACTGGATCAGCAGCTTGATTGGAAAGGAGAAGGTACCGCCCTCACCCCATGACCCTGGCAGCCTGGGCTCTGGTGCCAGCTCTAGAAGTTCTGCGGCCACGCCACGGCTGGTCAAAGGCAGCACAAGGCAGCACCTGGAATATCTGTAGCCGTTTTAATTTTTTAAGTCCACGGCAATGCACCTTTTCTGAAGATATCTACAACTCAAACAAGAAGTTTAACAAATGGAATATAATTCTTTTTCTTAAAATGCTAAATTTATAAAGAAGCTTCATCTTTTAGCTTTTATTTCAAAATATTTTGGAAATTGGGAATTTCTTGATCAGTATTGTGAATTCTTTAACAGAGTTATCCAAGAAAACAGTTTCAAGTTTATAGAGCCATTTCCGCAAGACTAAATTGTTAAGAAAGTTTAAAAAAAAAAAAAGGGTCCTAAATTTTCGGGAAAATTGAACCTTTCACTGGAGTGGTTCTTATGGTTCTGTAAAACACTGTAAGAGAAGTAAAGCGAGATGATATTAAGGCGTATGGGGGTGAGGAAACTACACTGGTATTTTACACAGAAATAATCTTCAGGGCCAGAGCAGCAGTCCAGCTGGTAGGGTGCTTGTTTGCACATGGTGGACCTGGGTTTTATCCCTGAATGCAGAGCCAGGAATAAGCTCTGAGCACTGCCGGGTGTGTGTCCCATCTCCCAAAATAAGTTATCTTCAAAGTTGACATCAAAATCAAGACCTGTACAGTACGGAACGGTGTGAAAGAATTTGGATATGTTCGGGGTAACAAAGGTGGAGAGGGTAGCAAATGCAAGGCAGGGGAGAGTTGAGTTTTTGGAGAGTATCTGACAAGAAGCACCAGGGGCCGCATATATGCTGATGGGAGAGATCAGAGATATTTCTCAGAAAGAAACAGGAAAGCTAACCGGAGGTTAGGGGGACCTAGGGGGAGGTCCCAAGATTCCAGGGCACTATATATGTGTAGTGAATTGAAGTCTGTGGTCAAGAATTTAAAGGAAAGTGAATCAGCCAGCCATGATTTAATACAGCTTCCATTTTAGGTTTCAGAGATGCTAACAGTTGAATTTAGTTTGCCAACCAAAATTGATGAAGAGAAGGCAAGTTGAATATAGAAGTGATTAATAATCCTAGGATCTGTTGGTTAAAGGAAAAGAATGAGGATATGAAAATACAAAATTGATGGGAAAAGACTGTAGTGGGATTTGAGCTGTTATTAAACTAAGTGAACTAGAAGAACAAGTAGTAGGTGACGACACAATCTAAAGTGCTCTGAGGAAGTTGATGCTAAATAGAAAAGAATCCTGGAGATGAGAGCTGAAAGAGATTAATAGGTTTTAGGAATCCTCCCGCCCCCAGCCTGGTTTGGGTTTTTAGGCCGCATCCAGTGGTCCTCTAGGGCTGGGGACTGACCCGGTCTCCACTGTGCAAAGCACGTTCTGCAGTCCCCTGAGCTGTGGCCCAGTCTGGTGAAGCCAGTAAGCAGTGGCACCAAGTGTGAAATAGAAGATCGGATGATGTTGGTTAAGGACAGTCGTGAAAAAACTGGTATCGACATCCTGATGCCGATGGAGCAGAGGAGCCAAGAAGCTTGAAAGAGAAATGGTTTGGGAGCAGCAGTGGGAAAAATAATTACTTGGGGCCAGAGAGACAGTACGGAGGGTAAGGCACGTGGCTCCCACGGGGCTGACCCATGTTTGATCCCAGCACCTTCTGTACTCGCCCAAGGCTGCCAGGACTGATCCCTGAGTGCAGATTTAGCCCTGAGTACAGCTGGGTGTGGCCCCAAACCAACCACAAACAGAAAGCCACTACTCAGTTTAAAAAGGGGGGTAAATTGTCCTCGGGACATTTCCAGAATATTCATTAAAGCTAGAAGGTTAAGAAACGACTACAAAGATGTGCTATCAGGACACCTAAAACACATGCACATGTTACAGATGAGAAGTGATGCGCCGTCATCTCTAGGAAGGTTGCAGTCACAGTGGGGGCTATTTGGAGCCCTGACGTGAAAGACATATCCATGGACTAATTCTTTTTTTTTTCCTTCAAAGACCCTGCATTCCAACAATTGGGACAAATAAGAAAAACAAACAAACAAAAATCCCACAGAACTTTACAGTGTTTCCCAGTAAGACTACCAAGAATGTGGGTAGGGATGATAAAGAGCTTTTGTTTTTCACTTATTTTTCAGTGAAGCGGTAGTTTTTATTGAATGAAAGTTGCTTAGAATGATAGGAGAGGAGAAAAAGGGGAGACGTGTGCTACAGAGAGAACACAGGCCTGTCAGAGGAATACGCTGGCCACGGGAGGCGAGCAAGTGAGCGAGGCAACCTGGCCCCCAAGGGAGGGCACAGGCTTCAGAGCGAATCATAGAGCTTTCAGATGTTTAGCACAGTGGTTGGGCGTTTGCCTTGCACACAGCTGACCCGGGTTCGATTCCTCCATCCCTCTCGGAAAGCCCGGCAAGTTACCGAGAGTATCCTGCCCGCATGGCAGAGCCTAGCAAGCTCCCTGTGGCATATTCGATATGCCAGAAACAGTAACAACAAGTCTCACAATGGAGACGTTACTGGTGCCCGCTTGGGCAAATCTATGAACAACAGGAGGACAGTACAGTGCTACAGGTATAACGAGGTGAAATTATGATTGGGTATCTTTTATCTTTAACAATTAGGAAATCATGGATTAATGTCTTTTTTCTTTTTTGAAAGATAAGTATTGTGAATGAGGAAAAGATTAACAGAATGAACAGAGCTTTTGTAGACATACAAAAGGAGCTTGCACACTTCTCAAAAGGCCTTTCCCTGGAGCCTCTGCAGAAGCCACTGGTGAGTAACAGTAACTTTCTTTTATTTGGACAAGTAAATTGAAGGCTAATAAATAAACCAAATTTCAGATTTGAAAGCCTATAAGGTAAAATATTTGGGAGGCTTTTTTTTGGTTGATTTGTTATAAGTAAAAACAGCTTTTATTTGGAACTTTTGAGGAAGTGGGGGAGAGGTGCTAATGAGAGAATGTGGGTTTTGGAGGCCAGAGTAACAACATAGCAGGGAGGGCGTTTGCTTTGCACTCAACAGACCCAGGTTCGATCCCCAGCGCCCTATATGGTCCACCGAGCACTGCACCACCAGGATTGATTCCCGAGTGCAGAGCCAGGAGAAATGCCTGAGCATTGCTGGGTGTGACCAAAAATGCCAAATAAATTAATTAACTGAAAAGTAATTAGAGGGAGGGGGGGAGACAGAGAGAGAGAAAAAAGAGAATGAATGAATGAATGCGGGTTTTCTAAGAGTCCAGCCTGCACCCGAGCACTAAAGCATGAACACGCACATCTTGGGGGCCGGGGGGGGGGGGGTGGCATGTGCCCAGACACCAGGCACCGGCAGCAGCACACTCACACCTAGAAAGACTCTTTTTAAGTATGTGGCTCCCTACTATTCCTAATTGTTTATACATAGGGCGTTGAATTTTAATATATTGTGTTCTTTGAAAGGTCAGATTAAAAGCCATTTAGTTAGGCATTAGGATATGTGCAAATCATGATTTGATGTTATTTAAATTTTAAATATTTTCTTCCTCAGACTCCTCAGCAATGTCATGCAAATGAACCAGTCAATGTTGATGAAGCTACCAAGTTGATGGCTCAGTTGTAATGCAACACTGGTGATGCAGCAGATTTCTCCCCAAGACCAATAAATTAAATGTTTCATACAATTTTATTTTTAAAAATCTTGTTAATGTACAGACATTGGCACAGTTTTAAAACATACTACACAAACAGGTCTTTCCTATAATCTAGGAAAGTGGAATGTCAGAAGTCATCAAAGTGTGATCAACTTAAAGTGCTAAAACAGAAGGCACTTCACAAAGTCTGTTCACTGAAACAGCACATCCCAATTTACATCCTTCACGTTATGCTTTTTAAGTGGCAGTGAGTGTCTGTGTGCGTGGAGAACACACAGAAATCTGGACAGTGTCCTGGCAGTAGGAACTGGAGACAAGTGAAAAAGCCCGTGACAACTATTTTGTTTTTGATGACCTTAAGTGTACATAAACTTTTCTCCCATAGGAGAAAAAAAAAACCAGAAGGATTCAGAATTGGGGGAGGGGAGCTGAACCCCTAAAATATAAAGCACTTGAAGGGGGTGGGGCTAGTGGATATTAAGTCACTTTACCCCGGAAGCAAACAGAGCCCTTTGTATTTATTTATGGGTGAAGTTTTGTGAAGTGAAAAAGGAAGTGCTGGGGCCGGGGTGGGGTTCAGCTACAGAGCACGGCCTTGAATGCATGAGGCCCTGGGTCCGTCCGGCAGCACGACGGGGAAGAAAAGTATTAAGAAGTACAGTTCAGAATCAGTGAACTAACAAGGTGTTACATTCATTATCTTAAATACTTAGGTTAAAAGAAGTCTAACATGTTACACAGTTAGAGGTAGATAACAGTCCCAAGTTTCCGTAGACTAATAATTTAGTATCTGGACATCAAACAGATCACAAACTCCTTCGTTATCATCTAAGTTAAAGTTGTAGTCATCGGCAGGGGTAGGAGAAAGTCGTAAGAGCGGGAACACTGCAAACAAAACATAAGCTCAGTGTTAAAGCTAGATGCTACATCAGGGAGGTGATACTCAGCACAAGACACTCGGGCAATTCTGAATTAAAAATTGCTATTGGTGGGTAGGGAGCTTGGTTTGCACACGGCCAACCCCAGTTCAATCCTCAGCACCCCACAGGGTCCCCCAATTGGGCACAGCCAGGAGTGATTCCTGGTGCGGAGTCAGAAGTAAGACCTTAAGGCTGCTGAGTGTAGGCCCAAAAACAAACTGCTGTCAGACAGGAACCATATATATATGAGTATGTATATACATATATATGTATATATATATAATGGGAAAAGCAGTTGAATGTATATTTTGAAAGATTATTAAAGATAATTTATGCGTGGAATATAAACATTAGCATAAGAAACAGATTAAATAGGTATAAGAAAAACCACTAAAACACAACTCAGATTTTGCTCACAGCATTTTCTCCGTTAGAAGTATGCTACCACTTTCAAGGCAGAAATATGGCCTGGGCTAAATCAATTTACTGACACTCTCTGCTTCTACAGAGTTATTTAATAAATCTTCCAGTGGCTTCAAGGTTCTACTTACTAGGCACCAGGACTCTGAATCTAAGAACTTCTACGTGAGGCCAAAAGATGTTACAGCTAATTGGTTTTTAAGAATGATTTCAGACTTGGGTCCGAGAGATGATCAGAGTGCGTGAGCACTTTGCATGTGGAAGCTCTGAGCTATTTCCCCCAGTCCCGGAGACCCCAGGCACTTAGCTGTGAACCTTGAGCACTGCCCAGCGTAACCCAGAAACGAGGCTGGGGTAATGGATAACGGGGCTAATGTTTGATACTTCAGTGAATTCGCAGAGGCAGCTCGGAACTGGTCCTTGTGAGTGGTTTGATATAAAACTGGATTCAGACTTAGCATATCTTAACTCTTCTTGACCAAATTCTTTAGGAGTGCAAAGGGCTAGGTGCCAACAGGTTGGGAGTTGATTCAGTGAAAGTTAAGTATGGATTCTTACCCTTGGAATCCATAGGTTAAGAAAAAATTTTAAGGATGCTTGTGACTTATTATAAGTATTACTTTGTTTTTGCCTATAGGGGCCACACCCAGTGGTGTTCAGGGCTTACCCTACCAGGGTCATTCCTGACAGGGTTTGGGGGCCATAAGTGATGCTGGGGATCAAACCCAGGTCGGCCACGTGCAAGGCAAGCTCCCTCCTATCTACTACTGCTCTGGCCCCTTACAAAAAGGCATTATAAGGGAGAATCTTCATGAGTCACTTAGAACATTCACTGTATCACTGTCACTGTCATCCCGCTGTTGCTAGATTTGCTCAAGCGGGCGCCAGTAACGTCTCCATTCGTCCTAGCCCTGAGATTTTAGCAGCCTCGCTTTACTCGTCCTTCCCAATGGTGCTGCATTGGAGGCTCTTTCAGGGTCAGGGGAATGAGGGCTATCATTGTTAATGTTTTTGGCATATGAATACGCCACGGGGAGCTTGCCAGGCTCTGCCGTGCGGGCAGAAAACTCTCAGTAGCTTTGCGGGTTCTCAGTGAGGGAGAACTAGACAATAAGAGGCACGTGGGCAGGATACTCCGCGTCGCTCTCTTCTGGGAGCTTTAAGAAAACATTAAGCAGATAAAATATAAAGGTTTCTTCATTTTAAATCGTGTCACAGATTCTGGAGAAGCATTAGCGGGGCTGGAGTGCTAACAGGGCGTTCGCCTTGCAAGTGTCCAACCAAGCTCCCATCCCAGATCCTCTGTGGTTCCTGGGGCCCCTTCAGGAGTGACCCCCCAGCCCCGTCCCCACCCCACGGCATACTCACCGTCGGAAGACATTAATTCATCAATGATATCTCCACTGATAGATCCTGCTGAAAACAGAAACGTGACAGTTACATTCGTGGGCTGGCTGTGTGTTATGGGCCACACTGTGGGGCTCAGGGGACCATATGGGGTGCTGGGGGTGGAACCTGTGTGCTTCCAAGCCCCTGCATTTCTGTTCATATGCTTTAGCAATGAAAGGCAGTATTCTATTTAAACTTAGATAGTTAGCGCATATATATTTGAACAGTAGCAAGTGGTTAAGGACTAATCTGCTAAATAAATAGTACAAAGTTCTAGTATTAGCGCTTAATGTAAAATATTTTTACAAGCACCTATTCTAGCTGTTCTAGATGTGTGATTTTTACATCTAAATGCAAGATGTAAACCGAGCGATTTATTATCTGTTTCCCAAAACTGAGCACTTAGATTCACAGTCACCCAGAGTAGTAGATAAATAACTGTAGCATTGCAGTTGTCCCATTGTTTATCTATTTGCTTGAGTGGGCACCAGTAACATCTCCGTTGTGAGACTTGTTACTGTTTTGGCATATTGAATACTCCACGGGTAGCTTCCCAGGTGCTGCCGTGCTGGCGGGATACTCTCGGTAGCCTGCCGCGCTCTCTGAGAGAGATGGAAGAATCGAACCCGGGTCGGCCGTGTGAAGGCAAACGCCCTACCCACTGTGCTATTGCTCCAGTCCAGATAGTCAGTGGTCGCAAGGTCAACCTAAAGTCAACCTGAGATACGTAACAAATTCGGAAAAACTCTGCAAGCGATTTAGTGCAAGATTCCTCCTGCCCTTCTCTACTGACTGGAAACAAAGGCTCTGCACCCACCAGAAGGCAAGTCCGGGGCGGGGGTCTGCTGCAGACTCTGGCTTTTTTCTGAGACGCGTTGCTCAGGCAGGTCCTGAGTGGCCGTGCCAGTTTTCGGTGGCGTCACTGGGGTTGCGGGCTGAGGGGAAGGCTGTGTGAGGTCATCAGGCGGGGGGACGGGAAAGACCACGGGCTTCGACGAACTGGACTCCTTGTTTATAAGCAGCACTCGGATGGGTCCTGAATGACTCTTTAGATTGATCTGGTATTTCTTTTGTCCATTCTGACCCTTTGAAGTTATTGGGTACAGAGAAATAAATATTAACGTTTCTGGCTACCTCGAAACATTAAAAATAAGATGGGTGGAACCGACCAGGGCCAAACTATATCCAAACTACAAAAATCCAAAAATACCAGTAGATCCCCAAAGTAGAAAAGGATGTCGAGGGCTTTAAGTACTTGCCCCTAAATGAGTATTTCTCAAATACTGTCACTGTCATCCTGTTGCTCATCGATTTACTCGAGCGGGCACTAGTAACATCTTCATTGAGACCTGTTGTTACTGTTTTGGCATATTGAATACACCACGGGGAGCTTGCCAGGCTCTGCTGTGCGGGCGAGATACTCTCGGTAGCTTGCCAGGCTCTCCGAGAGGGGCAGAGAAATTGAACCTGGGTCGTCCACGTGAAAGGCGAACACCCTATTCTCAAGTACTGATGGACAGAAACTGTCCATTCTAGGATTCTGGCAACAGTTCATTTCACCGTAGTTGTGCGAGTCACTGCTCAGAAACACTCCGGCACTCTCCAGATGCATGTGTGTGTCATGGACAGTTTCATCTCAGCACACGGGCTTAAAAACCACACAAAGTAGGCAAAGCTCCCTGTTGTCCATTCCACAGGAAGATGTGACTTTCCTAAAGAGCTATAAATGTAAAAATCCTTCCATTGCAAAAAATTATCACTTTTACCCTGAGGCTTTGGAATCCAGAAATAGAATCTGTAACCTCAAATATATGTAAGGCTAGAGGAAGGGATTGCTAAGAGTAGTAGCTCCTCCCTTCTTATAGCTGAAGTCTAAATCTCATAAAATGTGAATGTAAACCGGAGTCTATAAGTGTACTGACTTTTGCCCAGAAAGTGTTTTTTTTTTAAAAGACCTGATGTAAAGCAGCCTCTTATATTTAAACTGAAATTTTTCCTGAATCATGATTTTTATATGTATTGATTCTTTAACTGAATTTTGTCATTATTATGTCTTATTCTCTGATATAGTTTAATTAAAATCAAATTTAAAAAGACAACTTATTAAAATGCCCATGGGTTCATTCAGTCATTCTATAATTTTGCCAAATGTAGATATCAGTACTTCCAAATGGATAAACTGAAAGTATTCAAGCAATTAACTCATGTTCAACTAAAGAAAATACAGCAGTTTCAACACCCAAGGACATCAGAAACAAGAGCCAGGACAAAAGGTCCAGGGTTGGAAGCCTGCCTGAGGGCTGGGGAAGAGGGCGGTGGGTGTCGGGGTCCTGGCCCGTTGACCCCGCACACTGGGGTATGATCCCTCGAGGTCGCCGGACTTACTCCCTATGGGAGAGGGAGTGGGAAGGGGAGAAGCCGCTGCCCAGGCCCTCTGCTCACCGCGGGATTCCTGCTGCTGAGAAACCAAGAAAGAACCTCACAGAGCAGAGAAGGGGAGTCTGGTGGTCAAGCAGTCTTACACAGTCTTACACAGATTTATGCACACAATCGGGGGGTGGGGGCATTCCACGCATGTATCACGCTTATCTCGTGGAGCTCAGTACAGGTGCTAGTTACTGATTTGTATTCCCCAATCTCAGGGCCGGGTGAATAAACTCAGACAAATGTTAACTGTCACGCCCTCATCCCACTGTCTCCTCAACCAGAGTGCCTGTGTGTGGAATGCAGGGCCCCTGGGCCCCTGTACACAGGGCTGGCTCTTGCTTTCAGGGGCAGGGGCTTTGGTCAAAGTCTCAGGCTGGCTGCTGAGACCCCAACAAGTTGAGATAGAGAAGGGACCATAATTACAACGATGGTTCAAAGGGATCGCTCTGGGTGGGGGATGTGTGCAAAAAGTGGACAAAAGGACCAAACATGACGGCCTCTCAGTATCTGTACTGCAAACCATAATGCCCAAATGGAGAGAGAGAGAGAGAGAGAGAGAGAGAGAGAGAGAGAGAGAGAGAGGAAGAGAGAGGGGGAGAGACAGAGACAGAGAGGGAGAGAGAGACAGAAAGACACAGAGACACACACAGAGAGGAACAGAGATAAAGAGAGACACAGAGAAAGGAGATGAGAAAGAGTCAGAGAGTGAAGCAGAGAATCAGACAGAGAGAGAGAGAGAAAGAGAAAGAGACATAGAAAGAAAGACACACAGAAAAATAAAGAGGAAGGGAGGGAGGAAGGGAGAAAGAGAGAGAAGGGGAGAGAGAGAGAGAGAGGAAGATGGGGGATAGGACAGACAGAGACAGAGAGAAGAAAAGTGGGGAGGGTGGGGGGAGTGAGGTGGCAGGAGGGACAGGGTGATACTGGGGATAACAGCGGTGGGAAATACACACTGGTGGAGGGATGGGAGGTTGGGACATTGTATGACTGAAACCTGACTTCAGGTTTATAGCTATCTCATAGTGATTTGATTTAAAAAAAATTTTTTTTTATACACTAGTCTCTCTTCAGGTTAGTAGATTCATTGTAACGAATCTAATCCAACTTACCATTTCTGGAATAGGTACCTCCAGCTGTGTACCAGAAGGTGCTTGAATGGCCAAAAGTGTATCACCTGGTCAAAATACAAGATGGGAAACTTTTAGAGAATACAACTGACCACAGAGGCAAGCGTGAGGCTCTGGCATGAGAATGCCTAGGTGTCGTGGCCAGGGGCTGTGCGCCTGGGCTCTGTTCCTGAAATCTGTAAGGAGACATGCCACTTAAAGCTTTTCAGGACTAAATGAAGTAATACATGCTATAGATTTTAGGGTAAATAGTAAGAGTTGGCTCTGTTATGTTCATTCATAAATTCAGCTCATTTTAATTCTGCTTTCAATTTTACTAAAAGTCTGATATTCTTGAAACCTTTCAGCCTCAATCAAGTAACTGTTTATTTGAAATATTTAAACTACTAAAATGACTACGGTAGAATCTGTTTTTATCTAACTTTAGCAAGAGCCACCACCACTGGTGCTCAGGTGGGGCCCCCTTCATATTAGTGACGCTTGTGGTCCCATTCACTGAGACATGAATCCTTACGTCCACTTGAGCCAAATTCTAAAGCAGTCTCAGATGTACTGAGAAGAATTTCCCAAAATTTTACTGGCACACCCAGGAGATGCCGTGGCAGTGCAAAGCGGTAAGGCCAGACCTCCTGCCAACAGATTTTTAGATGGAAGTCAGATTTCCCTTGGCAGGAGGCTTGGCAGATGTTTATTTTTTACTCCTGAACATATGTCATATGCTATCATATGTACAGCACATATCATATACTTAGAGTCTGGGGTTGGGGAAAGAATAGTGGGTAGGTGCTTGCCTTGCATGCAGCCATGCCGGGTTTGATCACGGAAACCACCATAGGGGATGACTGAGTGAAGAACCAGGAATAAACCCAGAGCACGGTCAGTGTGCCCACAAAACAAACAAAACAGTATGCTGTGTCTTAAGAGGAAAGCACGTGGGGCAATGAATGTAACAGGATTAGGCATGGCGTTCCTAGTTACGAATGAATGCACTAAGTCTTTGTGCTTTCTCTGGGTTCCGTTAGTGACCAGCAAGCTTGCTGCACAGAATTGTACAGTGCCAGTGAAAGAACTGTGTTCAAGTTTGGCGGCTGACTGTCATTCTGCATTTCCAAGACCACTCCTTAATCCTCCTCTGACTCAGCAGCTTCTTCACATAGTACAAACCTTCAGCATCCATGCAGGAAATAACTGAACGCTGTGAAAAAGACATCCCCATGAGAAACACAAAAAGCCCATCTAAGCACAGCACTGCGGGGCGAGAAAAAATGTGTCGACTCCTGAAAGTAACCACTCTGGGTGTGTGCCTAGGGAATTCTGAACTACTCACTACTAAGCAGGGTGATCAAACCATTTAAGAATTAAAAAAGTACTAATAGTACTTACCATGAAAGCAATTACAGATGTCTTCATGAGTGACATAGGAAAATGTATTATCACAGGAGTTAAGGAACATCCAAGTATAGGCATTTAAATGAGGATAATAAGTATGACAGTTGAAATAAATGAGATAATCAGCTGCACAAAAGGAGTGCTAGGTACGATCAGATTTTCAAAAAGCAAGGACAGTCAAGGTCCTTACGAAGAGCACCCACCCTTGGTTTCTTGGTCACCGAAACATCCTCCTCATGCAGGAGGGACTGAAGAGGAAGGAGAGTGATGGGGAAGAACTGGTACCCCAAGGAGAGAACAGCCACACAGGCCTCTATTGCAGAGTCCTCTTGGGCTACCGTTTGGGGAACTGGGAGCAGCCCAGATCTTGGGAAGCTCAAAGTCCAAGATCAATTAGTCCCATGGCTTTCGCATTCTGAGACACTCCGGGATACAGCTGGAAAATCCCCATTGCGGTCAAAATATTCAGGAGCTGGGACCCGGAGGAAGGAAAGAATAAGAGCAAGGACTTGGTCACCGAAGACAAGACAGCAGGAAGAGTCAATTGCCGGCATTAGTCAAAAGGTTGCAGGACGCGGTCGGAGATAAATGTAGTGAAGATATTCTCTAAGAGGACAGGGTATGTTCACAATTCAATAGAATCATTCCTTTAAACGTTCAAAACAAACACGGAACATAACGAGAATCTTTCCCTCTAACATCACATGATACTTAAGTCATGGCAAACTCACCCACCTTCAGCAGGTAGAATCTTTAAGGTAATATTCAGAAAAAGTATCCTGGATTGATTGTAGATTCATGATGATGTGTTTTCAAATATTAATACATCTCTTCCCTTTTTAACTTTGAGACTGGATGACATTTTGTCACTTCTGAACAAATCATGTATAAATATACTTTCTATAAAACTAAATTTAAATATATACTAAACAATGGCTTCTAATTTTGAGAGACACCTTCTGGCTAGCACAGAACAGACTCTCACTGGGTGAAGCAATAGTAGATTTGTTTTCTGTCAAGCAACACAATGTATATTAAGAAATGCACTATGTAATGTATTAGAAAAAAATTAAATTAAAATGTAAGATTCACTTGTAAAACAACTCTCTAACTGATCTTAAAACTGGAAGAATATGCCATAAATACATATTCTACTGAAATACACATAATTTATGTAAAAGGATATCTATTATTAATGGAGTCGTCCATCACATTTTTGATGCTTTGCTGTAGCCACAACTTCTGCTGATCAAGTTCTCTTTCCTTTAGTTCTAGATCTTCAATTTCAGCTTTAAGATACCTTAATCTATCTAGAACTTCTTTAGTGTTACAGCCAGCACCTACACCTCTTAAAAATATTGAAGAATTTAGTGTACATTCAAGACAAAAACTTGCATCCACTTCTAAGCAGCCTTAAAACACCAGATATTTAAACACCACCCGTTTGGATTTGAACGCCAGACCTCTGAGTCCACTTCTTAAAAAATTACGGACCAGGGGCTGGAGTGATAGCACAGTGGGTAGGGTGTTTGCCTTGCACTCGGCCGACCTGGGTTCAATCTCCAGCACCCCATATGGTCCCCTAAGCATCGCCAGGGGTAATTCCTGAGTGCAGAGCCAGGAGTGACCCCTGTGCATCACCGGGTGTGACCCAAAAAACAAAAACACACAAAATAATTACTGACCAAAACAATGAAACTATACAAATGTGCTGTGTGCTCGAGTGGTCAGCACCAAGGCCGAGCTGGTGGCTGAGACCCGGGAAGGTGACAGAGGTAACTATCACACTGGAGGGCTCACGCCACAGAGGGAGGGGGTGGCAAAAGGACTTCTCATACTTTGATAGAATTTTAAATAAAAACAAGAACCAGGCGTAGGGCACAAAATCGTGGAACAGAGCTCCCCCCCCCCCACATTCAAGCATAAAGCCACTGAGGAGCTGGGGGTTGCCACCGGAGCAATAGCACAGCGGGTTGGGCACTTGCCCTACGGGAGGGACCCAGGTTTGATCACCAGCACCCCACCAGGGACTGCCAGCAGTGAGAACTGAGCGCAAGGAAGCACTGCCAGTCTGAACCCCAAAAGGTCAGAACTCAAAACTTTTAAAACCCATGTAACAAGCAACGAAGCAGACATTTTAATGAACTGTTATTGGACTATGTCCCGTGTATAAGACAAAGCTCCTATTCTGAAGCAACTAAAATTAGCTGAATAAATATTGAAGCGGAGAGGGATTAAACAGACAAAGGAGTAGGCAGTGTGCGCCCACTGAGTACCTTCAGAGAGCAAACAAGATCTGAATTTTAAGTGTGGTAAATCAACAGGAGAGAGCGAGCAAGATAGCAGCTCCACAAACAGTGGTCCAGAGCACAGATGGGGGGAGGAGGCGAGCTCCGAGTCTGAGCTGCAGACAGAAACCATAGGGACCATCTATGCCCTACAGTTTTCCTGAGGCAGGCAGGCCTTCGAGAAGGGGGAAGTCGCAAAGCAGGTGCAGGAAGAGAGAAACTACCTCTGCTAAGGGAAGCAGGACGGCCCTCGGTACTGCAGGTAGCCAGTGTGTCTTGGCTGTGACAGTAACTCAAACTCCATCAAGCACAACCACCAGGACAGGAAACTCAGGCTGAGACCCAGAGAGATATTCAGAGAGAAAAGAGGGGCCTGGTAGTCTACTGGGGTCAGGAGCGAGGAAACGTCCTGTCAGATTCTACAGAGCCTCTGGAGAGACAAAGAGAGAGAAGGGTTCAGGGCAGGGACTAGTTGATAACTTACTTCCACTGGATACTATTTTTTGACTTCTTTTCAATCAGGTCGATTCCTTCCAAGACATTGGTGATATCATAAATTCTTCTTTTTTGTCTCACAGCCAAAGTATCTGCAGCCTGTTTTTTTTTGGTTTTGGTTTTTAAAGGGAAAGGGGCATGAAGAACAGAAAGAATGAAATAAGAGACAATTCCTATTTTAATCTGACAGCCTGAGTGGGTGCCCAACCCCAAATATGACCTTGGGAACAGCAGCTGGGCGTGTCCAAAGCCCCTTACTCAAACACGGCAGTCACCAGAGAAATGGTTCCATTTAAAAGCAAGCAGATTGTGGGATACAAATATATATATATATATATATATATATATATATATAATAAAGCCACCAGATGTTGGAATGGACAAAAAACATTAAGAGGTCATGGCATAACGCCCATGAAAATAAAAGGGCAAAGTAAGAATACTCCTTGTTACCGTATGGACTAATTCTCAGAAGGCGCTACTAATTATCCATAACTTACTGCTATGTTCATAGGCAGTCTCATGTGGAGATAGTTCAGTTCATGTAATTTTTTTACTGTAATTCAAATAACTTGAGAAGAATTTATTAATTATAAACACTTGTAACACATCTGATTTTTTAAAACTCCCAATTTTTAAAAACTCACAACTTGCACAACAGAAAAGTGAATCATGCCATTACAACACAAAGTATAAGGTAAACAAGAAGTCAAAATCTACAGCACCAGCTTGTGGTACCTGCAAATATTATTTAAAAAAATTTAGACTTTTCACTCACACTGTATAGGATCAACAACATTTTCATCTGACCATATTAGGAATGAATTACCACATTAGGAAGGAACACAGTACTTTAGCCAAAGTAGTTGCCACTTTTAGTCCTGTCATTCATACCCCAAAAGAACAGATCTGGAATAAGAGGTTCCCCTACAGTTCTTATTCCCAATGGATAAGGCAATAATCTATTCTGAATGTGGAATTGCATTTTGATTCATGGTGGTAATGAAAAAACACCTTTATATTACTACTGACAGTTTTCAGCACTTTGTTTTAATTAATAAATAGAATCTAGCTTCCTACTAATGGTAAATCAATTTTATCAGGGTATCACTAATTGTTTGATTGTGCAGCAAAGTGGGTCCTCTGAAACCCGAGGCCAGCATACTACTTGCAATCTTCCTTTCCTGGGTAGGAGTTTCTATCACCAGCAACTGCTCATTCCACAAGCATTTGAAATCTTAAGAAATCAGTTCTAGGGGCTGAAATGATAGTACAGCAGGGAGGGCTTTTCCCTTGCATGCGGCCAACCTGGGTTCAATCTCCAGCATCCCACATGGTCCCTGGAGCACTGCCAGGAGTAATTCCTGAGCGCAGAGACAGGAGTAACCCCTGTGCATCACTGGGTGTGACCCAAAAAGCAAAAAAAAAAAAAAATAAATTCTATCTGTATATTTGCTACTAAAAGTGCCAGTTTCCTGTTGTTCAGTCATTTACTCTGGCCGTTGGGAAGGTGATGCATGTCAAAGCACAGGCCAGGAGAGTCAGCAGGGAGTGGGAGAGGGAAGGCAGTTCCAGAATGTGGAGGAGTTCCAGAATATTTGAGTCCCGGGTGTGGATGGCCCTGTTTCCTATTAACCCGAAAATCACACACTGGCACTAAGCGTGGTTTCATTTCTCTTTGCTTGATCTACCTTCGGGTAGTTTCTCTTCTTCAGGTTTGCAAGGCTGAAGCTTTTCAGGAGCACAGCAGCCTGCCACAAACTACCCAAGGCGGAAGTTCCCGTCTGCATCTCTCCTTTTCTTCTGAAGAGGCCCTCTCGAGAAGCACGCCTGCGCTGTGCTAACAGTTTCTATGTACTCACACACAAAAGCGCTCTCGACCATAGCAACAGCTCACGGGCTCAACCATTAGAACGTGTGTATCTCCACCAGACCACAGGAACTATTCTAGATTCTTAGGCAGAGTCAGGAGATTTCACTTTTAGTGCGAACATTCTGAAAGCACTTAACTTATAATGCAGTGCCGCTTTGCATCTGCAAAACTGAACCCTGAGATACCAAACTCAACATTTAAGAGTATTTTCTATTAAAGTATATATAAACACAGAACTAGCCAACGTGTAAAGAAAGTAACAACTCAAAATAACATCTGGGAGATTCACATGTTGGCAGTCACATTACTCTTTGCAAGGTAGGCTCTGAGGTAGCTGATGCAGTTCTAGTGCTCTGAATTTCTAGCTTCATCTGGTCTCAAATTCATTAAGCCTCATCTTTTCATTGGGGGGAGGGGGGCAAAATGAGACAATAGCATATGCTTAATTGTGGGGGATTAACTAGATAATCTTGGCACAATATCTGCTGCATAATTACTTCTGGTAACAGCTGCTTCTAGTCAGGGACAAGGATTCTGAGGGGCTTTCATCTCTTTGGGGGCCATACCCAGCTGAAGGCTTCCTCTAACCCAGTGCTGGGTCGAACCCTGGACCTACGTGCACTCAGCCCAATGAGTGCAAGAAGCCCTCAACTCTGGGTACAAATGGGATCACACCACCAATCAGACCTCAAATCATCAGATCCGGCTGAAACTGGATGGCGCCTAAGAGCAGAGCTTGTGTTTGTGGCCCTACCATACTTCGCTTGTTGGATGTACGGGCCACCCTGAGCAGTGCCCAGGGATTACTCCTGACCGGGCTCTTGGTCCCAGCTCTGCTAGCGGGGCCCATGTGGTGCCAGACCCAGCCTGCTGGATGCTCATCCAGCACCTACCACGTTTCATGACTGTGACCATTCAGTCCCAGAAGACTGCAGAGGGGGCACTGCTGGCCGGGGCACTGCTGGCCAGCGCATACCCGGGGGCAGAGACTGCACCAGGGCCACAGGTAGGGCTGCCGGCAGCCGGCAGGGCAAGCAAGCGGATCCTGGGAGACGAATCCAGGGGACGCCTCAGATTGTGACATGAGCAACTGGAAATGAGGAAAACTGCAGAAGGAACAGGTTTGAGGCCACGGAAGCAGGAAGACCGGCAGGAGGCATTTGATGTGCCACAGAAGACATCAAGAAAATCACCAGAAATAAGAGATCAGGTTCAAGCCAGAGAATTCCCTGACTCACGATGGACCTGATGCAACCCACTGGTCCAGGAGGTGACCAGAGATGTCCACGGTCAAGGGGGAGTGTTCCAGAGCTTACGGCCAGAAAAGAAGAGTGATCTGCCCAAGTCAGGTGAGCCGAGTCCTGAGGCCAAGGAAGAGTGGGGGAAAGCGACCATGGTACAGTGGGCAACCAGATGACCAGATCTGGGCATGTCACTTTGGAAAAACTCATGCCCCAATTTAAATGGCAGAGAGGTGACAGCAGAGAGGAAGGGAAAAGAAGCAACGGCTTTTGAAGCATTTGGCCACAGAAGCGTGACAGCTAGCTGCAGGAAGTTAAGGAGTGTCTCTCAGAGTTTTATTCCCCGTCGCTTCTCCCTCCAAGAAAAGAGCTACTTCAGGACCAAGGAAGTTGACAGGAGTCATCTAGTAAAGGCGGGTAACAATGTAGGCCTCTAAAGAGATGGAGTAAGCCAGACCAGCTAAGGCAGAAGAGAACGGGAATGATTAGTAACAGGAGCCAGCCAGAGTGCCCAGCTGAGACAGCAGGTAGAAGAGCAGGTCAGCTATTCCTTCAAGCGGCTTTTCATTTCCTTATCAGCACCCATACGTGTGTGTGAGCACACGAACACAGATGTACACACAGGAAATGGGGAAGGGAGAGGAAGCTTTTTCTTCAGGGTTATGAAGAAAAGAGAAAGTCTGAGGTACTCGTGCACACAGCAACATGGCAGGCAGTGTCACAGGAATACCGGACCCCAACATCCATCCTTCGGAAGTAAGCGTTGGGTTTAAAGTGCGACCCACCGGGATTATTGTGCATCTGTCTCTGTCACAGTGGGGACCTCCACATCTCACAGTAACCCCGCTCTGGCTAGTAAACACATGTGTGCTTTCATGCAATCTGCTCCGAAAGTTTAAACTTGAGGTAGGAATTTGAGGAGCCTCTTGTGAGAGTTTTATTCTCCCCCCTACTGCCTCTCTATCTCTATCTCTCTCTCTACTTCTCTCAAGGTAGAAGCTATTTCATTACCGAGGAAGTTGACAGGAGTCATCCAGCAAAGTGGGGACAGCAATGTAAGCCTGTAAAGAGAAAGGTGTCGGCAGGCAGGGGGGAGGTGAAACTGTAAGCCACAAAGGAAGCACATCTCACTAAGCCCCACCTAGTCTATTGGGAAACAAAACTGAACATAACCACCTGGAGGAAAGAATTCCCCCTCCAAACACTGTTTTAAATGCCCCCCCAATTGTGAATAATGTGATGTCTACATATGCAATAAATCAAAGCATGTGACCTTCTGAAGAGGTGGGCAAGACAAATAAATCAGGAGAGTCCAGGGACATCACATATAAATGCAAAAACAGGACTGTAAGGAACTTTCCAGCCCCACCCCCATCACTTCAACAAACGAGTCCACTAAGACTCTGAGAGGGAGAGCGATTATGTGGTAGCTTTATTTGTGTTAGGATTAGGTGCGGTTCATTTGCTCAGGGATGTTCTGATGGAGCATGATATTGCCCCATCAAAAGGGCTAACAAAAAGCAATAACTACGGGAAACATCCTGTCTTTCAGGTTCTGCACTCAAAGCAGGTATTTTACTCTTCCACAACCACAAGTGTCCACACTGCACACTCCATGTTTCAGGTACTGTGCGCCTCAGAAACTAGCATTTCCAAAGGAAAGGAGAGTTCAAAAGTAGAAAATGGGCAACTGAAACATAAGTCACATACACATGCACATCAGTTCAAGTGACAGGTATTGAGAATAAGGCAAAAGGACCCCACGTGATACACTGAGATCACCCTTGTTCTCATAAGCATTAAAAAGGAAAAAGGAATGAATTCACTTTCAACTGTGCCATGCAGTATTTTTTGTTCATCTACCTCGAGGTTTTTCTCCGTTGACTTCCAACTGTTAAATTAGTATGAACAATGTCTGGTTTCAACTAAGAGTTTGATGAATCACTTATAAACCAGTAATGACATAACTGTGTAACAGGATCTTTCACAGATGTCACCTAATTTAATGCCCACGACACTTTTATAATAAAGTCAGTATCATTCCCCCTGTTTTATAGGAAAAAAGGACTCAGAAAGCAAATGTATAATAGGCTTTCATACTAAAAACATATTTATAAAAATAAACATAGCAAAACATTTTCAAATGCACTCGTATAATTTTAAATAAATTTAGTTCTCACCTCCAAACTCCAAAGCTATATAACGGCTCTAAATACGTAATTCAAGTACAGTAGAATAGATTATTTCATGTAACATGCATGAAATGGTCTAAAAAAAAAAAAGCAGATCTTCATTTCCATGTATTTAAATTAAAAAAAAAAGTTTCAAAAAAAATAATGATTGCATGCAATTCTAAGGCTCTGAAACTCAAGCTAAAACCTTGGGTTCTTTTTTGTTTTAAATAAAGTCCCATAAAGAAGAGATGAAGTATTGTAAGAGAGTGAAAGCAGAGATGCTTAGGGTAGGGGCAGAAAGGAAGTTCCTGGAGGAGACCACTTGGTGCCACTGGGCTTCTCCAGGGCAGCAGATCCACTGCCCCCCCCCCCCCAAGAGAGCGGGGATTCACACTGACAATGGAACAAGAATCTCGGAAACCAGCACCCAAAGCACTGAAAGCTTCCCCAAAGGACCCACCTGCTTCCCATCCCCTTGGCCCTGCTGGCGTCAGGCCTTCCCCTAAGCTCGCACACCAGCTTCCTGCTCAGAGCTCCGAACAGGCTAGTCAGATTGGCAGCACTAGAACACAGAACAGCCTGCTGCTTGTCGGCTTATAGGGAAATACGGCCAAACACATTCATGTTGTGATTGACAAAGGGTATTAAAGCTGCCAAGCTGCCAAGAAGGAAGAAACAGGACCCACTTTAACATTACGCTACAGGGAAAAGTCCCTCAATTCAGCTCTTTCCATTTTCTTCTGCTACTATGACAGATCACATAGTGACTTAAAAACACTATGCAATGTGGGCAGGTCTAACGTCTGAAATAAGTCTGAATAAGCTAGAATCAAGGTATCACTCAGAGGTTGCTCCTATCTGATGTCGCAGAATCAATTTCCTGCCTTTTCCAGCTTCTAGACTACTAGCGCGGTAACTCAGCTAGGTTCTTGGCTCATGGTCCCGTGCTCCAGAAGAGTCCTTTGCATCCTTCCGCCTCCCTAGTCTCCTCTCTGCTTCCCTCTTCCGCCATTACAAGAGGCTCAGCTGCAGAATCCTGAAAGATCTATTTTGTTAGCAGCTGATTAGCAATATTAACCTTAACTCCCCGATGTCATACAACTAAACATACTCATAAGTTCTGGAAAATTTAAATGTGGACTTGTGGGGGAGGGGGGGAAGCGGGCACAACAGACCACCTACCTCGACATCTAGAAGCAAACATTTATTTATTTTTTATTTTTTGCTTTTTGGGTCACACCCGGCGATGCTCGGCGATGCTCAGGGATTACTCCTGGCTTGCACTCAGGAATCATTCCTGGCAGTGCTCGGGAGACTGTATGGGATGCTGGGAATCGAACCCGGATCTGCCGCATGCAAGGCAAATTCCCTACCCACTGTGCTATCACTCCAGCCCCTAGAAGCAAACATTTAAATGAAGACCAGAAGGTTTAGGGAAATGTGTGTGTGTGTGTGTGTGTGCGTGCGCGCGCGCGCGCTCATGCACACACACATGAATATATTCTAGGCAAAGGTGGAAGGAGAGGGGAGTGGGCATGTAAGGGTGCTAGGACAGACACTTTGCATGACCAGAGGGGTGAGCACACCCCATGAGGTAGGAAAGGGCGGGAAGAGGCAGAGAGTTTGGGTGCACCTGAGGCAGCATGGCCGGGTATCTGCAGGGGGTAAGGGAACCACACACAGGACCTCCAGGGCTCAGAGCTTGGGGGCTGCTCGGGGTGACACGGGTTCCTGGGGACTGAACCCAAGGCTAAGCACGTGCTCCGGCTCTCGGAGGCACCCTGCAGTCTGAACCCCAGCTTCCACGTTGAGCTCCTTAGTTCCCAGATTGATCCGCACTTGCTCCCTGAAGACGCAAAAGCTCTCACGTCACCAATACTCACAACTCAGCAGACTAAAATGCGAGTGGTTGCCCATTTCCCTGACTTCTCCCCACAACTATGAACATAAAATGGAACCAGGGCGCACACTGGCTACCTCACATTTGTTGAATTAGATAAAAATCATCCACAGGTTTTACGAACTAGAGTCATTCTGGGGCAGAGATTTAACTCCAAGGTAACGTGGGCAATGCACTTCAATCCCCAGCACCCACACACACAAAGAATGGTTAATGCTTACTTATATGATAGCATCAAAATGTGAGACTATTACAAATAATACGTACAGTTTGGCAAAATACGTTTGATCTCAGCTATAAAAAGTTTATCAAATTTGGGAAATATTAAAAATTGAAAAGAGGCTTTCTTTGGGTAGTGGCATACTGGGTAATTTTTAAATATATCTTTCTTCTAAGCATGTTATTTCAATATTTAATATTGAGATAGTTTTAAAAGGTATATATTTAAAAATTCTCTCTTTCACAAACATTAAGCTTAAGACAGAAGGGGCCGGAAAGATAGTAGAGTGGGTATGGTATTTGTCTTCATGTGGCTGACCCAGGTTCAATCCCAGGCATCCCATATGGTCCCCTGAGCACCGCCAGGAGTAATTCCTGAGTGCAGAGCCAGGAGTAAGCCCTGAACATGGCTCCAGCCCTCCTCTCCACGCCCCACGCCCCTCCTCCCCCCAAAAAAGGTTAAGACATAAATCTTTGAAAAAATCTGAGAATGCTTCCCCAAAGCCTGCATTCCTGCTACAAGCAGCTCACTCAAGGGAAGAACTGTTCCGATGATGGACACCATGGCATTACTCTAAACATCATCTCCTGAATTTCTCAGTCTCCTGGAAAACCAAGGATGGAGATGCAGCTCAGGTTGTGCTGCTCTTGCTTTCAAAAAACTTAAAGCCCAGGGGATGAAGTAATAGCACAGTGGGGTAGGGCATTAGCCTTTCACGCTGCCAACCCAGATTCAATTCCCAGCATCCAATATGGTCCCCCGAGTACCACCAGGATTAATTCCTGAGTGCAAATCCCGGAGTAACCCCTGTGCATCGCCAGGTGTAACCCAAAAAGCAAAAATAAATAAATAAATAAATAAATAAATAAATAATAAAAACTTAAACCCCAAATTTCAAAGTCTTGCCACTTCCCTACTGTCCCCCTACAAAATTTTAAGGAGTAAAAGTTCGAAGAATAAATGTTTCCTTTAAAATAAATAACAGCTTATTCAGTTACAGAAAAAAGTTATCCAGTTGGTTCTCAGAGCTATTTTTCAAATTATACTCAATTACAGAACTCAAATTTGGCTTATTTCCACTTGAAACTAGGTCCCTGACCTAGTAATATTCAGATTTTAAAACTATAATCTGCTATAATCTGAGCAGAGGCTATTCTAGAACATGCAAAACAGGTTAATCTCTTCCAACCCTTAACCACAACATTTTCCCAAGAAAAGTTCTTTCTGATCAACCTCAGTAATAGCTACAGGCCAACACCCACTCAACAGTAACTCCTACTACAGAACAGTTATTACTCATGGATGTAGACTGGAAAAGAAAAGGCCACAGAATTCACGCTAAATTTGTCAAAGGCAGATTCCCAGACACCCGCAGGCCCCCTTCCTAACCTTACAGACTCAATTCCTCAGGTCTGTATTTTTATTTACTCCAGGATATTCTGATGCATTTGTTCTTTGAGCTACTGAGAAACATGGTCATAATCCTTATTGTGGCAATACCTATCTTGAAATATGGGGGATCAGGCTTAGCTCAAAAATAAAACTTGGCTGGCACTTTTAATACCACAAAGTCCCATTACATGGAAGCAGTTCCATGGAACCGTTCCTTCTCCTTCCATGGACAACTATTTATACTCAGTTTGCATTTCCTTTAATGATGAGTGGATACATAGGATTCAGTGTTTGCCCCAAACACCGCCCATACAAGCTGGAAAAAGGTTCAAGAAGACAGAATCAGTATCTGAACTATGGTCCATTTATCCCATCCAGACCTGGAAAAACTTTTTGGTTCTTGAAGCTGTTTTTCAAATTCTATTTAAATTTTGGAAGCAGGCACACCTTTTGCTTAGCATATTCAGGGGAGAAACTGACACACCATCTGTGGGTTTTTATCTCATTTCCTCCCTGTACTGGCTAAATCACTTAAGCTCATTAAACCTTACTTTCTTAATTAGCAGTCATCCCGTTGTTCACCTATTTTGTTCAAGCGGGCCCCAGTAATGTCTCCATTGTGAGACTTGTTGTTACTGTTTTGGGCATATCGAATATGCCACGGGGAGCTTGCCAGGCTCTGCCATGTGGGACTTTCTTACTTAGAAAAAAAAAGACAAAACATCTCCTTTTATAGTTATGGTAGGAGAATTAATTGAGCTAATATATATAAGAAAGCCTCGGACACACTGTCATTCCTTATTAACTAATACCTGTTCTTGTTTTGTTTTGGTGTTGGGGGGTGAGGGTCATACCCTACAGAGCTGGAGGTAGGGGTGGGGAGTCTACTTCGGGCTTGGCATCCTGCAGTGCTGGGGACAGACCCAGTGTCCTTGAATGCAAGACATGGGCTCCCATTTGTTGAGCTATATCCCCACTCCCAGCAATCCTTTCTCATTAGTACTATCAAGAATGCTTTAGTTTTCTGAGAAATGTCTTTTTCCATCTATCCATCATCATGAAGAATAGATGTGTAATCGTTAGGCCCTGAACTAGATGTATCCAGATCAGCTTTATGTAGATGCTGTTGATAGATCTTAGTTTTCAGAGCAGTTTTAGATTTGTGGCAAAACTAAGCCAAAAAGGACTGTTACTGTCTACCTATTTCCCTGTGTGGACAGCCTCCCGCAACAATCCACATCCCACAACACTGGGACACTTGTTCCAATCAATCTACAGGGCACATCAACATCACCCAAAGGCCAGGGTCCACATTAGGGTTCAATCTTGGTGGTATTCATCCAAGGGCCCTTAACAGCTTATGGGCTGTGGCACACAGCTACCCACATAACATCAGACAGGCTACTTGCACTGCCCTACATTCAAAATCCGGTGTTCCTCCTCTTCGCCCTCTCTGCTAACCCCAGGACACCTTTATGTCCTCAAAGCCTTTCCCTTTCCAGCATTCTCTTTGTGTCACTGTGTGTCACGCGGGTTCTCTCCTGTGCATGCATGCACCCCTGGCATCCAGGTTTCCAAATTTCCCTTCTTGTAAGGACACTGGTCAGTCAAAATGTGTGCAACTGTAACGGCCTCGTCTTAATTTAATTACCCTTGGAGTGTCCGAGGACAGTCACATTCCAGCCTACTGGGATGAGGGTTTGACACATGAAGCAAGTAAGGACACGACCGCAAGTTCGGCCATCAGCTCTACGAAGCAGCACTGTCCCACTCCACCCCTCCCACTCAGAGGTGCCCAGACGTACCTGCTCTACTGTCACTCCTTTTGCAGAGAAAAATAAAAAAAATTCCTTCTGGAAATCTAGCTTCCTGAAGCAATCAAACAGGCAGTGCTCCCAAACTGCACCTGAGGGGTACTCACATGCCCCCACCATCTCAGCACCCCAGGAAGGGGGTGGAGGACAGGATGGCCCAGTGGGGGGAGACTTTAGCTTCTCACAAGCTCTCTTCTGCCTTCCAGCTCTAGTTTCTGTTTTCCGACTTCAACTACTCCAGTTACGTCATGGAAATGGAGCCATAGAGTATCTAACTTTTTGTGACTTAGCCTACAGCACTGCAGCTTCACCCATACTGTAGTGCCAGTCAGAATTTCTGCCCGAAATTAAGTTCCATACTCTTGTCCGTGCTTCAGTCATGGTCACTTGCTCCCACCCGTAAAGCCACTATGGACACAGGTAGGTGAATACCTGCTCAAGTCTTTATTTTCAATACTTTAGGGGAAAGAAGTGTCTCAAAATCTTTCAGAACACGCTAGTAACTCTGAAGCACCTATCAATCTCTTAGATTAATTCTTTATCCTGTGACCCCAAATATTTGATGTCACAAACTAAGGCGTTGGATGAAATTATCCCTCCCTTCCAGTGAATACTGATCCAGGTATCATCAACAGGTATGTGTCAGGGAACTGGGCGATAAGATACATTACAAACACTGTATCATTTAAATCCAAATACCAATCAGGTCATTTGTAACATAATAATTACATTCAGAGAGTAGCAATCTTGATAATGATGATTTCAAAAGTGTTAGATGGTAACAAAGTGGCAAATAAAATGCAGGAGCACAATTATAAATGCTATTTAATAGGAATTTTCAAAAGAACTTATAGGCATTCTAGTTATGGCTATCCCAAAGATTCCTTAAATTTTTAGTTCTGGAAAAACAGCTGGTCTAATATTTGAAATATTAAAAAATTTGCCAACCCTATTTTTCACCACAAAAGGTCAGTACCTTTCCTTCTTCTATCATGGGTAGAGAAATAAAAATCACAATATCATTGTATCACTGTCATCCTGTTGTTCATCCATTTGCTCGAGCGGGCAGCAGTAACGTCTCCATTGTGAGACTTGTTGTTACTGTTTTTGGCATATCAAATACACCACAGGTAGGTCGCCAGGCTCTGCTGTGCGGGCAGGATACTCTCAGTAGCTTGCCAGGCTCTCCGAGAGGGTCGGAGGAATTGAACCTGGGTCGGCCATGTGCAAGGCAAATGCCCTACTCTTTGTGCTATAGCTCCAGCCCAAGAGAAATAAAAATAACCACTTTAAAAAACCATTCTACATTTTTGGGGCTGGAGTGATAGCACAGCAGGTAGGGTGTTTGCCTTGCACTCGGCCGACCTGGGTTCGATTCCCAGCATCCCATATGGTCCCCTGAGCATGGCCAGGGGTAATTCCTGAGTGCAGAGCCAGGAGTGACCCCTGAGCATCGCTGGGTGTGACCCAAAAAGCAAAAAAAAAAAAATTGTACATTTTTTGCTTTCTTTGCATGCCCTTACACATATGAAGCATTTAAGCAAGAACCCAACTTTCAGGCTGCGACACCCATCAGTCATAGAGCACGTGCTTTACATGAGCAAAGGCCTGAGTTCGATTCCCAGCACTGAGAGGGAGGGAGGAGAGAAACATTTTAGGAATACCAAAAGGTAACCAAGTTTCAAATTTTAGCTTGGTTGCTTTCTTCTGAATGATAGGCAAGTTGCTTAACCTTTCTCGGGCAACTCTCCTCTCTTCCCTCCCTCCCTCCCTCCCTCCTCCCTCCCTCTCTTTTTCTCTCCCTCTCTTTTCTTTTTCTCCCTCTCCTCTCCCCCCTCCCTTTCTCCCCGACCCCCACTCCCTTGCCCCATAACCTCTACATTGTTTTATGTCACTCTTCAGACTGTCCTGGAAGTCTTTCCTGTGCGGGAACCAGTGCTCCTTTAGGTCAGGACTGACTTTGCTCTCCTGCAAGGAGCAGCTCCCCAAGAAATCAGGTGGTAGCTACAGGCAGAACAAACGGGACCCGGGGCAGTTTGCCAATGCCACACGTGACAGGCAGACTGAGACAGAAGGTCTGCACCATGTGCGGCTCATTCGCAAACTGTCTTCAGTCCTGGGTTTCCCAGGCCCTGCCCCTGGGGACGCAGGTGGGGAGAGGGAAGCGACAGACAGGGCTCTCGAGGCGGTCACTTCTCCCTACCTCACATATGTCACCTGCAGCACTTGGCTCAGCTATTTTCACCTAACTACATTACTAAGAAATAAAAACTATATTTCTAAGAAATATATCACTGATACTCAGCACTACTTGCTTGCTCTTCAGTCGTACATGTCTACAGTGAGAAAAGAAACTACATGCACCTGGACTATTTCTGGTGACCCAAGACTGCTATAATTTCTTTTACGTTCCCAGTATTTTAAAACTTATGCTTGATGAACTGGTTTTTATGTTTGTTCTTGGCGGCGCTGGCAGTTGGACTATTCCCAGCGGTGCTCAGGGTTTACTCCTGGCAGTGCTGGAGTCCACGAGGGGTGCAGGGCTCCAGCTGGGTTGATGGCATGCAAGGCGAGCGCCCTGACCAGGGGGTGGGAGGAGGGAGGCAGGCGGGAGGCTGGGAACTCTGGTGGAGAAGGTCACGTGATGGAGGGATGATGGGTACTCAATCACTGTATGACTAAAATGCAAGCATGAAAGTCTGTAAGTCTGCAACAATTGTATCTCATGGTGAGTCAATAAAAACAAAATAAAAACCCAAATATCAATAATCAGGGCCAGTTTTTCCCAAAGTAGCATAGACCGCCCTGGACAGGAGGGAGGCACTGGCCGACCCAGCTGCCTGGTAGCAGCCTCGGCCAGACGAGCGGGGCTTTCTGTTTGTTCAACTGGAAAAGGCAGCCACCCAAGGGGACGCTGAGAAGTTTGTTTCTGAAAAGGGGGCAATCGATCGGATAAGGATGAGGCTGGGATGACAGCTTGAAGGGCTTGCAAGCATCTGCGCCTCGGAGCTGCAGCTTCAATCTCCAGCCCTGCATGGTGGCCCTGGCACCTCTGGAGTGGCACAATCCCCTCTCCCGCAAAAAAAAAAAAAAAAAAAAAATATATATATATATATATCAATATATCAATAACATAATGATGTACACTCCCCCCAAAGCAAAAATACCCAAAAAATGTGGTTTTACAGATTAAAATTAGAGGAAATTAATAATAATGTTGGTCCATCTTTAACATGTAGCATCAATGATGTTCCCCAAACCTCTCAGTGTAGTGCAGAGTAACAGCATGAGAGATCTCAATGATGCTGGCATTTACGCCAAGAATGCTCAATTTGAAATTTTACTCAAATGTAAGGAAATGAAAATATTTATGCTAATACATATGTGAAAAAGACTGATAATCAAACTATCCTATTCCTCAACGTTAAAAGGTGTTACTGCAAAGAACTTATTTTTTTTTTAATTTACAGAAACTGTAAAAACAATTACACTTTCTATACGATACCTTCGTGACCATTAGGTTTCAATTATATGACCACAAAGGAGGGAAATCCAAAATTTTAAGAGCATGCAAGACAAAGAGTTCCATTATATTCTGAAGCAAACTGAAGGAGAAGCGCAGTCAGCTCTTGAGTTCAGTTTCACCAGGAAAACCCCAAACCTCCCTGATTTCGTCTACTACTGAATTTGCTGATAGTTGAATTTCTATTTTGAGTAGAAGTTTGCAAGTGTTCTGTTAACATCTCTGGTGTTCTCTGGTTACCTCCTAACATCTTGTGAAATTCCTTACACAAAGTCCATTGTTCACCACTAGTAAGACTGGTGATATACGCCACAAGGCACTTTCAGAAAAGGGAGGAAAAAAGGGCTTGCCGGGGAAAGAATGACTTGCCATGGGTGTGGGCAAATTCCAGGAAGAACACTTTAAAAATAGTTACAACAAACTACTTCCCAGAAGGTGACCGTGCATGGAGTCTCATTTGATGAAGCAGAAAAATTCAATTCTACAGTCGCTTAAGGAACATCTACTACACCCCAGCAAAGAAATGGGCAAAGGGTCTGAGAGACAATACTGAGGACAGGATGACTGCCTTGCACCTGGCCTACCTGGGTTCGATCCCTGGCATCCCAGATGGTCCCCAGGGTCCGCCAGGAGTAACTCCTGAGTGCAGATCCAGGAGTAACCCCTGAGCATCACCGGGTGTGACCCCAAAAACCTAAAATAAAGAAGTGGGCAAAGACAAGGCTCACGCAAGGCTGTCCTTGGGGAGAAACTCCAGGGCAGAAGATGGCAAGTTGGCCACTTGCCAAACCCCAACAACTTAGGGAACATGGAAATACGCATCCTGCATATGCACCCTCCTTGTAGACAGACTCCATGAGGACAGCAAGTCCAATGGTGCTTCCCAACTTCCCCGCACACTGGGACCAATCTTCAGCATATAAACCTATTTAAAGTAATCGCCTAAGAGGCTACAAGTTTGCCCTTTTGGGGGCAACTGCCCGCTGCCCGGGGCAGGGGGTGTGTGTCTTGTTAAAGTTTTGGTTCTTAAACCTGGTTACATTTTAATTATTGATGACACTATCTTGTTCCTCCCCGCTTGTAGAACGCTTTAATACCCTGCCCCAGACAGGTTAAGTCATTCTGTTTAACGAACAGGGTGTGATGCTTGTGTCTGGAAAGTCACAACGGGAGTGAAAGGCGAAATACATGTTCTCCTGACACAGGAGAGCCCAGGAGAGCTTTCACCCCCTTAGGGTGACATTACAGAAACTTTCCGCCCTGCAAGTGATGGATAAATCTTCCTTTTAAGTTCAGCCTCTAATGGATGACAAACTTAAAAAAAAAATTAAAAAGTCACAGAGTCAACTATCCCCCTCCCAACCATCAGGATGATGTAAAGTGTGAACAAGGGCCAGTTTGGAAAAGTTGACTATCACTTATTGCAACGGGGAGTAGGAATAATTTACTTTCCTCACCACCACCACTTTTTCTTTTCATCCGGAAGAGGGGGGGGGGTGGTCTTATTTATTTTCCCCTAACATCCAACACACACACACACACACACACACACACACACACACACACACACCGGGGTCTGATCTACTTTCCCCTAACATCCAACAAATACATACACACACACACACACACACACACACACACACACACCCATACACCGGGTTTGATCTATTTCTCCCCCTAACATCCAACACACACACGCGCGCGCGCGCGCGCGCACACACACACACACACACACACACACACACACACTCGGCTCGAATCGCCTAGGGGAAAAAAAAAACTCCCGGACAGCAGCGCCCGAGTCGGGGCTGGGCCTCGGGGCGCCCAGGTGGCGGCGGGGCAGCAGCGGGGCGGCCCCTCGGTGGCCCCGGGCCGGGAGCCCTTTGTCGGGGCCGCCGGGGCCCCGCGTGCACGCGCCTGGGGGGGGGGTCCCGGGGCCCCGAGCGCGCGCCCGCCCCGCTCACCGCCTTGAGGTCCAGGACGCCGTCCTTGGCCTCCTGCAGCAGCGACACGAACTTGGTGGTGAGCAGCCCCAGGCTCTTCTCGTGCCGCCCGCGGCCGCCCGCCAGCGGCGGGGGCGGCGGGGGCGGCGGGGGCGGCGGCGGCCGCGCGTCGGGCCCCGCCGGCGCCTGCTGGCCCGAGCTCGCGGGCTCGGCCGCCGCCATCGCGTCCGGCCCCGCGCGGCGCCGCCACCTGCCGAGTCGGGAGCGCTGGGCACGGCGCCTCCCCGCCCCCTCCCCGCGCCCCCGGGACCGTGATCGCCGCCCGCGGCCCAGGGGACGGGCGCCGAGGCTGGGGGCGCGCGGGGCGGGGCCCGAGTTTAAATAACCGGAAGTGACGCCGTGCAGCGCCGTTGCCTAGAAACGGAGGTTTCGGTGGGTGGGCGGGGCCGGCGGGAAGTTCCGCCCCCGCCGCGTCCGTATCCCCATCCCCATCCTCCCCATCCCCATCTCCATCCCCATCCCCATCCCCATTCCCATCCCCATCCCCATCCCCATCCCATCCCCATCCCCATCCCCATCCCCATCCCCATCCCCATCCCCATCCCCATCTCCATCCCCATCTCCATCCCCATCTCCATCCCAGGTGGCCTGGGGCTGGGGGTGGCAACTTGTTCAGGGCGGATGAGGGGCTCTGCTCCGTGAGTCCCGGATTCCTTTCCCGGGTGTGGGAGCACGCGGAATTGACCCTCTTTCACTGATCCTCTCCCCTTGAGCTGTTTCTGCTCTTTTGCGGACTTTTTGATGCTTATATAAACATTGTAGTGACTTGGGGCCAACGTTTCATTCCCTGGATCATCTCTTTAGATTCGGGCTGCAGAGATCGGGAGCCCGCAGAGTTGGCTGGGATTTTTGTCTTCATCAGTAATCATTCTTACATCTTCCCTCCCTACCCCCACCCCCGCCGCCCCCATCCAAGATCTTCACTCTTTAGGAAAGATCAAAAGAAAGGTTAGGCTGTAAATTGCCCAGACTCGTGGCTAGATTTCTCCCCAGTGTACCTGCATTTAGAACCCGTGATGCCGAGTGGAACCAAAGGATAGTTTCTTGTGCTTAGGTGATAGTCCAATTCTTTGAAAGATTGCACACACAGCTCTGACTATGGTTTTTGTTGTTGTTGTTGTTGTTGTTGTTGTGCGTCCCCCCTCTCCATTACGAAGTCTTGAAAGCAAGACTAAATTTTAATTAAAAAGTTGGTGTCCTACACAGGGTGGCAAAAGGAAGTTAGGATAGAGAAGGCACCAGTATGACAATTATAAGTGAAAAATGATCACTTTGCATAAGAACTGAGTATTAGAAGTAGATACAAGGATATACCTGATAACTTTTCGGTATCTGAATTGCAAGCCATAATGCCCAAAAGAAAATAGAGACAGACAGAGAAGCACAGAGAGACAGATGCAGAGAAAAACAGAGACAGAGAAGAGAGACAGGCAGAGAGAGACAGAGACAGACAGAGATACAGAGAAAGAGAAAGAGAGAGAGGAGAAAACAAGTGCCTGCTACAGAGAGGGCAGGGGTGGAAGGGAAACTGGGAACATTAGTGATGGAAAGTGTTTACTGGTAAGGACTGGGTGTTGGAACATTATATAACTGAAGCCCAATCAGGAACAACTCTGTAACTATGTATCTGTGATTCAATTAAAAAAAAAAAGTTGGAGCCCCACACAGCAAGTTGGATATAATCGTTGGTCAAAACTATTTGGTGGATGTAAATGCCAGATTAGTAAATAAGAACATTTCATGAAAGAAATACTTTTGCTTGGTTTAAAATTAAATAGACTACAGAAAGGTCACTGAAATGAAGTGTTCAGACCATTTATAACAAAGTTTTCATTTTCCCCCTCACAAGCACAGAACCTTATTAATGACCATATGACCTTCGTTTCAGTCAAGTAACATAAACCTTAGATTTAAAAAAAAAATCCCAAGTGTGCGTAGGAGAGAGAATACAGGAGGTAAGGTTTGTGGCCACTTCCTTAGCAACCCTGCTTGGATCCTTGGCACCCCAGATGGTTCCCGCCTCCAGGAGTGATTCCTGGGCACAGAGCCAGTAATAAGCCCCGAGCATCACCAGGTGTAGCCCCCAAACCAAACCAAACCAAACCAAAACAAACCAAACAGATGTAAATAAAAATCTGAAGTTAAAAACAAAAAATTTAGTTAGACCTTGAACAAGTAATCTGTAAATCAGAAAAGTTTTCTTATTTGACACATTTTAATTTAATTTAATTACTCAAGGATTTAATAAAAGCCAATCAAGACAACTGTGTTGGGTTTATGTTAAGGGGTGTGGTTTGGGTTTTTTGCTTCCTTTTGGTTTGGTTTGGTTACTGAGCCACACACACCCCACCTCATCCCTCCGAGGTGCTCCAGGATCCCTCCTGGAGGAGCTGGGGCTTGGGGGGTGGGGAGGGTGTTGTGCGCTGTGCCAGGCTGGGATTGAACTCTGATGGGCTCATTGAAGCAAGCGCTCTGCCTGCTGTACTATATCTCCAGCACATACTGTCTTGTATTTTTTTTTTCTTTTTGGGTCATACCTGGTGATGCACAGGGGTTATTCCTGACTCATGCTCTCAGGAATTACTCCTGGTGGTGCTCGGAGGATCATATGGGATACTGGGAATCGAGCCCGGGTTGGCCGAGTGCAAGGCAAACCCCCTACCCGCTGTGCTCTCGCTCCAGCCCATCCAGCACATACTGTCTTTTTAAAAGAATATTCTGCTAGATATATGCAGGGATGGGAATTAATTAGAAAAAATATAATAAACCCCTTGCACTGTGGCGCCTGAACAACACTGCATCTTACGCGTCCCGGCATCCCCCCTTCCAGCAGGTTGATTGAGAATCTCAGGGATTGGCATCTCAGTCCACACTGAACACTGTTTGGGAGAATTCTGCCCCCAAATAAAACAAAACAAAATAAAATAAAATTTGCAGAAATTTGCATTCAGCTTGTGCTGTTGTAACAAAGGAGGAAACAATGGGGAGGGACCTATAATCATGGTTGCTTCAAAAACTTCATTGTATAGGATTTAACCAATCAGATGGCAGAGACAGGTAAGGGGCGGGGATAAGTTATTTACATACACGTTACAGTCTAAGAGACAATGCAGAGTGACGGGCAGAAGACTGACAGCAGACAGCAGTGAACATACAAGGCGGTGGGGAGTAAGGAGGTGAGGAAAGCAACAGGGAAGGAGAGGAGAACCCGTGACCGGGGTTTTTGTTCCAGACCACAGGTTCTATTTTTGTTTTCTTTTGTGCGGGGGGGAGGGGGGCACACTTGTGATGCTCAAGAATTCCTCCTGGTTGTTTACATTCAGGGGACCATATGGGATGCCTGGATTGAGTGAACCACGGTTAGCTGTGAGCAAGGCGAAGGCCCTACCCGCTGTCGGATCGCTCTGGCCTCAGAGGTTCCTGTTTCTGTGGCTGCTGCAGCCCACAGTGCGAGACCTACAGGAGCTGTTCAATTAAAGCTCTAACAGGAAGGAAGGTATCTGGAGATTGGTGTGTGCGTGTATTTTCTCACTCTTTTGCAACCTGGAGCCTAAGAATAAAGTGTCAGCATTCTGGTGAGAGCACTCTATCTTTAGAGAGTTTTTTGTTTTTTGGGTCACACCCGGCGATGCACAGGGGTTACTCCTGGCTCTGCACTCAGGAATTACCCCTGGCGGTGCTCAGGGGACCATATGGGATGCTGGGAATCGAACCCGGGTCAGCCGCGTGCAAGGCAAACGCCCTACCCGCTGCGCTCCAGCCCCTCTTTAGAGAGTTTTGAAAACATTTTTTTTCAACTTCTCGTTGATTTACAATCTTGTGGAACTTCAGGAGTTTAGCTTTAGTTATCTATATGAGTGTAGATGTTACTACCTCCATCCTAAAAAAAAATGAGAGATCTTTTTCATGTAGGATATAACGAAAACAGTAAGGGGACAACAAATGACTAGAATCATCCGAACCAGAGACTTTTGTCTATACAATTGAGATACATGGAAGGGGGAGGGCTAGGGGGACCCTTAGGGCGCCATTGGGAGGAAGCTAGCATTCTGGCCTTGGGTATGGTGTTGGGATGATATGTGCATGAACATATAACAGCATTGCAAAAATCAGTTTTCCAATAAAAATCGTAAAAATGAAAATAAGCAATATCTGAATATTAAAAAGGCATTTTGTTAAAATGTCTTGAGGATGATTTAATCTTCTCATTGTAATAATCAACTGTATTTTTTATCCTCTTATAATTTGCCTGGCACAAATATATGACTCAAAAGAGCTTAAGAGATAGTCCAAGGCATTCACCCCACATGTGCTTGACCTTGGTTTGATCCCCAGCACCACACAGTCCCCGTGAGCACTATTGAGCCTTCCTCTGAGCACAGAGCCAGGAATAGCCCCTGAGTACTACCCTGTGTGACCCTAATTCCTCCCTTCCAGTGCCAATAAGTCACATAATGCTAGTGTCTTCCTTTCACAAATTTCACTTAGAAGTAGAAATAGGAAATGCAAATTATATTTAAACACAGAAATATGACTTGCCTCACAAATTTTAAAATTTATATAGTGAGTATTATATTAGAATGACTTATAAAAAAGAGTACATATATTTAACAGAAGGCATTGAAAACTGTCCCTAGAGCTACTGGAAGAATATTACAAAATATTTTATTTATAAATACACACATATAATTACATATGTATGTTATTTATATAAATGGTATATAAATGAAAGAATTTGACTCAGTAAAAATTAAATCCAGATTCACCAGTGGATGGTTTCTAATGAAATATTAGTTAAGTTACCAAGTAAAATAATAATACTGCTAGAATCTCTGCAAAACTTGCTTTATAAAATTGAAGAGTGGTATCCAGGATTTTGATTCTTATCTTCATTAAGTTAATGTTTAGGATCTTGTACATGCCCTGATCTTCAACCATATATATGTGTGTGTATGTACATATATTTAGTATAATAATAAGAAATGCAAGTTTATTATAATCAAAGCAATTCAACAAGTATAAGCTGGCGCTTTCTACATATTCACATAAGAGCAGTCCTGTGTCTCTCTTGTAGATCAAAAGGGAAGACTAATGTCATCAATGTGGTCAAACATTTACTGAAGCATATCCTTTAGACCTTCCTGAGGAACAGGGTTGCTCAGCAACTCTCCCACTAGAAATACTGTGGTAACACCATTTCTTTCAAGCATTAGTAATGCAAGAATGCTTTGCCCTCAACCTCCAAAGCACAAGATGATAGATTGTCTAATTATTGAACCATCACATAAAGACCTCTTATTTGTGAAGCATTGAGCAAACTTATATTAAGAGCCCTTGAGCAATTTGACAGCTGAGAAACTGTCAATTGAGTGTCAAGCATGTTTGCATTTATTACCAAGAGGAAGTGATTCTAAGTTCAAAATGCCACGGTGAAAATATAACATCTTACCAACAAATGGGTCCCCACATCATTCAGTTCTTTATTCAGTGCCAGGAAATCTAGTCTCTGGAATGAGAAATAGTACACTCAAAATTAATCAAAATCCCTCAAGATAATGATTAGAAGAACCAGAGTATTAGTTGATCTTAACAAATAACACTAATCTAACTTACGCTAGTGTTACAAAATGTTTTATTTGTAAACACACATGTTATTATATAAATGAAAGAATTTTACTCAGTTAAAATTAAATCCAGCCTCATCAGTGGATGGTTTCCAATGAAATGTTAGTCATTTATGTTACCAAGTAAAATAATAATGTTGCTAGAATCTCTGCAAAACTTGCTTTGTTAATGGGAAACATGTCAACATTGGGATCTTTTCTCAATCAATGAACTACTCAATTTTGCATTTCAGTTGTCTTTTCTTTTGAATTTGTGTGTGTGTGTGTGTGTGTGTGGTGGGGAGGCGGGTACATATACTAACAAAATTACACAAGATAATTCAACTCAGTGATTTTATTAATTATTTGTGAGTAAAACATAGTTTATTATAATTATCACTTGTATCACTTGTCATCCCATTGCTCATCGATTTGCTTGAGCAGGCGTCAGTAACATCTCCATTGGTCCCTGTCACATGCTAGTGTAACCCAGTAGCATCTGCTCATTCTAGGACCATGAACAGCCTCAAACCGTTCATCCAGGGTCTTGACGAAGAAGTCTGACCATCTCATAGGTGGGCAGCCAAGCATTCTTTTGACGTCCCATGGAATCCAGTTGGTAACAGCTCTACTCCAGCAGTCATTTCCAAATTGTATTATAGGTCTGGTCCACCTGATTTTTCAAGCCTTGGCAAATGAGACAGCAGCCCTGATTTTTTTTTTTTTTAGCCCTGATTCTTAATAGTTGATGGAAGTCAGAACTCTGGATTCCTTCTCTCACTTGAGTGAAACGTGATATTCCAAGCATAGTTCTTTTGATTCCTCCTTAGGAGGCCCGAATAGTGTTCTTATCCTATTTCCGTAGGGCCCAGGTCTCTAAGGTGTTATTTAGTGCAGGAAGAACGGTAGAGTCGAAAAGATGTGCCCAGAGCCAGAGGTTCTTCGTCCTCTTAACAACTTCGTCAACGCTCTTGAAGGCATTCCACACTACGCTCTTCCTGGCAGCTCAGATGCCAGGTCATTTGTCATGTTGAGTTCTAACCTAGGTATGTAGCTGCTGCATTTGGAGATGTTCTTTCTGTTGAGAGAAAATGGAACGTGAGGAACTAGTTCGTTTCTCATGAACATTGTCTTCATGAGGTTCAGCTGCAGTCTGACCTTTCCACACTCACGGTCAAAGTCGGTCAGCATTTGTGCCGCTTGGCTGATATTTGGTGTTATAAGAATGATTTCATAAGCAAAGTGGAGGTGGTGTAGTTGCCAACCGTCTATCTTCACTCCCATTTCTTCCCATTCCAGTCGTTGCATGATGTTCTTGAGGGTGGCACTGAAGAGTTTCAGTGAAATGGTGTTGCCCTGCCGAACCCCTCTCTTTACGTCAATGACCATGTCTTTGTAGAATGGTGAGATCCTGGTGGTGAATCTGTAATACAGCTCACAGAGGATCCTGATGTTTGGCTAAGGCTTCAATGACTGCTTCAGTCTCAACAGAATCAAAGGTCTTCTTTAAATCGATGAGTGTTAGACAGAGCGGCATCTTGAACTCTCGCAAAACCTCAATGAGCTTGGTCACCACGTGGATATGGTCGCTCGTGCTGAATCCTGTATGGAACCTGGCTTGCTCACATGGTTGTCCTTTGTCTAGTGTTCTGCCAATCCTATTCAGGATGACTCAGAGAAAACAACTTGTAGATGACAGACAACAGGCAGATCAGGTGATAGTTGTCGATGTTGTGGATGTCTCCCTCCTTGGACAACAGAACGGTCCTGCTGGTTTTCCATTGGAATGGAATCTTGCATTCAGACAAGTAGCATGTGAAGAACCAAGCCAGCTTATTGACGAGTACTGGACGCAGATTCTCCAGGTGTTCGGGTTTGACCTTGTCTGGACCGGGTGCTGTGCACTTCTTTACCGATAAAATGGTGTGTCGGATTTCGGAAGAGAGAACGCTGGGAACGACATATCCATCCTGTGGAATTTGGTATGTGGGCAGGTGGACGTGGCTATCAAGGAGATATGAATAAAAGTCAATGGCAGCGTTGAGAAGGACAAGCAAGGAGAGACTGCTAAAACCTCAGGGCCAAACTAGGCTGCCAAAATGAAGAAATGACTGTTGGCATTTATAACACACGTATGCTGGCATCGAAAGCATCCATCGAGGACCTGATGGTACAAGCACAGAAGATCAAGTATGACATCACTGGATTGACAAGGCAAAATGGCATCGATCACATCACACCGTTTTCAACAATGGAAAAGAACTGTTCCTTGGAACATGCGACAGTAGAGGCGTCGGTGGTGTCGGTGTCCTCATCAAAATGAAGTTGGCCATGAGCATGGATTCACTCGAATGCCGAACAAGATGAATTGAATGCTTATATTTGAATAGATGTGGTTCATTGCCAGCAGTTTCTATCTTCGTCGTCTACGCACCAACCTCCAACTACAACCAAAAGAAATTGAGAAGTTCTACATGGAGCTGGAGAAGTTCTTTAATGACCACACCTTCTACCAGGTCATTGTCAGTGATTTTAATGCCAAAATAGGACCGAGAAGGTCGCCCAAAGAATTCCACATTGGGACCCATAGCCTAGAATAGAACGAACAGGGTGAGAGACAGTTCATCATGTCGACCAAGACCATCCATGGTAACTCGCAGTTCCAGAAGGCCAAATCTAAATGTTAGACATGAGAGTCTCCTGGTGGACAGTTCCACAACAAAATGGACCACATCATATTCAATCGATGATTTTTCCTGACTGATGTCACTGTTGTTTCAAAATTCTAAATGGCATCAGACCACCATCTCCTTCACGCGAAATTCTACTTCACGGAGCAGGGAGAAAAGGCTGTAAAGTTTAAAACAAGAACTCCTAGAATGAACACCAACTGGGAGATCTTTGGCACTATTGAGGCAATATGGGAAGATGCCATCATTGATAACATTGACAAGGAATGAGATGGACTAGTTCAGCACCTCCATGATTGTTCAAGGAACGCTGAGAGAGAGAAATCCACAAAAAGATGCCTGTCTTTAAAAACTCTTGAGCTCATTCACCAACATGGTTTGAGGCAAAACTCAGAGAATCACACATTAACCTCTGAGCATACAAAGCTGTGCAGAGAAGCGATAAAGGAAGACCTCAAAGAGAGAAGAGCAGCAGTGTTGGCCGACACGGCAGAAGCTGGGAAAAGTATTCGCAACACCTTTCTGTCCTTCGCCAACTATAAGACCAAGATGACTGCCCCCCGATGTCCTGATGGGTCTATCACATCCTCCAGAAGGGCAATGAGAAAGGTTATCCACAACTTGTATTATAATTATAGTAATAATTATTATCTTGTATTATAATTATCGTAATAATTATCTTGTATTATAATTATAGTAATAATTATTATTTTTGGTTTGGGGGACACACTCAGGGATGCTCAGCGGTTCCTCCTGCCTCTGGACTCAGGAATCACTCCTGACAGTGCTCCAGGACCATATATGAGATGTTGACAATAGAACCCGGGTTGGCCACATGCAAGGCAAACACCCTGCCCACTGTACCATGGCTTTAAAACTTAAGTTGGTCCTTGTAAAACTTAAGAAACTGATAGTTTGGTGATGTGAAAAAAATTGAGGAAATTATGAAACCATAATGTCATGCTGATTTTCAGTTTTAATTTTGGTTTGTTCAGTGCACACCGACTTTGCTCAGGGATTACTCCCCCAGCTCAGCTCTGAGCTTGGGAATCTCTCCTGGTGGTGCTCAGGGGATAGTATATGGTAAGGCAAGTGCTTTTCCCAGTGTACTATCTCTCTGATCCCCACACAGATTTTGATATTCATCAGTTTGTTCAGTGATGATAAAAAATTATGAGGAAGTTTGATAGGCACTTTTAACTGACAAGGAAAACTACATTTTACTCTTGGAAACTTAGCCAATTAAATAGACAAAATATTTACTTTAAAGTCCAAATTTATGATGTGTGGTATGTTTAAAAAAAAGAAGCAGTCACAAGGATTTTGTAAATTTCTTAATTTTGTAAGTTCTTTTTGTAAATTCCATAATATTTACAAAATAGTGTACCAGCATTGCTAACACTAACAAATGGAAGAGCATTTCGGGATTTGAACGTGAAAAGCAATACTCTCTTCTCCAGTCTTCAGAAGACAAAATCTGACAACCCCTTCTCCCTCCTTTCACCCAAGGTTTGAAAAAGAATAGAAAGAAGTGGTATATGCAGATCATTTAGTCTTCCACTATGTTCTCAATGAGAATATTCTCAATGAGAATATATTTGTTAATACGAGTTCTAAAGGCAAGGCATCTAATTTACCATCAAACACAGTCTCTGTAAATAGATTAAAATAAAAGAAAAAAAAAGAGCTAACAAGAATAGAACAATTCATTGTAAGTTGTGGCAGCCACAAGGTCAGCCATTATAGCAAGATGGGATTGTGGAATGGAAAAACCATAAAACCACAGAGGCAGTCAAACCGAAGCTTCTGAGGCAAACTGAGCAACAGAATCAGACGTATTCTCATTGTTGTCCCTTCTTCTTCTTGTTGCTGCGACGGCCAGGCCTCAAACCCAAACCTGGCAGCAAGTCTCGCACATGTGAGTGGTGGTGCTCACCCAGGAGTACACATGCTGTTGCGGTGTTTACACACCTGGATGAGGTGTGAGATGGCTCGCAGCTCTGGAGATCACAGACATCCCAGCAGTCTGTGTGGCTGGGGGGCCGGGGAATTAAACTGCCAACCTCGTGCTTACGCTGAACTATCCCTGGCTCCCGAGATTCTAAAAACAAACACAACCCCCCCAATTTCAAGATTGTACACCAGCAACTTAAAAATTTAAATAAAGGATATTCCAACAGTATCCTTTTGATATATTTAAATTAAAAGTCAAGTAAAAGAAATAAAGGTTTTTGTTTGTTTGGGGGCTACAGCCAGTGGTGCTCAGGACTTACGCCTCGCTCTGTGCTCACTCCTGGCAGGGCACAGGGGACCATATGGGATACAGAGGATTAAAGCTGGATTGGCCATGTGCAAGGCAAATGCCCTACCCACTGTACAGATGGCAAGAATCTCTGAAAAGAATGTCCTTGGATCACCTGAGCACTGCTTTGGAGGCAAAAAGTAAACTTAAAATTTTAAAAAGCAGTGCGTAATCTGTAGTCTCCTTATATACATATATACCAATGTGTGATTTTTTTTAATTGAAGTTGGATTGTGACTCACTTTATCGATATTTATTTATTTATTTATTTTGCTTTTTGGGTCACACCTGGCAATGCACAGGAGTTACTTCTGGCTTTTGCACTCAGGAATCAATCTTGGTGGTGCTTGGGGGACCATATGGAATGCTGGGAATTGAACCCAGGTTGGTAATGTGCAAGGCAAACACCCTATCCGCTGTGCTATTGCTCCAGCCCCCTATCTATTTTCACTTTTTTGGTTTTTGGGCCACACCTGACAGTGCTCAGGGCTTTCTCCTGCTCCTGGCAGTGCTTGGAGACTATATGTGCCATAAAGATTGAACCAGGGTCAACTATATGCAAGGCAAGTACCTTAACTCCTGGAGTATCTCCTGACCTCAAATTTGATTATTATTTTCTTCGTTAGAAAAATTTACATATTTTAATTTCATTTAACTCTTAAAACCTAGTTTAATGGTTATTGGTTTAAGATATGGTCTTAAATTCTCTCTTATGAGAGAACAGTATTTAGACTTTGTTATAAATACAAAGGGACATAAGATTACAAAGTGAAGCAGTTAATGAATTACCTGCCATGAAAGAATATGATTTCCAGATGTAAGATAAAATTTTTTTTTCATAAACAGTAATCAAGAGAAAAAAACGAGAAAATGAGGCTGTAATGATAGTTTTCTTTCTTCTTCTTCTTTTTTCTTAATGGGAGGGCGTGGGCACGGTTGAGAGTAAGAGTAAACCTTGAACACCAGTGGTGCTCAGGGCTTAATCCTGGCTCTGTGCTCAGGGATTATTCCTGGAGGTGTTGGGGGATCATCAGGGGTGCCAGAGATCAAAGTCAGCTTTACCATGTGCGAGGTAAACATGCTCTCCACTGTAGAATCTCCCTGGCCCGATGGTGGAGTTCTTCAGAAGAAAATGTTTCTGATGCTTTAAATGCAATTTCTAATTTAAAAAAAGTCTATAAAAAGGGGGTCATTAAGTGTTGGATAACATTCGGTTGTTTTTGCCGCTCCTGCAGGAAGCTTAAGGTTTATTGAGCTACTCCCTCAACAGTGCAACTGAGGCACACCCAATTCCATCAGGAATTAATAATTCTTTTTTATTTACTTGTGTTTTTGGCTTTTGGCTTATACCCAGCGATGTGCAGGTGTTACTCCTGGCTTTGCACTCAAGAAATACTCCTGGCAGTGCTCAGGAGACCATATGGGATGCTGGGAATAGAACCTGGGTGCAGTATGCAAGGCAAATGCCCTATCCACTGTACTATTGCTCCAGCCCCTAATAATTGCTTTTCTTTTTCCTTTGTCATTTGCATGGTTTATTTAGCAATGTCCTTTTTGTATAGACACAGGAAGACAGCTGATGCTACACTACTTAACATGAGAGTTAATTGATTCCAAATGATATTTACTCTGGGCATCCATAGTTACTTGACTATTTTTAGGTCTCAGTTGCCCTTACTTCTGAGCACTCTTACTTCTGAGCAGGGTCCCGATGAAGAACTAATGAATCCAGGGCAAGTTGTGAGCTACCCTGGCATAGAAATGGGCCAGCCAAGAGCCATAATACTTAACTATAAAAGTACGGTTATAGACAAACTCTGTCATAACCCAAAAAAAAGAAATAACTGAATAAGGACCCTGCTGAGGTTAGGAAAGACTAACCTGGCCTGAGGACTGTGGTCTGGAATATATAGCGAGATGTCCCTGGGAAGAGCCAGTGTTTAAGCTTAATATGTCTCCTACTGCGTTCATACAAAATGACATTGTTAGAAATATTATGAGAAGTAAATTTACCATGACTGTATAAATGGATTACTAGCTGAGGAAAGGAGAAAGCAATACACACTGGATGGGATCCCGCCCTTACTCTTAGTAATCTGGAGTGCTGAACCCTCAGATGAGATTTTGTCCTTGAGTTAATCTCCTGAAGGAGAGGCTTTACCTCTCTTTGTTGTTATGACAGTGTTCAACCTCACCTTTGTGTATCCCCACCCTTCATGATTCCTATACAACTATCATGTAAGGGGGGAGGGGACTAAATTCTGAGAAGGGGATGCTAAGAAGGAGAAAGTCAAGACTAGACGCTGGGAAGGAGATGAAGATGAGACGCTGGGGCTAGATGCTGGGAATGAGAAAGTCGAGACTAGGTGCTGAAGACTAGATGCTGAGGACGAGATATTGCGGATGAGAAGGTGGACGACAAGACATTGAAGACGAGGAGGAGAACTAAGACTTTGGAGACATTGGGACTAGACGGAGAACCAGATGACGACGATGCCTGGAAGTAGAGGACTATGAGACTACATCAAGACGAGGAAGAAGATAAAACAAGGAGAGGACTTTGCGGTCTCCGAGGAGACTAGGATGATGAAACTCTGATGACTGGGACTACGACCAAAACGATGATTGAGACTGCGCTGTAAAGGGAGAGATAGGACTCCGCCGGGGAGGAGAGAGGAATAAACTGACTACCGACCAGCCCGGGGCCGGTTCCTATACCTCTGTTCTCTCCATTCGCCTGGCAACTCTTGGCCACCGCACGTGTGGGCCCATTGCACCACCCTTTCTTTTGGGAAAGTCACAATTAAGAATGATGTGGAGAACACTGCAGATGGGTTCTTCAACTGGCACATCTCATACAGATTCCCAATATTTTTTTATTTTATTGTGGCCTCACTCAGAGGTGCTTTGGGGATGGCGCAGGGGTCAGTCTGATGATTTTCCTACCGGTGTGAGCCAGATGGTTTGATACTCAGATACAATGATTCTTGAAGGTACCCGGGGCGACACCCTCCCGTGCTAGGGAGGAAAGCACTCGACCATGTGAGCTCATTCCTCCAGCCTCCAGATATTTTTGGCTATGCTTATGAGGGTTTTGAAATAACAGAGCTACATCAACTAAAGGATAACCAATGTATATAATTAGTCCTTTATCAGTACAATAAGTAACAACAGTGACTAAAATACTTCCCTCATATAGTCAAAATACTAATCTTAAGTTACATATTCATAGGTAAATGTGTAAAAACTAAACATTGTAAAGCACAGAAACAAGAAATAGTGTCTTAAGTCTAGTTCTTTTGATAGGCTTTCTAATACATATAATTATCAGTAATTTATTATAAAAACCTACATATACAATACTTGATCAAATCTTTAAAAATATAAACAGAATGAAAAGTGTAGAAAGAGACATTTCAAAGTCACAGAAGTTACTACTATTACAATATTTAATCATTTTTTACAATAGGTCTGGTGGTCCATTTTCAGTTAAGTTTGTTTTCTAAACTGTCACATTTCTTGCTGAATTTCACTTAGAGCACAGGCAAGTTGCTTAATTTTCATCTCCATTGCTTTTTTGTTCTTGCACGTTTCTTCCAGAAGTCCACGCATTTCGTCTTCCACTTGACAAACCTAAATCAACGTATGAGTTTTAAAACATTCACTTTTTTCCCCGTCTTCTTCCTTTCTTAGAGGGGCCTCCCCTACAATGCACTCGGGGCTCAGAGACCCATTCCTGATGAGACGTGGCCAACCAGGCCACAAGCTGATGCCACTGCCCAAGGATACAGTGGTGCTCGGAACCCGCAGCATGTGGCACTACCAAGGCCACACCCAGAACTGGGGGGTGGGGGTTGAGGGCCCCAACAGTGCTGAACTGGGGTAGTTGTCCCTAATTCCTGTGCTATCTCCCTGGCCCCCAACATTTACACTTCTCAAATTAAAATTATCCAAGTTTTATTCTCATGCCTATTCTAATTAATTCAGAATGGGTGGGTGTCCAAAGTGAGTGATGTCTGGGGGCCATACACTGCCAGGGATCAAAGTCAGTGGCTCATGCATGGAAGCATGCATGAGCACTGACCCTAAGTCCCTAGCCTTCAAAGATTCCATTCATTCAGCAATAATAATTTAATACTGCGTTATCAGGATAAATTTAATTACAGTACCTTTAAATTTGCAGTTTCAACACATTTCTTCTTCTCATTTGCTATCTGTGTTATTTCAGCCTGATGAGCTTCAATTATGGCATCGACTTGTTTCTTAAAGGCATCATCCATAATATGAAGTTTTTCTAATGCATCCCTCAAACACAAAATAAAGCCATATAGCTATCTATGCATATGAAAAGTAGGTTATTTTTCTACAGATAGAAAGATGGCAGTTTTTACTTCCATATCTGAATGGAAGCATAATTCCATGAAGCAGCAAAGGGCGATCTGCCGTGACTAAAGATATGTAATAGAATAGGTTATGGTATTGTCGGTGTCAGCTCATTACACATTTGCCTTTTGAAAATGAGAGTGCTCTGATTCTCATACATTTAGAATCCAAGGGTATGGTTTATAAACACCCTCACAAACAACTGTCACATTTTTCTTCTCTGCATGCATTTGCAGTGTGATCATTTGAATTATGTACATTATGGTAGGCTTACGTTTATGTTACTCTGATTTCCTTATACTAATGTTTAACACACAAAATCCTGTTACTAGCGACAAACATCAATTCCTGTATAGTAAACATGAACAAAAATTTTATTAGGAAAGTGAAGTACAAGATTTTCTAGCTATGGTATAACCCATAGTAATAAATTCAATATTCAGGTGACGGATAAAGTTAAATTGTTTCTTTGATTCTTAGTTGTTAACACTTAGTAAATATGACTAATATCATAATGCCTAAATCTCCACTACGAAATAGAATAATCCCCCATTTTTAGCCACCTCACAAAATTATCATTGAATTTAAAACTACACATGAAAGGGAAAAAATAATTTATACATTAAATAATTCAAAAGTAAATTATTTTTGCTAACAATAACTGCTTATTTTTTTAAAGATCCACTAAATTAGAAATCATATATAACAACCCAATTTAGTCATAAAGCATTAACAAAAAAGTTTGGGTCTTTACTATTGCTATTAATGGCAAAATAAGGCAATATAACAAACTGTTGGATATTGTTAGACCTTAAAATTTTTGTAAGGGTACACAGATGCTGGGGGCTACTCCTGCCACGTGACTGGGGGCTGGTTGTTTGAGGGCCTGGACTTGAACATCAGCACCACCCCCATCTCCCTCCCCACACCCAAAGAGAGAGAACAGCTGTAAGAAGTAACTGTTTCTTTCAGAATCGAATGCAGGGTTTCTTAACCTTTTTTGGACCATGGCACCCTCGTGACCTTTCTACTTCCTATGTCCCACCGCCCTACCCTACTAGTTGACTCCCTCATCTCTGCTAAGCCCTCCCTCATTTACCTGACTTTCACCTGTGGCCCTCTTAGACATCCTGGGGGCCCTTATTTGAGAAATGCTGATCTAAAGGACCCCTAAAAGCCAAGTTATGATTGGCAGGAGAGAAAATCACAACAGTTCCCAAGGCAAATTTCCTTTCTTGTAAGTAATTGAAAGTAAAGTGGAGTAGGGCCCATTATCAATGCAGGAGTCCCAGGCTGACCCTTCCTTGAACGACACGGTCCTTGAGCACAACTGGGAGTGTCCCCAAAACACTGTGTGTGGCCACCCATCCCAAATAAAATTTGAGGTTCTGTTAGATTTGGTCTAATAGGAACTTATCTCCATATGAGATTTTTGGGATCTCTATACTATATGCATATAGGAACTTACACATGAAATTATGAAACCTATTTTTCAAGACTGACTGCTTCCTGAATTTAGTCTAGTAATAGCATTTATAAGGTAAAAGCCTCATTTCCTTTACTTAATTTTATTAAATTCACACAGCATGCCCCCCAAGTACAGGCACATCTTTTCTTCCCTTCCTTTAGTCAGCTCTCGTTGGGCCCCTGGGCAGAATAATGGCTATCAACATCTGGGTCTTTGGAACTCCTCTGACCCTGACACCCCCCTCTAACCCTCACATAAAACACCCCAAAGAATCACTAGCTGCTTTCATTCAGCGTCTGAAAACAGTAATCACAGTAATAAAAACAAATACTCCGACAACAATTATTTTGTGTTGGGCACCATTAAAAATAATCAATTGTACTAAGTAACTTATTCAAGCTACATCTACATACACATATGCATATGTGCACACAAAAATACTCATACATAAGCTTGTATCAAATATTTATTTAGTCTATTTATTTAGTCTTCATCTTCTCGGAGAGCCCGGCAAGCTACCGAGAGTATTGAGCCCACCACGTGGGCTACCCGTGGCGTATTGGATATGCCAAATACAGTAACAATAAGTCTCACAATGAGAGACGTTACTGGTGCCCGCTCGAACAAATCGATGAGCAACGGGATGACAGTGACAATGATTTAGTCTTCATACCTTATAGGTAAGTAGGTAATAAAGTACCTGCAAATTACTACGTTGAATATATTATTAGCCCTGTTCTTTCTTCCTAAGAACTTTTTTGTGTGTTTTTGTGTCACACCTGGTGGTACTTAGGGCTTTGTCCTGACTCTGTTTGACGGATCTTGGAGGAGCTCAGGGAAGTGTACGCACTCCTGGGAATGGAACCCAGGCTGACTCATAGGAGGCAAGCAATCTCCCCCTGGACTGTCACTGCAGGCCTCTTTGGGGGTTGCACACCCGGTGATGCTAAGGCTCTGCACTCAGGAGTCACTGCCGCTGGTGCTCGAGGAACTAGCTGAGATGCCGGGGATCGAACCAGGGTCGGTGACAGGCAAGGCAAGAGCCCCGGCTGCTGCCCTCTTTATAAGCATTTCATCTATCCCAATTCAGTTTTTTTCCTTAATGATATCCCACTTATTTTAGCACTTACTTTTGTAGTTCAATACTCTTATCTCTTTCTGCTTTAAGTTTCTTTTCCTTATTTTCAAAATTTTCTTTCACTTCTTTTACTTGGATTTCAAGATGACTTAGAAGTTTTCCTTTTTCATGCCACTTCTGATTAAGTGTACTAATATGAGAATTAAAAAAAATAAAATTGATTATAGAAAACTATTAAAGGACAATTTATTTCTCAACAAGAAATACTGAATACCTGTAAGCTTTTCTAATATCGTCAAGTTCTATTTCCTTTAATTTCAACTGCTGTTTTAATTTATCTTTTCTTTCATCATGTCTTTGTAATTTCTCAAATACTATATCCAGTTGTGAAGACTTTTCATCAAGTTGTTCCTGAGTATATTTTTGTATCTCGCTGATCTTCTCTTGTAGCACTTTGATTTGTTGATCTCTTTCCTGTAAATTCTTTAAGAGAAAAATCAATACTTTATCCAAAATGTCTCATTTCCTACTTTATTAGACATAATCTAAAATTAATTAAAAATGACAGACAGAAAGATAAACTGAATGTTCAATCCTTAAGAAAGATTTACAGAACATTTTTATCATAAGACTCATCACCTTTGATTTCAGTACTATGATGATAATATTTTCATCTACTTATACCTTTAATTTCAGTAGAGAGTACCAAAAATGCAGAGCAAAAAATATTAATATAGCCTGACATTTCAAAATACCTTTTTCATTTTTTGTGGCAAAAAGAAAATTCTAGGTGCCTGATAAGGATATAGTAAAGACTGGTGTGCACTGTGCACATATGCCAAGAATTAAACTTCTCATTAAACTTCTATTTTGCTAAATACATGTTTTCTGCAGGGGAACAGCAAATGTCACATAAACATAAGCTTCCTTTTATTATCTCTCCTGTACTATGAATCAGGTTTCACCCTACATTTACATAATATAAGTCAGAGGGTAATAAAAGATCAAACCACCATTGATACTGTTAAATACTTGCAGGAATTAGGTCTCACATGCGTTATTTACTCCAGTGGAATCTGTTTGCTTATGCCCTCGTGAAGGCATGTCTGGATGTCTTGAACCTGCTACTTACCAATTAGTAACACAAGTCTCTGCAGTGAGAAAAGATGAAATTGGGTCTTGTTTCGACCCCGTTTGTTTCCCTGACCCCAACTTGCCTCTTTATTTTCCGTCTGGGAAGAAGACGAAAGCCAACAAATAAAATACCAGGCAAAGCTCATTTAAATGTGGCTTCATAAGTACTATAAAACTGTGGCCCGGGATTGTACCTGAGAAAGAATTTTTTTTTTTTTTTTTTTTTTGTTTTGCTTTTTGGGTCACACCCAGCAATGCACAGGGGTCACTCCTGGCTCATGCACTCAGGAATCACCCCTGGCGGTGCTCAGGGGACCATATGGGATGCTGGGATTTGAACCCGGGTCGGCCGCGTGCAAGGCAAACGCCCTACCCGCTGTGCTATCACTCCAGCCCCATGAGAAAGAATTTTAATGTCTAAAAATTCCTAGTAAATTTGTCACGTAGTCTTTCAGTTTGGACCAATATTTGCATAGAAGTCATGAATTAATTTTCTTCCCGTGATTCTCTGAAGTACTTAGTAAGGGTGTCAGTCTTGACATATATTATTAGGAATTCTCAAAAGCTATAAAGGATTCTGATGAAATCATATCAATGGAAAATAGTATTGCAGCATCACAGTGTTTTGATACATACATAATTAAGAGGTACAAAAGTAATGGAGAAGAAACAAAAAGAAAAGCGTGGGAGAAGCATGCACATGTATGTACATATACAGAGTATTTAAGCAGAAGTACAGACTTACTTGGAAATATTAAATATCAGGTCTTGCATATTAGTTATTACTCCTTTTAAGGTATTAGCTATGATAAATTTATAGCTTAAGACATACCTATCTCTATATGTTATGCACTTAGCTACAAACACCGCAAATGTGCATATCTTGAGGCTGATAAAAATCTTCTTTAAAAAATATAGTAAATTTTTAAAAAAATGTTGGGCTGACTTTGAAATTTGGTTTCTCAAATCAAAATCTAAACTGAAAAGTCAAAATCTGAGTTTTGACTCAAACGTGTCTTTCATTACAATTCCTTCCAAATCTCTGCTCAAAGACAAATAAAAAAACAATCCTACTGGGAAAGTAGTTAGATCTAAAACACTGTGCTGGGCATCATTCAACTCTTCCTGCTTTTACTGTAAACTCTGAGTTCATTGTGCAGCTGAAAGAGGAAGGACAGAAGAGATGGAAAGAGACAGAGACACAGGGTGAGGTTTGATGTGAAGTGAACACAGCAAATAGCAGGATTCTGCAATGTTCCCAGTTGAGACAGGGGACCCCACTGCTGTCCCTTGAGACAGGGGACCCCACTGAGGGAAAGTGGAACAGGAAGCTGAGAGGGCAGGGACCAAGACCTAAACCATCCACCTGTCATCTATTTCCCAGGGGCCTGGTCATCACTGCAGCCGGGCTCTTAGAAAACAGCAAAATCGAAAAGCCCAGAGCCCAGTAGAGTTCCTAGTCCAGCTGGGGCAAGAGACACACACATAGCTCAACCCGACTCCAGGCTGCCTGAGAGAAAGGAAGAATCATGTCCGGGAGAGGAGAGTGCAGTGGGCAGGGAATCTGCAGAGGTTTCCTGGCCTTCAGAAGAGTGTGTTCCCTGGAGAAGGGAAGGGACATGCTCAAGAAAGGAACACGCTTCGCAAAGGTCCTCAGTGGGGGGAAAGGGGTCTATCTGGTGAGGCATGCCTGGGACCCAGGCTGGGCTTGCTTGTACAAAAGTAAAAAACATTTGGAAGATGACTATGCAGCTACAGGGAAAGACGAAATCATGCAATCTACTGCACACGGATGGAACAGGAAGATACGTTAAATGAAGTAAGCCAGAAAAAGAAGACAAACACAGGATGTTCGCACTTGTATGTGGTATACAGAAGACCTGGACAAGAGAATGCAGGGCTTGAAAGGGAGGATGCCTAGAGCACCCTTGACCCCAGGGTACAGGGAGGACAAGACCAGAGAAGGAAAGAAATTGACGAGGGGAAGACAGAGCGGAAACAATGAAGAGCGAAATCAGGGAGATGCAGGCATGGGGGTGGTGTAAAGGAGTCGTGCAGTTCAGTATCCAAACCACGGAATCAACAACGCTGAAGACAGGAGAACCAAACTCCAACAGCCAACCTTAAAATGTGCCTGTCTAAGAGGCAGATGGAGCTGGGTGGGAGGGAGGGAATCCGGGAAGCTGGTTGGGGGAAGAAGAAACTGACAGTGGGGTTGGTGATGAACACGGTATGTGTAAAACACAAGAAGGAACAACTCTGTAACTTGTGGGGCTTTAACAAAAAAATAAATACATAACTTTGAAAAAAAAACCAAAATTAAAACACTGTACCAAGGCTGGAGATAGGACAGCAGGTAAGGCACTTGCCTTCCACATGGTAGCCAACCTTGGGTTCCATCCCTACACCCTCGGTGGTCCCCCAAGCCCTGCCAGGAGTAAGCTGTGTTCATCACTGGTGTGATCTAAAAAGAAAACAATAAGAACCAACTTCCCCCCCACCAGAAAAAAAAAAACAGAGCCAATAAAAACAAAAATTTAAATGCAGACACAAGTCTTTCTGTTTCATATTTAGAAAATAAAAAATACCTAACGTATTTTTTTCTTTGCCTTTTTGGGTCACACCTACCGATGCTCAGGGGTTACTCCTGGCTCTGCACTCAGGAGTCACTCCTGGCGGTGCTCGGGGGACCATATGGGATGCTGGGGATCCAACTGGGTCAGCAGTGTGCAGGGCAAACACCTTACCTGCTGTGCTATCGCTCTGGTCTCTAATGTATTTTAATTTAATTTAAGGCTAAATTTTAATTTCTCATGTGTATTCAATATGCCAAAAACAGTAACAACAAGTCTCACAATGGAAACGTTGCTGGTGCCCGCTCGAGCAAATAGATGAGCAACGGGACGACAGTGATAGTGACAGTGACAGATGTGTGTGAAGCAGAACAATTTTTATTCAAAGAAATTTAGAGAGATTCGGGGAGAGAAACAGATAAAGATAATTCTTTTGAGGCTAGATTTTTTTTTTTTTTTTTTTTTTTGCTTTTTGGGTCACACCCGGCAACGCACAGGGGTTACTCCTGGCTCATGCACTCAGGAATTACTCCTGGCGGTGCTCGAGGGACCATATGGGATGCTGGGAACCGAACCCGGGTCGGCCGCGTGCAAGGCAAATGCCCTACCCGCTGTGCTATTGCTCCAGCCCCCGAGGCTAGATTTTTAAAAGACACAAATTAACTGCTAAAAATTTTCCAAAATAATTTCAGAGCAGAGAGACATATTTGAAGTCCTGAGTATGCGGAAGTCAATCTCTAAGGACATAAGCAATACTCTGGATAAAAGATTATTTTCTGTATTTCAAGAAATTAAATTCTTAAGGAGTTTCTTTAAAATGACTAAGAAAAAAAGTATGTAGTTATAATTACTTTAAGGTAAGGAATTCCTAACTTTGTGGCTGAATATCCCACCAACAAGTTTCTTAGAGATACTTTTCTCAGTCACTTTTATCTTTTAAGAGAGAATTTTTTTTTAAAAAAAATTCAGATTTGATTCAGTGCTTAAGATATCTTAAGAACACTTTCTGGGGGACTTTTATGTAAAATACTCTGAAACAAGTGGTCCTGTCAGTGTTTTCTGGAAAGACAAGCCAGAAAAGAGGCTTAAGAAGAGGCTTGGAAATAAGAATTCTATTTATTTAATTTTTGGTTTGGGGGCCACACCCGGCAGTACTCAGGGCTTCCTTTTGGCTCTGCACTCAGGATTCACTGCTGGTGGGGCTGGAGGGACCATGGGGGGAGGGGAGCAGGGACTGGACTCGATCTGGCCATGTGCAAGGCAAGTGCTCTACCAGCTGCACTATTGCTCTGGCCCAGAAATAAAAATTAAAAAAAAAAAAAAAAAAGACATGATGGGCCAAACCTTGCAAGGCCGGCATTTTATTCTATGAACTAGCTCTCTGACCCCTTAAATGCATATTCATATACAGAAAAAATTAATTTAATTTTGATTCCTAACCCTTAAGCAACACTATTTTTAGTTACCTCAAAAGGCCATAATAATTTTTCCACACAATTTTGAGCAAACGTAATTTTTAAATTTACAAAGAGATGGCACTCTACTACTCTTAGGAGCAAAGGGAGCAAATATGAAAGGAACATGACAACACAATAGTTGGGAGTCACGGAGACAAAACTTGAGATGCACAAATTTTCAAACTGGTCATTTGGTTTTTCCTAAATGCTTACCTCTTTAAATTTCCCAATGGTTTCAGTTTGGTCATCTATGATTTTGCATTTAATTCTTAATGTATCAGTATCACGTTCACTTGCCTTTCGCAGAGAATCATTTTCTCTACGTAGATTTTCAATCTGAGCCTCTAACTTCCCACGGCTTTGCGCTAGAGAAGATCCTTAAAAAAAAAAAAAACAAACAAACCAGTAATAAACTTTAAAAAGACCCGAGAAGATTGGCATTTTACAATACATACTTGAAAAGTGCACAGTTACAAATTTGAAAGGCTATTGACATATCTATGCTCACCACTGTATTTAGTCCATACCCAAGATATGGAAGAAAACTCAAATGCCCAACTCCTAAGATCAAGGGGTCTCGGTATGCAAGTACACACAGAGAAATACTATGGAGCTCTAAAGACAAAAATCATGCAATTTGTAGCAACATAGTTGAAACTAGGGGATATATGTGCCCTGAAGTCACTCAGAAGGAAAGGGAGAGAAACAGAATTGCACTGAGAAGAAAACCACCACCACCAAAATCCCTAGCCCAGAGTAACTTCATAATCGGTGCCATAAGCTATTTCCTCCTCAGTTCCCAAGGGGCACTCCATTGTGTTTTGACAAACGCCTTCTGTATAGTGGCATCCTTACTGGTGTGTCCAGGCAGAGTTCAGACCTTCCTTTTCTCTCCAATATCCACGTCTGTTGTTTAAGAAGGGCCATTTTCCCCTTAAAAATCTGAGAACTTTACCTTGCAGTGCTAGCTCATGTCCCCATACTTTTCTTTCTGTCCTTAAACCATAAATTAGTGACTCCTTGGCAGATAGTTCAGAAATAAGCCGGGCTTTTTCTTGCTTGAGAACTTCTATTTGAATACTCTTTTGCTTATCCTCTTCAATCAATAATTCAAGGGTGTTGATTTGATTCTGTGTTAACCCAAAAGCATCGGGGAGAAAAGAAAGCAAAATACTTAATTAAGTGCATCTTTATTTTCAACCCTAGCATTATACAATGAGGGGAAAAAATCTTATTTAAATAAATATAAGGGCAAGATCGATAGCACAGTGGTAGGGCATTTGCCTTGCATGTGGCCGACCCAGGTTCGATTTCTCTGCCCCTCTCAGAGAGCCCAGCAAGTACCTAGAGTATACCATCCTCACGGCAGAGCCTAGCAAGCTGCCCGTGGAGTATTCAATATGCCAAAAAACAGTAACAACAAGTCTCACAAAGGAGAAGTTACTGGTGCCAGCTGGAGCAAATTGATGAACATCGGGAAGACAGTGCTACAGTGCCACACTGCTTGGGACCCTTTCAAGTTCTTCAAAATAATACTTTAGTATAAAAAATCATCTATGAAATATGGCTTAGGGGCCAGAGTGATAGTACAGTGGGTAGGGGCCAGGCACCCCATATGGTCTTCTGAACACTACCAGGAGTTATCCCTGAGTGGAGAGCCAGAAGTCACCCCTGAGCATCACTGGGTGTAGCCACCAAACAAACAAAACCAAAACAGAATAAAAAAACAAAAGAAAAGAAAGAAATTATGGCTTAGTATCCTGTGTTACTCTCCTATATTTTCTTACATAGGTCAAATATGCAACCATCATTTAAAGTTCATAATTGCATATTTCCCCAAGTCATCACCGTACATTAGAGAAAATACAGCAATTTTAAAGGAAATAGAATATTATAATATCTCACCTGTAAATTTGTTGTCGTTTCCTGTTTCAATTTGGAAACTTCTGCAAGTTTTGTTTTTTGTTCTTTCACAATGATGGTGAGATCTTTAATTAAAGAGGAAGACTCACTTTCTTTCTGCTGCGCCCAAACGAGAGCATGCTTGCTCTTCGCTAATTCTGTTGCAACATTTTCAAAACCAGCTTTAACCTGTATTTCAAAATTGCATTTTAAATAGCAGTTCTCCAAATGTTTAGAATGTTTTTTATTAAATGCATTTTTAACAGCTTAGTTCTTTCTTCTGTATGATCAGAACAGGATACAATTTTCACAGGGAGCGAGAAAGCACAGTGGGTAGGGCGCGTGCCTAGCATGGACAGGGCCTGGGTTTGATTCCTGGCACCACATGGCTCCCTGAGCATCTCTGGGTACAGCACTGCAGGTTCCCAGCATCCTGAGGTAGCCTGAGGAATCCCCAGGACCCTCAGATCTTGGCATTGAACCACTGACCCTGCTGGCTAAGAGCTGCCAATGGGGTCCTACTAGTTCCCTAGCCGGCTTGGGAGGTGCCCACCTCCCTCAAATATTTCACCTATTTTTTTCAGTCTACTCATTACTAGATGATGAAACAGACCCATGGAGGTTATATATTTCCCATAAGTCACCTAAGGAGTTGTGTCATATATATATATATTAAAAAAAAGTTCATAAATAACAAGCATTTCTGAGGGCTGGCTGTATCAGACAATGTTCTAGGTGCCAGAATGCCTTAATGAATGACACAGACTTAAATCTTAGCGTTTGTGATTAATTTAGATAAGAAGACAGTCTAAGTTTTGGGTGTTAGGCCAACACTTAAGTCAAGATGTTAAACAGGCAATTACCAGCATAAATACATTAAACCTCAAGGAAGGTAATAGTTTAGAGAGAGAGGAAGAGATCAGTTTTGTTGGTCCAACTCAAAAATCAATTTACTGATGACTTTCAGTGATGCTGGTAGTGGCAGTGCTGGATAAATAGAAAACAAACTTAAAAGCTTGACTGGAAGAAGTTAGAAAGAATTGGGGAAGTCAGAAAGAGGCAATACAAATTTTGAAAAGTTATGCTGCCAATTAATGCAGAGACAAGGCAGTAGCAGAGAATCTAGTAAAGAGAGAGAACTCATAACGTGTGTATATGCAGGACAGAATGATCTAGTAGGAGGGAAAATTGCTGATTAATTCAAGGGATGGTTTGCCGGAGCTACATCCTTAGGGGATAGAGGTGAGGTGGGCCCCTGAATCTCTGGTTTTAGGAATAAGATGTTCTTCTTGTCAAATTATTTGTTGTCTAGTCAGAGAGTAAACAGAAATTGCAGGACAGGCCGTAAAATCTGGGCTCCAAGAATTCTACACTGCAAACAATCGTACAACAAAAGCTGTCACAGAGAAGAAGGCAACACCTGCGTATGGATTGTTCTAATAAAATCTGAGTAACAGAAACAGGTAGTGAGTGAAATTGGCCCAGGGACTTCACTTTGCCAAGCCCTAGAAAAGAATTCCGCCTTCTCAGTTCTTCACCAAGTGTTCTCTTCAGCATCTATATCTGTTTTAGATAGTTCAACAGCAGAATGGCTAATATTTATGTGAAAAAACCAAGGCCCTATGAATTTGAGTAATATGCTTAAGAGCATAACGCTTAGCGTGCCAAAGAGCTAGATCTCAGTCAGCAGACCCCACTTGGCCCTGACTTAATGAGTTAAGATGCCAAATCCTTACGTCTTTAAATCTTCTGGCTTCAACGGTTAAAGCAATACGGAATTCATTTTCTAGATCTATATACTGCTGATTTAATGTTTCAATTTTCTCTTGGTAGTTTTTTATATCCTGCTCGTGCTTTCTCTCTTCTTTAGCCACTTCCTTGGCGACAGCTTCCTCAAACGCGGCTTCATTGAAAAACTGCCTCGCCTCAAGTTCTTTCCTGGAAGATACAAACAAAACCCCAGCATGCTATTCATCAGGAAAGAATAAATTTCAAGGCTTCTAAAGTGTTCTTAAATACTCAACATTCCTCATTGTTAATCTAAGATTAAATTCCTCAAATATGGAGACAGGGCAAAGTATGGCAGAGCAAGTGGAGGAATTCTATTTGAGTGTGACTTGAGTGGTGATGAGGATATGAGGAATATCACTGTGTCACTGTATGTATCACTGTCATCCCGTTGCTCATCAATTTGCTCGAGCGGGCACCAGTAACGTCTCCTTTGTGAGACTTGTTGTTACTGTTTTTGGCATATTGAATATGCCACGGGTAGCTTACCAGGCTCTGCCATGCCGGCGGGATACTCTTGGTAGCTTGCCAGGCTCTCCGAGAGGGACAAAGGAATCAAACCCGGGTTGGCCGCGTGCAAGGCAAATGCCCTACTCGCTGTGCTATCGCTCCAGCCCATGAGGAATATACCAAATCTTAACTCTACTGATAGTTCAGAATCATTCTGGAACTTCCAAAATTCTTTACGCACATGAGCTGCTCCACTTTCTTCTACTACTTGGATACTTTCTATCTTCTACTTTGCTCAGTCTGTGACATACACTAAATCCGGCTCTATTGGTATTGGTGCCTGGCCGATAAAAGAATAAAGTGAAAAAATTTTCACTAATATTTTCATTGGGGGTGTTTCTTTTAATCTAATAACTATGAATTCCTTAAGATTCCCCCACTATTTTTCTTAGAAAAATATAATACAAAATCCTTCATTTACAATTTTGGCTTCTTTCAACTATAGTAAAAAGTGAAAAGATCTATTTATAAAGAAAATTAAAGTGCAAAAGTCATTATTTTTGTGATCTTATTCATTTTATTCATTTTATCTCTAGAGCTGTCCTGCCCCTACAGAATGACCACTTTACCCAAAGCATGAAATTATTCATTTATATAAGAACAAAAATAAAACAGGTTTGGGAACACATATAATTCTTCTATGGTAATCTACAATTCAACTGGCAGGGCAGTAAGTGGGTACAATGAAATTTATTTCAGTTATTGACTCTACAGAACACGGTCGATAACCATAAAACTATAACCCCATTACCTACAAAGTTTGAAATGTCTTTCATCCTTCTTTCCTTCCCTTCCTGTCACTCCTTCCTCCCTCCCCCCACCCCACGGACCTACAAAATTTGAAGTTTTTATTTTCTTTTCCTTCAGTCCTGACACTCTTACCTCCCTCCCTCCCTCCCTCCCTCCCTCCCTCCCTCCCTCCCTCCCTCCCTCCCTCCCTCCTTCCCTCCCTCTCTCCCTTCCTCCCTCCCTCCTTCTCCTTCTCCTCTCTCACTCTCTTCTCCATTTTGTGTTTGGGCCACACCTGGCAGTGCTCAGGGCTAACTTCTGGCTCTGTGCTCAAATGGGTCCACTGCATGCAAGGCAAGTGCCTCACCCCTGCACTAGCTCTCTGGCCCTGGACTTTCTTCCTTTGTCTTAAAAAGACATTGCAATGGTTTACCATTGGTTTACAATACTATACTATAAAATTCGGATGCAGTAATCACACTTCTGTAATTGTACATGCTTTCCTGCACCCATCAATGACCGATCTCATATTCTTTCTCCTCCTTCCTAATCTATTTAGTTTGGCAATGCATTTCCTTCAAGGACAGAAGCTTTATTATTTGTTGCTCCCTCAATCTGGAACTCTACGATTGATGTACACAGAATTTCAAAGTAGAAAACAAGGGCAAATTGGCCATGAAATAAAAATAGTTCAGAGACAAAATACATCAGATTTCTAGGAACTGAAATGACTGAATCCCAAACACATAGGTTAAAAAAAAGAAAAAAACAAATCCTAGCTTTTCGGGAGAGTGAGACAGTGCAGCAGGCTGGCCCTGCACACGGTTGATCCCTGTTAGGAGCCCAGAACACACACAGTTTCCGGAGTCTCACCCAGAGCGACCCGGAGCAGTCAGGCATAAGCCCTGAGCACTGGCAGTTGTGACCTGAGACCTTTGTCCCTAGACATCCTAGCCCTTGAGTACTACTGGCATCAATCAGTGGTTTTATACACTTTTAAAAATGAATTCAAATGTGCACACAAACACAGTAAATGTAAGCGGTGTCAGGAATTACCGCTGCTCAGTCATTGTCCTGTTTCAGGGATGGGCCCAAGGGAAGAACCCAGTAGCATTCTAGATTTGAGCACCAGGATTTCCCTGACCAAACTCCCCTTTACCTGTATTCTTGCTCCTTCAGGGCAATGAGATCGTGAAGCTTTTGCACTTGCTCTTTTTCTTGGTGCAGGGAAGACCTAAGCAAGTTTATTTCTCTATCTGCAGCGGCAGCTTTCACCTCCACCTCTTGGATGAGTCTCATCTGAGAAAAGAACGTACACAGGTAGAGTATAATTTTGCTATTATTATTATTATTATTTTTTTGGCTTGGGGACCAGACTGGTTGGTGTTCAGGCCTCCTGTTTGGCTCTGCGCTCAGGGGTCGCACCTGCAGGGGCTCGGGAACCCGCTGGGTGCTGGGGAGAGAGCCCTGGTTGGTCGCATACAAGGCACCCTGCCTGCTGTACTATCGCTCCAGCCCCAAACTCTTATGATTTATTTCCTTTTGTTTGGGGGGAAACACCTGGTGGTGCTCAGGGCTTACTCCTGGCTCTGTCCTTAGGGAAAACTCTTTGCAGGACTCAGTGGTCCACATGGAATGCTGGGGAATGAATCCAGGACATGCACCACCCACTGAGCCATCTCTCCGGCCCCTAGAGCATTTTCAAATGTATTTTTTGGCCTCCTGAGTGGTGCACAGGAGGTCTGGAGGCCCCTCTGGGGATGCTCAGCCCATGAGGCTGGTGAGGACGTGGTGCTGCTCGAGCACTGCAGTACTTGGTGTGACCCAGGCCATCCAGGTGGTGCTCAGGTGACATTCAGAGACCACCAGGGGCTGGCTTCAGGACACGCCTGCACGTGCTCCATCTGCTTTCATATCTCCCAAATGCAAAGATTCCATTTAGAGAAGAACTCGTCTTCTTTTTTAAAATGATAACCCTTCCCCGCAGTGTATTCTTCTATAAAATAGAATTTTGTGATTAAATCATTAGATCGAACTTAATTTCTTTTTCTTTTGAGGAGGGGTTGGCTATAACGTACTGGAGTTCAAGCGTCTGCTTTGCCTCTGGCTAGCCTCGGGGTGAGCACCAGTGCTGCTCCCTGGGATGACTCCTGAGCACAAGGACAGGACAGCTGGGGGAGAGGGGGTGATATCTGGGTGTGGCTCCAAATGCCAAGCCCTCTCCCCGCCCCCCACCAGCAGTTTTCTGCCATCAACAATGTTACGGAGTAGAGTCAGCACACACTAGAATAGACGGTGGCGTGGCATCACTGACCTTAATGATCATTTCCATTCACGACGGAGAAATGTGAAAATAGCTCCAAGGACCTTCAAAGGCTCTTTGAGAATCTGGCTTTCTCAGAATTAAAGACTTGGGGTATTTCTAGTCACTGCTTGAATTCAGAAGTAACTGCACACGTTTATGTTTGCATATAGTCTAACAGTGGTGTGTGTGTGTGTGCGCGTGCGTGTGTGTGTATGTGCTCGAGTGCTTGCATGCACACGTGTTTTAAATCAATTTTTTGTTGTTGTTGTTGTTAGCTTGTTTTTTGGGCCACACACAGTGATAGTCAGGGGTAACTCCTGGTTTTGCACTTAGGAACCACACCTGGCAGGCTCGGGGAACCATAGGGAACGCCAGGGACAGAACCCAGGTCGGCGGTGTGCAAGGCAAGCTCCCTCCTCACTATATTAGCTCTCTGGCCCCAGCACCCTCTGCTGTTTTTAGGATGCGTTGCTTCAGGACGGAAGGTAGAACACGGACTCACGCCCGCCTGAAGGGGCGTTACCTGGGCCGCTTGCTGCTGCCCCCTTTGCCTCTCCATCTTCTCTAGTGACTTTTCCATGGTTCTTAGGTGTTCAATGTGATCGTCTTGCTGATTCCTTGCTTTAATCAGTTCAATAGTTAGCTTTTTAATTTCATTTTGAAGTTTGTGAACCATCATTTCGAGTTGTGCTTTGGCACTTCTCTCTTTGAAAATGATTTCCTTTAGCCTAAAGCAGAAATCAAATGTGGTTTTATAAGCTGATTATACATGCAAAATGAATAAAACTTGTCGTCAGCATTAAAGGCTAGGACAGAATTATATTATGTCCCTTCCCACAAACTAATATTACACCAAGAAATAAAATGTTTCATATAAATTAATGAAATTTCATCTTTTAAAAAAATGTTATGTGCTATGGTTTACAATCCTATCAATGGCAGGTTTCATGCATAAAACATTCCAGCACCGCACCTCCCTCCAGGACAGCCTGTTTCCTTCCGACGATGACCCCCTGTCTCCCCATCCTATCAATCTCCGGTCAAATGAAACCTAATCTTACGTGAACTCTATTGTTCACCTAACAGTAAAACTTTATAGAGATACTTTACTTGTTTCATGTTGTGCTAGGTGTGGGACCAAAAATCAACAAAATGGATAAGATACAGGGTGTGCCTTCAAGGAATCTCAATATCTAGCATTCTTGTCCTTTATATAAACTGCCACTTTACAGAAAAACCTCAATCCTAGCCTGTCACTGTCATCCCGTTGCTCATCGATTTGTTCAAGCGGGCACCAGTAACGTCTCTCATTGAGAGACTTATTGTTACTGTTTTTGGCATATCCAATACGTACGGGTAGCTTGTCAGGCTCTGCCGAGCGGGCTTGATACTCTCGGTAGCTTGCCGGGCTCTCCGAGAGGGGCGGAGGAATCGAACACAGGTTGGCCACGTGAAAGGCAAACGCCCAACCGCTGTGCTATCGCTCCAGCCCTAGGCTGAGGCCTCAAATAAACGCTCCCTGACTCCTCCACCGATGTAACAGCTAAGACAGAACTACATCTTCAAGATGACACCATACTCCTTCCAGCCTTGCTAATTACTTTTAATTGCTAATTACTAAATAATTGCTAATTACTACAGGATTTCAGTTCTAATTTGGATATTCTTTTTGTTTTTTTTGCTTTTTTGGGGGGGTCACACCTGGTGATGCACTGGGGTTACTCATGGCTTTGCATGCAGGAATTACTCCTGGTGGTGCTTGGGGACCATATGGGATACCAGGAATCGAACCTGGGTCAGCTGAGTGCCAGGTAAACTCCCTACCCGCTGTGCTATTGTTCCAGCCTCTAATTTGGATATTTTTTTAATCCGGTTTGTTTATATCAGGTTTAGAGACATTTACACTCACCTTTCTGTGGTAAGTAGGGCCAAGCTATGAATACCTTTTTTTTGATTTACATGTTTATGAAGTTCGTCAATATAATCCCGAAGTTTCTTCTCAGCTTGTTCGGCTTTCCATCTCTTTTCTCTCTCTTGATCCAGTTGTTCAACCAGTGCCTGAACAAAAACCAAACAACAGTGTTATGGGAATTTAGAAGGGGTACCTGAGCTCTCACGCCTCATCTGTAATACGGAATCTCTTTCTAAGGTCATTGGTGAGAATTCAACAGTTTCATGAAAGTCAGGTGCTGCAGAATGGTTCATGCTGCAAAACAACCACGCTAGTGACTATCATAATTTTAAAAAATACTAAGGTCTCTAAACATAAGGGGGAGGAAAACGATAGCATGGAAAACGTGAAATGCTTTAAAAGCAGCTGGGGCTGGAAAGATAGTTCAGTGTGCAAGGTGCTAGCCTTCAAGCAGTTAACCAGGGTTCGATCTCCAGCCCCTGAGCAGTGCTAGGAGTGATCCCTGAGTGCAGAGCCAGGAGTAAACCCTGAGCACAGTTGGGCTGTGGTTTGAAAACCAAACATAAATAAAATAAATTGCATTTCTGGAGGAACAGTGCACAACTCAATAAAAAGTGATCAGCACCTCATGACAAGTTAATTGAAAACAGAAAATAAGGTATACTACGAATTCTTAAACAGCTCTTCCTATAAAAGACATGAGGGTTCATGCTGAAATTATACCTGTCTGGTGAGTGCATATAAAGGTGGAGTCTCTGAAAAGACGCAGAGACGTCCTTAGGTAACTAAGGGGTCTGAGACGCAAGAAGTGAAAAACCATGGATTCATGAAATAATGATCTGAAAACAGAGGGCTGTTTCCTCCTCAAGGAAGCGTGGAACATGTTTACGGGGAGCAGGTGCAGGGGTGGGGAACGGGGGAGACTGGAGGTTGGAAATGGACACTGGGGAGAGGATGGATGCTGAAACATTATATGTCTGAAATCCAACCATGAACAACGTTGTAATTGTGTACCTCGCAGAGATTAAATTATAAATTAATTTTTAAAACAGCAAAAAAAGCAAAAAAAGTGACAAATAACCTTATGTAAATCTGATCTCAAATAAATGTGCAATATCCATCTTCCACAAGACCATGACAAATGATTTCATTGAAATCTTATCTAAAATAAGTGTTATTCCTTTTTTTTTTCTCTTTTTTTGGTCATACCCAGGGATGCACAGGGGTTACTTCTGGCTTTGCACTCAGGAATTACTCCTGGCGTTGCTCAGGGGACCATATGGGATGCTGGGAATCAAACCCGGGTCGGCTGCGTGCAAGGCAACACCTCTGTATTATCACTCCAGCCCACTGTTATTCTTATTACTTTGAAAGTTACCAATATTACACAAAGTTTAAAAATCAGGGATGGTAAGATAAACTCAATCTTATCAACTCAATAAAACCACATCTGATTGTTTGTTTATAAAAACAAGCATTTTTTTTTTTGAGACCAACTTTGTACACTCCTAAAAAACTAAGATTCTTTGTTGTTTTCTAAATCTAATCATACCCGGTAAGTGCTGCTTTCAGAGTCATTTCTTTCTACTTTACACAGTTCATTCTTTGGCTCTTCTGATTCTTCTAGTACACTTGTGCTCACTATAGATGTTCTTACATGTAAATCTTTTAAAAGCGGTTGCTTGATTCTACGACAGCTGTAAAGAATAAAACATAGGCAATAGCCCAAAGAAATGCACAATATTTGTAGTATTTTTCATAACTTTGGTAATTACCAGTATTACAGAAAGGTTTTCCATATACATATATATGTGTGTGTGTGTGTGTGCGTATATATGTGTGTGTATATATATATACATATACATATACATATACTGACCCAATTTTACCCAGAAACCCCCAAAAGTAAAATCTTTAACTTTTAAAAAGGAAAATTATCACCATAAGGGAACTTTAAGGGACAAGCCAGTATTATTAATTTCAATGTGCCTTAAGTTGTTCTAAAACTAAAACAAATACCTCATAAAAGTGCTGCTACTTTTACTGTGGTGCTTAAGAGACTGAATGCTCCTGGCATAATAAGGGATTTTTGATCTTCGAGGAATTCTTCTGCTGCATTCTTTTTTTTCATAGTCACTTTCAGAAGTAAAATCCGGATGTCTTTTTGGTCTGATATCTTTCTTGGGAACATCATTTGCTAATGAGTCAGAAGCCTAGAATGAAAAAGACCAACAAAGCTTCTGAACTCAGTATGAAAGATTAAAATTAGAAATTGCCTAAAAATTTTTATGACTTTTCACAAGCTCAGGAGTTTATAAATGAAGTGTGGTTGGTATTAAAGATAAGAGATTCAGCCCTTGGCCAGTACAAGTCAAGACTTTTCCTACAAAATTGACTCTGGAGACAACAATCTTGAATTTTCTCGGACAATCTAACCCCCTCCCACCACAACTATTTAGAGGATGAAGAAAGTGAATAAAAGCTAACTTAGTAGGGAGCAGTATCTTGGAATAGATCAGAAGACCAGGGTATGGTATTTTGCTTTTATTTACTTTTTTTCCTTTGAGGGCACACGATTCATTTGCATGCTAGAGACTTAAAACTCATGTAGAAACACTCGAGGCAATGTCTAGCTAGTATTATTGGTGTGATAGCTGTAACAGTTCCTGATTATTAGCATCCCACAAAACCACAACCATTCCTGGAGCATTTTCCACTCCCGTTCCACTTTCTACATGCACCCCATTCTGCGGGTGAAAAAGGAATATTAAAATTGCCGAGTTTCTAAGTCAAACTGACATTTGACTAACAGGCCCTGTGATCAACCTTACATTCATTCAGAGTGGAGTGGAGATACAAAAATCTCCTTCTTTCTGGGAGTTTCTGTGTTCCAGAAGACAACGTTATTGCTATGGTCAAACACCACAGTAATGCTAAAGGAAAAGTGAAAGAAGCAAAGAGCACTAAGTTCTGGGAACTGCATTCATCCATAGAGTTCAAAGATTCTGAAAACCTGAGAACCATAAACAGAAGTTAAGAGGGATTACAAGAGACAAATTTGATGAGGGTTTGCTGGATACAGAAACTGAAGCAGGGACTATGTAAACTAATCTGGGATTCAGCTGAGTTCCTGAAGTAATTCTGGTCACTGAACAAGTGAAGGGACAGCAGAAGTCATGAGTGATTCACATTTCTTCTATGCAAATAAACACTGAACCAAAAAAAAAGTTACTTACTCGGGGATGAAATCAAAGATGGGTGGGTAGAAAGAATGTGAAAATGTGAAGTACAGCAGAAAAAAGGAAACTGCATAACCAAGATTTATAGGACATGAAGAGGCCAGAGTGAGAGTATAGCTGGACACAGGTCCCAGCCTCACCGCCGCTGCCACCCCAGGTGGTCCCCCGAATCCGCCAGGGGAGCACAGAACCAGGAGTAAGCCCCGGGAAGAGTTGGGAATGGCCCCCAAACCAAAGAAAAACAAAAAAGCAATCATTGCTTAGAATCATAGGAAAATAGTTATTTCAGTGGTTAGGTGATAAAGTCGGATGATTTACTGTCTGATAATTCATCTCACTCTGAAAACTCTTCTCATAATTTACTTTTTCTGGTTCAGAAGATGGACACTCAGACATGAGAGATGTCAAAGCAGCATCTGTTTCTGTACTTGCGAACTGATCCACAGGAGCGACCTCACTGATGGACGGTGAGACCCTGGGCACACTGATGATCTACAACACAGAAACACACGGAAACCTTTCCACGTGTACTTGTCTGTTATTAAAATTTGCAATCTATTCGAAATAAGCAAAAAGTCCCCCTACCTCATCTTCACTTATGTTTAGAGGAGAATCTGAAGAAACTAAGTTATCCAAAAGACCATCTAAGCACTGCAGGCGTGATAAATTTATTTTTGACATATTGATTGGTTCACCAAATATGTTCTTGCAATCTAGGATTCTAAGCTGTGGCAAGGCCTGAAGCAGAATTTCTCTGTACCCTTGGAAACAAATGATACAGAATGAAAAGCCAAACACCGGGGAAAAAAAGTGGGGCAGGGGACAGGGATAGATTATTCATAGGTAAATTTATCAACTACCAGATATATCATCTGAATTGTAAAATTAGTCCTGAAATGCAATAAACTTCTAAGAAGAGTTATTCTTCTTCAGTTAATCAGTGCATAAGTTATTAAACACAAAATAAACACACATCCCCTTCCTTGTCAACCATTCAAAATAAAGGTCAGAAAGTTAAAAAAAATCATTTCTGTACTTATCTTTTCAAAAATGTCTATTCTATAAATGCTTATTATTTTAGACAGAAAGTCAATTGTATCTTTGATATGTAATATGATTAGAATATGTATTAACTGGGGTGGGTTCCTCTGCTGGTTCCTTCATGCGTGAGGCTCGTCCAAGCATGTGGAGAGTGGCCTTGAGCATGGCTGTGGCTGGGTTCCGGAAGTCCCAGAGGAACCTGGCAGAGGAACCCAGGTGTGTGGGTCCCGGGGCTAAGATATCCAAGCCTGCTCAGATCGGGACTGGGGCTCTTTCACCCAGATCCCCCATTTTCCAGTAGCTTGGTGGTCACACCCAGAAACTGCCTGAAGTGCCATGTAATCCTATTAATGGCCAACATCCAGAGACTAAAACCAAGCTCCTGGAAACACGCAGCCTCAAAGCGGCTGCGCAACATCTTATAGCTTAGTTCTCCCTCTTGGACAACCTGGCAAGCAACCGAGAGCGTCCTGCCCGTATGGGAGAGCCTGGCAAGCTCCCTGTGGCGAATTTGTATGCCAAATACAGTAACAATGATGGGTCTCATTCTCTTGATTCTGAAAGAGCCTCTAATGTGGCACTGTAGGGAAGGACGAGTAAAGAGTGGCTGCTAAAATCTCAGAGCTTGGATGTATGGAGACGTTACTGGGCCTGCTCAAGCAAATCGATGATCAATGGGATGATAGTGATAGTGATAGTGATGAACTGGGCTGATAATACATCCAGCCATAATTCTCTTGGTAGGGCTTTTATCATTGGTGACAAGCACATTCATTTTGTCCCTATAAGATTAAGAATTGGAGTGGCTGGTTCGGCCTCAGGAGCAATATCGGGGACCGGAGCCATAGTACTGGGGGTAGGGTGTTTGCCTTACATGTAGTTAACCCAGATTCAATCTTCGGCATCCTATATGGTCGCCATCTATATGGAACACCACCAGGAGTAATGCCTGAGTACGGAGCCAGGAGTAACCGCTGATCATGGCCGGGTATGACTCAGAAAGAAATAAAAACCCAAAGCCAAAAACAAAACCCCCCAAACACCAAATTGTAATTTACGAAATACTGAGTACTAAGCATGCTTATTCCCTCTATAACTGTAATATTTATTACTTCATTAGTAAAGATGCCATGCATGTAGCCATGCAGTTAACCGTTGAGTAATATTCCTGTTAAGTACACCTTAACTGTAATTTAAAATCCAAGGGATATATATATATATATATATATATATATGTATATATATATACATATATATATATATATTTTTGGTTTGGGGGCCATACCCAGTGGTGCCCAAGGATAACTCCTGACTCTGCACTCAGGAATCACTCCTGGTGGTCTTGGGGGATCATCTGGGATGCCCGGGACCAAAGCCGGGTCAGCCGTGTGCAAGGCAAATGCCTTATCCATTGGACTAACTTTCCAACCTGGTCTCTAAGGTATTTCTTTTTTTTGCATGGGAACCACATCCACACATCCAGTGATGCTCTGGAGTTACTCCAGCTCTGCACTCAGGAATCAGTGCGAGGGGGAACATATGGATGGGTGCCAGGGGTTGAACCCAGGCTGGCTGCAGGGCCAGCACCCTACCTGCTGTACTATGGTTCCAGCCTCACCTACTAACACTTCTGTGAAAGAAAATATTCAAAAGAAGCCTGAAAGTTGCATATTTATGACGGGACAGGGCCTTTGCCGTCAGGAGAGCCAGATAACGTAAAGATGGAATGCAAATGTTTTACATGTGGGCCTTACTGCTTGGTTAAGGAATCTGAGATGAGTTCTTGAAATGAGTTTGGTCTGCTTTACCTGTGCCAACTTCAATGGATCTGAATTTCATCCAATGGCACGTTAGCAGCATCACTGACATTTATCAGTGTTGACAGGCAAAATGCCAGCCCAAGAACAGTGCCTTATACAATACTCCTTTGTCACTTACTGAGAATTATGAATCCTTGGCAGTGGCTTAATGTAACGGAAAATGTTGTAGGAAAATTGAAGCACAAGACACCAAAGCCACACTGGCCCCAGGCTTCTGGGCAGGAAGTCAAGGCTGACTCTAGAGCTAGATCCTGGTAAGAGCCCCACAATGAGAACCAGGAACCAGTAACCAGTTTTCACAATTTTTTTTTTCTTTCAGGGAGAGGATGGTTATATCCAGTAGTGTCCAAGAGTTATTCCAAGTTCATTGATCTGGTGGTGTTTTGGGGACCACAAGGTGATGGGAGATAAAATCTGGGCTTCCTGCATGTAAACCATGCACCCCCTTACGTGCACATGACTGCCCATTTGCCCCTTTGGTTCTTTCTCAAGGCTGTGTGCATGCAGCCATCTCTTGTTTTGCCTCTGGTCTGTGTTGTGTGTAAAACATTCCTTCCTGGGAAGGATGGCAACTTTGATCCCGGGTGTACAACGCTGCCAGATACAGATGCCAGGAAAAGAAGCTAACGTGCTCAGATTCTAACTCCTTCCTCCATCCAGCTTCCTCTGCTGGCTTTAACTCAAACTCGGACCTTCTAAGGAAAGTGCTAAGACCAGAGTCTGCGTGTTAGCTCGGACCCAGACACAGACCCAGGAGATGAGATGCTCAGGCCACAGCCTCATTCCCGAGAACCAACAGCAGCTGCACCTGCGGGCAGGGTTGTCCTATCCTAACGTTCCCGCTTGGTTGAAGAAATGCAAGTATTCTTACATGCCCAGCCAGCTGACTCTTCTCGATCTAGCAGGCAACAGCCCACCAGTTGGGGAATATTTCCACTAATAAGCTGAGGGTCAGAAAGACAGTACAGGGGCTAAGACACTTGCCTTGCACATGATCAACCCTGGTTTGATCTCTAGAATCACCAAGAGTGATCTCTGAGCACAGAGCCAAGAGTCAGCCTCAAGTACCACCTGAGGTAGCCCCTCCCAACTCCCCTCCCCCAAAAAAACCTTCCAAAAAAACGATTTTGCTTTCTTCTTAAAAATATCATTTATAATAGGCCAGGGGGTATGGCTCAAAGTGGTAAGTATGTGCAAAGCCCTAAGTTTGACTCATTCCTAGCAACACTCGTGGTCTCTACTAAACTTTGTTAATAATTTAACACAGATGGCACAAAATTCAAAAGGGATACAGGATAAAGCTTTCCCAGCTATGATTCCCAGTTATCTTTCCACACTTCAATTTCCTACCACCTAATACTGTAGTTTGTGAACTAGAATAATTTAATCTGTTGTATACTTCTAGATATAATATACATGATTCTATATATGCATATGTATACATGCATATGTATACATACATGCATACTTATATATATATATATATAAAATGCGTACTTCTAGGTTTTATATATATACTCAACAAAACAAAAATGTTTAAAATGTACTCTTCACACATAAGGCAATGCACATACTATTTTGTAACTTGGTTATTTTTCCTTTTCTCAACAGTTATCTTATAGATAATTGACTAATCAATAGCTAAAGAGATTCTACATGTTTTTATCGCTGCAAAGCATTCTAAAAAATAAAAATAAAAAAAAATAAAAAATAATAATGGGGAGCCAAAGCAAGTACAGCAGGTAGGGTGTTTGGCCTGCACACAGCTGACCCAGGTTGGTGCCCCAGCATTCCATACGGTCCCCCGATGGTCCCCCAAGCATCACCAGGGGTGATCCCTGAGCACAAAGCCAGGAGTAACCGTGAGCACTTCCAGGTGTGACCCCCAAAGCAAAATCAATCAATAAAAAAAAATATATATTGTAAAGATGAACTTTGAGGCCACATCTCAAACTTAAAGTGTGTCTACATGTAAGTACTTAACAGTTCATTCTGTATTACAAATACTCTGTATTAAAAGAACTCGCAACTGTATTTTTCTAAATACATAACAAGAAGCTACAAAGCATTAGATAAATAAGAGGGAGTTGCATGAAACAAAGCCATGTTAACTATTAATAGTTACAAAAAGTATTACATTAATTGCTCATACCTGGTAAATGGCAGACAGGATTATCCTCTCCATCTTTCTCCAAAATAAGGTTAGTCAGAAAGTGCAACCCCACAGTACACTTAAGTAAGTGATGGACACTATTTACAAAATTACTGTGTAAGTCAATATATCTAAGGTTATGTTTAATCCCATGGAGAGAAATCAAACCTGCAATAGGAAAAATTCCTTTGATGTCATGGTAGCAGTTCTTCCAATAGCTTTTTAACATAATTATAACTATTTGGAGATAATTTTTACATAGATAATCCTAGAGGCAAAGGGAAGAGCTGAGACCTCACTGCGGACAAGCGTTCGGAGAAAAGCATACTGGCAGAGTCAAAAGTTATTCTGCAGAAAAGGAGGTTCAGACTCTCCAAGGCCTCAGTCCAGAAGCTCCAGACTATCGTCCTCTTCACACGAACCTTCCAGCCAATTCATGAATTTAATGTGAGAATAAGCATAAAGCAACAGCTATGAGCTCTCTCGATGCATAATTGTTGGGTATCAGCAAACACCCCCATTTTCTTGTTTTGAGCAGAACGTTTAGAGTACATGTGGCATTCATTACATACAGTACATTCACTTGTGGACATAGAGTACAGCTCATCCCTCCCCCAGCCTTTCCTACACTAGAAAACCATTCTCCTCTGAGTACCACAGAGAAAACCCAACAGCTAATTATCGCTGACTCCACTACCTCCATTTCCTCATCTCAGTCTATCCAGAGGTCCCATGAACTCTACTTGCCAAACATATTTACACTGTTTCCACTCTGGTCGACATCCCCATCATCCTTCCTTTGGGGTGGAGGGCACCCTGGTGGTGCTCAGGGTTTACTCCTGGCTCTGTGCTCAGGAGCTCAGAGGCAGGGTCAGTTGCATGTACGGGGTACCCCCTGCATCGTCTCTCTGCTCCTCCCCATCCTCTCTCATCCAGACTACTGGAATAGCTCCTAACTAGGCCAAAGAGAGAGCATGGTGGGTAGGGAGACTACCATGCATGTGGCTGAACTGGGTTCGATCCCTGGCACATTATGTAATCCCAGGAGCACTGCCAGGAGTGATCCCTGAGCACAGAGCACACTGCTTCCCCTACCCCCACCCCAGACTCTCCCAAAGTAGTACTTTCCTATCCTAACCTTTTCTGTCATTAATCATTCTAGGTTTTACTCTTCCTTTTTATGCAACTGTAACGTTAACACCAATCAAAGAGAATCATAACTGAACCACCCTTTCTGAATGAGATTTTTGGTCAAATACTCAATTAAGATTTTGTTTCAAATGTGCCAAACTCAATCTACTCATTACATGTGTCAAACGTTCATAATTATAAAAGTCATAAGCAGATTTACTTACCACTAAGATCATTTATTTGGTTATAAGATAAATTCAATTTCGTCAGATTAGTCAGTGCTTCAAGTCCTAAAATAAAATAGCTTTTCTTGAAATCAAATAATCAGTTGATTAGCATTTTATAACATCCTAATACTATTTCAGACTGTTTAGAAGCAGATCTGGCTGGAGCGATAGCGCAGTGGGTAGGGCATTTGCCTTGTATGCAGCCCACCCAGGTTTGATTCCTCAGTCCCTCTCGGAGAGCCCGGCAAGCTACCGAGAGTATACCGCCCACAAGGCAGAGCCTGTCAAGCTACCCGTGGTGTATTTGATATGCCAAAAACAGTAATAAGAAGTCTCACAATGGAGACGTTACTGATGTCCACTCAAGCAAATCGATGAACGGGAGAGTGCTACAGTGCAGAGCTAGAAGCAGATCTACTGTCTGACACTAGTCACAGCGGTTTTACTGGCATTTTGCACAGTGCTTTAAAAGGTAATAAAAGGGCTGGAGAATCAGTGGAGTGGGCAGTGCTCTTTTACTGCAAGCGGCCGACCTTGGTTCCAAGCCGGCACCGGAGTCCCTGCCAGGAGCAAGCCCTGAGCACTGCTGGGTGTGACCCCAAACCAAACAATAAACAACAAGAAGTAATAAACTTTTCTTTTTTTTTTTTGCTTTTTTTTTGGGTGGGGGTCACACCTGGCAATGCACAGGGGTTACTCCTGGCTCTGCACTCAGGAATTACCCCTGGCTGTGCTCAGGGGACCATATGGGATGCTGGGATTTGAACCTGGGTTGGCCGCGTGCAAGGCAAACGCCCTACCCACTGTGCTATCTCTCCAGCCCCGAGTAATAAACTTTTCTTAATAAAATTTTTTATGTAACGGATTTTAGAACCATTTTCATAAAGTTTATAAATTATTGACTCATTCTTTCAGGAAGAAGACCTAAATCATCTTTTTCAAGATGATAAATAAAAAAAAATCACTTACAAACCTTCTATTCTTGTGATCATATTGCAGGACAAATTTAAAGTGCTTAGTTTTGTCAGTGTGTTTAGCCCTTCAATTCGAGTTATTTGATTAGATGACAGGTCTAGATGTTGTAAGTTCCAAACATGGTCGATGGCTTCAATCTTTGAGATGTTATTGCAGTGAAGATTGATGCCATTAAGGGTTGAATTTAAAGATAACTCTGATATGCTACAAAAGAAGATCACACTATTAAGACAAGCACCCCAAATGCATCTCAAAATCATAACCAAATAATTAAAATTTATCAAATAGCTTTATAGATGTTTAGTATGTGCTCTGCATTTGATAATAAAATCCTATCTACTTGTGATAGTCTTGAAATGTCTCAAGATATATGCTTCATAACACAAACCCCAATTTTTCTGCAACATGAATTGGTATTTTGGACTATTTAAATAAGTAAAACACACATACACACACTGAAATAAAGCAAGTGACCCGAGTATTTCGGACTTCTATATAATGGAGGGATACAGTCATAAGTTCGGAGTGAAGGAGTGAAGGCAGTAATATCCCATTCACGTTCGCTCTGGACTATACTCAAGTAAATCAACTACCCTCTCAAATTCTGTTTTCCAATCTTGTTAAACCCTCACAATTCTAAGCAGAAGGCATCCTGAGAACACTGAAGTTAACATAAATTAAATAACTAGCCCAAATTCTTGTAGTCGTTATCTGACGGGGCATAAATCCAGATCTGATACTGAGGTTTATAAATCTTTTATTCACTGTTTCTAATGGCTAAGCCCAGTTTGCAAACCTACTTAAACATCTATTGCTGTTTCTAGTGAAAAGTTCTCCATCCTTTAAAAACGGGTCATGCATTGCCCTCTAAAATGAAGTCAGCGTTTCAGGTTCTCAATGACTGTTACTTCCAACTGAATCTCCTGGAGACTACAGACCCAAACACCTAGGACAGCGCACAGAGGTCAGCGGTGCTGGATGGGAGCGGCCAGGAGCCCGGACACGGACAGTCAAACGTCACACTGTGCTGTGGCTGGCTGTCCTCAACTATCAGAACCCAGAGAAGTCGGGCAGTTGGGAAGGAAAGAGAACACAGTCGCGGTCTGCTTCCAAGCTAGCACAGCGGAATTTAAAATAAGAATAAACTCGAGGGGCCAGAGCCATAGCACACCGGGGAGGGGAGGGGAGGGAGGGCGTTTGCCTCGCAAACGCGGCTGACACGGGTTCGATCCCCAGCATCCCATAGGGTTCCCCTGAAGACTGCGGGGTGTGATTCCTGAGTGCAGAGCCAGGAGGAACCCCTGAGCACCGCGGGGGGTGATTCCTGGGTGCAGAACCAGGAGGAACCCCTGAGCACCGCGGGGGGTGATTCCTGAGTGCAGAGCCAGGAGGAACCCCTGAGCACCGCGGGGGGGGGGGGGTGATTCCTGAGTGCGGAGCCAGGAGGAACCCCTGAGCACCGCGGGGGGTGATTCCTGGGTGCAGAACCAGGAGGAACCCCTGAGCACCGCGGGGGGTGATTCCTGAGTGCAGAGCCAGGAGGAACCCCTGAGCACCGCGGGGGGGGGGGGGGGGGTTGATTCCTGAGTGCGGAGCCAGGAGGAACCCCTGAGCACCGCGGGGGGTGATTCCTGAGTGCAGAGCCAGGAGGAACCCCTGAGCACCGCGGGGCGTGGCCCAAATTAGCAAAGCAAACAAGAATACGCTGGAAAAACACGCGAAACGTGCGGGAGCGGCGCCTAGGAGAGCCGGAGGCTGCACGGCAGGCGGGACAGCTGAGCTCAGCTGGGCAGCGCTTGAAGATGTGGGTCAAGCAGCGTGCATGAACGGATCGAAATGAGGCAGCGGGTGAAGAGAAGGGAGGCCACGACACACACGCCCCGCCCCCCTCACCCGGACCGGACCCTGCTCCTCAAGAGAAGCAGCCTAGATCAGAGAAGCGGAGACCCCCCCCCCCACACACACACACACACACCACCCCCCATCACGGGGCCAGCCCAGGCGGGACACCGTGCGAGGGGGCACGGGGCGGGGATGGGGGGGGCGGAGGGAGGCCGGCTCCGATGGTCGCGGCGCGGGCGCCCGCCGCCCAGGAGTCCGGGGGGGCAAAGCCACGGGGACCGGGTCTCCGTGCGACCCCGCGATCGGGCGGCAGGCGGGGCGCGGGGCGGGCGCCGCCTCGGGACGCCGCCGCGGCCGCGGCACCTGATCAAGCCTTTGTCCATGAAGCACAGATCTCCGCAGCTGCTGTCGCCGTCCTCGTTTTCCGCTTCCACCTGGGACTCCATGGCTCCGACCCGAGGCAGCGAGATCTTAACCGGCGCCCAGCGCGGGTCCGGGAGCCCGGAACACGCACCCCGGCCAGCGGAAGTGCGGCCGCGGGGGCGGGCCCAGGACCCGCCAGTCAACCGACGCTCGCCTGTTTCCCGCGCAGGCGGGAGGGGCCGAGCCTTGCAGCCAGCAGCGCTCTCACCCCCCTCCTCTCCCTTCTTCCCTCCCTCTCTTCTCGTTATTTGAAGCTTGGGGCTTGTGCTCAAGTGAAATCTTCCAGACTTGGGGATGGTGAACAACGACGGTCCTTTGTGGCTGTTCTGTATGAGTTTTGAATATATATATTTGCATTGCGGATACCTTAACGGTACTTTGGAAAAGTTAAGTACCTGTTTTTCCCTCCTGCCTGCACTGAATTTGGCAAACATTTGTCAGTATGTGACTGGATCTGCATTGGAGTGTTAAAAGCAGCACAAAAATATATTTTAATTTGTATTGCATTACCATGAGATACGGTTACAAAGCTTTCAGGATTGAGTTTCCTTCATACACGGAATGGATTCAATCATTCATTCATACCCATCCCTCCACCAGTGCGTATTTTCCACCACCAATGTCCCCAGTATACCTCCCGACACCCCCATCCCATCCACCCCCTGCCTCTGGGGCAGGCATCTTCCTTCTGACTCTCTTTCTCCTTTTGGGCATCAGGGTTTGCAATGCAGATACTGAGACGACGCTATCAGGTTCCGTCCCTAGTCTAGCACAGAAACTTTTAAGCCTCCTTTGCTGTGGTTTTGGGATGGTATCTTCGAAGAAATTGTTTCAACAGCCTTGTTGGGTCAAGGGGAGTACTAAAGAGATGAAAGGCTTTGCGGGTAGAAAAATAACACCATTAAGGTGAGTGCCCCGCTGGAGAGATTGCTACCCAGTAACCATCATCCAAGTGGCTCGCTGTGGCCAGCCCAGCTCTTCAGCATTGAAAGAAGGCACAGAATTTGAGGAAGGAGCAAGGGTCCTGAGAAGTGCCTCCTGCGTCCTGGGCTGAGGCTCAGCATTCAGACACCAGAGGGAGCAACAGATTAGAGGCAGGGAGGCAGGCTCCAGAGAAAGGAAGAACTGCCAGAAAAACAAGACAAGAGCAAAGTATGAATAGTTGCTCTTTTCAAGTGATAAAATCAACAAACTGCTAGCCAGAAAACAGAAGACTCCAAAGCTATGAAAAGAGTAATTTCCAAATTACATGATTGGAGAATAAAAAATAAACAGTGGCCTCAAAGGAAGCTAAAAGCTTATTTAGGTCAGTCATTATTTCTCCATAATTAAGCAAAATCATCAAAGCCACTTAAAAGCAGACAATGGTGTATCTTTAAATATCTACAGCACTCACTATACATTTTCTGCAACAGAAGCAGTCTCAGAACCATCAACAAGATCAGGATTCCTGCTCTTTTTTTTTGCATATTATTTTCATCTTTTTATGGATATAACATTGCATTATAAAGTTTCAGGTGAGCATCATTAAAAATCAATGTGAATATACTACATTCGTCTCATGACTAAAATCCCAGTTCTGTCCTTCACTATATAATATTTCATTTCTCATAAAATAAACTGAATTTTGTTTATTCAATTGAATAATAAGTTTCAAAAAGATAATACAGAGGGTCAGTCACTTGCCTTGCATGCTTTCGATAGGGGTATTTGATCCCAGGCACAGAACATGATCCCCTGAGCCTCACCAGAGTGATCCCTGAGTCAGGAGTAAGCCCTGAGCAGCACCATCCCACAGGTTGTTTCCAGATTCTGGTTATTGTGAATATTGCTGCAATGAACATAGGATTGCAGGTAGATTTTTTGCATTGTGTTATTGGGCCCTTAGGGTATATTCCCAATAACAGTATTGCTGGGTAATATGAAAACTCAATCTCTAGTTATTTTGAGGATTGTTTTCCAAAAAGTCTGAACCAGTCAACATTCTGGCTAGCAGTGAATGAGAGTCCCTGCCCCAACAACACCCCCCCATGCCCCGCATCACACCAGCTTTTGTTGTTCTTGTTCTTTTGGATGTGGGCCATTCTCTGTGGTGTGAGATGATAACTCATTGTTGTTTTGATTTGCATCTCCTCGAAGATTTGTGCATTTTCCCAAGGATTGGCATGTATTAATTTTGAAGTAAGGATTCAATTACATATAAAAGAAGCTAAATTTTCTGGTTACATTAGAGATAATATTATGTGTGTGTGTATACATACACTCTGTGTAAACATACACACACACACATAAGGAGTGTTAGTCTGGTTGAAGAAGATACTTTTTTTTTCTTCTTTTTTTTTTTATTGAATCACCATGAGATAGTTACAAGCTTTCATGTCTGAGTTACAATCACACAATGATCAAACACCCATCCCTCCACTAGTGCACATCCCCCACCATTAATGTCCCCAGTATTCCCCCACCCTTTCCCCACCCTCCTACTGCCTCCATGGCAGGCATTGTTCCCCATACTCTCTCTCTTCTTTGGGGCATGATGGTTTGCAATACAGATACTGAGAGGTTATCCTGTTTGGTCCATTATCTACTTCTAACACACATCTTCCCTCCCAACCAATTCCTCCAACTATCATTTTCTTAGTGATCCCGTCTCTATCCCAGCTGCCTTCTCCTCTCTGCTAATAAGGTAGGCTTCCAACAGGAAGATACTTTTAATGATTTTTGTTTGCCAGGATGAAGAAGCATCATTTATTCTTTATCTGCTGTAATTTCAGGTGAATTCTTCTGCAATGCTCTCCCATCTGCTAAAGTATTTTCATCAATGTCATCCACAGGTGAAACATTCAGTAGTAATTGTAAGAAGCAAGTCATCTTGTTGAAGTATGTAGAACACAAACTGAAGTGAACAAAAGGAAAATAAAGCAAAACACCACTAAAGATAAAAAGAAGAACATAGATATAATGCATCTGAGGAGACCTGATGACTGGTGTCAAAACTAAGAACAAAGATACAGCTATTGTTCCAAATATAAAAGGCAACCGCACCTGAGGGGAAAAAAATTACTATTAGAGGACTTGGAGAATTTTATAAATAATAATGTACAAAACACTTAAAATGTACAAACATTTGTTGGATATTGGTCATGTTTAAAGGATTAAAAATGCCAAATTTTCCTGTTTTTACATAGAAGAAAATTATCTGCTGAGAATCTTGGTAGATCTATAACACAATGAAATAAAAGACTTTTACTTGTTAGTTTCTTTTCTGAGACCCTACTATTTACAGCTATTCATACTGCTTGCTTACTCATAGTTTTGTTTGTTTCCTTGTTTATTTTAGGGCCATATTCAGGAGTGCTCACGGTTGACTACTCACTCTGTGCTCATGGAGCAATCTTACCAGTGCTCCGGGACTATTTGTCATGCTGGGATTCGAACCAGGACTGTTGCATGCAAGGCAAGTGTTCTGCCTGCCTGCTGAACCATATCTCTAGCTCCTTCATTCCATCTTTGGATGAAGAAATTCTGAAACATTTCACACTATACGCATAAACTTTTTTTTGCTATAAAACTTTGTCTAAATTTTCTATCTTAATCAAGCAATGCTAAAATTAGTGATTTTTTGGACATCAACCGAATATATTATCCTTATATAATCCATTTTAAGTATAGAAGGACCATGGGGTTTGGAATAACTTTTTCTGATTCTGACTCTTCACTTACAAGCAGTTAAGATGATATGTACATGTGAATTTATATTATTAGTTATATGTTTTTGTATTAAGTAAGCAATAAATCTCAGTTAAACATTATTATAATTAGTATCACTGTATTTTGCTTAACATTTCTCTCTTGCCTTTTAGTCTATGTTGTTATTGATGATGCAATGATAAATTTATTTACATGTCTTTTAGGCATTTCAACTAGTGTTTTTCACAAAGTATCTTCATAGTACACTTTTATTGAATCATTGAATAATTTATTAAAAAATCACTATTTTTTTAGTCTTTAAGTATAGATTTTTGATTCTAAACCAAGTAATTAGAATCTCTCAAGTTGAAGTCTAGGAATTCTGCTTGTGAAAGAAATCCTCAAGTTATTCCTTTTTTTTTACACTAGAGTTTGAAAATCTCAGCTCTTAACTATGTTGTTACTTAATTTTTAAGTTTGAATTTCTAGTCCATTCCTACATTTTGTGTGCTGCTGAGATATTCCTGTAAATATTCTGTTGCCATATTTTGCCATATCTAAGATACATAACTTAAAAGGCCCTTTGCTTGTAGAATTTGCTTTATTGGTAAAACAAGAGTTGTATAGAACTTACATCATTTCAAAAGGAATTTACAGGCCTAATAATGGCTTACATATATATATATACATATACATATATATAGTGAAATATGCTCACCATAAGCCATAGTTACAGTTAAATGACTAGTTACAAAGTTTAAACTTTCTAGAAATTTCATATTGAAAAGGATGATGACTTGACAAAAGTCCAATTATCTGTAAAAAAATGTTACCTAGAAACACGATTATTCTTGATACAATATTAGAGAGACTTTTCTTCAGTGTGTGTACATATTAAAAGACTACTTACTATATTATGTAAAAATATCCCACTTAACCTCCTGGTTGAATAAATATAGAAATGAGTAACTAGAGTTGGGGGCTGGAGTGATAGCACAGTGGGTAGGGCGGCTGCCTTGCACATGGCTGACCCAGGTTCGATTCCCAGTATCCCATATGCCAGGAGTAATTTCTGAGTGCAGAGTCAGGAGTAACCGTTGTGCGTCACCAGGTGTGGCCCAAAAAGCAAAAAAATAATAAAATAAAAACAGTATTTTTATTAAATTCACAACGTATAGGTAGTTGGACTACAGTAAAAAATTTTAAGGAAAAAATTCTTGTCTAGACTTGTATGAATCACTTCAGGCATACTTAATGCAAACAGAGGTTTTACTTATTTGAGAAATTGACAGAAAACTCACCCCTGAGTCTGTCTTTGATATTTTGCATCTGAAGCAAACTTTTGGAGCATAAGTAAATTCACACATATATCCAAAATATCTATCACATAGCTTTTTCATAAATTCAAGAGACACTGGGCAGACCCGTCTCGCTAGATGGGATTCAATATAATATCATAAAGAGGGCACAGGTCTGGGAAATTTGTCCCTCTTCCACGGAGATCTAGAGAAAACATTGCACACCCTACATGTGACCCCTCAGACTAAAGTTTTGCTAGTTGTTTTGCCATGATTATAATGAGATACTAAGATTCCTGTGCTGACCCTAGCAATTCCCAGAGTTGCACATTCTTTCCTGAGATTTCAAATGGAAAATGAACTAAGAAGCTTATGTGTCAACACTCAGAAAACATATAGAGATGAAGTGTTCTTGAACCAGGCTTCCAGTAGCCTAGAAAGATTGGAGAACAGTCACTAATAGTGCTAAAATGCTCTTTAGGAAGAAGAAGGAAATATTTTCTTGAGGGGGTTTGATTTACCTTATAAGGTCTGTTGAGGTTGGGCTCCTTGAATCTCAGCTTAAGTAAACCTACCATCATCAGCCCAAGTTGAATCCAGCTTGCGAATCCCACATAGTTCACCAAAACGATTAAGTCTGAAGTAAAAACAATACAGCAGGAAAAGATGAGCAGCTGAATCACAGCTGCGATTGGACAGGCGTGAATATTGAGGGATGAAAAAATCAAAGGTAGTTGACCCTCCTGGCTTGCAACATAAAATAACCTTGTTGTTGAAAATATATTACAACTAAGGGAACTAAATATTGAAGAAGAAACACCAATTGAAATGACCCATTGCATGGATGGGATTACTCTATCGACCCAGGTGACAGCAACAGCTTCTGTAAAAAGAAAGAAGAAAAAAAAGAGAAAAATCAGTAAGTGATAAAAATTTCTACCATATAGAAACTTTAACATAATTACAAAACTTAGGAACAATAATGAGCTTGTAAGTTATCTGTAATTACCTTAATCAAGAGAAGGGAACTTCCTTCTACCCTTATTTTACTTGAAATCATGAGTATTAGATTTTCAAAAATATACACATTAAAACATATCAACATTATAAAGTGATATTTTCCTTTTTCATATTAATGTAGTACAAAATACCAGTTGATTTTTTTTATTGATTGGGATTCTCTGATTTACAAACTAATTGTAGTTAGATGTCAAATTAATCTTGACAATAAGACTCAGTTTGTCACCCTGCATTCTATTTCAGTAGTGCTAGATGCAATTTATTGGTCTTAAATGCATTGTTACATTGTTCTTCATACAACATTTGTTACACGTAATATTTATGTAATTTTTCTGGTGGTAAAGTAAATGCAATATAAAATTGGCAACTTTAACAATTTGTAATGTTAATCCATTAGTATTAGTTACATCAAAAATATTATACAATCATCTCCAGTATTTCTAAAACTTCTTCAGGATTTTAGATATAATCTTGTACCTGTCAAGTTATAACTTATTATTTTCACCTAACTCATTCCCCTGATAACTTATATTCTACCTTCATTCTCTATGAATTGGTCTATTGGACACTCCATATATGTGCATCTATATAGGGGCTACAAAGATAGAACACTGGGTAGTGCATTTGCCTTGTTCAAGGCCAATCCAGGTTTGACCTCTGGCACTCTATATAAACCCCCAAGCCGAGAGTGATCCCTGAACACTGACCCAAGAGCCAATCCCCCCACCAAAATTGTTATCATATAATGTTTATTCTCTTTTATCTAGTTTGTCTCACTTAGAAAAATGTGAATTACCTAAGGATAGTAGAGATAAAGGTCAGGACGGTGACCTCAAGGCTTGGAAGCTGATCTTGTGTGCTGGGTAAAAAGGCAAGTGGGGTGGAGAAGAGACCACTAAGTAAATGATGGATGGAGGGATCACTCGGGATGGTAGATGCCTGCTGAAAGTAGACTATGGACCAAACATGATGGCTACTTAGTGCCCATATTGCAAACCATAACACTTCAAAGGAGAGAGAGAGTAAAAGGGAATGTGTCTGCCATAGAGGCAGGGGGTGGGAAGGGGTGGGGGTGGCGGGAGGGAGACGGGGAACATTGGTGGTGAAGAATGGGCACTGGTGGAAGGATGGGTACTTCAACATTGTTTGATTGAAACATAGTCACAAAAATTTGTAAGTCTGTAACTGTATCTCACAATGATTCATTAAAATAAAAAATGCAGTACTTATGATACTTGCATAAAAAAAGAAAATGTGAATTAATTCAAGTTGTAGCGTGTACTGGAATTTCATTCCTGTTCAAAGGAAGAATAGCATTTTGTGTGTATATCTTCCACATTTTGATAATTCATTTATCCATAATGAATACTCAAGTTATTTATTTATTAGTTTTTTTTTCTTTTTGGGCCATACCCAGTGATACTCAGGGCTTACTCCTGGCTCTGTGCTCAGAAATTATTGCTGGCAGTGCTTGGGGGAACATATGGGACGTTGGGAATAGAACTTGGGTTGGCCGTGCACAAGGCAAATGCCCTGTCTTCTGTACTATCCTTCTGGCCCCAACTCAAATTATTTCAACCTTTTGACTTTCGTAAAGAATAATAGTACTTGTATTTGTATTATTGGATGGTCAATTCATACAAGCATTTATTTGAATCTCAGTTTTCAACTCTGGATATGTATTTAAATACCTAAGAGTTGAATTGTTGGGTCATAAGGTCAGTCTATGACTTTTAGGTTTTTAAGGAACCTAAGATTGGCTTTTAAAGACATATTAATTATTTTACATTCCCAGCAGCAATGGATAAGGGTTTAAATTTTTCTACAACCTCACCAATCCCTGTGTGTGTGTGTGTGTAAAGGACATTATTAAGTGGAATGACATTTTCACATAGGGATTCCAGAAAAAATGTAGAATTATTATTTAAAGTCATATAGCAACTAATGACCACCAATTGACTTTTATTGATTTATTCTCTGATAAATATTGATTTATTCTCTGATAAATTTATTCTCTGACTTACCATTTCTTAAAGTTTTGGTGGAGCAGGAAATATGAAATAAATTTGTTATGTGCCTGCTAAGGAGGCAGGCTAGCAACAGGCAAGAAAGAAGAACCTTGGTAGAGGGAGGGCTATGCTGGTTTTGGAACATGCAATGACTGAAACATCTCTACTAACAATAACTTTTTATTTGTTTATGTATGTATTTATTTATATTTTTAATGAATCACCGTGAGGTACAGTTACAGACTTAGAAACTTTCGTGATTACGTTTCAGTCATATAATGATTGAGTACCCATCCTTCCACCAGTGCCCATTGTCCACCACCAATGTTCCCAGTATCCCTCCCGCCACTCCCACACTATCCCTGCAGCCTCTGTGGCAGGTATATTCCCTTTTACTCTCTCTTTCCTTTTGGGTGTTATAGTTTGCAATACGGGTACTAAGTGACCATCATGCTCTGTCCATAGTCTACTTTCAGAACACATCTCTTATCCTGAGCGAGCCCTCCAAGCATCATTTACTTGGTGGTCCCTTCTCCATCTCAGCTCTACTTGCAATAACTTTGAACAACATAGCTGAATATTTATGAACAACATAGTTGCTTAAGAAAAATAAATTAAGGGGAAAAACAGTAGCTGAGAACTTTCCTAAGCTTATAAAGGATCCGGGAAGGTCAAAGTGTTCCAAACTACTACAGCAATAACAACAATGAACAAAATCCCCCAAGCTCCAAAACTGTTCCAAAACATGTTTTTACACTTTTTTATTTAAAAAAGAAAGAACATACCAAAGATAGAGAGAATCCTAAAAACCAAGAATAGGAAACTCTGCTTTACTTCCAAAACCCCCATCACCTGGCACCAGCTAACACGGACAGTTGTATTCACCAAATCTCACACTAGAACATCACACTTCTTGTGTCTGGGTGAAGTAGGGAAGGAAAAGAGCAACTTTTTCTCAGGGTTGGGGGTCACAGTATGCTGACTACAAAGATTCACCCCCCCCCCAATACAGCAGGAGCACAGCAAACACAATGGGGAAGACCCGTAGAAGTCACCGAAATTCACTGAGTGACAACGCTAACACAGAATGCTCAGCCAAAAGTAGAAAAAAGAAATGAGAAAGCTACAAACTAGTTATCCCCAGTGAATATGGATTTGAAGATTCTCTACAAAATCCTAGTGAGGGCTGGAGTGATAATATAGCGGGTAGGGCAGTTGCCTTGCATGAGGCTGACCAGGGTTCTATCCCCAGCACCTCATATGGTCCTCTAAGCACTGTCAGGAGTAATTCCTAAGTACAGAGCCAGGCGTAACCCCTGAGCATTGCCAGGTGTGACTCAAAATGCTGAAAAACAAAAACAACTCAAATCTTAGTGAATCAAAACCAACAATTAAAAATTTAGCAATATACATTACAATATTTAACATCATGACCAAGTAGGATTTATTGCAGGCATGGAAGGGCAGTTCAACATATGTTTTTCTTTTTCATGTCTTAGTAATTTCCATATTTCTCTTTCCAGACTTTATTTGATTTAGTGTGTGCTCTACCCAGCCACCATCATGCTCCAGGCCGCTTTCTGAAGTGGCCACGCAACACAGCATAAGACACTTAATACCCATTTTCCATAATTTTTGCACCATATTTGTTGGGTTTCAAATATGGTGTGAACCATGGAAACACCTGTAAGGATGATTGGAGGCCACCCTAAAATCCTCCATCGCTTTCAGAGAGCCCAGCAAGCTACTGAGAGTACTCTGCCCACATGGCAGAGCCTGGCAAGCTACCTGTGGCGTATTTGATATGCCCAAAACAGTAACAACAATGGGTCTCATTTATCTGACACCGAAAGAGCCCCAAATATGGCAGTGTTAAGAAGGATGAGGAAGGAGAGGCTGACAAAATCTCAGGGATGAACTAGACTTCCAAAATGAAGAAAGACTAAAATGACTGTCTGTACTTTCAATGCACATATGCTGACATCAGAAGCATCCATCAAGCACCTGATGATACAAGCGCAGAAGATCAAGTACATCATTGGTCTGACCGAAACAAGAAGGCATTGATCATGTCATGCCATTTTCGACACCGGAGAAGAACTGTTCCTCGAGACATGCAACAACAGAGACATCAGTGGCATCAGTGTCCTTGTCAACATGAACTTGGTCATGAGCATTGATTCATTCAAAGTCTAACAACCTGAATCAGACGATTATGCTTGAATAGATGTGGCTCACTGCCGGCAGTTTCTACCTTCGTCGTCTATGCACCAACATCCAACTACAATGAAGAAGAAATTGGGAAGTTCTACATGGAGCTGGAGAAGTTCTATAAAGAATACCACACCTTCTACAGGATCATTTGGTTGGTGATTTTAATGCCAAGATAGGACCAAGAAGGTCTCCCGAAAACTCCATATTGGGTCCTATGGCCTAGAATGGACGATCAGGGAGAGAGACTGTCTGAGTTCATTATGTCGACCAAGACCATCCATGGTAACTCACAGTTCCAGAAGGCCAAATCTAAACGTTGGAAATGGGAGTCTCCTGGTGGACAGTTTCACAAGGAAATTGGCCACATCGTATTCAATTGAAGGTTTTGTCTGATCGATGTCGCTGTTGTCCCAAAATTCCAAACAGGATCGGATCACCGTCTCCTTTGTGCAGAATTCTACTTCACAGAACAGAAAATGGGAGAAAGGTCTGCAAAGTTTAAGTTTAAGAAGAGAACTCCCAGAATGACCACCAACTGGGAGCTCTTTAGTGCTTCTGCGGCAATATGGGAAGATGCCGTCATTGACAACATCGATGAGGAATACAATCGACTGGTTCAGCACCTCCATGACTGCATGAAGAATGCCGAGAATGGAAAAGCCACAAACAGACACCTGTCTTTGGAAACTCTTAAGCTCATTCGCCAATGTGGTTTGGCCTGAGCCTCAGGCAACCACACGCTAATGTCTGAGCTTGCAAAGCTGTGCAGAGAAGATATAAAGGAAGACCTCAAAGACAGAAGAGCAGCAGTGTTGGCCGATGCGGCAGAAGCCGGGAAAAGTACTCGCAATGCTCGCCTGTCCTTTGCCAACTTCAAGATCAAGATGACTAGCTCTGACTTCCTGATGGATCTATCACATCTTCCAGAAGGGCAATGGAGAGGATTATTCATGACATCTACTCAGATCTCTTCGACAGCCACGTCTACCTGTCCACATAACAAATTCTGCAGGATGGATATGTCATTCCCAACGTCCTCCCTTCCAAAATCCGACATGCCATTTTGTCAGTAAAGATGCACATAGCACTTGCTCCAGACAACGCCAGACCTGAACACCTGAAGAATCTGCCACCAGTACTCGTCAATATACTGGCTCGGCTCTTCACACGCTACCAGTCGTATGCAAGTTTCCATCCTAATGGAAAAATCGCAGGGCTGTTCTGTTGTACAAGAAGGGAGACATCCACGACATTGGCAATTATCGCCCAATCTGCCTGTTGTCTGTCATCTACAAGTTGTTCACTCGAGTCATCCTGAATAGAATAGGCAGAACACTAGATGAAGAACAACCATGCAAGCAAGCCAGGTTCCAAAAAGGATTTTGCATGATCGACGATATCCACACAGTGACCAAACTCATTGAAGTTTCGGGAGAGTTCAAGATGCCGCTTTTTCTAACGTTCATCGATTTAAAGGCCTTCGATTCTGTTGAGACTGAAGCAGTCATTAAAGCCCTAGCCAAACAGGGCGTTCAAACTCAGTACATCAAGATCTTCCAAGAGCTGTATTGTGGATTCACCACCAGGATCTCACCATTCTACAAGGAAGTGATCATTGATGTAAAGAGAGGGGTTTGGCAGGGTGATACCATTTCACCGAAACTCTTCAGTGCCACCCTCAAGAACGTCATGCGGCGACTGGAATGGGAAGGAATGGGAGTGAAGATAGATGGTCAGCAACTACACCGCCTCTGCTTCCCTGATGACATCATTCTAATAACACCAAAATTAGCCAAGCATCACAAGTGCTGGCCGACTTCAACTACGAGTGTGGAAAGGTGGGACTGCATCTGAATCTCACCAAAACAATGTTCATGAAAAAATGAACTAGTTACTGACCTTCCATTTGCTCTCAATGGAACAAACATCTCTGAATGCAGCAGCTATGTGTACCTGGGTCAAAAACTCAACTTGAGGAACGACTTGGTGCCAGAACTGCGCAGGAGGAAGAGAGCACTGTGGAACACCTTCAAGAAGTGGTTAAGAGGACGAAGAACCTCTCACATCTTTTCGACTCCACCATTCTTCCTGCACTAACATATGCCTCAGAGACCTGGGCTCTATGCAAACAGGATGAGAATACTATTCCGGTATCCCAAAGAGTAATTGTAAGAGCTATGCTTGGAGTACCACATTTCACTCAAGTGAGAGAAGGAATCTGGAGTTCTGACCTCCATCGATGATCAAGAATCAGGGACACTGTCTTATTTGCCAAAGTGTCAAATATAAGATGGGTCAGACAGGTAATGCAATTCAGAAAGGACCACTGGACTAAAGCTGTTACCGACTGGATTCCACGGGATGTCAAAAGACCGAGTGGCTGCCTACCAATGATATGGTCAGACTTCTTCATCAAAACCCTAAATGAACAGCTTGAGGCTCTTCCTGTTCCTGGAGCAAGCAGATATCATTGGGCTGCACTAGCACGTGACAGGGACTAATGGAGATGTTACTGGTGCCTGCTCCAGCAAATCGAAGATCAATGGGATGACAAGTGATACAAGTATGTGCTCTAAAGTAAATACATAAACTTTGGTGTTTAAAGTTTATATATAATTTTATCTTTAGATAAAACATGAACCAATCGAATACAATTATTTTAAGTTTTATAAAAATATGTACCATACAATAGAGCCCCCCCCCCTTTATTCAGGAGAATGGAGTTGAGTGTCTTTCATCTGGTTTTAAGTAGCCTTACCTGAGGATATGATTTCATTTGGAGTCAGGACTGCCAAGTAAGAAACATTAACTAATATGTAGAGGAGCATCACAAAGGTAAGTGCAGTGATCACACACTTGGGAATATTCTTACTAGGCTCTTTTAGATCTCCTGCAACAACAATAATAAAACCCCAAATGAACACAATACAAAATAAATCACTTATAAAAAGTGACATTATTTAACCTTTGAAAGTGATTTCCAATAAGATATAATGGAAAAAGAAAGCATTGAGATAGCTTACTTTTAAAATGTTTATCATATCCTTGGTGAATTATTGATTCCCGTAGTCAGGGAATGGCGATAAATTCTGAGGGTTGAATACTCTATCCCTGAGATACTCATCATGAATCACTTGAAAAGCAGAGAAAAGCTCAAAACTCCTGCACTCTGGGCAGGAGAAGAGGGGCTTATGCTTGACTTTGTGATCAACATGTTAGAAATATATTTAATGAAGGAATAAAATAGTTAAATGGTTAATCTTATCACAATATTCTGACTTATTCTGAGATATGTAGACATTTGTTCTCTTTCCCCACTTGGGTTAAGTCTCTAGTCTAATGTAATAGTGCATTAAATCTGAGAACATATTGTCAATAATAAAATTAACAGTATTTATTTGGAAGATAAAAATTAAATTATTAACTTGCACTACACAGCTACCTCATATTGACTGAAAAGTCAAGTATAAACATAAGACAATATTTATTTAGAGAGAAACACAGAAAAATATGTATCTGGCCCTTGAAATGGAGAAAAAATTTCAAGTCTGAAAACAATGTAAAATTTAATATCCTTAGTCTGATACAGTAGAGATTTAATTGTAGTTTTATAAACAAAAAAACATGTATTAAAAATTTTATCATTGGGTCCGAAGAGATAGTACAGTGTTTAGAGTACATGCCTTGCATGTGGCCAACACAGAGCTGGTACCTAGCAGCACACAGCCCCTGAATGTTAGTGGGTGCAACCCCGGAGGTCTCCAAGGCCTGCTCTGGTGGCAGATACTCCCCAGCACCGCAGGGTCTGTGCAGCATTGCATCTTTGGGACCCTTGCATTGAACTGTTGATTGGATGGCTGAGAGTTGCAGGGAAAGACCCCAGAGGCTACACCCAAATGACTTTGTCTTAAAAATCCCTTTTATATTTTTGAGGGGGTGCTTGGGACACACCAGGCAATACTCAGAGGTTCCTTCTGCTCCGCACTCAAGGATTACTCCTGAAGATGCTCAGGCGATCTTATGGGATGCTGGGGACTGAACCTGGGTCAACTACGTGCAAGGCAAATGCCTTACCCACTGTGCTATCTCTCTAGCTTTTAAAAATCTCGCGAACAAATTTACAAGAGTGAAAATGGAAGAATAGCAGTCTTCTTACATGGAAGAAAGGTAACTGGTATGAAAATTTGTGTCTTCCTCTTGTTAATCAAAGAAAAAAGTGAGCTCTACCACTGATATTTTAGGTATCCATATCTAAGAAAGAAAAGGAAAAAATATAATGCCAAATATGGCCATCTAATTTATTATTTATTATTTCCTCTTCTATTGCTCCTATTGAAAAATTATTATATCTAAACCAATATTATTCTCTTAATCTGGCCATGATTTTATACCATGCCCATCAACAGAGTGCCAAAATTTGTTATCTGGAAGTTTCTTCTCCTTCTTGCCTTAAGCAGTCTCAGATGACAGTTTTATTAATTCATTGTTTGATTCGATTGGGGATTGTCTAATTCTTTATGTTGTTTCTTTATAATCTACATATAAGTGAACCATCTGTTGTTTTTGTTTGGTTTGGGGTTTGGGTTTTAGGGCTTCACCTGGTGGTGCTTACTTCTGGCTCAATTCTCAGGAATCACATATGACTCTGAGTAGTGCTTGAGGGGGCACTACTGTGTATTACTAGGTCGTGGTGTGTGAGAGTAAAAAAGAGTTGTCTGCGTGCAAGATAATCGCCTCAATCCCTGAATATTTCTCCATGTGAGATCTGCTCCATGAGAGATCCTCTTAGATTTGTCTATTTATTTCTGACTCACTTCATTTAACATAACTTTCTCTTATTCCATCCAAATTGAAGCAAACTGCAGGATTTTATCTTTTCTTTCCTTTTTTTTTTTTTCCGGTCACATCTGACAGTCCTCATGGCTTACTCCTGGCTCTGCCTTCAGGAATCACTCCTGGAGGGGCTGTGGTAACCACAAAGGGTGCTGGGGGTCGAACCCAGGTCAACTGGGTGCAAGGCAAGCATCTGATAAGCATTCTCTCCAGCTCCAGAATTGTCTAATTCTTTAGATTAGATTTTATCTTTTCTTATGGCTGGGCTGCAGTTCCATTGTGTATATACACTACAATTTCTTTATCTGCTCTTACTCTGCTGGGCAGTAGGTTGTTACCTGATTGTGACTAGTGAACAACGTGTATCTTTGGGATTAATGTTTATACTAAATCTTTCTTTAAACTACATTGAGGAAAACATGAGCAGGACTCTCTTAAGACCTCAAAGGCTCAAAGGAATCTTTAATGAAAAATCATTGTAAAGCAACAAAAAACAGAAGCAAAGTAAAAATAAACGAACAAGACTGCATCAAACTGAAAAGCTTCTGTACTGCAAAAGGAATGAAGTTTAAAATAAAAAGACACCCACTCCTAGGGTGAAAATATTTGCACATGTATATCAGATAGAGGGCTAATACATAAAGTACATAAAGTGCTCTCAAATCTCAATAATAATAACGACAAACTACTCCAATGCTCACTGGAAGTGGATGGATTTTAGGTTGGTTGTTCATAGTAAGTTAAGTAAGCTAGTAAAAGACAATTATTGGATAGTTTTACTCATGTAAAATATGAATACAAATTAATTGACAGAAAACAACAAAACTTATTCCTAAACTAGGTAAAATCTATGGTAACTTTGAAAGGGATAAGTGACGGAGTAGAAGGAATGGGTAGAGATCTTCTTAATGACGGGCAGCTGCTTTGGAACTTTGGTGGTGGATGCAGGGAATGTGATTATGGAACTAGAGACTGGATAGAGAGTACTGTGGGTAAGATGCTTGCCTTGCATGTGACTGACCTGTATTCAATCCCTGGCATCCTTTATGATTCCTTGAGCACTGTCCAGAATAATTCCTGAGTGCAAAGTCAGAAGCATCCCCTTGAGTATTACTAGTCAGTGTGGCTCCCAAACACACAAAAATAATGAAACTAAGCATCTGAGACTCCATAATTCATAAGATGAACCAATGATTAAAAATAGCACCAAAAAGATTTTTTTCTTTTCTATTTCTTTTTATTGGTTTGGGGCCACACCCTGTGGTGTTTGGGGGTAATTCCCGGCTCTATGCTCAATTCACTTCCAGGGGTGTTCAGGGAACTGTGTAGTGCAGGGGATTGAACCTGGGTCTCCCACATGCATGCTAACAGTCCACTGCATTCTTGCTCCACTCCAAGAAAAAGATTTTAAGACTGAATTAATTTTTTCAATAAAAGAATGCAGCCGCAGGGAATCTTTGTGCTCTTCTAGCTTTGTGTTCACTTGTTTTGATTGCCAAAAAAAAAACAAAAACTCAAAAAATTTTAATTCCCAACTTTGAAAAGTGACCTTTGTAGAGTTTCATGCATTCCACGTAGTAGATGAACCAGGAAACAAGAAACACATAATATCAAAAGCAATGTAGTGTTTTTTTTTTAAAACTGAAGGCAAGTAAATTTTTATCTATCTTCATTGTCATCTAAGGCTGATTTTTCGAATTAAAAAAATTTTTATCTTACCTGCTATTTGCACAAGGACTCCCCAGCCCCCGTATGCATATAATCCTTGGAGGAAGGCCTCTGCAATCTGCGAGGTGTCCGGAATTTCACCCTCAAAAGCTTTCTCAAACCTGGCCAGGTACTCTTTCCTCCCCCTCACCAACAGCACGATTCCAGTTAGAGAGATGCAGCAGAGAACCATCATTTTCACGGCTGTCGTGACAGTCTGAAACCAAGTGATCCCTCGCACTCCTCGGGCATTCAGGATCCCCAAACAACACAGAATGGCTAAAGCCAGACATTTCTTGGGCAGTGCAGGAACGGAACATCCCGGGTAGAAAGGCTGTATAATATACCCTGCGAGCAATAAGCCAAAGGCAGCGTTTTCTGCTGGGGCACTAAAGAGGATAATCCAGACGTTAAAAAAAGCAATCAGAGGGCCCAGAGAGCGTTTGAGGAAAAAATACTGTGCTCCGCTTCTTGGAAAGGTCGTGCCCAGCTCGGCGTGACAGAGAGCTGCCATCATCGACACGACGGCAGAGGCGGCCCAGATACTGAGGGAGACCCCCACGTTGAGGGAGGAGTATTTCAAAACTCCTTTAGGAGAAATAAATATCCCCGCACCGATTATGATACTGAATAAAAATACTGTTCCATGGAAATACCCGATTACTCTCTGAAGCTGAGGACCTTGCATTGTCTTGAATCTGAAATTTAATTGTCAAAGTTAACTTGGATTGAGAATTTTTGCTGCTGGCTACTGGTCTGGAAAACTTGAGGCAGTCTTCTTGTAGGTAAGTGTTCCGCTTCTCTTCTCTTTCAGCGCAGTGTTGACCTGGTAGAAATATCAGTTTAAAGTCTCAGAGCCTTTTGTTCCATTAACGTACAGGTTAAAATTTTTTTGAGATCTCAGGACTAGAGTTTACATGTTTAATATATAAACATTTAATGTGCTAAAACATTTAATCTGTCAAACATTAATGTGTTCAGTGTTCACACATTAAGCATTTAAAAAGTTATGTGCAATCGAATCTGCTAGACACAGCTAGTTGGGAATGATTTCATCGATTTGCTCGAGCAGGCACCAGGTAATGTCTCTATTTGAGACTTGTTTTTACTGGTTTTGGCATATCTAATATGCCATGGGTAGCTTGCCAGGCTCTGCCATACGGGTGAGATACTCTCCGTAGCTTGCCAGGCCCTCCTAGAGGGACAGAGGAATTGAACCCAGGTCAGCCGCGTGCAAGGCAAACGCCTTACCTGCTATGCTATCCCTCCAGTCCAGTTGGGAATGAAAGAAAAAAATTTTCAAGGAAGCACTTTTTCTATGAAAATGTAGCTTCATTGATCTCCACCCTTAGATTCCATGGTGTAATGGTTAGCACTTGGACTCTGAAATTGGGAGGGGTGGAGTGGGAAGTGTGTGTGGGGGTGCCAAGTAGTACTCAGGAAGTCCTGGGGTCCCACTGGTGATTCTTGCCCACCAGTCTGGTGATTCCAAAAATTCCAAAAAGGGCTTGTGAATGTGGTGCTGCTCAGACTCCTAGTCCTGGGGGTGGCAGAGGCCACCCTGCTGGTAGTCAGGGACTCTACACAAGCCCCTGGCTGTGCTCCGGGGACCATATCATTCTTGCATCAAATCCAAGTCAGGTGCATGCTCCAAATGTGCCCAACTGCTGTACTATGTCCTGGCCGCTGGCTGCTGAATTTTCACCCTCAAACAAGTAATTACATTTTTGTTATCAAAGAAAAGTCCATTTCTAAGACTGTAAATCTTTTACAGTTACAATTTTGCGTTTCTTCAGTATGTTTGTCCAACACACCTAACACCTGAATACCAATAGCTCTGCACAATGACTGTCCTTGGGATTCTCTCCACTCTTTCAAATCCTTCTCTGCTCCCCATCCTGTCACTTCATTTTGAAATCAAAGCCTGAGAATATGTTTTGGTTTTGTCTGTTCTCCCGCTTTGATCCTTTTCCTGACATGCAAGAATAAATCATCTGGTATTTGTCTTTTTCAAAATGACTCATTTTGCTTAGCAAGACCCAGAGTCATATATATTGTCATCCCTTCCAGAGTAATATATTTTGATTTTCCCCCATATCTGCATAGTGTACCATTGTGTTCATACAAACACATGTAAGAGGGCTGGGGGCTGATTGCTGCAAGCAGATCGGGGAAAGAGTGTGGGGCGGGGGTTGGGGGAGGAGTGGGAGGGCAGTGGGTCTTGTGGACACTGCCCATCAGTTTTAGGTTTTGGGGGCCACATCTGGCAGAGCTTAGGGGACACTCTGGGCTATCGAAGATAGAGCCAGGGTTGAACACATGCAAGGCAAGCACCCCGCCACTGCAGTATCATTCAGCCCGTACCAGTTTTTAGTCTGAAATCGGGAGCTGCACGGGCCTTTGCACTCTAAGTGGAGGCGGAAGAAAGAGTCTGGCCGCTATTTCTGCTGTAACCCATTTGGCATGGGATGTAGGGTGGTCCACAGCTCTGTGAGAGATCCAAGAGGAGCAGGACAGGAAGATGCTCTACTGAAGGCCGGGAAGGATCTGACTTTTCTTGGTAGTTGTTGCCTTTTGGGGGCTAGATATTCACTCCCATACACCTGGGTGCAAGGCTGAGTACCCCTAAGGTCCCGCATATAGGTAGACAAGACTAGGAGACTGAAGATTTCCTAGTCCTGAAGCTTTGCTTTGTAACTGTGTGGTTGCCCACACCTTGTAACTTAGGGCTTAGAAAACGGCTGTGAAAATGCTGTCCTGTCGCTCAGGGCATGGAACATGGATATTAGTTTAAGATAATCCAGGTAGGGACCCTAGTGATAGCACAGCAGGGAAGGCCTTTGCCTTGCATTCGACGGACCTGGGTTCAGTCCCCGGCATCCCATATGGTCCCCCAAGCATTGCCAGGAGTAATTCCTGAGTGCAGAGCCAAGAGTAACTCCTGAGCCTCGCGGAGTGTGACCCCAAAAAGCAAATAAATAAACAAATCAAGATAATCCAGGTATTAGTCGATGAGATCTCAATATTTGGCTTTAACACTCCCTTCAGTCTATGAATCTAGGTTAAAAGGTCACACTTAGGAGGATGCCTCTAACTGGGAAGAGAAATAGCGACATTGGCTGGGCCCATGGAAACTAGAATGAGTCTTAGGCCAGCCATTGTCATAAAAGTCTATTTCAGGCCCTCTCCACCATCAAGACTTCTTTTCTGACCCAGGCAAACATCACCTCATCTTTCACAACAGTAAAGTGGCCATCAGCTCAGCGTATCATTAGGGAAGAAAATCTCTTGTTCGACAGTGCCAAACAAGAGATTCTGGGGCTGAGGGATAGCAGGGACTGGAGCAATAGCATAGCGGGTAGGGCGTTTGCTTTGCACGTGGCTGACCCGGGTTCGATTCCTCTGCCCCTCTCTGAGTGCCCAGCAAGCTACCTAGAGTATCTTGCTCACACAGCAGAGCCTGGTAATCTCCCGCTGGCATATTTGATATGCCAAAAGCAGTAACAACAAGTCTCACAATGGAGACGTTACTGGTGCCTGCTCAAGCAAATCAAAGAGCAACGGAGTGACAGTGTGACAGTGACAATGCCACTATCTTATTAATTAGTTGTGAGGGCACGAGCCCCCCGGGAAGGGCAAAGAACTGTTTCACTTTACTTTCCTTTACTTCAGAAAGCTCAGAAAACCTTTATCCAGGGACTATGGGCCATTAAAGGATAATGTTGTTAGCTTGGGGCATTTGCCTTGCTCTTGTAAATTTTCCAGAAACATTAATATTTAACTCTCCAAAGGAGCATGCCAGGAAAAGGACCAGTTTGTTTTGCTTCTGCCAAAAAGTCTTCTGTCATTCTCAGAGAAGAGATAGATTTCGCGTGGACATTCATAAGAAAAGTAAGGAATGGAGCAGTTGTGTTTGTGCCAGAAGGAGCAGCTTCATGTTCTCCTTTTGCAAAACAAAACAAAACAAAAAACAAAACCTAAATACAAATAAATGTTGCTTTTACTGATTCAAAGGAGAGGGTCATGAAAACATGAAAATTAGCCACTGCAAGTCTTGGTTTGAGTGAATGCAATTGACTTTTGCCTCTGCATTTACTAAGGAAGCAGTACATTTGAGATTCTGTTCTGGCACGGAAGATATTGACTTTAGTTTTTCTCTGATATTGAAGATGACTTCAAAAATTCAAGGGTTTGTTGCCACCACCCACCTGCTCAGGCTGAGCCTCACGCATGAATGAAGTCCCGTGGAACACAGGTAATACGGAACATAGTGACCTTGGACTCTGGGCTCAATGGGACCCGGAAGCGGAGATCCTCTGCCCGTCTCCCCCAGTCTCCCACAACCCAGGGGTCACTACCATAAGCCACCTCCTGCCGGTGCCAGATAATCTCCTCATTGGCCACCCTCCAGATCCCAGGGCTGCTTTGGGAGCATAAAATGAGGCCCCCATAGCCATGCCATTGGACTCTGTGCCAGGCTATTTTCACCTGGGGTGCCCCAAAGGGAGCCAGGTGAGAGCCCCCCCGCCCCAAGGGACCCAGCTCTGGCAGCCAAAAACCTCAACAGCCTAACTGCTGCCACACTCCAGGCCGCACCCCACATGCTTGGTCCAAGCCTCACATATGACTGAACATATTTCTGGACCACGCAGCCGTGCGCAACACATCATAAGACACCTATCCATTCTCCATAATTACCACACCGTATTTAATGGGGTTCAGATAGTAGAAATCAAATCATAGAGGAAAAATACATATATACATTTATACATATTTTCAGATATATATTCCAAAGCTCATATCACCAAAACTTTAACAACATGTTAGTGATATCATATAGAATGTCTTAATGGCACCTGCCAAAACTGCCAAAATAGAACAATCTTCACACTGTTTCCTATATGGACACTTTTTTTTTGTAAGCATGTTCAGCAGTTCTACAAAACAGACAATATGAAATATATTCATTCAGTTGTGTTTTAGGACAGGGATTGGGGTTTGGGATGGACACAACCCGAATTTGGTGGGGGGAAAATGTAATGGTGGTGGGATTGGTGTTTGAATATTAAATGTAATCAGATACTGTGAACTAACTTACAACATTAAAAAAAAAAGTTAAAAGGTTTTCTAGCTTCAAGTTTTGGCCTAGGGGTAATTCTGGTTAAGAGCAGGTTGGTTACACATCTCATTTCCAGGGGAGGGGTTACTGAGAGCCTCTAAGTTTCTAATAGGGTGACTTTTGGCTCTGCCCCCAAGAAGGGTAAAAGCCTCTCTTGGCCCTATCTCAGAGTGAGAAAATTCCCGGCAGGAAATTTCACTGGCCCTACCATGAAGGTAAGTCTCCTACTAGCAGGGTATTGCTTTTCACTCCTTTCTGAAGATAGGATTAGGGGCAGAAGTTTCCATCACCTCAGATGGTTGGACATCTTGAAAGCCTCAGGTAAAAGAAGCCAATATTCCTTGTCAGTGGAACAATTTAGAGTCTTAGGGCAAACTGCATGACTCTGGTGATTTCTGGCTAGTACCTGAGGCAGCCTCCACTGCTGCACAGACTCTGAACTCTAAACAAGGTAAAGGCTTAGACCCTCCACACAACCAAACCGAGTGCAAACCGAGGGAGTTTTGTCCTATACCTGATAAAACAACAGAGAATTTTACATTACTTTTCTTTTGTTTTGGGGTCACGTCTAGCAGTATTTAGAGCTTACTCCTGGCTTACTCAAGGATCACTTCTGGTGGGCTCCAAGAACAAGAGGGGGCATTGGAGTTTGAACCCAGGACAGCTGAGTGCACAGCAAGTGCCTTCCCTGGACAGGCAGGGAATTTCAGTTCAGGCTTTCTGCAGAAGTAGATGACAACAGGATAATTTTTGCTCATGATGTAGCCCTCAACCACCATAGCTCATCTTTGTTCAGGTAACAGCCAGACCATATGTGACTTTCCTTTAAGGTATGGAGCCAGCTCTCCCGCAATGGAAAAAGTCAGGCTTCAAGTGTTCCAAGCACTAGGGAGTCCGTAGTATCTGCGACTCCTCTAGCATTGTGTGACTTTTATCCCATGTGGATTAAATTGCCTGGGGACCCTCGGCCAACTAGGACACCTAGCAACAGCATTCAGGCTTGATAAGTGATCATAGAGGTTCTAATATCAAGACACACTTTGTGCCTGGGAAATAACTCGAACTCCGCTCGCAGAGTTACTTGGCAGTTTCATGGCCAAGAAAGAGGGGATAAAACATCTTTGGTCTCTGAGCTTAACCCTCAAGGGAAATGAATTCAAAGATAGACAGTTGAATTCATGGGTTACAGAGAAATTTTGTGCATGGGCAGGCACTGAACTCTGCTTTCTGTAGTCATTTTGAACAGAAACAAGAATAATTGTTAACTCACGTTGGCCCGTAGAGAAAGCTGAAAGCAAAACGAGGCTGCCAGGGGTGCAGAACGTCACACACCAGGACGTTCCTGCCATCCCTTCTGCTGTCTGTGGGAATGGCATCTTTTTTTCGCACTCATATTTTGATGATGGGTGACTGCCCATATGATCTGTTGTGGAGATATATCTTTAAGCATTTAAATGTCTTGCTCTCCCCCAGACATTCAAATACTGCTAGTCTGTGTAAATCCCTCTCACGGGCTGTGTAAACCCGTTATGCGCAGGTTTTACATGTGAAAGAATGTCTGTGGGCTCTCCTGGCTTTCTCGCTGCCCGGGTTTGGTGTTCTTGAGCCGCTTCTCCATCCTGGATGGCTGTTGCCTTGGACGAACGAAGGAAGAACAAGGGCCAAGCTGGTTGCTCATTAGTTGTTTATTCAATCTCTTATCTCTCCCAGCTTTTTCCAGCCCTCTCTCTCTCTATCTCTCTCTCTAACCGTGCAATTCTTTCTTTCCCCCATAACCATCTCCTCTATCTCTCTCTGTTGTCTCTTTCTCTCTTCTCTCCTTCTCCTTCAATGCCCCCACAGCAATCAATCAATCCCTGTCTCCCTGCAATCACATTTTTTGCCCCCCCAATCATGTCCCCCTCCCCCAGGAAGCATGATCAAAATGTTTTTCCTGTCTTCATGACCACCTGCAGCCCAGAGGGCAAAACAGCCCTCAAGGTGTGTTTCTCCTTTCCTTAGACTTGCGACTTGATTAACATTTTTAATGTTTACCTAATATTTACCATTCTGTATGGACACAGTCATAGATACTTTTAGGCTTGTAGGGTGACTCTCCTGGGGACATCTCACCACAGACTCAGACTACAATGCTCAGGCTGGATTAATTATTCCTAACCCCAGCAGGGTCCAAATCTAGTTACTACTTTTGGATTATAACAGAATCTGTCCATGGCCAAGCTCTTAACTTAGAGTTAAGCATTAGGCACTTTGGCCAGGCCCATTTTGATGCCAGGGTAGCTCATAGCTCACTGCTTGCCCTGGGTCCATCCAGTCCCTTGTCAGGACCCTGCTTTTGGTTATCTAGTAAGTAAGGGCAACTGAGGCTTAAGTTGAGAGAGCAGATGTCCAGGAGGTAATATTACCTGGAGTCAACCAACTCCCAAGCCACAGGCTTGTCTTTTTTTATATATAATGTAGGAACACTGCTATTTATTCAGCTATTGATTAAGCTGATTGAATTGGGCATGAACTCCACATTACTTTTTAAAAAAAAATTAAAATTTTATTAGTTCACAATGTTTGATTACATTCAATACTCAAACACCAATTCAAACACCATTACACCTTCCCACTACCAAATTCGAGATGTTTCCATCCCAAACCCCAATCCCTGTCCCAAAACACAACCGAAACAATGTATTTTGTATTGTCTGTTAGAAAGAACTGCTGAACATGCTTACAAAAAAGTATTCATATAGGAAACAGAGTGAAGATTGTTCTATTTTGGCAGGAGCCATTAAGACATTCTATAGAATATCACTAACATGTTGTTAAAGTTTGGGTGATGTGAGCTTTGGTATATAATATATCTGAAAATATGTATATATGCACATATATTTCCCTCTATGATTTGTTGCCTATTATCTGAACTCATCAAATGTGGTGTGGTAATTATCATGAATGGGCAAGGAGTATTTAATAATGTGTCATGTGGCTGCAAAAGTAGCCACGTGGTCCAGGAAAAGTTCACTCATATATGAGGTTTGGCCCAGTGCATGGGGAGTGGCCTTGAGCATGGCAGTGGTTGGGTTGTGGAGGCTTTTGGCTGCCGGAGCTGAGTCCCTTGGGGCAGGGAGGGCTCTTACCTGGCCCCCTGTGGGCGCCCTGGTACAGATAGCCTGGTGAGGGGTCAGGACATTATGCAGTGCTATCTTTTGGAAGTTTTCATTTATAGTCCCTGGGTCTTGAACGTTGATGAGATTACAGGGCACTGGGGACAGTTTGCGAATGTGACTGCCAAGCTACTGGAAAACTGGGGACCTAGGGGAAAGAGGCCCAGTCCTGACCCAAGCGGGCCCATAAGTCTCAGTCATGGGTTCCTGCCTACCTCTCGCTACAGGCCCTAACTGCACCTTTGATCTCTTTTGAGTTTATGGGTCTCTGAAATAAGGCCAACAACTGAGCTTATGTAGCTGAACTGGAGGTGGTTTGTGTGTGTGTGTCCTACATACCTAACTTTTGGCCATTTAATTGCTTGGTAAACTTGGTCCCAAGTTATTGGGGTGTGGCCAAAGGCACAGCAGCAATTTTGGGGTATCTGGAAGTCTGAAGGCCCCATCAGGCTGCTGATGCACTTGCCCCACAGGTACAGGTTGACCTGTGGCGGCACCATAGCCCCACAGGCTTGTCTTTTTAACCGTCTTCCTATATCCATACAAAAAGCAATTGCTCTGAAATAGCTAACCATGCAGCGGACATTAAGGAGAATAAAAAGGCAATACTTACAAGTCAGAGTCTGATTAGGAGACAAATGTAATTGACAGGTTGAGGGGCAATCAACAAACACAAGTTCCCAGCAGCCAGGGAGGAAAGGCAAAGCAACGCTATCCTACACTAGCCTGCCTGTTCCAACTTGGGATGAGGAGTCAGAAGGTGTGGGCACTGGCTGTAACCAGGTTACCTGCGGTCCTTCTGCAGCACCAGAGTGTACCTGAGCTGTACCAGAGCAGCTGGAGGGGTCAGCAACCACTGTGTGTGGGGAAGGGGGGCATATATAGTGGGAAAGAAAGAAAAGTATATTGTACTTATATATATATATATTTGTTTTGATTTTTGTTTTGGGGTCATTTCTGACTGTGCTCAGGGCAATTTAAAAAAAACCCAAACCCTTGAAAAGCCTTATAGAAACAACTTTTGCAAAAATATTGTTTAATCCATGACGGTCTGGCTCAGGAAAAGAACTCCGAGTCAAACTTTCATTGACTGGAGATTCTTATTTTTCAGATTACAAAGGTTGATAGCCCAACATTTACTTTGGAGAAACCAAGACTTCACATGTAAATGGGTTGAAAGAATTGTCACCTAGACTATGACCAACCTTTCCTTTTGTTTTCTTTTTGTTTCTGGGTCACACCTCGCAATGAGCTCAGGACTTATTCCTGGCTCTGCACTCAGGAATTGCTCCTGGGGGTGCTCAGGTGATGCCAGGGTTAGGACCCAGGTTGGCCTTGTGCAAGGCAATGTCCTGCCCGCTATGTTATCCCCATGCTTCTCTCCCTTTTAAACTAAAGTTCTTTTTCTTTTGGCCACACTGGGCTGTGCTCAAGGCTTATTCCTGGCTTTGGTTCAGGGATCACTCCTGGTGGGTCTTGGGTGCCGTTAGTGGTGCCAGGCACCCTAGCCGGGTCAGCTATGGTTGAGTCAAGCGCCGTCACTGATGTGCTATTGCTCTGGTTTAGGACCCCTTCTTGGAGGTAAAATCAACACAAGTGTTACAACATAACTCACTCACCAAAATTTGACAATTAACCCGAGCTAATAACAGGGTTAGTAAGACACTGCTAGCACATAAGTCTTGGAGCAGTGCTTCCCTTGATGGATCCTAAGAATAAGGATTGCCCCCCCGCCATAGCCTTTTTTAGAAACCTTAAATTATAAATCAAAGAACTTTTATTTATTTTTTATTTTATTTTTTTGCTTTATGGGTCACACCCGGCGATGCACAGGGGATACTCCTGGCTCATGCACTCAGGAATCACTCCTGGCAGTGCTCAGGGGACCATAGGGGATGCTGGGAATCGAACCCAGGTCGATTGCGTGCAAGGCAAACGCCCTACCCGCTGTGCTATCGCTCCAGCCCCTCAAAGAACTTTTAAGTATTACATACTTTCTAACATGGCTTTCACAAAAGTACAACTCCATCCTAAAAACCAGAATGTCAAGACTGAAAGAAGTGCTCCAGCTTAGGACAGGTCATGCCAACAGCATTTTCCCAGTAATATCCTGGTTCACATAATTTCTCCAAATGACAATTATCTAGAGAGACTCCAGTAGAGTACTATCAAATGCCAGCGATTCATTCCAAGTTTGAAAATAGCTATTGAGGAAAACAATTTGGCTGGAAATTGCAGTTAATGTGTAGTGCTTTCAAGATAAGAGCTTGGTATCAACAGACACCTAAGAAACATTCTCACACAGAGAAAGAATTGACCAATGTAATTCAAGCAGTCATTGGAGGAGAAATTTTACAAAAGAAATGGAGGGTCTTTTGTGTATATGTCAAAGCGTTAAGAGCTCTTCTTTTCAGTAAATATTGTCAAACTTCAAATAAAACCAAATGAAATCATCAAGACTGCTATCTTTTAGATGGTCTATGAATGTATTGCCTCAAACTGTGAACATATACAGTGGGAAAGAAAGAAATATATGGTATATGTGTGTATATTCATATTTATACATATATACATATATGCATGTGTGTGCATGTGTTTTGATTTTTGTTTTCGGGTCAATTCTGGTCAATTCATCAATAGCATGGCCAGCATGCTATTGGCTCTGTGCTTAGAGATAACTACTGGCAGTGTTCAGGGGTCTCTGTGTGGTATAGGTGATCTAATCCTGGTCAGCTGTGTGGAAGAAAATCTCCCTACCCACTGTACTATCTCTCAGGCTCATATATATTTCTATTACAATTATTCAAATTATATATAACATATTTAAAATGCAGTTAACAAGAAAAATATTTGTCCAGCATCTCTCTTCAAAAACTCCTGATTTCTCAGGGGAATCCACTTCTGTTCTTTTCTGACATTGTCACTATATATTTAACAGAATGTTATAATTGTATGATATGTGTTTAGCTATTCAATATTTAGTTAAAGAAATTCAGCTCTTTTATATGCATCCAATACTAATTGGGCAGTATATTGTATTTATATATATTTTTATTTTTATGAATACTTACTAAAATATTACGTATAATTAAGTTATTCCTCCATATTTCAGTAGAACTCTAAAGTTCTTTCCATGTACTAAAATAGCAGTTGTCTTTTGTCTCTTTTAAGAATTATTTCTTAGAAACCATTCTTTTGATCTAATTTGCATCACTTCCTATCTTTGCCACTTTGCATTTGGAGTTCTAAGACTTTCCTTTTTGGGCCAGGAGTTATTATTATTATTTTTTTGTCTTTTCTCTGTTGAATGTTCTATATCTTAGACATCCTGTTTAAATTTTTTTAAATTCACACACAGCTGATTTATACGCACTATAGGAGCAATTTGAGAGGGGTTGTGGCTTTATTAGTGATTTTACTTTCTGAGAATTTCTGAAATTCATTTTTTTTTGGCCTCCCTGGCAGCCTTGATCAGGTACCAGTTTTCTCTACCGGGCAATGTGAATTAATATTTGTTCTTTTTTATGTTTAATTTTCTTATATCACTAATTGATTGCTGCTTCCAATATTGTTCTGTTTTTCCTTATATGTATATATGAATGATTCCCTGTCATTTTACTTCTCGTCACCTGGAAGAAGAAGGTAGCAGCATGTACTGCTATATATATATAATTCAATAGGCTATAATAATCAGAATAATCAGAGAATTCTCGCCAAATTTGGATTACTAGGATCATAGAATGAATAATCTGGTTCCTATATGGGGAGGAGTAGAAGTAGTTGAGGTAAGGAAATGTCGTCAGGTGTTTAGTTGCTGCATTCATTTCTTACTTTAGAAGATCTTATATCTTACTGTTAAGTGTAACATGAAACTTTTTTTGTTGTTTCACTTTTTAGTTTTACTAAACTAAACGGACACTAGATGGCTCTACAAAAGCATATATATTTAGAACATTTAATTTGATGAAAGAATTTGAAAGCATTACAGTCTTACAATTTAAGAAGGACTTACTCCTGGCTCTGTGCTCAGGCATCAGTCCTGGCAGGGTTTGGGGACCAAATGGGCTGCCGGGGATGGAGGTCAGGTCAGTTGTGTGCAGGATAAGCTTATTCACTGTACTATCTACCTATTCGGCTCCTGAACGAGTTCTTCAAATGAGAAAATCCAACTATTTCACTAAGAGTTTTCAGAGAAAACTAGAATTTAGAATTACACATTAAGCCATAAAAAAAAAACCTTGTATGTGATAGCATAGTTTTCATGTCTAAATTAAATGTTTCTGTTGAGTTCCACTTTCAAATATAATAGCAATTATCTTAGTCTTTAACGGATAGATACTTTGTAGATCACTGTCATCCCGTTGCTCATCGATTTGTTCGAGCGGGCACCAGTAACGTCTCTCATTGAGAGACTTATTGTTACTGTTTTTGGCATATCCAATACGCACGGGTAGCTTGCCAGGCTCTGCCGAGCGGGCTCAATACTCTCGGTAGCTTGCCAGGCTCTCCGAGAGGGGCATAGGAATTGAACTCGGGTTGGCCGCGTGAAAGGTGAAGGCCCAACCGCTGTGCTATCGCTACTACATATTTTTTTCTAATTCTTTTTACAGATTTTAAAAAGAGGTTGCACAGGAATTAGCATAAAGGTAGCAGCTACATATTTTAAGTTTAGAATTGGCAAAAGACTTAATTGCTGTCCCTTATTAGTACACTGATTTTAAAATCACAATGTGAGTATAAGGAGAATGTTGCTATTTACTTTCCCTTAGGAGAAAATTATTATGATTAACACTATTATTATTATTCTGTATTTTCAAGAATCTGGTTGAAAGTGCCATGAAATACCAGTGGAGTAATCCTGTGAATAGGAGTAATAGATAATGCCTGAGCATCCCTAGGCCAGAAGGAGAAGCATAGTTGCGGACAGGATGGCTGGAACAGGGATCTGGAAACTGTCTGCTGTCAGGTGGCCTCAGTTCTTGTGCCTGCGTTGGTAGCAGGAGGAATGCTGGACTTCAGACAGCGATCATTTGCCAAGGAATGTAGAAACGTTTCATTGTGTTGGTGTGTGCTGGCTGAGATGTGCCTTTGCTAGAGAAAAAGAATTCTTCAATTTGGAAAAAAACTGGGCTGGAACATTTTCTGTATCAGAGTTTCTTCCCTTTTCCTTATCTCTTTCTTTCTTTCTTTCTTTCTTTCTTTCTTTCTTTCTTTCTTTCTTTCTTTCTTTCTTTCTTTCTTTCTTTCTTTCTTTCTTTCTTTCTTTCCTTCCTTCCTTCCTTCCTTCCTTCCTTCCTTCCTTCCTTCCTTCCTTCCTTCCTTCCTTCCTTTCTTTCTTTCTTTCTTTCTTTCTTTCTTTCTTTCTTTCTTTCTTTCTTTCTTTCTTTCTTTCTTTCTTTCTCTCTCTCTTTCTCTCTCTCTCTTTCTTTCTCTCTCTCTTTCTTTCTCTCTCTTCCTTCCTTCCTCTCTCTCTTCCTTCCTTCCTCTCTCTCTTCCTTCCTTCCTCTCTCCCTCTCTCTTCCTCCCTCCCTCCCTCCCTCCCTCCCTCCCTCCCTCCCTCCCTCCCTCCCTCCTTCCCTCCTTCCCTCCTTCCCTCCTTCCCTCCTTCCCTCCTTCCCTCCTTCCTTCCTTCCTTCCTTCCTTCCTTCCTTCCTTCCTTCCTTCCTTCCTTCCTTCCTTCCTTCCTTCCTTCCTTCCTTCCTTCCTTCCTTCCTTCCTTCCTTCCTGTCATTCGACGCCGGCACACTGGAGTATGATCCCCCCTGCCCCCCGAGGTCGCCGGACTTACTCCCTATGGGAGAGGGAGTGGGAAGGGGAAAAGCTGCTGCCCGGACCCTCTGCTCACCGCGGGATTCCTGCCGCGCCAGCGCCGAGAAAGAACGTGGCAGAGCAGAGCAGGGGAGTCTGGTGGTCAAGCAGTCTCCGTTTATTGACTCTTTCACAGGGTTTTTATGCATACAACCGGGGCGGGGGGAGGCATTCCACGCATGTATCACGCTTATCTCGTCGAGAGCAGTACGGACGCTAGTTAATGATTTGTATTCCCCAGTCTCAGGGCCGGGTGAATAAACTCAGGCAACAGTTAACTGTCACGCCCTCATCTCACTGTCTCCTCAAGCAGAGTGCCCGTGCGGGGAGTGTTGGAGCGAGCCCCTGGGCCCCTGGACACAGGGCCGGCTCTTGCTTCCAGGGGCAGAGGCTTTGGATAAAGTCTCAGGCTGGCCACTGAGACCCAACATCTCCGTCTTTTTGTTTTATATAGGAGCCAGCTGCCGGGGGCTACCCGACAGCCTCACGCTGGGCCTTAGGGGCCTTAGGTTGCCTACTCTGAGTCTTACCCATCTCTGGCTCCCCGACCCAGCGTCTCTCACCAGTGGTGGCTATGTTGCACTTTCTTGCACCCCTTCCATGGACAAACGCACCCAGACCGCATCTCCTGGTGGTGGGTCTGCAAGTCTATCTACTGCATGGCTGAGCTTAACCACCGCCCCAAATCGGGTTCTATCATCTGAACAAGGTGGTTTACAATACATGGCCCAAGTGTTACAAGTCGCAATAGTAAAATGACTGGCCCAGCCAAGGCAGACACAAGCGTGGTAAGCCAGGGTGACATGCCAAACCATCTCAAACCATCCTTCTTGTGCCTCAAGCTCCCTTTTCCATATAGCTGACCCAGCTCGCAATTTGGCCATAGAATCACGTACAACTTTTTTTGTGGTCAGCATAAAAGCAACACTCCTCCCCTAGTGCAGCACACAACCCCCCCCTGCTGCAACAAGAATAAGTCCAGTCCTCTCCTGTTCTGCAACACCACTTCCGACAGGGACTCTGGGACTTCTCGAGATGAGTGATGGAGGTTTCGGTCCTCTCCAGGTCCTCATTGATAGCTGCTCGGAGAGATGAGAATCTGCTCTGCTGGGTTGTGAGTGAAGCGATACCAGTCCCTGCTCCTGCCAGTCCAATTCCAAACAGCGTGGCTATAGTCAGAGAGGATATCACCTCCCTCTTCCAAATGTGCTGAAGGGTTACCTGTGGGGGTTAAAGAATCTCCTTCTTAGAAGAGGAGATAGGGAAGCACAGTGACCATCACATAAAATTCATTTAGTTCCATGTTGAAAACATTGATTTTCAATTATCTAAGAGCACTGTAACAGGAGTCTGGATACTAGAACAATTCTGTAAATATACTTTAAAGAGTTTTTATAGCAATATAATTTGATTACAGTTTCTTTTCCTCAACACACAACCTCAAACTTCCTTTACATCCATTATGTCCTGCAACTTTTCCACTTCAAAACCAACTACACTTTGACAGGATAGCTCTCCTACTTCTCACTGATGATATCTCCATCTATTATTTTTCTGACTTAAGGCATATATCTATATTCCTTATAGTCATCCCACAAGTTTAAACTGGACTTGGTACAACATGATCTCACAAGTTTGGACACAAGTCAACAATCATCTTATTTAACATGATAAAACTATTCTGCAGTACCATTTCACAAGCATTACATCAGTTCTGTAGATTTTCAAAAAGTTTTAAAGATGCTCACAACTAAAGTTCTTACAACATATATTCACTGGGCAAAAGTTCACTTTACATTAGCAATTAAGCGGAGACATCTTTAGAATTCTGATTTCTAGGAAAACACAGATATAAGGATTAAACACTCATAGATTATCATGAAAAAAAAGATAAAACACTCATAGTTTATCATGTGTGCAAAGTTCTCTGACGATCAGGATTAGATTGATACAGTAAATCCCAGACTAAGTCCTCAGGCCACGTTCAGCTTGTCCTTCCCCATGAGGGTCCCGTGTCCCTGACTCTTCCTCAGATTTCTTTGTGACTTCCAGCTGAAATCTGTTCTGCGCTAAAGTTTGGAGGGTTGTGAAGTCTCAGGTGGTCTGGGGATTGAGCCAGGAGCATGAATTTTACTCCAGATGAGGCTGTAGCAGGACCCAGAGTGAATTAGTAGGTCTATCATCTGTTAAAATATAAGCATTAGACGTTTCCTTCTATAAGGTTTCCCAGTATTTTTTTAATAGTTTATTTTTAATTAGTGAGTCAACGTGAGGGTACAGTTACAAATTTATACATTTTTGTGCTCATGTTTCCCCCATACAAAGTTTGATAACCCATCCCTTCACCAGTGCCCATTCTCCACCACCAGTAAACCCAGCGTCTCTCCCAGCCTCCCCAGTCCTGTCTCCCCCCACCCCACCCTGCCACTATGGCAGGGTATTCCCTTTTGATCTCTCTCTCTGATTAGGTGTTGTGGTTTGCAATAAAGGTGTTCAGTGGCCATTGTGTTCAGTCTCTAGTCTATATCTGGCACGCATCACCCTTCCCCCGCATGACCTCCTACCACATTTTACTTGGTGTTCCCTTCTCTGAGTTGCCCAGAATGAGAGACCAGCCTCCAAGCGATGGGGACAACCTCCTGGTACTTATTTATACTAATCTTGGGTGTTAGTTTTATAGTCTATTATTCTATGCTCCACAGATGAGTGCAATCTTTCTATGTCTGTCTCTCTTTTTCTGACTCATTTCACTTAGCATGATACTTTCCATGCTGATCCACTTAAATGCAAACGTCATGACCTCATTTTTTCTAACAGCTGCATAGTATTCCATTGTATAGATATGCCAGAGTTTCTTCAACCAGTCATCTGTTCTAGGGCAATCGGGTTTTTTCCAGATTCTGGCTATTGTAAACAGTGCTGCGATGAACATATAAGTGCAGATGTCATTTCGACTATACTTTTTGGCTTTTCTTGGATATATTCCCAGCAGTGGTATTGCTGGGTCAAATGGGAGCTCAACCTCTAGTTTTTTGAGAATCGTCCATATTGTTTTCCAAAAGGGCTGAACTAGTCGGCATTCCCACCAACAGTGTAGTATTTTTTTTCTTTTTCTTTTTCTTTTTTCTTTTTGGGTCACACCCGGCAATGCACAGTGGTTACTCCTGGCTCTGTACTCAGGAATCACCCCTGTTGGTGGTCAGAGGACCATATGGGATGCTGGGAATCAAACCCAGGTCGCCCGCATGCAAGGCAAATGCCCTAACCGCTGTACTATTGCTCCAGCCCCCCTTTTTTTTCTTTTAATGCAAATATAAGAATCAATTGTTTCCCAAGCCTTTCTCATTTACAAAGGTGCAAGGACCAAATACCTGTAAGAGTTAGCAAGTCTTATCTGCTGAGCAGAAGTGTGATCAGAACTCCTTGTTGAGGCTAGGGTGGGTCTGGATATCCAGTGTAACTGAGGCAGAGCTTGCTGAGCTGGGAATACAGGGGGATGGGCAGACCCAGGGGAAATATTTAAAAACTCTCAGGCTGACACCTGAGATTTACCCCTTATAATACAGAGCCGTATGCTAAGTAGCTTTAAAAATTTTAGTTACCAGAAGTCTCAGAGATCAAATAAAACACAGGCATGATAAGTTTTGCAACCAATTTTGCAACTCTAGAAAATCATATTTTAAACTGAAGCATTACTCTGTGAACCTGTTTCCATGTATCATAATTATTTCAATTCACAACATTCTCTAGGTCAAATAATCCGAATAATTGGATTAGAATCCAATGCAGATACAATATGTACATTGGTATAACAGCATAAGACCTTTAGACCCTCAATTTTTATGAAGCATGGGAAAACCCTCTTTGACTTAATTTCGATAGTTCGTGTACCTTAGTTATTTCAAATCATAAGCTATCTACACCAGATACTTTTATTATTATTTTTTTTAATTTTTTTTATTGAGTCACCATGTGGAAAGTTACAAAGTTTTCAGGTTTAAGTCTCAGTTATACAATGCTCGAACACCCATCCCTTCACCAGTGCACACATTCCACCACCAAGAATCACAGTATAGCTCCACCCTGCACCCCCACACCCCTAGCCCCCAAACACCCCAGCTCCCCCACCCTTAGCCCGCCCCCGCCTGTGTAACTAATAAATTTCACTTTACTTTCACTTTTATTGCATTCAATATTTCAACAAAACTCAATATTATTGTTTGGAGAGTCTCTCCCCTAAAGTCGGACCTGCTGAAAAGGAAGCATTAGATAATTTGTTTTCCATTGCTGAGAATGAAGAGGTATGAGGTCGAGTGACTGCACCTAGTGGCCTCACGGTTTTGGGTTTCTGTATTTTAGTATTTTAGTAACTAAGTCCAGAGAGATTTCTGCCAGAAGTTGCATCATTGCCAACTTGTACTTCTCAGTTACAGTATATTCCACATATGATTGCAATCTTTCTATGTCTGTCTCTTTCTTTCTGGTTTCGATGTCATTAATTTCTGCTCTAATTTTTATTATTTCTTTCCTTCGGTCTGGTTTGGGGTCCTTTCTCTGGTCCTTTTCTAGGGTCTTGAGTCGTGAAGTCAAGCTATCTATGTGGGTCCTTACTTCCTTCCTGAGGAATGCTTGGAGAGCTATAAATTTTCCCCTTAACACGGCTTTAGCTGCGTCCCATAGGTTTTGGTAGCTCGTGTCTTCATTCTCATTTGTTTCTAAGTATCTTTTGATTTCTTCCTTGATTTCCTTCTTGACCCACTCATTGTTCAACATGGAATTGTTTAATTTCCAGGTGTTTGATTTGATTTTCCGTATTTGTGGGTGGTTAGCTTCTATCTTCAGCGCATTGTGGTCTGAAAAGATGGTTGATACAATTTCTATTTTTCCGATTCTATTGAGGTATGTTCTGGGGCCCAGTACATGGTCTATTTTTGAAAATGTTCCATGTGCACTGGAAAAGAATGTGTATTCTTTCTTTTTGGGGTGTAAGGCCCTGTATAGGTCTATTAGGCCTCTCTCTTCAATTTCTTCATTCAGAGTCAGTGTTTCCTTGTTGAGTTTTGTTCTTGTGGATCTATCTAGAGGTGATAAGGCCATATTGAAGTCTCCGACTACAATTGTGCTGTTAGTGATGTCCTCTTTGAAGTCTGTTAGGAGTCGTTTTAAATATTTAGCCGGTCGTTTGTTAGGAGCATATACGTTTAAGAGTGTGATTTCTTCCTGTTGTACATATCCCTTGATAAACAGAAAATGACCTTCGCTGTCCCTTTTGATCTTTTTCATCCTGAAATCTATGTTGTCGGATACCAGGATGGCCACTCCAGCTTTTTTAAGGGGGTTGTTTGCTTGGAGGATTGTTTTCCATCCTTTGACTTTGAGTCTATGTTTACTCTGTTTGTTCAGGTGTGTTTCTTGCAGGCAACAGAATGTTGGGTCTAATTTCCGGATCCATTTAGCCACTCTGTGTCTTTTGATAGGTGCATTTAGGCCATTGACATTGAGAGAGATTATTGTGATGTGGTTTTGTGTCATCTTTCTGTGGGATTTGTTGTTCTTATGGGGCTCCTCCTTGTCTTACAGTAGCCCCTTTAGACCTTCTTTCAAGATTGGTTTTGAGTCTATGAAGTTCCTGAGCTGTTGTTTATCCGAGAAATAGTGTATGGTTCCTTCGAGTTTGAGTGAGAGTTTAGCCGGATAAAGTATTCTTGGTGAGGCATTCATTTCGTTGAGTTTTTTCACTATGTCCCACCATTGTCTTCGGGCTCGGAGGGTTTCTTCTGACAGATCGGCCGTAAATCTGAGGGGTGCTCCTTTGTATGTGATTTCCCTCTTTGACCTTGCTACTTGTAGAATTGTGTCTCTATCTACAGCATCCGCCATTCTGACTATGATATGCCTTGGAGTCTTTTTATTTGGGTCTCTTTTTGCTGGCACTCTTCGGACTTCTTGTATCTGGACACCTGCCTTCTCCAGCTCTGGGAATTTATTAGTGATGATGTCTTTGACTATGTTTTTTTCATTGGGGTTACTTCCCTGTGGTTCTGGTACTCCAATGATTCTTATGTTGTTCCTCTTGAAGTCATCCCCCAGGGCTCTGATTCGCTCTATAGCCATTTTGAGGTCTTTCGCCATTATTTGTTGCTGTCTGTAAGCTTTCTGCAGCTCATCCTCAAGCTCGCTGATTCTGTCTTCGGCTGTAGTCATTCTGCTGTTGAGGGCATCTAGTGAGATTTTTATTTCATCTACCGATTGCTTTATTTGTGAGACTTCCGTTCGAAGGTTTGAAATTTCTGCTCTCATTTCTGCTCTCATTTCTTCCTGTATTTTCTTGGTAGACCGTTCCAGCGCTTGATTCATCTCCTCCCTTAATTTATTGGATGTCTGTTCCATAGTTGCTTGGAGTAGGTCGACTCTCCTCCATATTTCCTCTCTGAATTGTTTATCTGAGAGGTCGTAGATGTTGGGAGACTCTTTTGAGGTTTCTAGTATCTTTTCTTCTCCCTCTCTTCGTGGAGGGGATTTTCGCTGTTTCTTCATATTGACACGGAAGTGCAGAGTTGGAACCTTGTAGTTATTTATTCCTCTTCCTTTTTGTGGGAAGAAGGGGCTCCGATTGTGCTAAACTTCCCTTATTCACTGATAGCTTTTATACTGTCAGCCTAAGCTAATGGCTATTTTGCGTAAATGTTTGAGATCGCAAAAGTGAGTTTTCAAAGGAATACACAGTACGGATTGAGCTGAGGTAGCAAAGAATAACTGCGGCCGCGTTAGCATTGGCCGCTCTGAGAGGAGGCCACGCCCACTTTAGACCACGCCCACTAAGACACAGGCCACGCCCCCAGTGTCTTCCTGTTGATGGGGGGGACGTGCGCAGTTACAAGCCGGTTCGGGAGACGGGGTGCGCCGGGCGAGCAGGGAGTGACTTCAGAAACTCGGGAGACAAAGACGGCAGCGGGAAGTGGGGGAAAGGGAGGGCCTCAGGGAGTTCTTTGAAGGAATGAATTCTATCAATTGTGGCCAAAGGAGAAGGCATGGAATGGTAAAAAAAAAAAAATAACTGCGGCCGCATTAGCGGCCGCCACTCCGGAAAGAGGCCACGCCCACTTTTTAGGCCACGCCCCCTGAGATGAGGACACGCCCCTAAGCAGCAGAGTGGGGATTGGTCAGGATCGGACGGCGGCGGCGGAAAGGTGCCAGGCAGGGGCTTCAGGAGAAGCCCCGAGCCGCGGCGGGCAGGGGGCGGGGAGGGGGCTTCCTGTCTCTTTCTTTCTGACTCATTTCACTCAACATGATACTTAACATGTTGATCCATTTATATGCAAATTTCATGACTTCATGTTTTCTGACAGCTACATAGTATTCCATTGTGTAGATGTACCAGAGTTTCTTTAACCAGTCATCTGTTTTGGGGCACTCTAGTGCTTTCCAGATTCTGGCTATTGTAAACAGTGCTGCAATGAACATAGAAATGCAGATGCCATCTCTACTACACCCTTTTGCCTCTCCGGGATATATTCCCAGGAGTGGTATTGCTGGGTCAAATGGAAGCTCAATTTTTAATTTTTTGAGAATCGTCCATATTGTTTTCCAAAAGGGCTGAACCAGTCGGCATTCCCACCAGCATGAAGAAGAGTCCCTTTCTCCCCACATCCACGCCAACACTGGTTGTTTTTGTTTTTTGGGATGTGGGCCAGTCTCTGTGGTGTGAGATGATATCTCATGGTTGTTTTGATCTGCATCTCCCTGATGATTAGTGATGTTGAACATTTTCTCATGTGCCTCTGAGCCATTCGGATTTATTCTTTGGGAAAGTTTCTGTTCATTTCATCACCCCATTTTTTGATCAGGTTGGCAGTTTTCTTCTTGTGGAGTTCAACTAGTGCATTGTATATCCTTGTTATCAACCCTTTATCGGATGGGTACTGTGTAAATATCCTTTCCCATTCTGTAGATTGTCTTTGTAGTTTGGTCACTGTTTCTCTTGAGGTGCAGAAGCTTCTTAATTTGAGATAGTCCCATTTATTTATCTCTGTTTTCACTTGCTTGGCCAGTGGCGTGTCAGCTTTGAAGATACCTTTGGCTTCAATGTTGTGGAGGGTTTTGCCGACCTTGTCTTCAATGTACCTTAGGGATTCTACACCAGATACTTTTTAACAATTCCATGATACAAACATATTTTCAGACACAGAAAAAGGCCTTTGGTTCCTACCAAACTTTTAGGTATCAGCATAGAAAACATTTTCACTGCCGCTGTTTGTGGAAGCATAAGAACACTTTATTTCAATGGCTGTTGTACCTCTTGTTCCTAGAGTGGCCTTAACTTTTCATTAAAGTTGACTGAGGCTAGCATGAAGCTAGTAAGATAAAGCCTTGCATTCTTTGTACTCTTATCTCACTTTAGTTTCAGACTCTAGCTTTGCAGCTTTTCCTAGATAGTGCAGATCCTGAAGTTCAAAAGAATTTCAACTCTTAATGACTATTAATGTTCTACCAATAAGAACTTTAGGTTGAGAGTTTCAATTTCTCTGTAAGTGCCACGTTCTGATTAAAAGTCTATGTTTAAACCTGGTCTAACAAATTCCCAAAATACCTAGACCTTTTAAATTGCCGGGCTGTACGTCGCTCTGACCTCTCTTGATAATTTTGCTTGCCCAGAATTTCTACTGCTGACTTCTAAGTGGCTCTAACACTCGAGTGTTCTACACAGACAGACAGACAGACAGATAGACAGACAGACAGACAGATAGACAGATAATAAATTGACTAGAAACACCACACACACATGTACACACGTCTGCAGTTGATCAATCGATTTGACCCTTCAAAAATGGCAGGGAGAAAATTGATAGACTGAGAAAGGAAGGAGCAGTCCCCAGGGTAAAGTAAACCCTGTTGGCTGATTGGGAACATTGTTCCCCGTTTCCCAGTCTGACCAGCCAGCTTCCTTCTTTAAAAAAAAAAAGGGGTCAAAAAGCATTTATGTTGGTATAAGCTGGTAAAACTTTTTAAAAGTTGTTGAAACCTAAGGTGGTCATATGGTAGCATTTTTCTTTCTTGGTCAAGGCTAGTTCTGTGGCAGGGAGGTGGTATCTCCTTATCAGACCGGGGGATAGGCTGCCTTAGTGACACACTTCTTTGTTTCTGATATCAAACAGTTAATCATAAGATCTTGCATTTTCCACTCCCCTGAGGCTTTTCATGTCAGACACAGGGGTGTTCCAGGGACCAGCTGACTGCCTGAGACGCCCCTGGGGTCAGGGCCTATCAGGTTAGTCTCTAATCCTCTAACAATTTGTGGGCAAATGAACCCCATGTTCCCGGTGGGGTCTACCCACTAGACCAGATCAGTGGTCTCGAGGGTCAGCTGTCCTCCTCCTATCCCTTTGACCCCTGGCCCTGCTCTCAGGTCCCATTCTGGGAGGACCTCCTCAATCCTAATCATAGTCCTATCTGCGGCTGAATCCAGCTGCCCTTTGAACTCCTTGCTGTCCAGCAGTACGGTTGTCTTTGGTCGAATCCCCCTGACAATGGGAAAGCTCCAATGTACATTGGGGTCTTGCCCCCTTCTGTTAACGAGCTTGGGGGTTGCCCCTCCTGTAGTTCATTCTGAATCTGTAAGGCTGCGGCCAGCACCTGGGTCTGCTGCGTAGGGAACCCTAAATCTTGGGTAGCACATGTCCAATTATCTATGGGGCCGGTTTTCATGCCCATGCAAGCAGTCCTATGCTCTGTAGTCGTCCTATACCAACAGTGATAAACTGATCTCTCAGCTGCGCTAGGGGAAACTTGTGCTCCATGCTCTTTTGGACCTTGTCAACAAAGGTTAAGAGGTCTTCCCCTATCTTTTATCGCATTCCACCTGGGGGTGCCTCAGTGGGACCCTTCCTGAGCTTCCACCAGGTTGATAATGCCAAGGTCTGGGATGGCAGCCTGCTGGAGGCCTGTGTTCTACTGATCTACTGTCCCTGACAATTGCCCATATGTTATGGGGATGGGGGTTGGGCAGCAGCATTGCGATCTGCCTGCGTGTGGCATTCTTCCTTAAAGAAAGTGCCCCATCTTATGAACTGGGTGCTGGGGAGCTCTGCTCGACAAAGGGCTCTCCAGTCTGCAGTGGTGCAGGGCTGATGGGCTGGCCCCTGGAGGATGGTATCAGTGCACAGGGATTTGGGTCCATCCTCAGCCACTGCCTTTTTTAAACTCTTTCAAGTCCCCAGGTTCCCAAGGATACCAAGCTCCAGATCGGGCTCCCCCTGGGTTGAGATTGACCAGAAAGGCCCAGAGGGGTTTCTAGTATCCTTCTCCAGTCTCGGGTCAAAAAAGGGAGCAGAGGCCCCTTCTGGAGGGACTGTGGTGGGAGTGTGTTCAGATCTGTCTCCCCCCAAAATCTCTTCAACTATTTCATCCTCTATATCCTGACCGGTGAAGGGCGGTCCTAAAATGACTGTTTGCTTAGTATTTGGAGAGATGCACTCTCTTTCCTCCTGGAAGCACGCTTTTAGGGCTGCTACAGTCTCATGCAAACCTGGGTGGGATTTTTTTTCAGCCTGTTCTATAACAATCGTCTCTATCTGGTCCAAGGTGTCCCACGAGAAGAGGTCCCCCAGTGGGAACCCAAGGAGCCACATCAAGAATAGTGTCCTAAATCTTAGCTGCCCTATCCTCAGAAAACTCTAGGCCCCGGCTCATTAGCAGATAATGCAAAGTTTTCAGAGCCGGGTGATGCACCTTCTGAATGGAGTTGCCCATATATTGGGGAATCTAGTGGGGTCGAGAAGGTCAGGATAGATGGTGGTTCTGCTAGGGGCAAAGGAAAGAAAACAGAGGAGAGGCTCAGCAGGGTCTGCAATAAATGGTGACAAACGGAATGCTTGTTAACGAGTGCCTGACCTTCTCACAGTTTTTCTCTGCGGGGGTTGTGAGTTTATCTCGGACTCCTGGCTGTGACCCCCTTATCCTATCACGGGAGTCTTCCAGTGGCGGGCACCCTGATGTCATTTAAGTGCTGACAGGGGTTTTTATGCACACAATGAGGTGGGGGGCAGCATTCCACACATGTATCATGCTTATCTCGTCGAGTTCAGTACAGATGTTAGTTAATGATTTGTATTCCCCAATCTCAGGGCCGGGTTAATCAGCTCAGGCAACTGTTAACTGTCATGCTCTCATCCCATTATCTTCTCAACCAGAGTGCCTGTGTGTGGAGTGCTGGAGCAAGCCCCTGGGCCCCTGTACACAGGGCCGGCTCTTGCTTTCAGGGGCAGGGGCTTTGGTCAAAGTCTTAGGCTGGCTGCTGAGACCCCAACACCTTCCTTCCTTCCTTCCTTCCTTCCTTCCTTCCTTCCTTCCTTCCTTCCTTCCTTCCTTCCTTCCTTCCTTCCTTCCTTCCTTCCTTCCTTCCTTCCTTCCTTCCTTCCTTCCTTCCTTCCTTCCTTCCTTCCTTCCTTCCTTCCTTCCTCCCTTCCTCCCTTCCTCCCTTCCTCCCTTCCTCCCTTCCTCCCTTCCTCCCTTCCTCCCTTCCTCCCTTCCTCCCTTCCTCCCTCTCTTCCTCTCTTTCACCTTCTCTCTTCTTTTGTATTCTGGTTGAATACTTTAGTGACCTGGGATATAATGAGTGGTCATTAGTCTAATATACTTCTAAAAAACAGAGTTGATAAACTCCTGGGTTAAATAAAGATTTATTCAAACATGATTTAATTAAGAATACCTAACCGTAGTTAGACATTTTATGGTTTTTAGCCTTATCTTAATGCAATACCCACAACTTATGTGATTATAAAAATCACCTTATAATCCATGATTATAAAAATCTGTATTTAAATACACTTATATCCATATTTCTATCTTTGAGATATGTTCATTTAGTCTTTATACAGAAGTCATAATCATGCCTGTAGATTTTTTGTTTTATTTGCAGTGATGTGTTGGAGTCACACCTAGTGGTGCTCATGGGTTACTCTTGGCTGCACTGGGGGGGGGCATCCCTGGCCTCGGGTGTCCACAGGGTCCCCTCCAAAACACCCCCAACCCCACCCTCTGCCCTTGCTGAGCTCAGTTCTGTAAACCAGTTCTCAGTTTTTCCAGTTTCTTCTAATCTTAAAAGTCTATGTTTCTTCTTAAATACCACCATGAGCTGAGTTTGAAGAGTGTCAAGGAGAGATAAGAAAAAAGGAGGAAGGAAAGAGGGAAGGGGATCGGGGAGAAGAGACAGAGGAGAAGCAATGGGGCCGGGTCAGGGGATTAGGTATGAAGGTGATGTTAGGGAACGATGGAGCTAAAGAGCCAATCCACAGCGTCAACATCCCTGAAATCAAGAGACCCAAACTTTTAACAGTCCAGCTTAGAAAGGCGCCTGTCCACAGGGCAGGGGGGAGGGGTGTGCGTGTGTGTAGAAATATGGGAGGGAACCTGGGAGCAATAGCGGAGGGGAGTTGGCACTGGTGGTGGGATTGGTGCGACAATATTGAGTGTCTAAAACTCAATGATGAACAACTCTGTCAATCATGATGCTTTTATAAAAAAAATCAACAAGGTTACTCATTATTTTAATGAGTTGAATTAATTATTATTTTATTTTTTTCTTTATGGGACATACTCTGCAGTGCTCAAGGCTTACTTCTGGCTCTGCACTCAGTGGTCGTTCCTGGTGGGGCTGAGGGAAACATACGGGGTGCTGGGGATTGAACCGCATGCAAGGCAAGTGTCCTACCTGCTGTTCTACCTCTGTGGGCCTTCGTCATTTTAATTTCAATTTAAAATGTGATGTATGTCTTTTTCTTAGCTTCTTCGGTGTTATATATGAACTTTTCTTTTTTTTAATTCTTAAAGTTTTACTGAATCACCGTGAGATAGTTACAAGCTTTCATGTTTGGGTTACAGTCTCACAATGATCAAACACCCATCCCTCCACCAGTTCACATTCCCCACCACCAATATCCCGGGTATACCCCCCACCCCTTTCCCACCATCCCCCTGTCTCTATGGTAGACAATATTCCCCATACTCTTTCTCTACATTTGGGCATTAGAGCTTGCAACACAGACACTGAGAGGTCAACATGTTTGGTCCATTATCTAGTTTCGGCATGCATCTCCCATCCCGACTGATTCCTCCAGCCATCATTTTCTTAGTGATCCCTTCTCTATTCCAGCTGCTTTCTCCCCTCTGCTCATGAAACAGTCTTCTAGCTATGGGGGAATTCCCCTGGCCCTTGTATCTACTGTCCTTGGATGTCAGCCTCATGTGATGCTACCCTACACTTCACAAATGAGTGCAGTCCCTCTATGTCTGTCTCTTTCTTTCTGACTCATTTCACTCAACATGATACTCTCCATGTTTATCCACTTATAAGCAAATTTTATGACTTTATCTCTCCTAACAGGTGCATAGTATTTCATTGTGTAGATGTACCAAAGTTTCTTTAACCAGTCATCTGTTTTAGGGCACTCGGGTTGTTTCTATATATTGGCTATTGTGAACAGGGATGCAATGAATATATAGGTACAGATGTCATTTCTACTCTGCTCTTTTGCATCCTCAGGATATATTCCCAGAAGTGGTATTGTGGGGTCATATGGAAGCTCAATTTATAGTTTTTGAAGGACTATCCATATTGTTTTCCAGAAAGGCTGGACCAGTCGGCATTCCCACCAACAGTGAAGGAGCGTCCCTTTTTCCCCACATCCACGCCAGCACTGGTTGCTTTTGTTCTTTTGAATGTGTGCCAGTCTCTGTGGTGTGAGATGATATCTCATTGTTGTTTTGATTTGCATCTCCCTGATGACTAGGGATGTGGAGCATTTTTTCATGTGCCTTTGGGCCATTTGTATTTCTTTTTTGAGGAAACTTCTGTTCATTTCTTCTCCCCATTTTTTGATGGGGTTGGAGGTTTTTTTCTTATACAATTCCACAAGTATCTTGTATATCCTGGATATTAATCCCTTATCAAATGGGTATTGGGTGAATATTCTTTCCCATTCTGTGGGCTCTTTCTGTATTTTGGTCACTGTTTCTTTTGAAGTGCAGAAGCTTCTGAGTTTGATGTAGCCACATTTGTTTATATTTGCTTCCACTTGCATGGTCAGTGCTGTTTCATCCTTAAAGATGCTTTTAGCTTCAATGTCAGGGAGTTCTGCCTACATTTTCTTCTATGAACCTTATAGATTCATGTCTGATATTGGGGTCTTTAATCCACTTTGATCTGATTTTGTGCCTGGCATCAGACAGAGGTCAGAGTTCAGTTTTTTTGCAGGTAGCTATCCAGTTTTCCCAGCACCACTCGTTGAAGAGGCTTTCCTTGTTTCACTTTGCATCTCTTGCTCCTTTGTCAAAGATTAAGTGGCCATATATTTGGGGGTCTGTGACAGGATATTCAACTATGCTCCATTGGTCTGCAGGTCTGTTTTTTATCTCAATACCATGCTGTTTTAAATACTGTTGCTTTGTAGTAGAGTTTGAAGTTGGGGAAGGTGACACCACCCATCTTCTTTTTTCCAAGTATTGCTTTAGCTATTAGTAGGGGTTTATTGTTCCATATAAATTTCATGAGTGTTTTGTCTATTTCTTTGAAAATGTCATGGGTATCCTGATAGGGACTGCATTAAATTTGTATAGTGCTTTGGGCAGTACTTTTCTTATAGAGCACACCACACGGCAGTTACTTGAAGGGGTGATACTAAAAATATTTACTAATCATTTTGTATAGAAATTAGCATGTTAGAAGAAACAGTTACAGATGATGGAAGCTCAAATAGTGCTTGCTATTTGAATATTAATTTTTATGGCATGCATGTCCGACTTGCCTCGAAACTGTTACTAAGAGCAGAAATAGTATATTTCTAATTTGGGATCTCAAGTTATTTGGTTGTATTTGCCTTATGATAGGCACCTAAATACTATTAAAAAAATCTCTTTCTTGGGGTAGAGGCACATTCAGTGGTGCTCAGGAATAACTCCTGTCAGTGTCAGGTGGAACACAGGTCAGCTGTACAGAGGGCAAGCACCTTAATCAGCATACTGTGTCTCTGGTCCCTCAGTCACCATATTTTAGATGAATAAACAACTTTCAATTTTTTGAAAATTGAACATTTGACATGTGTATGTGCTCAGTGCATGTAGTGTGTTGCACAAGCCTGTACGAGAGAAAGAAGGACCTAACACTTCCCATTTTCTTTTGCTTTTTTTGGGTCACACCCAGCGATGCACAGGGTCACTTCTGGCTCTGCACTCAGGAACTACTCCTGGCAGTGCTCAGGGGACCATATGGGATGCTGGGAATCGAACCCATGTCAGCCGCATGCAAGGCAAATGCCCTACCCGCTGTGCTATTGCTCCAATCCCAACACTTCCCATTTTGGAATAAAGCTGTAAACCCTGGGGACTAGCCATGATTCCTCAGGTACTGGAAAATCATTAATTTCCAATGATCTATTATTTCTTCTTTATGGAGTTCATTATAGCATAAAAGTTGAACTACTTAAATTTCTTTTTCTTTCTTCTTTTTTTTTTTAGCAGAGAAGTGTTTCAAGGGCAAAAATCTCATTATTTCTTTAAACTTACTTTATAAGCTATGGAATTTCCAGTTACAGTAAAAAAAAAATAAAAAAGCCAATGTAAGCTTAAGTCTTATCAGCATCTCAGGGCTTTCCTTGCTTAATCTCTTATTGACAGTTTGTTCCGTCTCTGATTATCTAATCATATTGCTTGGCGATTTTGATTCTTCCAAGTCCAGGATGGCTGAGCCATCATTTTGAACTTATCTTGGAAGTAGTTATAAGAAGAAGAAGAAACACTGTGTATCAAAAAAGGAAAAAAAAACACCCAAATATGGGCAAGTCATATTGCTTAAAACTCTTCAAGTAATAAAAATAGTTCTATAATTTATGTAAGCTTTAGTTAGTGCTCTTTTCACCAGAATGCCAGGATTAGGGTGCTGTTAAAATGGTTATGTGAGGGGCTGGAGTGATAGCACAGCGGGTAGGGCGTTTGCCTTGCACGTGGCCGACCCGGGTTTGATCCCCAGCATCCCATATGGTCCCCTGAGCACCACCAGGAGTAACCCCTGTGCATCGCCAGGTGTGACCCAAAAAGCAAAAAAAAAAAAAAAAAGATAAAAAAAAGATAAAAAATGGTTATATGAAGACAGGAGCTCCAAACAAAAGTTTAGAAACTGTGTCTTTTCAATGAGTCTATGTAGCTTTATTCTCTTCAGTTTTGATTGTGTAATGTAAGGTCATTCCACAACAATGATCCTTTTTTTTTTTTTTTTTTTTTTTTTTGCTTTTTGGGTCACACCTGGCGATGCACAGGGTTTACTCCTGGTTTTGCACTCAGGAATTACTTCTGGCGGTGCTCAGGGGACCATATGGGATGCTGGGAATTGAACCCGGGTCGGCCGCGTGCAAGGCAAATGCCCTACCCGCTGTGCTATCACTCCAGCCCCCACAACAATGATTCTTACTCTCTTTGTTGTTGATTGAGTAAACTGAGGTCACTTTACCCATGTTTATTCTTATTATCATATTTAGATATTTTATAATGGAACAATAGCACAATGGGTAGGGCGTTTGCCTTGCATGTGGCCGACTTGGGTTCGATTCCTCTGCCCCTCTTGGAGAGCCCAGCAAGCTACCTGAGAGAATCCTGCCCGCATGCAGAACCTGGCAAGCTACCTGTGGCATATTTGATATGCCCAGAACAGTAGCAACTAGTCTCAAAGTGGAGAGGTTACTGATGCCTGCTGGAGAAAATTGAGCAATGGAATGTCAGTGACACAGTGATAATGGAAACATGTAAATTTTGAAAAGGGTTAAAATATTTTCCCAATCGTATATTGTAATATCTCTTAACTAGAGCCAGTTCTTTGTATTTTGAATTAGTAGCTTGTTTGAGAGCTCAAAGATAGTAAGGAATGTGTCGTGGTGCTTCTAAAATGTGCCCAGGATTTATTGAGAACATCAGTTCTGGAATCCATAGACCAGAATTCAGATCCTGGTCCTCATTGTAGTGATTGAGCACCATGGGACAAGTTACTTTCCCTGGGGATGAGTTTTCTAGTGTTTAAAGTAGGGTATGGTGATATATATACATAGATCCAGAGTTTAATAAAGCACTCGGCATAGGATTTGCAGCATAGTAAGCTTAAAAATAAATATTAGATTGAAAAGTGAAAATGCAATGATAAGAATAGAAACATACAAATTAAACCAGTATTCTCTCCAGCAAAAATATGTGGGTAGCATTTTATTTAGATTTAATTTCTTATGAGTTCTGTTCCTTGACACTGATTGCTTCATCTGTTTTCTCCTCTCTTATACACACCAGCCTGTGATGGCAAATTAACCTTGTGACTCTTCTGGTTATTGCCTACCTTCTTCCACTTCAGTGTTAAAGTCTTCACTTGATTGGCCTCTGATGTCTTAGGTCCTTCCTGCTATGAGATATCCAGCATCTTTCTTGGGAATTTTTATTTTGATTCTTTTTTACTTCTGTTTACACCTCTTGAGTTGCTTCCTCTACTCACACCTTCTCCTCTATTTCTGATCTTCTTTCTCCTTCTAAGGACACCCCTAATGGTTGTAGTGATCCAGCATTTTCTCAAAAATGCCTCTAATAGTAGGTCTTTTGGTGTGGAGTGTGTGTGTGTGTGTGTGTGTGTGTGTATGTGAGAGAGAGAGTGTGTTTTGTGTGGCTTATTGGTGAGGGATTTTAGATGGCTGGGAAGAGAGTATTGGACAGCATAAAAGAGAATACATTATGTTCCCTTCCCCCCCTCCGTCCCCGAAGAATCCTTCCAGCTCCGGGAAAAGATATTTTCCCTCTTCCCTTGAGTTGCCCACTCTCTCCAGAGGCTCCCAATTCATTAATTTCTTTCTAATCAAAGCCTTGGGGCTCCATTTTCTCCCACTCTATTATTTACAACAATCCAGTTTTCTCTCTTTTTCTTAGCCTACTCTGGTCATGAGGATTTGTTTTTCTAAACAAACATTTTCTCCTTAAGAGAAATGAGCTGCTAGTTTTAAAATATTATACCCTTATCATGCTTAAATTAAAGGTAAATAAGCTGCAATCCTTGTTTTGTACAGTGCCAGTTTATTCTCAACAGAGTGATATTTTAAAAATGTGGGCGAGGGTTCCTGAGCAATAGTTCAACAGGTAGGGAATTTGCCTTGCACATGGCCTACCCTGCTCTCGATCCCTGGCATCCCATATGGTGCCCCCAACACTGCTAGGAGTCATTCCTGAGTTCACAGCCAAGAAAACCCCTGAACATGGCCAAGTGTGATCCAAAAAGCAAAAAAAAAAAAAAAAAGGTCAGTTAGGGGCTGGAGAGATAGCACAGCGGGTAGGGCGTTTGCCTTGCACGTGGCCGACCCAGGTTCAAATCCCAGCATCCCATATGGTCCCCTGAGCACCGCCAGGGGTAATTCTTGAGTGCAGAGCCAGGAGTAACCTCTGTGCATCGCCAGGTGTGACCCAAAAAGCAAAAAAAAAAAAAAAAAAGGTCAGTTAACTGGAACCTTCTGTTAAGCTCTCAACACACTGGTAGTAAAAGTCACCAGCTAAACAATGTTTATTAGACCCCGGGGACCTGCTGGATTATCTCTCAGACTCCGTGTCATTCTCCTCTCCCCCTTCATTCACCTCTAGCAGCACTAACGTTTCTACTGTTTTTTGGACTCAAAACCTAACAGCCATATGTTAGCCAAATATATTTCTATTTAGGGCCTTTGCATTTGCTATAAATTCTGCTTGGAATATTGTTCACTGCTACTCTCACACACACACGCATGTGAGCAATATGTATAAAAGGATAAAGGAGTGAGTGTACCATCTCTTGCCACTGTGTTTAGTACTGACCTGAACTTCCAGACATGGCAAAAATGCCATATTATATGGCTGGATCATACAACCTGGAGTGTGAATTGTCATTTTCCTTTCTGTCTCTGTCTCTGTCTCTTGTCTCTGTCTCTTTCTCTCTCTGTGGGCCACATCTGGCAATGCTCAGGGGTTACTCCTGGCTCTGCACCCAGGATTTACTTTTGGTGATGTTTAGGGCACCATAGGGGACACAAGGGATTGAATTCAGGTCAGCAGCATGCAAAGCTGACCCCCTTGGACTATCTCTCCAGCCCCAGAGAGTCAGTTTCCAAAGGATAGAAACTTGATTAATAAAATGTAGGCTGAGAGATGGAGTCAAGCAGGCATATTTTCCTCTTTCTCCACCACCCTTCCTTAATATACGCTTCTACCAAACAAGCATTCTGAGCACAGAGATATCTGAGACATTTCTTTGCAGTTCCTGTCAATTCTGACTAGAAAATTCATATAGTGAATTGCATCACATCTTTCCTTCCCTCGTTTCCTTCTCTTCACTGTTTCTTTAGCCTGACTTTTCTTGGTTTGCATTTCCTGTTATCACTTTCTATCTATCTATCTATCTATCTATCTATCTATCTATCTATCTATCTATCTATCTATCTATCTATCTATCTATCACTTATTTAGTTTTTGGCTTTTGGGGCTCCACCTGGCAGTGCTTAGGGATTACTCTTTGTGTTCAGGGATCCCTCTTGGTGGACTCAGAAGACCATATAGGGTTCAGGGATAAAACTGCGACATACAAGCAAATGCCCTACCCACGGCACTATCCCTTGGGCCCCAAAGTGTCACCACTTTAATGCATGCCACCAGCTCTTGCCTAATGACATCTAATAAAGAGGAATGAATGATGACAGTACCACTGGGAATAGAAGGAAAGGGAAGAAAGTAAGAACTGTAAGACAGATGGAGTTTAAAAAGAAATTAGAGATAAATTTAATATTGGAGAGAGGGGATAGGTGAAGTGATAATGGTTGCTAGGTTAGGCTGAGTATTGAGTGAATTGGGATACTAAATGGGGACAATAGAAAGGGAGACACATTTTTAGAATGAACAATACTTTTGTTGTTGTTGAATTTTGTGTTCATTTCTGAATGAAGCAGAAGTCACAGTGGGCACGGACTTTGCCACAGGAGAGATTTCAAATGTAAAGCAAAGCCAGTTAATCCATGAAAGTAAATCTGGATTGGACTGTAGGGCCAAATATGGAAATTATCAGGAAATATGGAAAGTATCAGGATGGGGTAGCTGTGACAGGGGCTGTGTATTGTCATGAACAAAGCACATGAAGCTACTATTCTGTTAATTTTAAATTATTTTCCTTTTTTTTACCATTTTGTTTAATAATTAGCCTATTGGAATTATTAAACAAATATTGGTATTCCATGACTGTGTGGAATTATTGTAGTGCCCGTCTGCCAACTGTACTCTTTCTGGCTCACACTGGTTGTTTTTGTTGTTGTTTTATGTGTGCCAGTCTCGCTGGTGTGAGGTGATCTTGTTATTTTGATTTACATTTCCCTGACAATAAGCATTCTTTCATATACCTGTTGCTCATCTGTGTATCTTCCTTGAAGTTTCATTCATCTCCTACCTCCACTTTTGGGTGTGGTTGACTAGTATTCCCTCGCCCTCCCAAATTTGTGGGCTGTCTTTTTTATTTTGCTCATTATTTCTTTGGTTGTACAGGAGGTTCTTAATTTGAAGTAATCCCATTTATCTTTGTTTCCATTTGCTTGGTCAATGGCATTGAGTCCTTGAAGATACCTCTAGATTCAACGTCACGGAGGGGTTCTGCTTATGTTTGCCTCAATACAATTTATTGATTTGGGTCTGATATTAAGCTCTTTGATACATGTTGAGTTGGCTTTAGGATATGCGGCCGACCAGAAACTTCTCTTACTCCGTTTCTGTCAGCACCTGTGTTGAAGATCAGCTGTTCCCCTGCCTGTGGGTCTGTCCTGGCCTCTCAACTCTCTCCCATCGGTCTAAGTGTCTCTTTATGCGGGTACTGCAGTGTCTCCATTATTGTAGGTTATGGTGTGATTCAAATTTGGAAAAAAAGAAGTCTCCCATCTTTTTTTCTTGTTTAACCTTGGGTTGCTTTGGCAATTGGTGAGGGGAGGGCAGGGATGGTTGTTAATCACCCCATATAAATGTAAAAAGCATTTGATCTCTGTCTTTTAATATATTTTTATCTTGGGGGTATCACATGTAGGTGTGTCCAGGTCTTGCTCCCTGCTCTATGCTCAGGGCTCATTCCTGGTGGCTCTGGAGGGCACCAGCATGGTGCAGGGATTGAGCCTGAGTTGGCTCTGTGCCAGTTAAGCAGTGTACCCTCTATACTACTTCTCTGGCTCCTATTTCCCTGATATCTCCTAAATCTTATGTACGTATGGCCCTTAAGTCATTTGCCTCTATTCTTTAGTTTCTAGCGTGATGGCCTCACGAAATTAAAATTTTGCAGTGACAGACACTGCTTCAGACACTTGCGCTGCACTTTGTAGCGACAAATATTTATTTGCTGCTCTAAATTTGGCTGATTGTTTAAATATAGTTATTTAGGTTAACTTTAAGTGTTTTAGGCCTGAGACATAATTTCAGAAACTTCCAAGTTTGCTCTCATTTCTATTTGTTGACAAGAAAGGCCAAGGTGAAACTGACACACAGGCTGCGGAGGGCAGAGCTACAGAGAACTCCGGCCGAACAGGCTCCCTGAAACCACCTCGAACAACCGTCTCCAAGGACATCCCCTGATACAGACAGACTCAGCGGACCGTAGCTCTCTGCTTTAGAACAGACCTGAAAACCCTTCGTCTTACATTCAGTTGTAAGGACTAGGAGACGAAGGCCTAGGATTTAGAATACCTTTATCTTTTGTGTCTGGCTTTTTTTTTTTTCCAGATAAAGACAATTAAGTCAAGGCCAAAAAAAGGCATTAGTTGCAGCATTTGTGACTGTCAAAAGTTCAGCACACTTTGATTTAAAATGGTTTTTGAAAAGGGAGTGCAAGTTATTATCTAAATGAGCACGGTGTTCACGTGACCTAGATTTACACAAGGCTGAATTTAGGGGCCCACCCTCTCCCCTCGCTCATTCTGCTTTCCTTGGTGGTGGTTTTAGTTCAAGTTTTGTGTTGAGGCCACCAGGGGTGCTTGCTTTATGTTTTCCTGGCAAAGAAAGTGGTGCCCTTTTCCTAATAATTCCTTTCTTTCTTTCTTTCTTTCTTTCTTTCTTTCTTTCTTTCTTTCTTTCTTTCTTTCTTTCTTTCTTTCTTTCTTTCTTTCTTTCTTTCTTTCTTTCTTTCTTTCTTTCTTTCTTTCTTCCTTTCTTCCTTCCTTCCTTCCTTCCTTCCTTCCTTCCTTCCTTCCTTCCTTCCTTCCTTCCTTCCTTCCTTCCTTTCTTTCTTTCTTTCTTTCTTTCTTTCTTTCTTTCTTTCTTTCTTTCTTTCTTTCTTTCTTTCTTTCTTTCTTTCTTTCTTTCTTTCTTTCTTTCCTTCTTTCCTCCCTCCCTTCCTCACTCCCTTCCCTCCCTTCCTCCTCCCTTCCCCCTCCCTCCCTCCCTCCCTCCCTCCCTCCCTCCCTTCCTTCCTTCCTTCCTTCCTTCCTTCCTTCCTTCCTTCCTTCCTTCCTTCCTTCCTTCCTTCCTTCCTTCCTTCCTTCCTTCCTTCCTTCCTTCCTTCCTTCCTTTTTTTATTGAATCACCATGAGATATAGTTACAAAGCTTTTATGTTTGAGTTTCAATCATACAATGATCAAACATTCATCCCTCCCCCAGTGCACATTCCTTACCCAGTATACCTCCCCATATTCATACCCCTTTCCAACCCTCCCCCTGCCTCCATGGCAGACAATTTCCCCATATTCTCTCTATATTTTTGGACATTATGGTTTTCCAATTTCAGCATGAATACGGAAATTGAGTCACATTAGTCAGACCTGGGTCAAGTCTGAAAAATTGCATATATTGGGAAAAATACTATAATAAATGGGAAGTTATAAAAGTACTCATTTCCTTGATCATGTGTGATGGTTATAATTTTGTATCATTTTGGTTAGGCTAGGTACACACTTGTTTGGTCAACCATACTCAATTGTCAAAAACCAATCTGATTATTGTTGTAAAACATATTACTTGATGTAAATAATATCAAATATTATTGAATATATGTTGAATTTATTATTGAATAATATAGCACAGAGGGCAGGGCATTTGCCTTGCATGTAACTGATTGGGGTTCAATTCCTCTGTCCCTCTCAGAGAACCTGGCAAGCTACAGAGAGTATCCCGCCCGTGGCAAGCTACCGTGGCATATTCAATATGCCAAAAACAGTAACAACAACTCTCATAATGGAGATGTGTCTGGTGCCCACTCAAGCAAATCAATGAACAATGGGACGATAGTGCTACAGTGCTACCACTGAAATTGGTAGAATTTGAGTAAAAATCAGATTATTTTTCATGAAGTGGAATGCCTTGTCCAGTCAGCTGGATGTCTTTAGAACCAAGATAGATTTTCTGTTAAGAAAATATATTTAAAAAAATTTTTGTATTTTAGATCACATCTGATTTTGTGCTCATGGCTTACTCCTATCTCTGTGCTCATGGATCACTCCTGGTAGTGCTTAGGGAACTGTACACCATGCCAGGAAACCAACACAGCTTGGCAACGTGAAGACTAATGCTTTAGCTGCTGTACTTTCTCGCTCTTCTGGCCCAAGACAGATTTTCTGAAGAAGAAATTCTTTTTTCTGCACCCAGGAATTACTCCTGGCGGTGCTTGGGGAACCATATGGGATGACGGGTATTGAACTTGAGTTGGCAGCGGGCAAGGCAAACACTGTCCCCGATGTGCTATTGCTCTGGCCCCCTGAGGAATAAATTCTTAAGACCCAAACTTGGAGACTGTGACTGAGTTCAGTTTGGACTCAGTAGTTTTCCATTAACTCTTACCTGAATTCATTGTTGCTACATGATGAACTTTAGACTTACAGCCCGCTTAGTTGCATGAGCCAATTCCAAATTATTTAAAATACAGCAGATTCTGAGATAACATTACTTTATTCAATATGGTTTTCTGATAATGCTGGTAAGAAAACTAGTTCAATTCCTAGATGGGGCTGTTGTTTGCAAGGAATTTGCACATTCTCCCTCTATTGGTTTTCTCTGGGAAATAATGCTCCCTCCCATATCCCAAATATGTGTTCATTAGGCGGAAGGGACGCGGGGAAGAGGGAGAGATTGAGAGAGAGAGAGAGAGAGAGAGAGAGAGAGAGAGAGAGAGAGAGAGAGAGAGAGAGAGAGAGAGAGAGAATGTGGGAAGAACACCTTAAGGGGCTGGAGCGATAGCACAGTGGTTAGGGTGTTTGCCTTGCACATGGCCAACTCGGGTTCAATTCCCAGCATCCCATATGGTCCCCCGAGCACCACCACGAATAATTCCTGAGTGCAAAGCCAGGAGTAACCCCTGTGCATCTCCAGGTGTGACACAAAAAGCGAAAAAAAGTGAAAAAACAAGAACATTTTAAGATGGAAGGTCACTTGTCTTTGAATTGGTCTCTTGCCTCATTCTCTGAGCACCACAGCTAGTCAGCAATTAACCATTGAATTAAGTTAGCATATGAATGAGTAAATGAATTAAAATGATTGATATTGAAAGTATTTGTGAGTCTTTAAGTCTTTTGATGTTTTGTGAAGAGGAATATATTCTTCAACTGTATTTGTGCTCATATCAACTAATCTATGATAAAACTGGTTTCCTTTGATATCATTTTGCTTAAGATTAAGAAGGATGAGCAAGGAGAGGCTGATAAGGTTAGGATGACATCAAGAACCTATAGATGACAAATAAATTTTTGTTATAAATATAAAAAAATATTCTTCATCTGTGACTATGTATATACTCTAGTATTTTGTTCTATGTCACTGCACATATTATTACATTCCATATTTCTTTTCTGTGGGAATGTTAATATAACAAAATGACAATAACATAACCCAAACCTTAACACAGAGTTGGGTACTTGATACCTGAACCCACAGTGTAGAATTTAGAAAGTGCTTAGGTGGTTTTAAATTATTATACTTATACTCAATTTTGTAAGCCATTTGATTGTAAGCCCCATGTTTCATAATGTTAATCTTTCATCCACCGTTTTGGTATTTATCTCCATGATTGTTCTTTGGCAGCACATGAATCAGTTTGCCATGAAGAGAGTAAAACTGTCATTGTGAGGGCTTCATGCCTGTTTAATCACATTCATAACTGACAGCTTTTGTTCTGCTGTCTCAATGATTCATTATGTAAATGCCATTATTGTGCAATTAGTATTTGAATGTAGGAGTGCAATAATGGTTTCCCTATTTACGTAGGTATTTTGATCTGAAGGTTGGAGGTCTTAGGTGACTCACAAGTATTCTCTTGGGAAAGTGTATCAAGTACTCAGCTTCATGAGTTAATAAATTTATTCAAATTCTCATCCTTTTCCCATTCCTCAGTGACCTTTCTGAATCCTGTTTTCAACTGTCTTCATTTATCTCATCTGAGCCCAGCTGATGAGCTCAACATTCTTTAAAATGTCTATGTAATCCCATTAAAGCAGCTTGCATTTTGTTCAATTGCACTAAACTTTTAAGAGGAGAAGCACACGCATAATCAGAGCACCTGTCTGCTAGTTCTAGGTCACGACTCTTTAATTAAATTGAGATTGGTTTCTACACATTCTCCATCTTTATATTTTATCTTAAAAAGAGAGAGAGAAGTTTCAGGACTTGGACTCCATTATTTGGTAACATTTTAATTTTCCCTGAGTATTGCTTTTGAAATAATCATTGTGCCCAGGTTCTTACAGTCATTGCTAAGATGTTGCTAGGAGGAAACAGTATATATATATATATATATATATATATATATATATAATATATATATCCAGCTGAAGGGGAAGAGAGGCAGAGGTAATATGGTGACATCGAGGAATATCTTTTTGAATAATAAAAAGAATAATATATACCTTATCAATTGAGGCATCACTGATCAATTAAACATGGGCTGAGATACAGCAACTAACAAAAATGCAAACTGTTGATGACAAAGAAGATCAAAGTTTTCGTTTAAGGCTTGTAGTCAACTAAAAATAATCTTAATAGCGTTGGAACTATTTTTCATAGTCAATGCAAAAGGTTCAATAATTAGTTCATTGATAGTCCTAGCACCACATAGATAATGTACATCTGCTTGGAATTTTTCAAAATAAAATTTCAGAAAAGATTGAACAGCTTATATTCATCCCCTACCCCTTATAATGACCTCTTATTTTTTGGTACCAGTTCTGAGCACTGGAGAGTAAGCAACATCTGGGGATATTAAGTGATTTTCAGTCTTGTATGGGGCAGCCCAGTTTTCTTTTTTTTTTTTTCCTTTTTGGGTCACACTCGGCAATGAGCAGCAGTTACTCCTGGCTTTGCACTTAGGGATTACCCCTGGCGGTGCTCATGGGACCATATGGGATGCTGGGAATTGAACCTGGGCTGGCCACGTGCAAGGCAAATGCCCTACTCTCTGTACTATCGCTCCAGCCCCAGCAGTCCAGTTTTCTAATAGGAGAAGTCTATGTTATTAAAACTTCGGTGATGACCTTTTGGAAATTTTCTGGTTATTCTTGTAGCTGCCTGTAATAAACACAATCTAATTGTATGAGCAGTAAATGGTTATTGTAAATATGGCATTTCATTGTGGTTTTGACGATGAATGAGATCTTATGAAGTACCAGTGTCTTCACATATGTTGTGTGTATTCTTATAACAATTTTGCAAGCAGTTTATTGTTGTACCCATTTGACAAAGTAAGAAATGAAAATTCATAAGTTTATGATGGTAAGAGTTTGGCATTCTAAAAGGTCTTATCAGTATTCAAATTCAGCATGACTAAATTCCAACAGCACTGATGGTTTGCATGACTGAATGAGGCATCTAGCTTCTTTCTGTCATTTTATCAAGACAAAAATAAAAAATTCTAATTATTGGCATATAAGAATGCTGCTTATGTAATGAATCTATGTAATTCGGGGTAGGACATGTTAAGACTAGTTTTGGGAAACCCTAAAGACATACTGAAAGATCAATTACTTGGCTAAAAAATAACTTTTTAATAAAAATCCTGTCGTGCTTCTGAGACATTTATTTATAAGATACTTTGAAATGTTCTTAAAGTTCAATGTACTTAATGAACTAGCCACACCTTTCTTATCTCCTCTGCATCATCAACTGTAAAGGGAGCTCATTAATTTCATTCTTTAGCCTTCTGGAAGAATCACTTGACTTCTGATTCTGACAAACAGTATAAAATATTCAAATAACCGTTTCTAAAATGATAATTCTTGTATTCATGTAACTTTTTGAGTCTTATTGACATTTTCATGTGATGATTTTACAACAGGGAAAATCTGTTTTTTACTCTTGATTGACTCTTTGAGGTCGACTAGGTTCCTAATGGGTATGCGTACTTGAGTGTTGAGAGGTAGTATTGGAATGATGGAAAGAAAGTTCCATTTTAAGAACTTTGATTACCAGATTACTTTAAAGATTTCCCAATATGTTAATAAAGCTCAGGGCTGGAACCAGGCATTTTGTGTTAGAAGCACTGTTCTCTCTAGTGGTTTCCTTTGCTTTTGCTTTTCTCCATTGACTCTCAGATCATAGAGTCTGTTTGGAACACTAAGTTATGATCTTTTTCTAAAATACCTCACCTCTCATTTTCTAGTCATTTATTTTTTATATTTTGCACATGCATGTACATATTATATACAAATAAATTAATACATATTTACATACAAGTACAGACTTAACTCAAGCTCTTAGGAAGAAGAAATTGCTGCTTCTTATCCTTGAATAAGCAAGTAAAGTCGATTATCTCTATTGCTTGAGACAGCTTAATTTTAATGATCTTCCTTGCTAATTATCACTATGGGCAGGTATTCCTCTACTCATTCATCAGGCAGTATCAGAATTTTATGGGACAACTACTACCGGTACCCTCACTTTATAGAAAAGGAATCGAGGAACTAGGTGTTGAGAACTTGTCCAGTTTCAGGCAGCCAGAAAGTAGTGGTATATTGGAATTTAGCCCAGGCTTTCCAAGTCCAGGATTTAGGCTCTTATCTTCTGAGTTCTGCTGGTGTTTTCAGAGCAGTGTTCCTCTCTCTGCCTCTTGACTCGGCCCTGCTTATTTCTCTGTCTCTGTCTCTCCCTCCCTTCCCTTTCTATTGGAAAACTGAGCTTTAGTATTCAGAATGAATTTCAGGGTTTTTAACAAATGTTTTGTTTCAGATTTTATATACTGTGTTTTTGTTCTGAGCATGCTGTATTCCATGAATGTTACTTGTTAGCTCAGGATTTAAGGAAAAATAGAGTTTCTGCTTGAAAAATAATATTAGTGGCATAAAACTTATTGACACAGCAATTTTTTGTTTTATTTCAAAGGTGTAGAGAATTTTAGGTATTTGTGTAAATTTATCTACATTTTAAGAAACTGAATGAAATATTAAATAAAATGTCAAGTCAAATCATTAGACTTTGGTTATTGTCTAAATTTCCCTTTTTTAAATTTACTCTATGGAATAGAATAAATGTTCTAATGCTGTTTTCTCCCAGTACTCACCTACTTCTTAGAATTTTCATTTCAATGCATGAAAATTAACCATGGTATTATTTTTTTCTGATTTTATTGAGATATAATTGATATAATGTATTCAAGATATTTATGGTAAATTATTTGATTTATGTATATTTTGTAAATAGTTAATATCTATCACCTTGAATGCTTACAATCCTTTGCATGTGTTGAGATCATATTTAATCTACTCATTTAAAATCTTTAAGTATATATAATACAGTATTATTCCTATCATCACTTGCTTCACAGGACATGTCTAGAATGTACTTACCTTATAACTGAAAGTTTGTACCTTTCGAATACTTTTCCCCATTTTCTTTGTATCCTATTTCTAGTAACTATCTATTTGCTCACCTGTCTATGAATTAAGTTGCTTATTATCTATAGCTTTTTTGGGTCACATCTGGTGGTGCTCAGGGCTATTCCTGGCTTTGTGCTCAGGAGTTATCTCTACAGGTACTCAGAGGACCATTGGTGATATCAGGGATTCAAACTGGGTTAGGAGATAATTCAATATCTCCTATGCAATTCAAACTACATAGGAGATAAGTGCCTTAATCCCTGCTCTGACCTATGTTTCATATTTCAACAAAGAATTAAACTTAATTTATTTCACTGTGTCACTGTCACTGTCATCCTGTTGCTCATCGATTTGCTCGAGTGGGCGCCAGTAACATCTCTATTGTGAAACTTGTGGTTAGTGTTTTTGGCATATTGAATATGCCACAGGTAGCTCCGTAGCTTGCTAGGCTCTCTGAGAGGTGCGGAGGATTCGAACCCGGGTCGGCCTCGTGCAAGGCAAATGCTCTACCCACTGTGCTATCGCTCCAACCCAATTTATTTCATATAATTAAATTTAACCTACATTTGAAGAAGTTTAGAAATGTTCTGGTGTTCAAAGAATATTGAAGTTTGGGGAAAACTGGTAGCTCCTCACTGTTGTAAAAGAAGTCTATTGTTTACAGTAGAGAAATCTGTTTATGAATCTGAGAATGAATGAAAGAATCATTTAACAACTGGAGGAGACTTCAGATGTCAGCTGTACAGATAGCTTTAAGTTTTGCAGGAAGATGCTCATCTCATTTTCCCTGAATCATTACCGGTGATGGAATATACTCTGCTTCCCTGGGTATCACATTTCATTTTAACAGCTCTTACTAGTTATTTCTTTCAATAGAGATCAAATCTATATCTATTATTTACACTCCATTGCTCTTCTTTCTTTCCTTTTCCAAATGACAGCCCAAATCTTCTCTTTTTCTAGCCCAAATTCCCTAGTTTTTAAATTGCTTCTAAATGATTTGAATGGGTCTAATGATTCGGAGACCTTTTGTCATCTTTAAGTCTGTGGCTTTGAGCCAAAGACAGTGCTCAAAGAATTGTTAGCAAAGTGCTGCGACCCATTCCCTCTGCCAACCACCAATCTCTTCTCCGTACCTGTGAGTTTGTTCCTTCATATTCCACATATTTCTTCAGACCCTCGGCCCATTTTAAAAATCAGATTTTTTTTGTCTTTCTATTTTTGAGTTGTAGAGATTCTTTATATGTATTCTGCTATTGAACCCTTATCAGATATCCAGCTCATAAATATTTTCTTGATTCAATAAATTTTCTTTCCATTTTTATTGATGGCTTCCATTGCTAGGCAAAACTTTTGGTTTGTTGTAGGCCCGTTTGCTTGTTTTTGCTTTTGTTGCCTTTTTGTTTAGTGTGAAATTCAAAAGAAGTCTACCAAGACCTCTGTCAAGGAGTTTATTGACCCCTTTCTTTTTACTCTTGTTAGTGTTAGGACTATCACCAAGCTTGAGCAATATTTTATGTATGGTATAAGATTAAGCAAATATCTTTCCTTGCCAGTACTCAGAGGACCCTAGGTGATGTCAGAGATTCAAACCGGGGTTAGTGCATGGAAGACAAGTAAGTGCTAAGCTTAACCTGTCAATCTCAAACCATTGAGCATTTTTTTTTAATGTGTAGTACAGTTTCATTTTTTTTTTTTTGGTGGGGAGGTTCCCAAGCAGGGTTCATAGAGACTAATTAGATATACTTGTGCCAGCAATGTTAGGGCCCAGGGATTTAGGCTACTTGGCCCTCTGCCTGCTCAGAGGTGTCCTGAGAGATAGACTCAGCGTTGCTTGGGGACAGCATGTGTTGCTGGGTTCAAACTTGAATGCAAAGTATATGCTCCTCTGCGGCCGCTGAGTTATTTATTTGGCATACCAGTTTTGTTTCTTTGCATGTGCAATTGTACAATTTTGTCAACATTATTTATTAAAACACTATTATTTTCTCATCACATATTCTTCCTCTTTTGTTAAAATTTGATCTTATAAGGATTATTTCTGTTTTCAAATTCATCGTGGATTGATGTTTTTAGTATTTTGTAGTAGGTGGAAATAATGAATCGTGGTTTTTTAAAATCTTTTATTTTATTTTATTTTGCATGTTATTCTTCTGTGCTGATTTTAATTTTTTTAGTGAATCACCATGAGATACAGTTACAGATTTACAAACTTCCATGATTATGTTTCAGTAAAAATAATGAGTTGTTGAGATAAACAATATCTTCTACTTTCTGAGTACTCACCATAGAACTCTGGGAAGATCACCTCACAAATTTGCATGTTAGGTTAAAGGTAATATAGTGACACTGAAAGGACAATGGACTTAGAATTGGGGAGGAGATGAAGCAATGCCCATTTATTTAACATCTATAATGTGCCAAGACTAAGGACACTATAAATGTGAATATTATAGTAAGTGGTGTGTACAGTACATGAAGATAAATCTGTGGGTATATGGGTTTATACACATCATGTGTAATATGCTTCAATGAACTTATTCCAATCTGCAAATACTTTATTCGTAACAAATTTAAGAATGAAACTATTTTTTTCTTAACAAATTTAAGAATACAACAGAAGTACCATCTTTTTTGATTCATGTACCCATGCTTTTTGTGATTAATATATAAATAGTCTAAATGTGGTAACTTAATGCAAACATTTAGCAGAATATTGAAAAATTCTGGGTATAAAGTATATCTTAGGAATATGTCAGAGCAGAGAAGACTAATGGAATCAAAAGTAAACTCTGAAAAAAATTGAGAAGGAGGCCACAGAGATAGAGAATTCTCCTTCATACATTTGAACAAATCTTAGAAAAATGTCCGGAAATGTGATATCACCATTAATATATTTCTATGGAAAATTGGACACCTGAAAACTGTGTGAGCACCCTGGGAATACAGATTACACTTCATTTTTATTACAAACATACCTAGGATTTTAAGAAAAATCTTTCTAGCCTATACCTTAAAATAGTGATGCTATTAGTAAATATATAAGACCAAGCCTTTATAGAGATTGACAAGTTATGCGAAAATTGTTAGGAAAGGTCACTGCCATAGGATATAAGGGTAATATTAATGCTAATGGAAATTATCAAATTATAACAAGATACTGAAGTTTTTATATAATTTTACCTGTCAAACAAGTTTGAATTATAATATGTCATCAGTTTAGTCAGTTTATGTGATCTGGTATATATCCTTTTAGAATATTTGAAAAATTTGGAAAAAGTTAGTACCTCGGGGCATGGGTGTTCCAAGATCAAGCATAGTACTTACCTTTAGTCCTGTCAACCTAAAGCAAAGTTTGCTAAAAAAAAAACCAAAACCCTTGTGATAATTTAAGCAAAGTTAGTTCACAAAACGTCAATATAGATAGGCTACAAAGTGGTTGTTAATAGGATGTCACATCAATGATAACTGCTGACATCATTATCCTGTTGTGGAATGAGTTACATACAATCAGAAGCATCTAGTTATTCTTTCAACAAATGACTTAATCAAGACTTATAAGAATTTGCTTTTGAGGGGCTGGAGAGAGAGCACAGCAGGTAGAGTGTTTTCCTTGCACGTGGCTGTCCTGGATTCAATCCCCAGCATCCCATATGGTTCCCCGAGTACCACCAGGAGTGATTCCTGAGTGAAGAGCCAAAAGAACCCCTGAGCATTGCCAGATGTGGCCCCCAAACGAGAACAACAATAACAAAAATCTTTGTTTCTGTCTTGTACGATAATTAGAAGGTTAGCAGAACTATTTTTAAAATTATTTTAAACAAACATATTTATTCAATTTCTGCCAATAGAAATTACTTTATTCTCTAAGAATTTAATCTTCTTAATCTCCAAATGATATACTTTTATTACCTGTTTTTTAAACATTTTAAATTTGTAATTTATATCCTATTGCATTATAATTTGTCACATTATAGTTTAGTGTAATGTGTGACTTTATAGTTTCCTTGTGCAGGTTTGTGTGCTTGGAAACAAGTCGAGATTTCAGATGAGCATAGGGTCTTTGCTCCAGTTAGTTTGGTAGAATATTTCTCTTGAGTATCTGCCTTATTTACATAAATATAACTCGACTTTGTATGGATTGATAATTTTTCTTATGATTTTTTTCATAAAAATAATTTGCTGCGTGCTGTACCTTAACCTCTCTGAACCTCAGTAATGATGTGTTAGGGATTTGGAAAGCTAGTACAAAGTTAAGACCTTGTGGATCCCACCAACCTTGGGTTGAGTCTGTGGCTTCATGCACCACAGGAGCCAGGAATAGTCTCTGGGTACAGCCGGGTATCACTCAGCCACCATCCCTGGCCTCTCAAACAGTGAAGTAGGAATATAATACGTCTGAAGCACGTGGTGGCAGAGTCTGTTAAATAGTGAATACATGCAGCTGTGATTACCATATGGTGACCTGTGGAAGTATGACCACAAAATAACACAGAATGAAATAACGCTAGGGAATCCATGAGCCTGATGCCTTTTCTACATAATAAAGAATAATTGGTAATTGTTTTGCTGGCATAGAATGACAACAGTTTGGTGATTCCTTTCCTCTTCTCTGTTTCAGACTCCTGGGACTACTAAAAAATTTAACTACATTGTAATAAACTATTTTAATTAAGGTACTATCAAGCTGGAACAATTTGTGGGCCAGTTAGAATCCCATCAAAAGCAGAGAAAAAATTAAAATATCAATTTACATATATTTGCATTCATTTTAATAATGTCATAAAACTATTTTCTTTTTCTTATCTCTGTTGAATTGTACATAAACATCCTATTTCATTGCTTAATGCTATTGATTGAAAAGAATATTTTCTAAAATATTGTACCATAAGCCAGTGAGAGAGGCAGAGCAGATTGACTCTGGGATGAGCATCAATAATAATTATTTTAAAAGAAATAAAGATTAGCATTAACAAAGAATTTTATATTGATCTCCAGAAACTTTGCATATAGAAATAAAGCCTAAGGTCTCATTACTGAGTTTTTAGAAGGGCAAAGGTATATATTCATTAAGATTACTTAATGCAAACCATTTCTGATATTGCATTATAGATCTAACATACCATATAATACAAGTAATACAAGTACTGCTAATTGTAATGAATGGGGAAATTAATACTAGTGAAATTAAACTATGAGCAGAGTTTTTTTGTGTGTATTCTTTTACGGAGAGGGCCATACCTGGTGATGCTAAGGGGTTACTCCTGGCTCTGTACTCAGGAATTAATCTGCCAGTGTTTGAGGGACCACATGGGATGCTGGTGATTCAACTCAGGTTGGACGTGTGCAAGGCAAACATTGTATCTGATATACTATTGCTTGGCCCCTCTAGTCGATTTTATTTTTAAAATATTTTTATTAGTGAATCACCATTGGGGTACCGTTACAGACTTACAAACTTTCGTGTTTGTGTTTCAGTCATGAAACACAACAATGATCGAGTGCCCATCTCTCCACCAGTGCCCATTTTCTACCACCAATGGTCCCAGCATTCCTCCCCCCATCTCCACCCCATTACACCCCCCACGCCACCCCGCCTCTGTGGCAGGGCATTCCCTTTTGTTCTCCCTCTCCTTTTGAGTGTTGCGGTTTGCAGTAGAGGTACTAAGGGGCTATCATGTTCAGTCTACAGTCTGCTTTCAGCCCGCCTCTCCCATCCCAAGCGGGCCCTCCTAGCACCCTTTACTTGGTGGTCCCTTCTCTATCTGAGTTGCATTTTCCCCCAGCATGCAAGGCTGACTTCTAAACTGTGGAGTAATCCTCTTGGTACTTATCCTCTTGTCTATTTTTAAAAGTTCAGTTTATCAAATTATTAATAGTTTAACAATACTATATACCTGTGCCTACCTCACCAGAAAGTCGTAGTTTCTTTTTGTTTAATTAAATGTTAGTTGAGAAACTCCTAGAAAAAACTTTTGATGCCTCTTTCCAGTTTGTTATTATTAATAGAAATTTTATTTGTTCTTTAACCTACAGTGATGAAAATAGAAATTAGCAACATCTCTATTTGAGTAGATTTCATAGATCATAGAAAGAAGGCATGACTAGCATACAGCTTCCAATCCACATTCCACCACTCTTACTCAGGGGAGCAACAAAAACACTGAACTTAAATAGTGAAAAGTCATGTCTTTCAGGCCTACACTGACATTCTCTCTCTTAAATATTAAGAAAATATTTCTTTGATTGTGATGAACAGACTTTAAATAGAATTCTATATACTACAAATACAAGACATGGAAACGTTAGAATCAACTGCATTTGTACTGTTGAAAAAAACACCCAAGCTATGGGTCAGACATAACTGGCTAAACCTGGGTCAATGGCCAAACATGCAACCAAAAAGGTCTGTAAAACAGATACCCCCACCAGTCTCAGTGGTTACACAGGATGTCATTCTTATTTTACCAACAAAAATGGGCCGTAAAATAACAAGACATCTCTGGGAAACAAATGGGAAAATCATGATACATTAATAAGGATCCAAAAGACTTAATTTCCTAGTCCTCCACCTCCAACAGATGAGCCATTTTTATCCCTGTACCTAAAATCCCTATGGGGGAGTTTCTCTTCTCCTCGTCAATAAACTTTTCTATTTTCTAATTCTGTTTCTGAGCATCCTCATAAATCAATATTTTCATCTCTGAAAATATTGAAGATCCTGGGAAATGTGAACCAATACAGGGAACACCCCCCTGCCCCATATCAGCATCCTCAGCATTGATTTTCCTAGAAATAGGCTTCCCATGAATCTAAATATATTACAATGCATTAAAAATAGCCAATACCAATGTGAAAGAATATAATATCTTGAAAAGCAGAGTCTCTTGCCTGCTAGCCTGACTGTCTTCCCCGGGGCCCCTCAGAGAGGGTGGGCTCTAGCTTCCCTCCCCGCCTTGAGCAGAGCTCCCGTGGCCAAAGACCTCAGGAGCCTAGCCACCGCCATGCTCAAGGCGCCTCTCCATGTGCTCCCACCAGCCTCACACATGAAGGTAACGGCAGAGGAACCCAGGTGTGTGGGGCCCAGGGCTGAGACCTCCAAGCCTGCTTAGATAGGGCCTCTTCCGCCCAGATTTCCCATTTCCCAGTAGCTAGGCGGTCACACCCAGGGACTGCCCCTGGCGCAGTGTAATCTCACCAATGGCCAACATCCAGATACTATAAAACCAAGCTCCTGGAAGGCATCTTATAGCCTACTTCTCCCTCTGGGAGAACCTGGCAAGCTACTGAGAGTTTCCTGCCCACATGGGAGAGCCTCTCAAACTCCCCATGGCATATTCATATGCCAAAACCAGTAATAATGATGGGTCTAATTCCCCTGACCCTGAAAGAGCCTTCAATGTGACATTGTTGGGAAGGACAAGTAAAGAGAGGCTTCTAAAATCTCAGGGCTAGGACTAATGCAGACGTTACTGAGACCGCTCAAGAAATTCGATGATCAATGGAATGATGATGATGATGATGATGATGATGATGATGATGATGATGATGATGATGAAAGTATCTTTAAAATAACATTATTTAGGGCCAGAGAAATAGTCAGTGGATGGCATGCTTGTCCTTTGTTTGACTGATTCAGGTTCATGAAGTATGGCCTGGCACATATATGGTCCCTATCCCCCCCGTCCCCACAGTCTGCCAGGGGTGGTCCTTGAGTACAGAGCCTGGAGTTAGTGCTGAGTGCCATTCAGTGTGGCCCAAAACAAATACAGACACCCTCCATGATTTACTATAATTAAAGGAATTAAATTGATTAATCCAATTAATTAAAACAAACTAGCTTTGTTTTTCCAAGAAACTGTAAATTATACAACTTGACCAAAATTATCTGCAAATTTCTAAATTGTTGATTTATATTTGCTTTTACTTTCTACATCAGAGTATAGCTTTTTATATAATTATAACAAGATAGATTTTATAATAAATAAGAAATAAAAAACGGATGAAGTTTTCTGCATTCACCTAGTGCTTCTTACTGGAAGATGGTGCATGAAAGTAGAATCTTCTTTTGTTTCAGATATCCTGCATAATATTTATAGATATTATGCCAAAATTTCACAATTGATAGTTTACTTGCAATGTGGAATCTAAACTCATGTTAATGAGTTTTTCATATTCCTACCTTAAAATCAGCAGTTGGGGTGTATTTTGAAAGTTAACCTCAATGCGTGGAAATATTTGTTGTGGCTTAGTTGCCCAGCCTCAAGCTAGGAGATGGATTTTTGGAAACGGTAATAAATATCTCTACAGAAGAGATGAGATTGATTCCTTCCTTCTCTTTGCAAGGGAAGTCAAATATCAAGATAAAGGTCAATCCTTGCTGCTGATGTAAATTACATATAGAACTTTAAATGATGAATATTTAGTTTCATCAGAACAGATGCAATTAAATTTCCTGGATCATCTCTGACGACAACAGCGTGATTTCCACGAAGTCAAGTTTATTTTAAAAGGTTGGAGAAAAAGGAAGCAATTATTGAAAGCCCAGAGATAGGTGATGATTATTTTCTATTAGAACCATAATCTGAAATGCTGTTTTGATATTAATGGAAATGCTGAAACCAATAACACAAGTGGGAAAACAACTTTGTACTTTGTTAGTTGTGGTGCTTATTTCGAAAATCACTAAGAATAACTAATGAGGGTACCCAAAACACAGGACATGTGATTTATTATGTTTTTTTCTTAAATATTTTTTACTGAAGTTGTTTACTTAAATACAGTGAAATTTACCAGTTACACATGTGGGGTGGGGGGCTGAGAATTAAGACAATTTAATGTAGTTAAAAAATTAATTTTTGTTAATTTAGCTCACAATAAAAGCTTAACGCGGGCCTTCAGATACACTGTATGAAGGTAAAATTTACTTTATATACCCCTGAAACTATAAAAATGCCCCTGGAGTATACTTTTATTGATTATACATGCAGATTATTTTTTAACTGCCTCTCTTATAAAGTGTTCATTTTGTTCAGAATATTTTATGTCTTTAATAACTTCATTGATTTTTTTGCAAAGTGAGTAAAACATAATTCTTTACTTAAGTAAAATTCAATAGAAAGGTTTTCACCTGGTATCAATCAGATTTTATTGAGGATTTGGTTTAATTACTTTTTATATATTATTTCATTTCAGTGATAATGGAAATAGGATTATATACTTGATCTTGAAATGATTTATGACCAGAATTATATAAATAATTCCAGATCACATTCAAGTGTAAGTTCAGCTTCAACTAATGTGATAATCATACCTTGTACATAAATCCATATATTGCTGAATTTTTCTCCTAACAGTGATATGTAGGTAGAATTTTATTTACACAAAACGACACAACCAAGTTTTCTATGGCTGCCAACAAAGATAAGGAGTCAGGAGCTTTCAGATGGGTGGGGGAGCAGAAACAGGCTTAGATACGTGAAGGGTAGAGGAGAGAACAAAGAGCAGTTCTATAATTTGGAAAACAAACCAGTTCATATGTATGAATACAATACACAAGTGCAAAGCTGTTGACGATCGTTCATTATACTCAGGTCCCAGGTGTGGGAAGAAAGCTTTCTCTCTTTTTTTTTTGATTTTGGGTCATATTCAGAGATGCACAGGGGTTACTTCCAGTACATGCACTGAGGAGTTACTCCTGGCCCTGCTCGGGGGACCATATGGGATGCTGGGAATCCAACCCGGGTTGTCCGAGTGCAAGGCAAATGCCCGACCCGCTGGGCTATCGCTCTAGCCCCAGAAGAAGGTTTACGTTGATAGTCATCCTCAGGCACCTGTGTTACTGAACAATGGGGACTGGAGACACTAAAGTGGAGTCCGACATAATCGCACTGGGATTACATCTAACATCACCTGCAGAGCTACAGAAACAACAATGGTTTCTTGTGTAGGTCTGAGATGGAGCTTTAGCATGTTTACTTTTAAACATGTTTTTTTTTTAAACAAAAACATGTTTGTTTTTAAACCATGTGTAAGAACCACGTGGTATGGTAGAGCACAGTTTTTTGTAGTAGGCAGCACTTGTAGCATATCTTGGAGTGACTGTCAGACTTGGGAAACAAGGGCAGTAATCAAAAGTCCAGGAGACGACAGAGGACACACATTTTTAAAAAATAAGCACAGAGAAGTTCCTTGATTCTTTTGAGGAGTTGGTCATATATCATAGCTATGAGTATTCACCTGTGGACATAAACTGAGGAGTGATGGTGCAGCTGACATTAAGGAGGTGAAATATTAGGCTGTGGCTATTTTTTTTGAGAAATGAGATGGTCATCAATGACAATTTATGACCAGTGACTCTTAACAATTCAGTAAAGCACTTATCTTTATGGACACTTATCATGAATAGTAGGGCTCCAGTCACTCAAAGACTCAATGTCAAAATACTTCATTATTTAGAGAAAGAAAGGTGCAGAGTAAATAGAAAATATATATTATTTCCTTACATATTTTTATGTCATATATAATTTTACATATTATAATGGTATATAACAGATGACCAAATAACTGATGATTAGTTTTCTTAGGAAATATTTTATTCACAGATAAAACACTAGTGACATAGAAAAATCACTTAAATTATAAAAGATGTCCTGCATATCTGATAATAGCCAAAATAATTGAAGTAAGTTGATACTATTTAAACTATGAAGTTAGCAGATTTAAAAAGTATAGGATTGGTACTTGCTTACTATTGCTGCTATAAGAAATACCATAAACTGAGGGGCTTGCAACAACATAACTTTTTTCTTGCACAATTCTAGAGGCTTGGAAGCCTGAAATCAGTTTCATCAGAATAACACAAAGAATGAGCAGAATTTTCTTTCTTCTGAAGGCTATTAAGGAGAATTTTTCTAGTTATTTCTAGTTCCTGGATGCCCCTACATTCCTTGATTCATGTACAATATATTAGTGGTTTGTTTCCAGTATTACATCTTGAACTTCTAGTTCAAATCCTTTTAACAGACACTTATTATATTTTTTCTTCAGACAGTCCATAATATTTTCCTTATAAATATCCAAAATTTACTTATCTTTGCAAAATCTTTTTTCAAATTTTATTTTTTGAATTACAATGAGATCCAGTTACAAGTTTTCATGTTTGATTACAATCACACAATGATCAAACACCCATCCCTCCACCAGTGCACATTCCCCATCACCAATATCCCCAGTATACCACCCACCTTTCCAGCCCTCCCCCTGCCTCCATAGCAGACAACTTCCCCCATACTCTCGCTCTCTACTTTTGGGCATTAGGGTTTGCAATACAGATACTGAGAGGTTATCATGTTTGGTCCATTATCTACTTTCAGCACACATCTCCCATCCTGGTCCATCCCTCCAACCATCATTTTCTTAGTGATACCTTCTCTATTCCAGCTGCCTTCTCCCCTGGCTCATGAGGCAGGCTTCCAGCTATGGGGCAATCTTCCTGGCCCTTGTGTCTACTCTCTTGGGTGTCAGTCTTGGGCGACACTCTTAGGTGTCAGTCTCATGTTAATTATTTTATACTCTACAAATGAGTGCAGTCTTTCTATGTCTGTCCCTTTCTTTCTGATTCATTTCACTTAGACATACTCTCCATGTCTGTCTATCCAAATTTCATGACTTCATCTCTTCTAATAGCTGCATAGTATTCCATTGTGTAGAAACAAAAGTTTCTTGAACCAGTTGTCTGTTCTCAGGCACTCGGGTTATTTCCAGATTTTGACTATTGTGAACAGTGCTGCAATGAATATACAGGTACAGTTGACATTTCTACTGTGCTTTTCTGCATCCTCAGGATATATTCCCAGAAGTGGTATTTTGGGGTTGTATGAAAACTCAATTTCTAGTTTTTGAAGGACTTCCCATAGTGCTTTCCAGAAAGGTTGGACCAGTCGGCATTCCCACCAACAGTGAAGGAGCGTCCCTTTTTCCCCACATCCGCTCCAGCACTGGTTGCTTTTGTTCTTTTGAATGTGTACCCATCTCTGTTGTGTTAGATGATATCTCATTGTTGTTTTGATTTGCATCTCGCTGATGCTTAGCGATGTGGAGCATTTTTTCATGTCTTTTGGCCATTTGTATTTCTTTTTTTGAGGAAGCTTCTGTTCATTTCTTCTCCCCATTTTTTGATGGGGTTGGCTTTATTTTCCTTGTACAGTTCTACTAGTGTCTTGTATATCCTGGATATTAATCCCTTATCAGATGGGTATTGTGTGAATATTATTTCTCATTCTGTGGGCTCTCTCTATATTTTAGTCACTGTTTCTTTTGAAGTGCAGAAGCTTCTTAGTTTGATGTAGTCCTATTTGTTTAGTTTGTTTCCACTTGCCTGGACAGTGGTGTTTCATCCTTAAAGATGCTTTTAGCTTCAATGACATGGAGGGTTATGCCTATATTTTCTTCCATGTACTTATGGATTCAGGTCTGATATCGAGGTATTTAATCCACTTTGATCTTACTTTTGTGCCTGGCATTAGACAGAGGTCAGAGTTCATTTTTTTGCAGGTAGCTATCCAGTTTTCCCAGCACCACTTGTTGAAGAGGCTTTCCTTATTCCATTTCACATTTCTTGCTCCTTTGTCAAAGATTAAGTGGTCATATACTTGTGAGTCTGTGACAGATTATTAAACTCTGTTCCATTGGTCTGCGGGTCTGTTTCAGCCCAATACCATGATGTTTTAATTACTATTGCTTTGTAGTACAGTTTGAAGTTGGGGGAATTACTACACCCTTCTTCTCTTCCCCAAGGACTGCTTTAGTTATTTGTGGGGAGTTATTGTTCAATATGAATTTCAGGAGTGGTTTTATCTATTTTTTTAAAAAATGTCATGGGTATCCTGATAGGGACTGCAATACATCTGTATAGTGCTTTGGGCACAAGATATCTTTTGCTATATAAGGGAATGCAAGTTCCAGGGATTAAGATATAGCTTTTTTTGGGAAACATTATTCAGCTGCTCAGAGAAAGGTTGTGTTTGCAACGTTATGGAAAACATTTTCATAGATCAAAGTAGCAACACTGACCAGATATAAAGTGGGTAGATTTTTAACCCAGCCATTTTGTTTCTAGGACTTTTAGCTCACAATTAGGGCAGCAAAGATAGATAAAGAGAACAGTCGTATTTATGAGTAACAAAAATAGAAAGATGTACAAATGTAGTTTTTATGGCAATGCTTAAATTAATCATATTTTCATGTAATGGCCGCACATTGGAGATGTACATTCTCATTGCAGAAAAGTTGGAAAATATGGGGAATGTGAAGAAATAAAACTGCTCATTAGCTCTCCATCCAGAAATAGCAAACAGCATTGCTAACAGCTTAGAGAAAACCCTTTCCGTGTTCAAATGTGTATGAGTGCATAAAGTTGTTACACATGATTAGAAACGTGTCATACATTATGTATTATGTATTGTAAATTGCATTAAAATATTTTATCCTAAAATATCTTCAGAACATTGTGGAAAATACACTGCTTGATATTTTATTTCTAATCATGCACCTGTGTAATCAGCACGAGGATCAGGAAATCCAAAACTTCAGCTTTCTCTGGGGAGCATGTAATACTGGAGATCTGCCTTTTTGATGAGTCTCTCAACTATTATCCTGGTCTTTTTATTTGTAATTTACACATACCTAGTTATTAGGTGTGTGAACTTTGTTCCTGGTTTCTTTCTCTTACCATGAATTTTTTCCTCATAAAATATTTTGACATGATTTTTTTACAAGAGTAAAAGTTAACTAACTGTTTATTCATTTTGTATGCTGACAAATTTGAAGAAACTCAAATTTAACACGGTATTACTTATAACTGATACAAAGGAAAGAAAACATATAGATGTACACTAAAAGCATGATACTAATCTATATTCATATGACTTTAAAAATATTCATTCACACTTACGAATCTAGTTGTTTTATTGCTAATGTTAAGTTGTATAGATATATCACATTTTCTTTTTCTTGCAATTAATACAAGAGCCAGGTCACGACTAATCAGCACATAACTGTTTTCTGTGGGTTTTTGTTTTTCCTTATTTAAAGTACACACTTTTGCAAACACACACACACACCTTATACAAATTAGTTGCATCCTCTTAATTTTTTCATTATATTTAATTCTAGTTTATTTTGGGTCACACTCTGCTGTGCTTAGGGGTTACTCCTAGATTTGTACTCAGGAATTACTCTTGGCAAGCATGAGGGATCATATGGGGTGTCAGGATTGAACCCGGGTCTGCCTTGTGTAAGGTAAAGTGCCGTACCCGATATACTACCACTCTGGCCTCTTGCATCTTCTTTCTATAGGTTGATTGGTTAACATTTTTCTGAAACAAGCTGGGCCTATCTTCAGAGAGACACAGTTCTTTCACTTCCTTCCTTAACACTTAGAAGGTATTTAAAAATTTCCCTGTGACCTGCACAACAGTTTTGCCTACATTTTAAATATTTCCACTCTTATCAGCTTTTTAATTGTGAATGCTGACTAGCACTCATCAAGATGTTTTGAAATTTTCCTCACCCAAGGTAATTTGCCTCTCATGGCTTGTAGCATTTTAAAGGAGGATACTGCACCTTCCTTATTGATGGTCATTTCATAAATCTACAAAACACCAGTCACACTCCATGTGCTTTTTCATCACACTCTAGCCGTGCAGTGAACATTCTCCCAAGCAGTCTCATGTTCAGGTTGCTCAAGTTCATATTTCTTGGAACTTACCTTATTGATGAATATTAAACTCATCAAAGCTAGAAACCTTGCCTGAATGGTTTCTTCCACAAATATATTTCTTACATTGGATACCTCACAGACTCCTTACGTTAAACAGTGTTTTATTACTATACTGGGTGGTCATTTTAAGCAAAATTGTCACCAACAAATATGCAAAATGTAAAAAGTGTTTTCACAACATTAAACTGTAGCACTGTCATCCCACTGTTCATCAATTTGCTTGAGCGGGCACCAGTAACATCTCCATTGTGACATACCAGAAAAATTGCACTTGTCTTCAGTGTGAGAGCTGAACCTAGAAGTTAGAAAATTCCCTTGTTGGACCTCAACTGGCAACAGGTGAGGGAATCTGTATATTGGGTGGTCACTCTTGCACGTTACTATAGATTTTTGGTTGACAAATGAATTTTAATAAGTAGATAAATTATGAGAGTTTATTGATTTTTTTAAATTTTTGGTTGACAATTGAATTTTAGTAAGTAGATAAATTATGAGAGTTTATTGTATCAGATAATGTTCAGTCAAAGGAGCAGAATCACCACAAAATTTTGAATGAGGGATTTGTGATAGATTTCAGACTTACACAGTTGAAATATTTAGGGAAATTTTCAGGAGGGACTTGAAAATTCAGAAAAGGAGGCAACAATAGATCCGCCTGAGAAGCCAGCTGTACTTATTCACAGGGTAGGATGGAAAAAGAGAAGCTCCTGACGGAAATGCATGGGAAGTGGCTGTCTCTTTTTATTGCTCTCCTACATGTGTTCAGAGTCAAGCACTTGTGTTGGGCTGAAACCATTACAGGTTAGGAAATGAGCAATTAGGAAGAGGGCCTGAACATGGAATGAAGGCCCTGTGGACAATCTGTGTATCATCATATCTGACTCGAATGCTCAGTTTGACGGTCCAACACTTTCCTGTTTCTCCTTTGGCCAACTCTAACCTTCCTAACATTTAGGAAGGGGAGTACCAGAAACATAATTCTGATATTAAGTGTCTACTACAGGAAAAGGGCCAAGTTTTAGAGGAAGTCACAAATTGAATATGAAACCAAGTGAAATTTTATTACAAAATTAATGGTATTATAAGAAATTGATCTCGGGAAGTTTCACTAAAGGTGTTAGGTTTTATGTCATAGTGAAAGTAAGGAAATGATATGATATTCATTCATATTAGGCTAATGAGAGGACCTAAGTATAGTCTGCAACGAGGCTGTAAAAACCAACTTTCCCTTTTGGAAACAGAATGTGAAACTTAGTTGAGCCAAATTAGGGCTTTCATCTGTTTAGCTGGTATTAATATAATTCTTTTTATTTTTTTGGGTCACACCCAGCGATGCTCAGGGGTTACTCCTGGCTCATGCACTCAGGAACTACTCCTGGCAATGTTCGGGGGACCACATAGGATGCTGGGAATCAAAACCAGGTTGGCCACGTGCAAGGCAAACCCTACCCTATCTCTCTAGCCCTGGTGTTAATATAATTCAAAACATTCATGCACCAACATTATGTATGTGAGTAAAACTCCTTAACCAGATCTTACCTTTACTGCTCTGCTCTGTCTCCACAAAAGATAAGATTTCTTGTATTAGAGATCTCCAGAAAAAGTGACTATGGTATATTATGTATAGAATAAATTTATATTATAAGGAATCAACTTATATGAAGCAGACAAACTGCAAGATCTGAAGGATGAGCTAGCAAGTTGTAGACTTAGGAAAGCTCAGGGTTTAGTTCCTATGGGATTCTGATGGCTTGAGAACTAGAAACCCCAACAGGTAAGTTTTAGTCCGAAAGCTGTCAACTTTAAGATCAGGTAGAACAGATGTTAGAGTTCAAATCGAAGGCAGGGAACAGCTGATGTCCCAGACCAAAGGCAGCCAAGTAGAAATAATTCTCCCCTGCTTGGGTGAGGATAAACATTTTCTGGTCTATTAGGTCTTCATTTGCTTGGAGTTGACACATTCCCTTTCAGGAGAGTCGCTAGTTTCTGCTGAGTCAAACATTATTCTCACCCAAAAACACCTTCACGGCATACTCAGAATAATGTTTAATCAAAGAGCTGGACAAACCATGGCCCAGTTAGCCATTATATTTGCCCCTACTCTCAAAAACTCTACCCAGTGGAATTTATTCTTTTTTTTAATTTTTGGGTCACACCCAGTGATGCTCAGGGGTTACTCCTGGCTTTGCACTCAGGAATTACTCCTGGCGGTGCTTGGGGGACCATATGGGATGCCGGGGATCGAACCCAGGTCAGCCTCGTGCAAGGCAAACGCCCTACCCACTGTGCTATCGATTCGGACCCTGGAATTTATTCTTATCCTGGAAAAACTTTCTTAAGTTAAGGAAACTTGAATAGTGCTTTTTTCCTGGGATTTCAGAATTTATTTATGATTTTTTTGAAATTTTATGTTATTAAAGCACCGTGAATTATAAAGTTATTCATATTTGAGTTTTTGACATACATATTAATATTTACTTTCATCACCAATCCCACCTATCCGTGTATCCGTGTCAACTTCTCTCCACCCGTGTTCCCATATTCTGGGATTTCAGAATTATCTTATTTCCTTTGCACATTCACTAAAAATGTGTAAAAACAAAACAAAACACCAACAGTGAGGAGTCAATGGAAGGGACTGATTTTGTCCCAAAGGACATTTGGAAATATCTGGAGATGTTCTCAGTTGACACACTGCTGACGGAGTGGGAACTTCCTTTCGTGTTTAGTGGCAAGAAACAAGAATCATATTAAACATTCTACAGTATATAGGACAGTACTGTGTGTCAGTGAAGGATCTACTCTAAGGGGAAATTGAGTATTTATTGTTTATTGATTTATTTTGGGGGCCACATCTCGCTATGTTTGGGAGCACTCCTGGCACGTGCTAGAAGTTGCTCCTGGCGTGGCATAGGAAACCATTTGCTGCTGGGACTGAACCTGATTTTCCCACATGTAAGCTTGTGCTCCAGCTTTCTGAGTTCTCTCCCCCCAAACTTAATATATATTTTGGAAGGGTTCTCCTTGTTCATTAAAGGGAACCCCAAAATTCAGAGAATAAATTATTTCTAGAGCTAGTGAAAAACATATTAAACTGACCCCAAAGGCAAGAAGCAATTCTGTAAGAATGCTCAGAGGCACTTAGAATTCATAAGGGTTGTTCTTTTTTCAGTTACTAGCTGCCTTACTTAGCAAGCGAATTAATCAGGACTGCATTCGTTTGTGCAGTCTGAAGACTAACGGATTGTGCCAACACATAATAGATGCTTTTGTCCTGCATTGTTTTAGAGGAAGGTATTTATATCGGTTTTTAGGCAGCTGGAGCACATGCATGTTACTTTTTAGCAGTGATGATGCATCATTTTTAAGTGATACACAAATATCAAGCATGTTTTGGTGAGATTGTGTAACTTTTCTATTTTGTGGTCTCCAGGTGATGCCATAGGCAGGCAATGATGGTCACTTCTGAACTGTTATTGTCAATGCAACTTCTTAGGATAAGAAGATACACCACAAGGTAGAAGCAAAGATCAAAGGCAATGTAACCGGAGAACTAGTCCACACAATTGACTCTGTGTGTGTGTGTGTGTGTGTGTGTATGTGTGTGTGTCTATGAGAGGGTTGAAATGACGAGGTTTTTGGGTCCTTAGGAGAGGTAACACTGACAGTGGATGTGGCATTGGAATTATGTGCATGAGAAACCATTTTTAATAGCATTGCCAACAATGGAATCTCAATGAAAAATAAAAAGATGAATTGGAAACCTGAAAAAAAATTTCCTCACGCACACTACCATATACATATCATTCACTTTCATTGCAGATGTTTAGTAACAATAATGAAAAACAAAAGCATTAGTTTTAATAGAAAAAATCAATCCTCTTTACAATGAGATTTTAAAAGAAATTTTTATTTTGGAAATGCAAATAAATGATTACTTCCTCCTAAAACAAGAAACTAGCTCATTAGGAAAGCTGAAACTTTGCATGGCATTAACGTACTGTTTTTCTTGTCAATTTGGAGATCCTAGTGACCTAATTTGGTAAAGTGTAGGGATATTATTAATAGGTTATCATCTAGGATTTTTATTTATTCTAATAATAAGTCTCTGTTTTACATTATCATCTAAAATTTAGGGGTTTTACATTTGAGTTTTGTAGAAGAGTATCAAATTTTAAAAACTTCATATTTATGGTAATGATTGCATTATAGATGTCTGTTCTTGGATTTGGAAATACAGATAGCAAGTCATAAAATAGCATAGCATTTATTTCAGAAAATACTCTGAGTACAATAATTGGTCACTAAAAAGATAAGATTATAATTATAGCTTTTCCAAGAAATGAGATCCTAAGGATTTTATAATGAGATCATTTCTCCTACTATCTGGCAGGCTTCATTTTCACAATTTCTACTTTAATATACATATGGGCAATTTAATTCTAGGTTATTTTATTTCTACTATCAAGGGGACTATAATCTTTCTTTCGTCTATGAAAGTGAATATATAATGTCCTGATAAATTTAATATACTCTATTATAATGTTAGTCATGTAGAAAAGCACATAAATAATTGAACTATATTCTCTAGAAAAAGACATTGTATTATAATTAGATCATTAACTGTAGTGAATTGATCATATTTACAGGAGGAAAAAATTTTCTTTTGATTATGAAGCACTGGTTAATATATAGATGAAAGAAATTGGACTTCATGCAATTTCTCTGATCACGTTGGTGTGAAATTTGATTCCTTTTTGTTTCCTTATACTCTTAATTTCAATGAATAAATATTAAATTTTTGTCTGTGGCTCACATTGATGTGAGGTTATGCTCTTTGTGATATATTTTCCTCCATGATTGCTTGCATGTGCATAGGAGTCACTCATGCTACATACCCTCCCGAACATTAGCTCTTTGTTCATATATCAGTCATTCATTCTTCTTAAAATATTTGTTAGAATTTGCTAGGGTAGCCACCCAACCCTAGATGTTTGTTATATGAGAGATTTCTAATTTTTGTTTCAATTATTTTTACTAATGATGGTCAGTTTAGGTTTTATTTCTTCCTCATTATGTTTTACGATGTTTTTGTTTCTAAAAATGTATTTATTTATTCTCATTGTCTAATATTTATAGAACTTGTTGTTTATGTTCCTTTCCCCCCCTCTCTTCTGAGGTTTATTTATGGGTCTCTGAAGCAAGGCTGGTAGTAGAGCTTATATGGTGGTGTTGGAGTTGGTTTGTGGGGGGGTGACTGCTGGTGTTTGCAGGAGTATGGAAAAGTGGGGAGGGGCAGTCCATCCCAACTCCAAGGAAGTCTAGAGATTTTAGTCACAAAACCTGCATATCCGAATGTTCAACAGGTTAATATCTTGGTGAGATCCATCCTGAGGTAGTGGAGTCCTGGCGGGGGCATAGAAATGATTTTGGATAGTGGAAGCCAGAAGCTTTTTGGGGAAGGGGGGTCTCTGCTTTGGTGGGCACCAGGCCGACACACTCTCCTCTGACTTACCCTGGTCTGTTCAGCCTTGTGTGGTCTGAGATTAACTGCAGTTCTTAATGACTTTTGGGATTTATTTTATGGGTTTCTGAAGCAAGGGTGATAAATGAATTTGTATAGCTGAGCCAGAGGTGGTTTGTGGGCATGACTCCCTCTTACCTAACTTTTGGCAGATTAATTTCTTGGGGAACTTGTTCCCGAGTTGTCAGAGGCACAGCAGCAATTCTGGGGTACCAGGAAGCCTGGAGACACCATCAGGCTGTTGATGCACTTGCTCTGCAGGTACAGATTGACCTTCTGGCATCAACCTCCCTCCCCCCATTTTTTCTATTTTTTAAAACTATTTGAGGAGCCATCAATTAGTTCTGTTTATCTTTCTGATCTCTATTTTATTAACTTCAGCCCTATTTTTAAAAAAATTATTTCCCCCTGTCTCTTTTTTTCCCTCCGGTCTCTATGTTAAATGTAAGTGTAGGACTTTTCTTTGTGATTCTTCTTGTTCTTGGGGACGCTGTATTACTTGAAACTCCCCTCCTAGTATTACTTTTGCTGCAAGGCACTGAACCTAATAAGTTGCACATTTATTTTCATTCATTTACAGGTACTTTTCGATTTCATCTTTTATTTCTTCCATTACCCAATTGTTGTTTAATATGTTATTTATTTTCCACAAATTTGCATTTTCTCCTCTTTCTTTTCTTTTAATGTCTATTTAGTTTTCTCTTGATATTTTATGGATTTCCTTATAAAACTATTTTAATGGGGCTGGAGTGATAGCACAGCAGGTAGGGTGCCTGTTTTGCATGCAGGCAATCTGGGTTTGATCTTTGACACCCCAGATGGTCCACAGACACCCTTCAGGTGTCATCCCAGAGCACACAGCCAGGAGTAAGCCCTGATGTGTCTCAAACTTTTCCACCATAAAAATTACATGATTATTTTTATAGGAGAGCTCTCTGCAGCATTCCATGCAGAGGAATTCTCATGTTAGCAAATCACTTCAGACTTTTAAAAATTATTCTTATGGCAGTTTTGAGCTTTGACAGGAAAATATAGTCTTCTGTAGTTTTAATTTTGGAATATGGAGAGCTTTATTCTCCTTGCAAAAATGATATTTGTTGAAGTCTCTAGCTAACTTGTGGCTATTTTGCCTGCCAATTTTTTTTCCACTGAAATGTTATGCTTTTTTCTATTCATTAATGTAGAGTTGAACTCTTTCTCTTTAAAGCAGATGGTGCTGAACATCTTGGGGATTTGAATTAAATATTTTGAGGGGTCTGCACCTGATGATGCTCAGGAAATACTTCTGGCTCTGTGCTCAGGAATTAGACCTGGAAGTGCTTTGTGGACCATATAGGATGCTGAGGATTGAACCCAGTTTTGCCGAATGCAAGACAAAGAGCTTTACCCACAGTATGATCGCTCTAGTCCTTGATTTGACTTTTGCTAGAGAAGGGCTTTACTGTCTTCCATTTGTATTCGCAACTTTTACGTCAGCATATTCAATATGATCGTGGTAAGGTCTTCCTTGAACATGCTGAGGAAGGCCTGGGATATATTTGTGGTTCCAACTAACTGTAGACAGGGACTCTAAAGCTGCTTGTGTACTGACTTTTTGGGGAAAGGTTGTACCTTTTACTGCAGTTTTTGTTTAAGAATAGTGCTCCTGTTGGAGGAACTTCTGCTTTGACCAACTCTTATTGAAAATGGTGTGAAGACTTCAGAAAATTAAGATCACACTTAATAGTCGAGCCTTACCCATGACCGAGTCTGTAGAAAACCTAGTTATGTAGAACTTTGTGACTGAAAACTCTGGGTTGAATGAAACTGGGAATGGGCATTCTCCATCTGTCTCCCCTGCTTCCAGCAACTCGGCAGTTGTGCCCATAAACCACCTTTGGCTGGTGCCAGATAATCTCTTCATCATCACCAGCCACAATCCAGAGTCCCATGCCCTACTCTTCCAGAGGGAGCACAACACAACTCACACCATACCCATGCCACCGGACTCCATGCCAGACTGTTTCATTGGGGTGCCCTGTTGGGGGGCAGGTAGGACCCTTCCCTGCCCCAAGGGATCCAACCCCGGCAGTCGGAAACCTCCAGAACTCAACAGCCACCATGCTCATCATAGCTACTCTCCACATGCTCAGGCTGAGCGTCACACATGAGTGAACCTATCCCTGGACCATGTGACAACTCATACTTTACATCACTCATACTCCAAGAATACCGCACCACATTTGACGGGGTTTAAAGTGAGAGGCAACCAATCTTAGAGGGAAATTATTATTTTATAAATATTTCCCTCTAAGATCTATCTATCTATCTATCTATCTATCTATCTATCTATCTATCTATCTATCTATCTATCTATCTATCTATCTATCTATCATCTATGTACACAAGGCTCAACCTGTGACAACTTGTTTGTGATCTCTTACAGAAGGGCCTAATGATCCCTGTGTGAAGTACAACAATCTTCACACTCTTTTCTCTAAGGAAACTTGTTTGGGTAGCATTTTCAGCGATTTTTCATAACTAACAATACAGAATAAATTATTTCAGTTCTGTTTGGGGGCAGCGGCTGGGATTCAGGATAGAAACATTTGAAGTTTGGTGGTGGAAAGGTGTAATGGTGGTGGGATTGGTGTTTGAATATTAAATATAATCAAATATTGTGTACTTTATAAAATTTAAAAAATAAAAAAAATTAAAACTGGCACTCTCCCATGACCCAGCAAGGCCCAACCTGGGTATCTGCTTAAAGAACACAAAACCTTGCATCTTCAAGGGTAGATGCACAGTTTATTCATCTCAATGTTACTCATGGAATTCAAGGTCTGGAAATAATGTATTTACTCCAAAACAGATGGATAGCTAATAAAATTGTGGAATAATTGAACACTGTCTAGTTGTGTAAAAAGATGTAATCATGCAGTTCTTACCAACCTGAATGGAGTTGGAGGGTATCATGATAAATGAAGTGAGTCTGGAAGAAAAAGGCAATAAATGAATGATTTCACTCATATATATGTAGACTATCATCAAATGAAACAGGGGATAAGACAGTTCCCAATGGAAAAATGCTTTGAAATAAAGCAAACAGAGCATCTACCTGCGGCATCCAGGCGGGAGGGAAAGGGGTTCTTGAAAGAGCAGCAATGAGTTACCAACACTGGCGGCAGAATTGGTGAAGTAGTATTTTAATTACAAAACAATATTATAAAACAAGTATTTAACAATGCATTGCAAGTATTTGGAAACTCTTGTAAACCATGTTACCAAATTAAAAAAAATTAGAATGCTCAGTATTTTTCCACTTAACTAGAGAAGTTGTTAGTTTCATTTAAAAGTAGTTTTATATAATTCTGAGTATAAAAGAAATGGGTGAAATGGGAATTCTGCATATTTTCTAATTCTGTAAAAACCTTGTAATCATCATGAAATGAGGAATAATGTGAAAGCTGGGTGGGACATAGTGCATCTGTTTCTGCTCTATATAGCTTTATTTTTCCTGATGAATTCTGTACCCTTGGTCAGATTGCAACTTTATAGCAATGTATTTGAGTGCTCTCTTCTGAATAATACATAAAACAACTGAACTCCTCCATGACTAAATAGCTAATAAACTTAAAATTGCAAATTAAAGTAACATGAGATTCTGCTTAACAACTATAAAAATTACTAACATTACATCTTAGTAATATTTGGTTGTGCTTATGCTGCAATAGGAGTTAAATGCTTATTGTTGTATTTAATACTCATAAAATGCTTGTGGGATTATCAATTTGCAGCATTTCTGAAAAGGAATTTAACAATATGTCCTAAGAGCATTGACAATTATGTAGACATTACTGTGATGAAGAATTTTAATGGTTTGGTGGGAGTTTATAGTTACATAAAGATAAAATTGTATATACATGCATAAGATAATTTCATACTTGTACAGATAAAGATGCATGGAGAACATATTATGGATTTAAAGGTGATTCATCTTCACATGTTTATCATTTTGACCATATTATTCAAAACTAAGTGAATGAAGACGAGATTGGACCTTTAGCTTTTTCCCAATGTCAAGGATTTAATCCAGGACCTTACACATGCAAGGCTACTGAGCTACATGCCTTAGCTTCAAGAGACACTGTGTGGGAAATAGAAAAATTGGTTAATATTACATGTTGTCGGTTTTAGGGAATATCAGCACATTAAGAAAAATTTCCTTCCATGAGGTTAACTAAATACAAAAATGAACAAGGCCAAGGACAGAGGAGTGGATGAAATTTCAGTATGTAAGCACAATTGAATGCTACTCACAAATGAGACTGGAGAGAAGGTATGGGGGGGGGTAAGACATTTGCCTTGCATGAAGCCCACCCAGGTTTGATCTCTGGCATCCCATCTGGTCCTCCAAGTATCCCTGGGAGTCTTACTTCAGCACAATGTGAGAAGTAATCCCAGAGCGCAGCCAGTGTGGCCCAACCACCAAAAAAAGAAAGTGAGATCGATAATGAGAGAGAGAGAGACAGACAGACAGACAGACATAGACAGAGACAGAGACAGAGAGAAAGACAAGAGAAAAACAGAGAGAGAGATTTTCCAGAATTTTCTTAAGAAAATAATTAAATCCAATTGGAAACACTGCAATCATCCGCCTCTGCAGAAGTCTCAGTCTTTTAATATTCTTGTCCTGTCTTATTCGATTTATCTTCACATCAACACACAATCATATAAAATTTTGAAATTATAATTTATTGTAAATATATAGAATAATTAGCCTTACCTAGGCATACATTACCAGAAATTCTAGTCTAAAAGTAAAATAAGCTGTATGCAATACATATAGCATATTTTGTTTTTAATAATTAATGCAAAAAGTTTTATAGCAGATTTAATATAACTTTTCATTTATAGAGAGTCTCTTACCCGCACGCCTGGCTGTCTTCTCCGGGGCCCCTCAGAGGGGATGGGCTCCAGCTTCCCTCCCCACCCCTAGCAAAGCTCCCCAGGCCGAAGACCACTGGAACCTAGCCACAACCATGCTCGAGGCCCTTCTCCACATGTTCGGACAAGCCTCACACAGGAAGGTACCGGCAGAGGAACCCAGGTGTGTGAAAATCCCATCAATGACCAACATCCAGAGACTTAAAAGCGAGCTCCCAGAAGCTTGCGGCTGCAGAGCGGCCACACAATATCTTGTAGCCTACTTCTCCCTCTGGGAGAAACTGGCAGTCTTCTGAGAGTTTCCTGCCCACATGGGACAGCCTTGCAAGCTTCCCATGGTGTATTCATATGCTAAAGCCAGTAACAAGCTGGATCTCATTCTCCTGACCCTGAAAGAGCCTCCTGTGGGACATCATTGGGAGGACCAAGTCGAGGACCAAGACTTCTAAGATCTCAGGGAAAGGACGAATGGAGAGGTTACTGAGCCCGCTTGAGAAATTGGCGACTAACAGGATTTCATGATCATGATCGTGATTTCATTTACAAAATGTGTGATAATCTGAAATTGTTTTTGAAATATGTCCTCAAATTTAATGCCCCAACTCTATTTCATACTCAGAGTTCCTTTTTGTGCTGTGACTGAAATGATTTAAAAAAATGTCATTTATGGATTTTACAGGTTTTCATTCCCAGCTTTGCATCATTACTACTACTTGTGCCAGTATAATTTGATTTATTTAAGTAAATAAATTTTTAAATTTTTTAAAATTTATTTATTTAAATGATTTTTTTTGCTTTTTTGGGTCACACCCAGTGATGCTCAGGGGTTACTCCTGGCTCTGCACTCAGGAATTACTCCTGGCATGCTTGGGGGACCATATGGGATGCCGAGGATTGAACCCGGGTCGGCCGCGTGCAAGGCAAATGCCCTACCCACTGTGCTATCACTCCGGCCCCCATTATCTAAATGATTTTTAAGTAGCACTGCATCATATATTTCAGTGTGCATATTTAAAAATAAATGTAAATGTTTTACAATAAGTTTCCAATTTTACTAAGTTTCCAATTTTATCCTTTACCATACAATTGCCTTTTTTTAGAATAATTTAAAAAATTTAGAAAGCTCTAGTTTCATTTAGAATCACTGATTACCCTTTGAGTGTCTGGGAAATAAAAGAGCCAAAGATATTAGTATTTCACGACTTTCTGGAATTTCCTTACCTTACTTTCCTTATAGCAAATAGTAAATAATATACGACTGCGAGTGAAGTCAGATTAATTCATATTTCTATATTAGCCCAGAGTTTTTGAATGCTAATGAGACATTGCTACTTTCTTCACTAACTCAAGTGCTTATCTACATACATCAATTTTTCAATACATTCATAATAAATTTAATATTTATTACTTTCAACTATAAGAATTTGGGTGAACTTTGCATTTTAAAATATCCTACTTTCATGAAATCTGAGTAGATGTTTACAAAGAAAACATAGAGTAGGCGTGGAGGAGATCGGACAGCTATTAATAAGGCGTTTGCCTTGTATATAGCTGACCAGAGCTTCATCCTGGGCACGTCATATGGCCTCCTGAACCCCATCAGCAGTGATTTCTGAGTGAGAGCCAGAAATAACCCAGAACCCCACTGCATATACCCCTTAAAATTGAAGGAAAAAGTAGTCATTAGGTACGTAGAAAGCGATTTATCATATCTTCTTCTTTTGGAAAGATATATTAAGATCACAATGAGATATCACACAAACTGTGAGAATAATTTTAATACATAAATAATTTCAGACACCGGTATTTTAGAAATCAAATCCATTTCAGTTGTGAAAATGAGAGGTAACTTTGTAGTGCTTGAGAGATAATCATCATCATCATCATCATCATCCTGTTGATCGTCGAATTTCTCAAGTGGTCTCAGTAACCTCTCCATTCGTCCTATCCCTGAGATCTTAGAAGCCTCTCTCTACTGGGCCTTCCCAACGATGCCGTGTTGGAGGCTCCCCCAGGGTCAGGGGAATGAGACCCAGCTTGTTACTGGCTTTGGCATATGGTTACACCATGGGAAGCTTGCAAGGCTGTCCCATGTGGGCAGGAAACTCTCAGAAGCTTGCTAGTTTCTCCCAGAGGGAGAAGTAGGTTATAAGATATCGCTTCTGGGAGCTTGCTGTTAAGTCTCTGGATGTTGGCCGTTGATGGGATTACACACACCTAGGTTTCTCTGCCGGTACCTTCATGCGTGAGCCTTGTTCGAACATGTGGAGAAGGACCTTGAGCATGACTGTGGCTAGGTTCCGGTGGTCTTCAGCCGCCAGGAGCTCTGCTAGGGGCTGGGAGGGAAGTTGGAGCCCATCCTCTCTGAGGGTCCCCAGGGAAGACAGCCAGGCGAGCAGGCAAGAGACTGCAGATAGATAATCAACTGGGAAATTTTAGCAAGCACTTGATTGATTGCCAAAACTCGAGGTCTAGAATATATACTTACTTCTGGGACCCACAATCATATAAAATTCATGTAAAGGTCAAAGTTGTAGATGAATACTTTAAGGCTTTGGGAAAAACTTAGTTATTGAATTATCTTATAAAGATTATCATATCTGCAAATTCCAAGTTTTCTTCTAAGAACATATTTTTCTCTATTCATTTATTTAGATCTTTTATTTGTGTGAATAAAACTTTACAGTATATGCCATTGTAGGTTCTACCTTTCTTCTTAAACTTATTTTTATATATTTTAAAATATGCATTTTTAACATAGTAAAATAGAATTTTATACTATAATTTCCATAGTTGTAATTTGAAAATGAAAAATATTTCAAGTTTTATTTTTATTGTGCATTCATAACATTTTGGTACTGATAACTGAATAATTTTACTTTCATGAGTCTTGAGAGTTAATAATCAGATAATTCTAAGAAAAAAATTTCTCATTAATGTTGTTGGGAGGTAGGTTTTGTGCCACACCTAGGAATATTCAGGGAGTCTTCCGTGTTCTCTGCTTGTGATCTGGGATCACTTAGGACAATGTTAGCAGAATCTCGAGGTGCTGGAGATTAGACTGGGCCACCTTCAAGGCAAGTGCCGGTGCTGCCTCCCTGGCCCCTGTGTTGTCATTCTTTCACAAGGTGCATGTATGTATCTTTGTGTATTACTTAAGAGTATATTTTTTTTGTCCTAAAGCTCTTCTTAGAAATGAGAATCTTTTATATTTTGTTCAGTTACTTTGCTAGCATTTATATTATTTTCCCACCCCTCACCCCTCACCCCACCCCCCAGAGTTTTGCATCTATGTTATTTATCTTTATTGAGCTTTTGGATTTTTTTGTTTTTGGTGCGGGAAGAGTTTTATGACAATCAAGTTTGGTTTATAAAATTAGTTGGGTGTATTCAGGTAATTTTTACATTCTGAAATGAATTCATGGCAAGAAATTAAAATGTCCTTTGAAAATTTAAAATGTAGGACTTGTAGAAAAAAACCTTGAAGTTTGTAGAGTTCTTTTTGTTAATGTTTATTTCACTTTATAATTCAGCCTTGGCTGTTTGTACAACTCAGTAGAGCTACCTAGCTTAGCTTTTTCTATTGTTTATAGTTTTAAAATGATACTTTTCATTTTGTGTTCATGCATTTGGAAAACTCATTTCTTCTTATTGTCTTCTCTTCTTTTAGGCATGCAGATAACAATTTGCTTGATTCTCTCATCTTTGAAAATTTATGGTACATAAATGTTTCTATTTTCATTAATTATTACTTTGATATAAAACATAGATTTGACATAGAAGATTGTAAACTTAAGTAGGGTCTCAATTTCTTTGTATGAAGATGTATCTAATGGTACTAAAATTGTCTGAATTCATATATATGCAAATTATGTCTGTAGGAATGTTTTGCTTGCCAGTTTATTTTCCATTTTATAAAAATGGTTGCAGCAATTATCTTTAGGCGACTCTATAATTTATTGAGCTCAGTGATTGATTTTCCCTAGGTATTTGTTCTACAAATATATATTGTAGTTTTTCTTTTATTGTTTGGAATCATTTGGTTTAATATCTTCAGGTAAATTGTTCTGACTATTTTTTTAGGAATTCTGTCTAACTCATTTATGTTTGGAGCCTAGGAATATTTGAGCAATTTCACTGGTGCTTCACATATTAAGAGCCAGTGTGCTGAGTATAGTATGTGGAGTATAAAAGTTTTCCTGCCATAATTTTTGTGACTTTTTTTTGTTTTTTTTTGGCCACACCCAGTGGCATTCATGGCTTACTCCTGGCTCTGTGCTCCCAGTGAGCTTAGCAGATCACATGGGGTGCCAAGGATTGAACCCAGATAGCCCACATGCAATGCAGGCATCTGACCTGCTATCTATCTCTCTAGCTTTTGTGACTTAATCACTATCGCTATCACTATCATCCTCTTGATCCTCGATTTGTTCTAGCGGGCCCAGTAACGTCTCCATTCGTCCTAGACCTGAGGTTTTAGCAGCCTCTCTTTACTAGTCCTTCCCAATGGTGCCCCATTAGAGGCTATTTCAGGGTCAGGAGAATGAGACCCATCATTGTTACTGTATTTGCATATGAATAAGCCACAGTGAGCTTGCCATTTTCCAGTAGCTAGGCAGTCACACCCAGACACTGCCCCATCAATGGCCAATGTCCAGAGACTATAAAACCAAGCTCCCTCTCAGAGAACCTGGCAAGCTACCGAAAGTTCATGGCTTTTAATAATGAGGCAAATCCAGAATTTATCCTATTTCATTTAATTCTCCATGTGTACATGAATCGCCTATGTGTAAAAAGCAGCGTTTGTACAGAGTATAAGGTTAAAGAACACAGATCTATTGCCTTTGCAGGTGCAACAGATTCACAGGGGGCTATTTTGCATGCTCAGGTAAATTAGTATTTTTTTTCTGTACATCATATTTAGGGTCTTTGAGTGGTTCTAAATATCTCAATTGCTGACACAAAATTTCTTTCAAGAGCAAATAAAGAATTTACTTATAAATATCTTGTCAAGAAGGACTTTGAAAATTATAGTAGTCTATGTCTTCTTAAAAAAATGAAGACTAGTGTGTCTCTTTTTATATGTCATTTTTTTTTTCAAAAAAAACTTTGCACATGAATTGCAAAGTCATTCATAGTTGGGTTTTTGACACACAATGTTCCATCATCAACCCCACCACTAGTGTCAAATGATCTCCACCAGTGTTCTCAGATTCCCTCTCCTACCTATCCACCCCAGTCCCACCATCCTGCTCCCCCCCACTCCACACACACATCTTGACAAGCATCTTTTAATGTTTGGTCTTAAAGCTTGGGTCTCATTGACTCTATGGCTGGGGTATTTGGCTCTATCATTCCATAACACCACCAAGGTACCCGACTCCCCTTGGCCTCTGCCCTCGTTGCTTCTCATCTATTTCTTCTCCTCTCCCCCTTCACTCTATTTCTTTCCAAGTCATTCTTTTTAGAAATCAGAACATCATCTAAAAGGGTAGATGACAAATTTCAGGATTTCATATGTAAAGATCCAAATCTCTATCTGTATATCCATAGTGCTGTATTATCAACGTCTCTATATAAACACAGACATAAACAATATACTCTAGCTACAATCTCTTTCAACTATACAAAAAACAACAGAAAAATAGTGAACACTAGGGCAATATATATTAAATTTTAATAAAAATTTTACTTGGTAATGGTTTGATTCAAGATATTTAATTCATGGTCCCTGGAGCCTGCCAGGAATAAGCCTTGAGCACAAAAGGGTGTGACCCCAAAACAAAAACAATCAAAACATTTGAGTCAAATTTATGGTACCTTTCTATGCTCGTGATGGAGCATAGATTTTAAATATTTTCTTGATAAGTTTAGTGTACCAGACAATATTGAATACTATTTTATTTTATTATTTTTTTTGAGGGGCTTCGCCTTGCTGTGTTCAGGGCTTATTCCTGATTCTGCATTCAGAGATCAGCACCATATGGATAGAACAAGGGTTTGGAGCCGGGGCCGGTGCTCGGCTCCGGCTGGCCGGGTTTTCGGCCCGGGTGCCCATGCCTCTGCAGAGCCGGTGGATGTGGAACGAGCGGGAACCAGAGACAGCTTTAGGAATTGGGGTTCCAGCAAGTGCTTGCACCCATGTATGGAGACTGTGAACTAAGCTTTTGCCCCACGCCGGCTAATGGAGGAAATAACCTTCCTTCTTGGTCTCTCTCCCCTCCGGGAGAAGGCGTGGTGTCCGATATTTTGTGGGTCCCTTGAGAAGGTATGAACTTTTGGCAAGAAAAAAAAAAATGTGTGCTTTGAACTTGAAACAGCCGCGGGATACAGGGCCAGCCCCAGCCAGGGCCGGTGCTCGGCTCCAGCCAGCCGGGTTTCGGCCCGGGTTCCCATGCCTCTGCAGAGCCGGTGGATGTGGAACGAGCGGGAACCAGAGACAGCTTTAGGATTTGGGGTTCCAGCAAGTGCTTGCACCCATGTATGGAGACTGTGAACTAACTTTGGCTACATGATGTTCCAGGAAGGGAAATGATTTATTTTCAAACTTAAATCTTCGTGGACTTAATTACTATAATACAGAAATTGTAAACCATGTGGCCGCATTTTATCTCTTCATTCTCATCAGTGAAAAACTTATTATCAAATATTTCCCTGTTAATAGAGCTGTATTCTTAGGGGATAAACTCCAAGAAAAATAGTGAGTCTGTTTTGAAACTCTAACAACAATAGTGAGTTATGTGTTGAAATCTGGAATGTAATCAAGGTAAAGAGAAAAGGAAGTGAAATTATCACTCACATATGGGGTGGGTTGGGGGGTGAGGGGTGGGATGTATACTGGTTTTTTGTTTGTTTGTTTGTTTCGTTTTTGCTTTTGTTTTTGTTTTTATTGGTGGTGGAATATGGGCACTGGTGAAGGGATGGGTGTTTGAGCATTGTGTAACTGAGATATAAGCCTGAGAACTTTGTAACTTTCCACTTGGTGATTCAATAAAATAAATTAAATTAAAAAAAAAAGAACAAGGGTTTGCTGTGTGCAAGGCAAGCACCCTATTTGATGTATTATATCTTCGCCCCCTGAATGCTCTTAATTTATTTTCTCTTCTTTTTCTCACCAGAGGTAATCTTGAATTTGTGGATTGTTATTAGTATTCATTTATTTGTTCAAGTCTGATGATGATCATAGCTATGTTCAGAGCTTACTCCTGGCTCTGAGCTCAGGGATCATTTTTGGGGTTCTCAGAGAACCCTATCTGGTACCAGCAATCAAACCTTGCTCAGCTTTGTGAAAGCTTATGTACTGTCTTTCCAGCCTCTCCTCAAAGCAGTTCTTAAATCAGGAATGGGTGATATGTAGAGAACGACCCTATGTCTCACAGTTCAAGTCCTGTGTGGAGCAAATTAAATCCAATAACAAAAAAGTATTTTATGCAGTTTAATTTTCATCTTATTTTGAGAATAATAAACATCTGGAAAAACATGATGACATTTTAAAGTTATGATAATACAGATTATAAAGTTACACACTTAGTGAATACCATGAATAAAGACAATTGGCAAGTAGGGAAACACCCATATTTGTATTTTTCCAGTAAATAGTACCTGAAAAACTTTCTTTCTGGAGCATTCTGATATCCACATAGATAAATATATCTGGCGATGAACTGAAAAATCACACTGCTGGCTTTATTCCCTTATTAAAACATATGCAGGCTTTTATTCTTCAGGTTCAGAATTTAATGACAGTTACAAATTTGCAATACCCCTTATGGTTTTCATATTTTCTTAAGAGCAGAGCGTTTTCTAGACCAGATCTAGGTTACAGTGGGCAAACTTTTAAAAACTTTAAATATAAAATGTGATTATTTTATTTAATAACAGATTTGCAGTACTTTTTCTCTTTAAAAATATTGGATTTGATACCTTTTGTTGGATAGACTTGCATAAGCTTTCATTAGTTTATATTTGAAAGATACAGAAAAATAGGAGAGATGACCATAAATAAATTAAAATGGAAAGATAAGAGAAAACATATAAATATAGTTTTATTCTTTTGATCATCTTGAGTAAGGGAGCTCTTTTATCTTTCTTGGTGATATTACATGCTGTTCTGTTCTTTCTTGTGGAGTTTACAGCTATTTACAGTGGTATAGATTTTGTATGGTAAAACACAAATATCTCAAGGTAATTTTGCTCTCTGCCTTTAAGTATATTATTAAAGTTCAAAACTGGAATGAAACATGTGTTTTAGAAAAGCAAACTAGAGAAGGACTTCTGTTAAATATCAAGGGCTCCTGACTTTTACTTAGATGGAAATTAATATTTTCTAGTTTACAAGTCACTTTATGAAAAGTGTGGACAAATAGAACTTCTAAGTCACATTTTATTTAAATTCTGTTTCCATCAATATAATTTTTTGTGGTATTTCAGTGACACAGAGTTCAAAATGAATAGTAAAACTGCATACAGTCCAAAGGAATGATACACACCAACTTTGTTTTAAAAGGAACAATATTTATTAAGAAATTAATTGTAGGCTCTGAATTCTCCTACAGTCAGTGATGACGTTTCTTTCGTTTCCACATATATGATGAGAGCTAAGAGATCTGGAAAATACTTGTAATGTTTAGGAATGGAGAGTGCCTATTAATAAGACATGAAATGAAGTGATAGGATCTGAAACCAAGACAAATTTTTCCTTGCCAATCCGGTCCTCACCTATATTGACAGGTAAGACCTTTCCATAGGCACTCGCACTACAGTGTAAGGTAATAATCTAATCATTTCAGATCAGTAGAGCACAGAATTCCCTTTTCAATTGCAGGGCAAACAAACAGCCCCTTAGCTACTTAATCACATCTTAAATATTTGTATTTTTTGTTAATAAACGTGGTGCTAAGTAGAGGGCAGAAAGAGAATTTTTTCAAGATTTTATTCTTATGATCTGAAGTACTTTCAACTATAAATTAAAATAAATTATAAAAACTAGCATATGATATATATTTTCTTAAATAGCATTGTTGGAAATAAGTTCTAAACATACAGTTGCAACATCAATTGACCTAACATATGATCAACAGTACAACATGCTAATCATAAAAATAGCTTTTACAAATATACATTTGTATACAGTGTCTTCCTTTACCATTTGTAAATATCTTTCACATTTTTAAGACGTTCGTCTTAAAAAAAAATCCGACTTAATCAGCAAAGGGAAAAACACGTTACAATCTGACCCATTAAAAACTTGACAGTTATACAGCTTAAAACATAGAAGAAATAAAATTTCTAAAATTGAACAATACTGTCCAATTAACTTATATGGGTTTCTATATAAATTGAACTGAAGATGCTGCATTCCGGTAAGAAACTCCCTTCACGTCTCTGGACTGGTCAGAATTTCTCTTTTTCTTCCTTCAATTCTTCAGATCACTTTATCTGTAAAAACTGAAAAAAGGAAAAGAAAAAATAAAATACTGGAACTTTGGTTTCATCATTGACAACCTACTTATAACTAGATTTAAGGTGAATTCAGGAAATGAAATAATTTAGGAGATGAATAGGACGAATGAAATCTTTATGATAAATATGAGAACTTAAATTTCTTAGATCCCTTGTTGGAGGCAGTATCAGAGTCATTTACATGTAATTTACTGCTTGAGATCAGACGTTATTTTCAGCTTGAACTCTGGTCTAAGCCGATGGGGAACCACATATAATTTTCTGCTAGAGAAAGTCACTTGTGCTCTTCTGAAGCTTTGGTGCACTTAGCAAGAATAACCACAGCTGCAATTTCTTTGCAAGACCTCAAAAAATCCTAAATCTTAACATTTATTTCCAGAGTAAAGCGTTACTATTCATACAATGTTCTGTCACCCGTCCTTTCACCAGTGTCCCTTTCCCAACACCAGTGTCCCCAGTTTCCCTCCTGTTCCTCCTCTGCCCAGCCTGCCTCTATGGCAGGCATTTTTCTTCTCTGTCTCTCTGTCTCTGTCTCTGTCAGTCTGCATATCTGTCTGATCTGTCTGTCTGTCTGTCTGTCTCTCACCTTTTGGGATCTTTAGGAATCACGAACAACTTTGTAACTGTATCTCACAGTGATTCATATATGTATACACATATATATTAATTTATATACACAAATATATAAAAACAAAAAAGCCCAAAATAAAAACAGCTAAAAATGGTATGCTGAATCTCTGGGTAAAAAAGACTAGAAAGTATTTTTAAAACTGCCTATATCTATGGTACCCACTTATTATAACTTGCACCAAAGTATTAATTCTTGCACTGAAATGTACTTCCTTGTTTATTTACTTACATAAATATTTGTGTAAGTTCTCAAAAACAACAACAATGAAAAGTCTTTATATTTCGGTAGAGAGTACTGATTATGTTATTAACTCTAGAATTTTTTTTTGGAGTTAGATGAAAAATCTCTTTCTATATATTTTAAGACTCAAAGACATGCAAATCACACTCTGACCTCAGTTTGAAGTATTTTCAAACACTATGTAATATTTATTAAATTTGCAATTCTATTTACAACGTTTGAATGTATTTAATAAATTGAATTGGGATAATTATTTTCCCAAGGACTTTTAAAAGTACTTTGAAAATCTATATTTCCAAATATAATACTGATAAATGTCTGATACTTAAAATTTTAAACTTTTCATAAAGCCAACAACCAAAAACGAATAAACATAACTCAATGGTCTTTTCCATGTCAAAAACATTGGAAAACAAATATCTTAGAAAATAAGACCCTGAAGGAGCCTCCAATGTGGCATCATTGGGAAGGCCGAGTAATGAGAGGCTTCTAAAATCTCAGGGCTAGGACGAATGGAGACATTACTGAGACTGCTCGAGAAAATTGACGATAAATGGGATGATAATGATGATGATTATGATGATTATGATAATCTATGTACCATCTCAGTTACAATTACAGTGGTACAATGACAATCTCAATAAATAAAGTTTTAAAATATATATCAATGCTGACATGTACAAACAAAACATGGCAATTCTATGGTTTTGACTGAAAACATTCTGTAATAAGGACATAATGCTATTTTTTAAACAGTGGAAGTCATATCTAACATTTCTAGTTAGATCATGTGGTCTTGGACTGGGGCGATAGCACAGCAGGTATGGCATTTGCCTTGCACATGACCTACCCTGGTTTGATTCCTCCCTCCCTCTCGGACAGGGACAGCGTGGCAAGCTACCGAGAGTATCCCGCCTGAGAGTAGAGCCTGGCAAGCTATCCGTGGCGTATTCAATATGCCAAAAACAGTAACAACAAGTCTCACAATGGAGACATTACTGGTGACTGCTTGAACAAATCGATGAACAACAGGAGGACAGTGCTACAGTGCTACATGTGGTATCAGGGATCTGACTCAGGGACTCACACGTGTGTGGCATGTGTTTTAGCATTTGAGTGTTTTCCCAGCTCTGGAAGAAAGCTCTGCGGATGGCCACAATAGCACTCTGGTCTCTGAGACCTCATTGGATGGTTGTCTGATTACAGGTAGGAGATGTTTTACGTGTTGTGCCAGCCATGTATAAAAGTTTATTATTTTTTAAATTTTCACTGTCACTGTCACTGTCATCACGTTGCTCATCGATTTGTTTGAGCGGGCACCAGTAACATCTCTCATTGAGAGACTTATTGTTATTGTTTTTGGCATATCCAGTAACAATTTTTAATGTTAGTTTTGGTTAAATCCTGGCAGATAATACTAATTTAATTTATTCGTATATAAACCTGATACTACCAAAAAGTTATGTTTATTTAGTTAGTAACTGTCAATTTTGTTAATAAAAGACAATCCCTGAAAAATTTTGTTTGTATCCCCCATATCCCTTATCCCTAGAATTATTCATTCTTACCCATTTTCTTTTGTTTTTTTTTGTATTTTTGCTCCTTAATTTTAAATGGTTACATGAAAATCATCATCTTTGAGAGAAGAAATATTATTGGGCTTGAAATATTATTGAAGTCTTAACTTTCTTTCCGTAAAGCCTCAGAGCATTTGCTTGTCACTAGCGTGAAACAGAAGCCTCATTAACTTCGCATTGTGAAGTTAGAGTTATTAATTACACGGATTCAAGTATGAATGTAATTTCCCTTATCTAAAACCAAGGGCAAAATATATCCACCAAGTTTCCAGAGAGCTTGTAGTCTGAACAAAGGCTAACTATTTGTTTCTAAAGGCATGGGAGGAAGGGACAATTATGACATCTTTGCTGCATTTTTTCTCAAGAATGACAGTCACTTAGGAAGCTGATTGGTTTAATATAATGTGAAAGTAATTGTGCTTTCCTTTTCTTGAATAGTGGGTAATTTATCTACTTGCTGTATAGGAACTTGTATGCTTTTAAAACAAATTCTGCTGTGGATAGACTCATTTTCAATTCTCAATCTCCCCATTTCTGAAAAACAACAGTCACTTAGATGAGCCTGAATTATATTGAATCAAGCAGTGCACCTCTATTGGACAAAGTTGGAAAGGATAGCATTAATCTATGAAAAAAGTCCATCTAATTTTAAACATTATGCATTAATTTATTTGAAATAAAATGGGTTCAGCAACATGTGGGATAAACACAAAAATACTTTCAAAAAGAAAGTCTTGTTACTAATATCAGAAATGCTTCTCTTTTTTCCCTAATTGATTTTTATGTCTAATAAGTACTTAAATAAATATATGTAACCCATCTCCTGGGAAGCATATTTAAAAGGAAAAGTGATATATGTGGGTAAGACAGAGACTGTAACATTTTTAGAAAAACAAACTTATGGCAGCACTGATTCATGTTTGAGTGATTTTTTAATACTTTTTTTTGAGACAACATAAATATCCTTATAATTCCCTTATTACGAAAAAGGCATAACAATTCACATTTCTAAGTTACTTTAGAAATAATTTAAAATTTCACTTTACTTTAAAATTTAAAGTAAATTTTAAAGTAAAATTGTTCACTTTAAAATTTAAGTTAGAATTCATATTTTATTATAAACTCCTGCGACCCAAATTTCACTATATTTTTTACATGAACAGAATCACTTTACTGGGTGAGAGAAATAGCATGGTGGATAAGGTACTTGCCTTCAATACAGCTGCACTGGGTTACTTTGCTGGTACAGTGTAAAACCTTTGAGCCCCACCCACCTAGGTATGATGTCTGAACACAGGAATAAACCCCGAGCAAAGCAGGGTATGACTCATCCTACCCCCCCAAATCAGATTACAAACACTGTAATGGAACGGAAACAAGATTGTTAGTAGTAACTCACTGGAACGGAAACAAGATTGTTAGTAGTAACTCACTGGAATGGTTATAAATAAAGATAACTGCTTCATTTTGTAGTTCTTGGAGCTTAAAAAGTCCCCAAGCCTGAGTTGATGATTGTTTATTAGGATGGTCGAGAGGTTAGAAAACAGGAACAAGAGTGTGTGGTAATCCCAAAGAGGGAATACACTTGTCTTCGGAGATTTGATTTGAACTCTAGAACTCAAGTCAAATCATTACGGCAGAGAATGTGCAGTGACGTTTAAGAGAGGTAGAAGTTGGGGGACATATAGAGATAAACTATCTAGTCATTGAAATTTGACTAGAATCTAACTGAAATGTATTAAATCAGACAAAGAAAAAGAATAACAATGTGAAAGGGATGTATTGGTAGGCAAGTTTAGCAAAGAGGAGCTCCTTTGAGGGAAAGTTTATTGCATTCACCCAGGGACTGCCCATTAAAGAAGGTGTCATGGACTGGAGTGAACTGGGTAGTGACAGGATCGCTCCTGTAGACAACCAAGAAATCTTGGCATATTCAAACGTACAACCAACCTTTTATTCTGCGCTCATACTTCCTAAGCAAAACTAGTTGGACCATTGGAAGGAAATGCTCAGGCCAGAAAAATATAAATAGATTCCCTATCGGCTACTGGTCTCAGTAAATTTATAAACTGATCTAGATTTCTTCTTTCTTTCTTTCTTGCTTGCTTTTTGGGTCACACCAGCGATGCTCAGGGGCTACTCCTGTGTCTGTGCTCAGGAATTACTCCTGGCAGTGCTTGGGGGACCATATGGGATGCCAGGGATTAAACTCCAGTCGGCTGCGTGCAAGGCAAATGCCCTGCATGCTGAACTATCGCTCTGGCCCCTGATCTAGATTTCTATGCCGGCCTGTCCTAGAATGCTTCCACCACCTGTGTTTGAGCCCTTTTGGCATGCTGGTTTCCTAGCACCAATGACTGGGAACCTGTGAAAGTAAGCCAAGTCTCTACACTGTGGGGGAAGGTCAAGAAACCTTGTAAATCCTTCTTGGGGTGTGAGGTGAGGGATTGGGGTCACAGAGGTGCTCAGGGGTTTCTCCTGGTCTCTGCACTCAGTGCACTCAGGAACCACTTCCAGAGGGCTCGAGGGACACCGTGGGATGCCAGGATTCAAAACTGGGTCAGTTGTCTGCAAGGCAGTGCCCTACACACTGTACTATCTTTCTGGCCCTGAAACCTTGTGAATCTTACTTATTAGTTGCTCTCCTTGTCTTTCAGTATGTGTCGTAAGAATTTCAAGTTCTTTATTACAGGTAACATTTCTATAATTACACGTTAGAGAATATTGACTATCACCACATCAGAGCAAAAAGGTATCAGAAATGATCTCTTTCCTATTACAGGTGAAGAAATTCATTCGTTCATTTATTTTTGTTCCCAAGTCAGAGCAACTCTAATTAACTTATGGCAAGAGAAACAGCAAGAATATCCTCGAGTCTAGACATTCGAATAAGCTAAAACTCCTTTAATTTACTCCAAATAGAGCCTGGGTTGGGGATCATTCTAGAATGTAGGCGTGGACAATGATTGTGGGCATGGGTCATAGTCATCATCATAATTGTTATTTGCAGAATGTGCAGAAGCTTGTGAAACATATTCTATGTAAGTTTTCTTTTGATATTCATTATAAGTCGGTGAGCTAGGGTGTTGGGCGAGAATCATTCTCATATTTTTTCATTAACCTTTGGATCAGAGTGAGTGTCTTGCCTCGATAAAAAGCAGGCTGCTTTGTTTATGCTCAGTGTTTACATGGTTCAGCACAATTCTGAGAAAAGAGGACAGTAAGGAGAGCAGCTGGGTACATTTGCTTTTAGTACAGGTGATGTCAGTTGGGATGTGCAAATATGCCAGTGCCCTCGGGATGAGTGGGAAGGGAGATGGAACATGCTAAGATTTGCACATAACCTACCATCTGCCTTTCCCTGATTTGCAGATCAGCCCAGATTTCTTTTTTTGAAGTTCTGTCTCAAACTAATGCAAAACCATTATAATTAAAAACTAGCTTTAGGCATCTGTCTAAAAGAGATCTAACGCTGTAAAAATACATTTGCTTAAGTAAAAAGAACATTTAACTTTAGAATAGAGTGATCTAATGTAGGTTACATAATTATATTTAAAATGTCAATGTGAAAATTAATTATTTAATACAGTAAAATTTAATCACACTACTAAATTGCATGATTTACCAGAACTTAGATGCTCTCTTACATGAATATTCATATATTAACATTTCTCTTACTTTTTTTCCAAACTGTTTCCTGATACTTTCTGAAGGTAATCATGAATATATTTGGGGCTCACTGGCAGTCATATTTGACTCATTGCATTGATAAATTATAGTAATTTTATTTGGCACATAAATTGTGTTTGATCATGCATTGATTTTTGATTTCTTATGCTAATTATACAGAGTCTAACAACATTAGCTACTCCTAATGCTGCAAATGATAATGATAATATTAGGATGATACTCCAAATTACTTAAGTTAATTTCAGTACTAAAAGCCAAATGATGATTAATGCTGTGATCATTATGAACTTTGAAGTTTCACACATTTTTACTTCTTTCCACAGTTCCTAAGGGAATTCATTTTGACACTATATGAAGAAATGTTTTAAAAGCCAATTCATATATAGCAGAAAAGCGTGATTTAGAATTGATTGATTTAGAGGTGTAATTTCCAAAGTCCTTTGAAACTGTAGAGTTAACTCATGATCATTCAACATTACTGGGGGTAAAACTTCATGGTTATTTAACAACTCTCATTAAATTAATTTAAATTTGCCACAAATACCATTCAAGTAATTCTAGTTTCATTGATTGAATTTTAAAGTTGAAAAAATTAATGTTACAGAGCAGATTAAATAGTAATGTGAATACTTACATTAAAGTTCTATTAATGGTCTCTGTTTTTAAAACTCGTATGGTATAGATATATAGCTAATTAAAAAAGTTAGGCCCAAAGCTTTGGAATAAAATAAAAATGCTCATGGCATTCAAATTATGTTAGCTATATCAGAATCTTAAGTGGTTCAGAAGAGATTTCAGAGTTTTGTAGTACCTCAATTAGTATTTCTCAACTGAGAACCAAATTGCCCCTAGGATAGATAAAGGGGTTGGTGGCTTAGATGAAAATTATAAAAATCATGGGGGTCACAACATGAGACTAAGGGATCAATTGATAAGACAGGGGGAACAAAGGAAACAAACAAATTCAGAAGGCAGAGCACTTGAGAGAAACATTGCCTTAAATCATCATGCTAATAAAATATTCCAGATTATAGCTGTAGAAGTAATTGAAAAATAGGACTATATCTATTGTATTTGTGATTTGTTATATCTTTTTTTTCAGATGCCTTATAATAAATGTTTTTAAGTAAGTTTGGGATGAGCTGGAGCAATAGCACAGTGGTAGGGCATTTGCCTTTCATGTGGCTGACCCGTGTTCGATTCCTCCGCCTCTCTTGGAGAGCCTGGCAAGCTACTGAGAGATAGTATCCGGCCCACTTGGCAGAGCCTGGCAAGCTACCTGTGGCATATTGGATATGCCAAAAACAGTAACAATAAGTCGTACAATGAGAGATACTACTGGTGTCCGCTCGAACAAATCGATGAGCTATGGGATGACAGTGAAGTTTGGACTATCAGCTCACATAAGTGTGTTTTCCTTAAATTTTAAGAATACAAAGTTTAAAAATAGTATCAATTGTGTTTTCCTTCTGATATGAATTGAGAGAAATAAGATCTTGAAAAATTTTAAATCAATAATAAATATAAATGATGTTATTTTCTTCATCGTTCCTAGAAGATTTTTATGATCAAATCTGTCCCCAGGTTTCTCTCACTCAACCCTTCCATTCTGGGCACAGCATGGTGATCACCACTTTATGAGCACAAAATGGAGGTACCAGCCGGCTGCTGCGGGAGATCCCAGGGGGCGGGGGTACCAGACCCACCCTCTGTCGAAATTTAAGCGCAGCGGCAACACCTGTGTGGCCTCTGTGCTGCTGCACGAGTATGATCCTAGAGGCCAACTGAACTACTTTGGACACCAGCAGCTCGCAGAAATGCCTCCAGACTGTGAACTGAGCCACTGCCCCATGCAGCGCCAGGGGGCTAAAGTTTCTCTCTCCAGGCCTTTCCATCTTATGAGCACCACAAAAGGGAAGTAAAAGCAGTGATGCAATTTCTGGCAGAATTTTCCCTGGACCTTATACAGAAATCCAAAACTGCGCTGCTGCAACAACAGCCGCACGACCTAATATCTCTTAATTGTCAGCAATGTGAAACGGTTCCTTTTTAGCAGGTCTGACTTTGGGGGGGAAACTCCAAACAATAATAGTGAGTTTTTGGTTGAAATATTGAAGGTAACCAAAGTAGCAGTCATTTCTCTAGACTGTGAACTAAGCTATAGCTCCACGCTGGCCGAGGAGAGGAAATATTCTTCTTTCTCGTTTTTTTCCCTTTTAGGGGAAAAGCAGCATGGGGCCCACCATATTATGAGGACTATTAAGCAGGCACAAACTTGGGGGCTCGGGAAGGAGAAAAAAAAAGAGTTATGTACTTGGTGTGTGTAATCCCATCAATGGCCAAAATCCAAAGAGACTTAAAAGCAAGCTCTCAGAAGAGAGTGATGCAGAGAGTCTCTTGCCCACACAACTGGCTGTCTTCCCCAGGGCCCCTTGGAGGAGATGGGCTCCAGCTTCCCTCCCCATCCTGAGCAGAGCTCCCAGCGGCCGAAGACCACCGGAACCTAGCTACAGCCATGCTGGAGGCCCCTCTCCACACATTCGGACAGGCCTCATGCATGAAGGTACCGGCAGAGGAACCCAGGTGTGTGTAAATCCCATCAATGGCCAACATCCAGAGAGAGACTTAAAAGCAAGCTCTCAGAAGCACATGGCCGCAAGCGGCTGCGCGATATCTTTAGCCTGCTTCTGCCTCTGGGAGAAACTGGCAATCTTCTGAGAGTTTCCTGCCCGCATGGGACAGCCTTGCAAACTTCCCATGGTGTATTCATATGCAAAATCCAGTAACAAGCTGGATCTCATTCCCCTGACCCTGAAGAGCCCCCAGTGCAACATTGTTGGGAGGGCCGAGTTGAGATGGACTTCTAAGATCTCAGGGAAAGGACGAAATGAGATGTTACTGAGCCCGCCCGAGAAATCAGTGATCATGGGACTTCGTGATCCTGATCGTACTTGGAACAGTGGGACTTCATATCTCTTCATTCTCAGCAATAGAAAACTAATTATCAAATGCTTCCTTGGCAGTAGGGCTGTCTTTTTTGGGGGGGAACTCCAACAACAATAGTGAGTTTTGTGTGGAAATATGGAATGTAATCAAGGTAAAGAGAAAATGAAGTGAAATTTATCAGTTATGCATGTGGGGGTGGGGGGTGCGGGGGTGGGAGGTTACTGGGGTTTTTGGTGGTGGAATATGGGCACTGGTGAAGGGATGGGTGTTTGAGTATTGTATAACTGAGACATAAGCCTGAGAACTTTGTAACTTTCCACATGGTGATTCATAAAATAAATCACTTAAAAAAATCTGTCCCCAATTAGACAAATAAAACCTTTCTTTGAAGGGTTTTCATTATAGTCGTACTCTGTGGACCTGAAAAGAATGTTTTAGATCATTTGTCCTTCAAAATTTACTTTGGTAACCAACAAAAGACATGTTACTAGGTTTTGTTTGAAGCTAAATAGTGTTTAGCTTTCTTTCTGTATTTTTTTGGGGGGGTGAAAGGGGGCACACCTGACTATGCTCAGGGGTTACTTCTGGTTCTGCACTCAAGTATATACTCCTTACCAGCTGTGTTGGAGACCTGGTGGGATGCTGGGGATTGGACCCAGATTGGCCGCATGCAAAGCAAGCACCCTGCCAGCTCTCCTATCTCTCTGGCCCCAACTTTCTGAAAGTATTACTTATACCTGATGCTTTTGCTGAGTAAATATTGGCAGTATTACTTGGCAAATAATCACAGTACCTTCCACACTTGTATTGTACACTTGTACATTTGAAATGACAAATTGTTTCTACAGGCTCTTATAACAATTGTAAGAAGCTTGAGACAGAAGAAAACCAAGTCAGGTTCACAGGATCATCTAGAAAGTAATAAGATATTTCCAATCCATAACTGCTTTAGATGATATTTATATTAGGGCTGTTTTAGGGTTTTGAAATAAAAATCACAGAATAGATGTCAGTCTCTCAAAATGTGAGTCTTGTTTGTTGGGAGGAACTGGGGAAATCATTGTTAAGATAAAATTTAAGGCAGAAGGTTCCTACTGACATTGCCTTAGGATCTGTGTTTTGTTCAGTGCTTGATAGGTAAGTCCTGGGGACCATTGGGGACCACAGTTATAACACTATGGAGATGCTGTTTTGCTGTCAACACTTTAGGCAGGAACATAGGGAATGAACTTCTCGTGACAAAAGATAACGACAAATATTTATTAGTATCAAGGTATAGAGGTTTTACATTTTAAAGAAATTTTATTCACACTGCAGCGGGATGATGGATAATTTTATTTTTAAATAGGATTTCTATCTTATTTTTTATACTCAATATCTACATACTTCTAAACCAATTATAATAGCTAGAAGTTATTGAACGTTTTACTATTACCAATTGACTGAACTCATGAGGGCATGAAAAGGCACAACCAATTTTATCACTTTATAGAAGAAAATATCATAGTAAACTAAATTCATGATATAACTGAATGTTTTCAACCTAATCTGATCTGTACCTCCAAATGCAGTTAGTGAATTTGTGCTTACAGAGATGGTTTAAAAAAAAATCCCTGTCATCACGATTATATATTAGATTAAATCAAACATGAATCTTAAGAAATAAAAAATAAAACACAGAAACTCCAAAACATGACCCTTAAAATTTATAAAACAAACTAAATATTAAATTCTCAAGCCATTCAAATTCTGGGTAAAATTTAAGGATAACTGTATGTGGTTTTATAGCTCTTAGTTTTCACATACAATTATAAACTTTCAAGCTATTTGAAATTAATCCTTTTTTGTGGCTTGTTTTGTTTTGGGGCCACACCTGGTGGTGCTCTCAAATTTCTCCTGGTGGTGCTTGGGAACTATATGATGTGCCAGAGATCAAGTCCAATTTAGCTGTTTGCAAGGCAAGAGCCCAACTTCTTGTGCTATGTCTCCTGCACCAAAAGTTATATTAATCTAGTTCTCTTAAAGTAAAAAATAATTTTAAGAAATATCTATTTTTAAAGCTAATTTAGGGGCTGGAGCCATAGCCCAGTGGGTAGGGTATTTTGCCTTGCACACGGCCAACCCATGTTCGATTCCCAGCATCCCATATGGTCCCTGAGCACCAGGAGTGGTTCCTGAGTGCAGAACCAGGAGTAACCTTTGTGCATAGCCAGGTGTGACCCAAAATGAAATAAAATAATGCTAATTTACCTAAATGATCAGTAATGTATGTGGTGCCAAATGCTGAAACTAGGTCAGCTTCATGCAAGACAAGCACCTTAACGTCTGCATTATCTTTCTGACCTTATGTACGTGATTTAAAAGAATTTTATAATTAATATTAGAGGATAACAGTTTTTTGGTAGAAATCACACATTTTTTGGAGGTGGGGGGCACTCTCCGTGATGCTCAGGGGTTACTCCTGGCTTTGCATTAAGAAATCACTCCTGACGGTGCTCAGGAGACCATATAAGATGCTGAGAATTGAACCTGGGTCGGCCGTGTGCAAGGCAAGTGCCTTATCTGCCGTATTATCACTCTGGCACTCAATCCACTCACCCCCCTCCCTGTCTTCATCTCTGTCTCTTTCTTTCTATCTTTGTCTCTGTCTCTCTTTTTCTCTCTGTCTCTTTTTCTCTGTCTCTCTCTGTCTATATCTCTCACTGTGTCTCTCTGTTCTCTCTCTCTCTATCATTCATGACTTGTCAAATCATTATTTTAATCTTTTTGGGTCCCATGCAGCTATGCTCAGGGCTGACTCCTGGTTCTTCACTCAGGGGTCATTCCTGGTGGGATTCAGGAAGATGGCTGTGTGGTGGTGGGGATCAGACCCACTTTCCCTCATTTCTTACCATTGTAAATCATGGAAGATAACTAACTTTTTTGACCTTCAGATATGAAAATGAACTAGTATACATATAATGACACATGTCTCATTGTATTTAATTATGAAATATTTAAATGACTATATTTTAAGTACCTCTATTAATCAAACCTTTAATTAATTTCTTTTTTTAAAATTAATTTCTTTCAGCTGTGAGTCCTCCAGTGTACCTAACAAGCATTTCCACTGTATAGTTGATTAAGAAAGGCCTTATTATTTATATTATTATATTATTATAATATTATATTATTGTAGAAAACCAAATTGAAGTGTCATAAACATAATTTTACATACATATTTTTTGCTTATTTTTCTCTGCAATTTAAATTTCACTTAAAGTATTTTTGCTTTGGTTTAAAACTTTATGCTTATGTGCTAAGTGACTGTATTTTAGCAGGATGGTGATTTACCCATTTCTCCACATAGCATCTTTGACACTATCTCCTACCTGACCCTGTTTCTTACTTTGTCCTTCTCTGCGCCTCATTCTCTTGTTAAAGTCTAGCTAGCTATTGGCTGAAAGAAAACTACAAGTGTCTAGTTCTTTTTGTTAATATGGAAAATTAGTACTTGCTAATCAATTGCCAAAAGAACACTAAAATATTTTCTTTTTTAAAGTAGTTCTTCCTTCCGCGCAGCCGCTAGTGCGGCCGCGCGACCTCATTTGTATTCACAGTAGGTCTGAATCTAGTGGGGCACTCCTAACAACAATAGTGATGTTTGTATTGAAATATGGAATTTAACTAAAGTAAACAGAAAGTAAAATGAAACTTATCAGTTACAAGGCGGGGGTTGGGGGGGGCGGGATGGGAGGTGTACTGTGTGGGTTTTGGTTTTTTTTTTTGGTGGTGGTATATGGGTGCTGGTGAAGGGATGGTTGTTTCAGCATTGTATAACTGAGACCTAAGCCTGAAAGCATTGTAATCTTCCACATGGTGATTTAATAAAATTAAATTTTTATTAAAAATAAAATAAAACAAAACAAAATAGTTCTTCCTTAATTCTCTGTCTCAAAATTCTCTTTCTCTTTGTTACTGTTTCTCAACACTAAAGCTTTGACTTTATTTGTTTGGGTAAAACTAATATGTACTGAGGTCATATACCAAGTATCTTTTAAGATACTTTATTGTTGGTGGGGTTTGTCAGTGCCCAGCTCTGTTGGGGCTCAATCCTGGTGGTGCTAAAGGGACCGCATAGTGCTGATGGTGGAGTCTGGTTCATCTGGTTCCGAAGCCGGTGCTCAACCCTCTGAGAGATCCTTCTGGTTCCTTTTAAGTTCTAAATGTCTTATTCCTTTTATTATTGATAAGAATACAAGGAGATAAATGCCCTGTTTTATAGATAGAGAAGGTTGGCACTGAGAGCTAAGCCACTTGCTCAAGACACATAATTCTTCATTAGCTGCTGTTAGAAATCCAAGTTTTCTCTACATACCTTAACTTCTTATCCTAAAAAAGCTTTTTCCGATGTGGCTTAAACCATTAAAAACATTTAGGCTACCCCTGGTGATGCTCAGGGTTTACTTCTGACTTTGTGCCCAGGGGTCACTCCTGGTGGGGCTTGGGGAAGCACTACGGGGACGCTGGAGATTAAACCCAGGTTGGCTGCATGCAAGGCGAGTGCCCTACCATGTCATCTCTACTCTTTCTCTGGCTCGTTTAAAGCCATTTAGATAATATCTAAGTGCTCAACGTAAATTTCACCTGAATAGCAATGCCATTATATTTTTGTCACCCAATGCACAACTATTTCTGTATTATACACAGAGTCTTTGTGCCACATTAAATATATTTCAGTACTTAGAGCAATACCACATTAAATATATTTCAGTATTTGGAGCGATAGCACAGCGGTTGGGCTTTCGCCTTTCACACGGCCAACCCGTGTTCAATTCCTCCGCCCCTCTCAGAGAGCCCAGCAAACTACTGAGAGTATGGAGCCAGCACGGCAGAGCCTGGCAAGCTACCCGTGCGTATTGGATATGCCAAAAACAGTAACAATAAGTCTCTCATTGAGAGACGTTACTGGTGCTCGCTCGAAGAAATTGATGAGCAACAGGATGACAGTGACAGTGACAGTGATTTCCTCCCCTGTTCCTTTGGACATAGTCTATAACATCAGCTAGGAATTCTGAGCCCTTTAGAGCTATTGAAAGACATGGAGAGTCTCTAGAGAAGGACTTCAACGCCCCCCGAAACACTCACTCACCAGTTTGTGGGTATCTTTGCAGATGAACTGTAGACAGATGTGTACAAAACATATCCGTGGTTTATTCGGTATGCCAAAAACAGTAACAACAAGTCTCACAATAGAGATGTTACTGGTGCCCACTCAGCAAATGGATGAATAATGGACGACAGAGCTACAGTGCAATGCTCTCCTTTTCAAGTGTTCTTTCCATTGCAATACAAGCATTCTCTTTAGACATTTTTTTTTCTTTTTGGGTCATACCCAGCAATGCTTACACCCAGCAATGGCTCTACACTCAGGAATTACTCCTGGTGGTGCTTGGGGGACCATGTGGGATGTTGGGAGTCGAACCCGGGTTGGCTGCATGCAAGGCAAATGCCCTATCCGCTGTGCTATTGCTCCTGCCCCACAACATAAGCATTCTCTGTAAAAAATCAGACCTGAAAGGTAACGAACGGCCTGTTTTGATTGGATCACTTGATATTTCCTTAAAATATGTCTTAGGGTTGGAGCAATAGTACAGCGGGTAGGGCGTTTGCCTTGCATGCAGCCAACCGAGGTTCAATTCCCAGCATCCTATATGGTTCCCCAGCACTGCCAGGAGTAATTCTGAGTGTGAGCCAGGAGTCAACCCTGTGCATCACCGGGTGTGACCCAAAAAATAAAAAATAAAAAGCATGTCTTAGGCAAAGGCCACATGAGGGCTTGCTCGTTGTCAGCTAGAGTAGAGTGCTAGAACTTCTTCCTGCAGTTCTCAGGGCTTTGGGAATATGACACATGCATGTAAATTTGAGGGGATTTCTTATCTGAATGAGGAGTCAGTCTGAATGAGGAGTTTCTTTCAACCTCATGTCGAAAGCTGTGCAAGGCAGTTGGCAGCTGGAAGGTGAGGTCTAACTGGAACTCCGTTCAGAGTCATTACCTCATCAAGTATATAGTGCAGGTCAGCGTGACAGCTCAGTATCTCAGAATCACGTACACCTTGCTAAAGGTGCCCAAGATATTTCAAGGCAATAGATGCATTGTAAAATAGCAGGTCACATCGTGAGAAGATGACACTTTGCTAAGTTCTTCCAGTTCTGCTGATTGCTTTAAAGCTGGTTCAAGCTAGTCCTGACATTTCTCTTATACTGTCTATTTTTTTAGGAAGTGTGAGATAAAGACAGATAAGGTGAGAGAGAGAGGCAAGGAAGGAGAGAGAGAAAATAGAACATAGTATTTTTTTGTTATGTAGGAATACCAAGCTAAATTAAAGATATACTTTATTTTAAAGTATATCTTTAAAATAAAGATATACTTTATTTTAAAGTATATCTCCTACTTATGGCTAGGATACTTAGGCTTTTATTTATTGGAATAAACTAAAGTTTAGTTTTAAATATATGTTTAAGATAAAAATGCCAACTTTAAAATTCAGTAAAATGTATCTAATGGTGAAGAAAAATTGCAAAATAATGTGCAGAATCATTAAAATTAGTATGAATTGTAAACATTTAACAGGATTATATCAAGGGCATTATTATTATGACTATTATTATAAACAGTATCACCTTGGAAGGATTAGTTTACTTTTCTGAAATCAGTTATTTGGAAAATTCCAACCTCCCAGAGTTATTTTAGGCACAAAATGAAGTGTATATTTAAAAAGATCAACAGTGTGCCTGAAGGCAGTGAAATTGGAGAGTGCTGTTTCCTTTCCTCTATTCATCTTGAAAGAAAGTAAAAATCCTTTCTGTCTCACCCCTGTGTGTGTGTGTACGTTATATCTACTTCCTAAGCTTTCTGGCTTTTTAAAGATAAGCAGTTTTCCTACATTTTTGCAACTGCTAAGGTCCAAGAGATTCTACAACTTGACCCATTCGTACAGCTTTCAATGGAAGGATAGCTATTACTTCCAGCATATCAGTAAACCACAGGCTTCGAAAGTTTGTTTTTAGAAAGTGTTACCAAATATAATTAAAATGCATTTATAAAATTGTGGCAAGATAGCAAGTATCAAACATACGCAAGGTATTCAGAACACTTTTTTGGTTCTATTTGATAAGAATACTTATTAGATTTCTAAATGCCTGAATTTTCTTTTAATCTTAGACTACACTAGAACTTGTGCCTTTTCATATTTAGAGGTAAAAGCAGGAAGACTTCTAAGGGAAGATCCTTAGGAAGAGTATAAACTCTCACCTTTTACACTGTGGGAGTTTTAATGCTTGGGGAAATAGCTGGGCATGATCTTGGATGGCATTAACAGTGAAGGCACACAATTCTGATGGATATAACAGAGGGACTATTGGAAACTCAAATGTTGCTGTATCAAAACTTTTGTGTCATTTCACAAAACTTCACCTTTTAAGAATTAATTTATAATATATGGGGCAAGAATTGGGTAGGATGAGGTGGACCATTTAGTCAATTAATCTCTTTCCCACTGAAATCCTCTTTTTTGAGCTATGAATTCAATTTTTGGAAAATAAACCTTTCCTTTCTTTCAATTTGTGATATAAGAAGACACTTTCATACTTTTTTTCAATTTATTCTGTCATAGATGATTAAATTCTGTGTCTCTTGAGCAGGTATAATATTAGTTTCATTAGAAATACTGCTTTAAATGTCACTCTTTTGTCCAAGTACAAATTTGTTCTGAGGGTACTTATTAGGACTGATTTTTATATAGTATATTATGAGTCTTAAAGTTCATAATTCTAAAATTTACCATTTATTTATTTACATTTTTATTGAACTATCATTATTTACATTTCTGTTAATTATACTTCCTGTGTACATTGTCCCAGCACCCAAACTACCAGCAGAGTGCCTGTTTCCCTCCACCAGTGTCCCCCAGACCCCTCCTCTCATCTCTCCTTCCTCCACCCACCCCCAGGTAGCACAGTTCTGTAGATCAAGTCTTCAGTTCTGTTACCCTGGTTGTCCTTCCTTCCTTCCTTCCTTCCTTCCTTCCTTCCTTCCTTCCTTCCTTCCTTCCTTCCTTCCTTCCTTCCTTCCTTCCTTCCTTCCTTCCTTCCTTCCTTCCTTCCTTCCTTCCTTCCTTCCTTCCTTCCTTCCTTCCTTCTTTCCTCCTTTCCTCCATCCCTCCCTCAATCCACCCTGCTTCCTTTATTCATTTTCTCTTTTGGGTATAACTTAATGTTTTTATTTCCAGTTTTTTACTCATAAACTTTATTTTTGTTCAATTTCTAAACATTTGTGTCCCCCCCCCTATTTTTGATTGTGCTAAATTTCCATTTCCATTTTCAATTGTGCTCTGAGGAGGTAGTGGTTACCACTTCTATGTTCTTGATTTTCTGAAGAATTTTTGGGGAGTTTTGGGGCCATACCTACTATGCTCGGGGTGTACTCCTGACTCTGCATTAGAGATTAGTCCTGACTTGCTGGGGGGATCATATGGGGTGCAAGAAATTGAAGTTGGGTCAGCTGTGTGCTAAGGAAGCACCTTACCTGCTGTTTTGTTTTACAAGCCCTGGAGATTGTTTTGTGACCCATCATGTGGTATATCTTGGAAAATAGCAGATGTGCACAAGAAAAGAGTGCATTTAATTTTTGGGGGAATGATGGCCCTATATATGCCTGTTAAGCCCACTTCTTTCATTTCTTCTTTTTAGACCAGTATTTCTTTTGGGTTTTTGCTTAGTTGGTCTATCCAGCAGTGACAGAGGAAGGTTAGCCTCCTCCTCCTACTGTGTTGCTGTTAATAACTTCCTTCATGCCTATTGGCAGTTGTTTTAAGTCCATCATAAGGTGCATATATATTTAGGAATGTGAGTTCCTCTTGATGTATTTTTCTTTCCTTTTTGGGTCACACCCAGCTATGCTCAGGGGTTATTCCTGACTCTGCACTCAGGAATTACTCCTGGCAGTACTTGGGGGACCATATGGGATGCCAGGGATTGAACTTGGGTTGGCCGCGTGCAAGGCAAATGCTCTACCTGCTGTACTATCACTCTGGCCCTCTTCTTGGTGTATTAGTACTTTAATCCTCAACAAATGACCATCCCTATCTCTTATGGCCTTTTTAAATTTGAAGTCTTTGTTGTCTGATATATCTAGGTCACTCCAGCTATTTGAAGTAGTTTGCCTATGGGATTGTTTTCCATGCTTTGGCTTTTGAGCTTGTGTTTACCATGCTCATTCAGTTATGTTTCTTGTAGGTTGTGGGAGATTAGGTTCAGTTTTCTCATCCATCCTGCCACTCTGTCTCTTGGATTGTGGCCATTAATGAATAAGATTATTGAGATGAAAGAAACCATAGCCAGAAATTCGTGAGTTATCCATGTTTGTGAAGTTTTCTTGTTTTTAAAAGAAACTCCTTCTTGAAGACTAATTTCAAGTCTCTAAACTTCTTAAGCTGTTGCTTGTTCATGGAACTTTTTGTACTATTCCTTAAAATCTAAATGATAATCAAGCTGGGTAGAATATTTTGGTGAAATGTTTATTTCATTATTTATTTTAGAGATGATATCCCACCGTACTCTCTCTATCAATTGATAGATGTGCTTTGACCCTTATGGAAATTATTTTATATAAAACTTCCAACTTTGATTTTGCTGTTTTTAGTACTCTGCCTTAATTTTTGTTCTTCTGACTACAATGTGTTTGGAGTATTTCTATTTGTTGCTGTTTTTGCTGAGGCATTTTCAGACTCTTGAATTGGGTATATATACTTCTCAAATTTGGAAAATTCTTATGTATTTCTTTGATTAGTATTTCTTTGTAGACTTCAGTTTTCTGTTTTTCAAAGATGCCATTGATTCTTTTATTGTTCCTCAAACTCAACCCATAGATCTTCAGTATTCTATTGCTTTCTTTCTAAGCAGTTTCCAATATTCTGCTGTTTTCTGGAGGTTTCCTGCATCTCGACTTGGAGCTTACTGATTCTTTTTTCTTCAGCTGCTGTCACTCTGCATCTGAGTAGTTCCACTTTTATTTCACTTACCAGGATATCAAGTTCTGACACTTTTGATTATAGTTTTGTCATTTCCACTCTGGGACTTTCTTGTGCTTTCTTGATTATCTGAATCATAATTTCTTCTAGCTCATGAAGCATTACCATTATGGTGTGTCTGTACTCATTTTCTGAGAAGTTGCAGAGCTGGTTGGTATTGCTATTCCCTTGCTATTACCTTCTCTCATTGAGCTTGGTAGACTTCTGTGAGACTTCCTCATTCACCTGCGGTGCTCTGAGGATGAATATAGGTTATCCCTATGAGTTCCATGATGGATTGACCTGAAAGTTGCTCCTCCCTGCTAGTCCTCATTCAGAGGTGTGTGCAGTGTGAGGTGTGATGAGTAGAGAGAGCATGCAGTTGCTTGCACAGCAGGGTGTAAGCGGTGACAATTAATAGGTAATTGATAATAAAATTCTAAAAAAGGCCTCAGGGCTACCACCCAGAAGATTGATTCACCTGATGATGAGTAAGCAAAGGATCTGGGTTTTACATGCGAACCATCCTACTAAAATTTTAAAATAATATCTAGAAAAATATCAGTGTTATTTAAAACATAAACAGTTTTCATGAGATCCTGACCTTAAACAATTCGGATCATTTTATTGGGATAAGTATAGGTTCGTAGGGACAAACACAAAAATCATTTACCAACACCCTGAATGCTGAGTTTATTGAAAAAAAGGAGGGAGCCAAAGATATTGTTGTTGTGAGCCATGGGGACCAGTGTGCCGAATGTGGACATAGGGTGCTAGTTTTAGTCTCTTGGCAATTAAAAGGCAAATATCTTATCCAAAGGACGCATTGCAGATTGTCTTTCTCTGGGAAGATCAAACTCTGTACCAGGAGTTGTCTTTTCACCCTTTCACCATCCTTTTATGGCCAATAAGGGCTGTCTTGCTGGTTCTTAGCATTGTCTGTGCCACCCTAAGAGAGAGCCCTGAGCCTGCGGTTAAGAGGACCATGCTCGTAGGCGTCCTTGTGGATTAAAACTACATGACAAAGGGACTTGGGCTGTCAGGCTCATAGGAGATAGAAGAACTCCAGATCAGTCAGCTGTCAGCCCTCCTGTAAGTGGGCATTTTTTGCTGAGGATGGGAGAATTGGGGTCTCTGCCTGCCTAGATGCTTAGTTCCTTTTTTGCAGGACCAGGCTTTTCTGTACAGGAGATAATTTACTGTCCTTGTCAATTTGGCAGATAAAATGCTTAGGCCACTAAGTTCAAAGACTGCTAGAAAAGGCTGTGGGAAGTCAGTATCTATAATGAACTAAGCCTCGCCTGAAAAATCTACAAATCTGTCCCAGAAATATGCTAGAAAATAATCTTGTTCAATTTTAATGCAATTTAACATTTTGGTTGAATAAATTGTTCAATGGGCTGGAGCAATAGCACAGCGAGTAGGGCATTTGCTTGCACGCAGCCAGTCCTGGGTTCCATTCCTCTGTCCCTCTCAGAGAGCCGACAAGCTATTGAGAGTATCCTGCCCGAAAGGCAGAGCCTGGCAAGCTCCCCGTGGTGTATTCTATATGCCAAAAACAGTAACAAGTCTCACAATGGAGACATCACTGGTGCCTGCTCAAGCAAAACGATGAGCAACGGGATAACAGTGAATTGTTCAATATATCTAAAATATAGATTCCAGTATTTCCTCACTTGTATTAAACATTTTAGAATTAGAATAAAAAGAACATAAGTAAAGTTTACTTTAGGTAGATTTTTTTTTAAGAAATGAGGAAGCATGACAGAGATTGGAAGGGTAAAATAATTAAAATGAAAAAATCAATATTCACATAATAACTGTAAGAAAATTCAATAAATCTATCACTATTGTATCATAAACCCAGCATTAATTATTTAATAGGAATAATAAATTCCTATTAAATAAATAAATTCATTTTAAATAAATAAAAAGGAATAATAAATAAATAATAATGAAGGAAATTACTTCTACGTGCAGAAGTAAGAAAGGCTTAAGGACATTAAATTTCATCTGATTAAACAAATGTGTAATCATGCTCATCTAAACTGTTTGGAGTCTTTACTGGTAAATGTTCATTTGAACAATGGTAAATAGTGAAGCATGCTGAAAATCTGTAATAATATGTATCTAATATGCAATGGAGAACAAAGGCAGCATTAGAGATCAGGGATAGAGTATAGACAAAGTGTGTTTAACATTTAAGACTTTAAAGGACATTTTTATTGTTATACGTTTTCCAGAATCCTTTTTTGTTTTTTGGCTTTTTCGGTCACACCCAGCAATGCACAGGGGTTACTCCTGGCTCATACACTCAGGAATTACTCCTGGCAGTGCTGGAAGACCATATGGGATGCTGGGGATTGAACCCGGGTCGGCCACATGCAAGGCAAACGCCCTACCTGCTGTGCTATCGCTCCAGCCCCTTCGAGACTCTTTTTTAAATAATGCATTTTGTAGATTATACTTAACCATAAACTGAAAGTAATTATGTTAAAAAAAAACTGATTCTTTGCAGGTCAAAGGAAGCAATTCCATACCTACTAACACATCAGTGAATTATTTATTTCTCATGAATGCTTGTCAGAAAAGTGGGAAATATACTGCTTTGCAAAAATCTGTGGTTTTGCCAAGTATGATCACAAGCACTTGCATTCCCTCCCATATTTTGGAATTATCTTCTGATAGAAATAAAATTATTTTCTTTGTTTTGGGTATGTTTTTATCATCTGCTCAAATTAAATGTATTTAAAAATTTTCCCAACTGTTACTATGTTTTAATATCACATCTTCTAGTTTACATCCAACTTGAAATTTAGAAAGCATGACTTGATTAGAGGTTCATATTTACTTTTTTATTTACTCTAATTAGGCCCTCCATTTTAAAGTATTAATTAGGTCCTCTAGTTTAAAGCATTATTTTCTTAGTTTAATCCCCCAAATTTTTTGACTGTAAAATTCCATGTAAGTAACAATGAAGGGATACTTTAATTCAATAACAATAAAATAACAATGCATATCTTACACTTCAGTGATTGTTGCTTTTGGAATTTTTTTAGGTTAAAGAATATATTTTACAATGTAAATCTAACTAGAATATGTTACAGTTGAGAATGAAGCACACAATTCTCACAAAGGAGTTTTTCTTTTGTATTTACTGCCTTTTTACTAGTATTTAGAGTGGCGTTTTTACTAGGGCTTAGAGTGGTAACTGAGCATAGAAATTTAATAAGAATATGTTAATTGACTGAATAAAAATATCATCAAAAGAAATTATCAAATTGCTTATGTTGCATTAATTTTATATCTTCCATTCTAATACTTTTTGCCATTTTACATTTGGGGACAACTTATAATACTGAAGAGACTTGTTTTAATTTCATAATTTTAGAAGGGTTTATTGATATAATTTTGTCTGACTAGACCACATCAGGGCTGGAGCAATAGCACAGCGGTAGGGCATTCGCCTTTCACGCGGCCGACTGGAGTTCGATTCCTCTGCTCCTCTCAGAGAGCCCGGCAAGCTACCGAGAGTATCAAGCCCGCATGGCAGAGCCTGGCAAGCTACCTGTGCGTATTGGATATGCCAAAAACAGTAACAATAGTCTCTCAATGAGAGACATTATTGGTGCCCACTCGAACAAATTGATGAGCAACGGGATGACAGTGACAGACTACATCAGAGTAATGGTACAGCCCTTGTCTCTGAAACAAAAGAATCTTTTTCTCAGAAATATGCATGGTTCGTTTCAAGAATCTATCCTACTATTATTGGCAAGCAAAATCTTACTCATTCTAAATGAAACAGTGATACATTCTCCTGGACAGAAGATGTCACTTCCGTTCCATTAGACTTCCTTCTATGTGCATGAATGTATTGGAGGAATTGGATGGATTCCCTGCCCTTCAGTCTGCTATCTCTGCATTTGGAACAATGTAAGGAGACCATATGGAGGCCAAGTTTCCAATGAATGTGTAGGTAGTGTAACGAGATCAAAAAGCCCAATCACAAAAAATCTGAAAATTAGTAAAGTTTGATTTGTTTGGTAAATGTTAAACAAATCCTATTTCCTAAATAATTATGTACTCTCTTTCCTTTTTTTTAACCAATTCTTTTCTTACAATTCACATCACAATGAAAATAACTTTCTCCCAATAGGAAATGACTACAAATTTTCTTAAAGATTTTAAAGTATTCTTTGTTAGCCTGATAACCCCTACTCAACACTTTAGATAAACTTTGCTAATCTCAGAGTGTGTTGATGATGAAATAAGTATTAATAAAGTAAGCTGAAATTTTATGAAAAGTTATGAGGAATCTATATAAATGGCTATTTAGTTTTTGCTTTCATAGTTATTAAAATTTCCTTCAACTGGTACTCCCACTAAATTTGGTTACTCAAGGGCAAGGATTATTTGTCCCACTCTATACACATATAGTGGGGATTTATTTTATTTCATCAGTATTTTATTAGTATTTGGGCCAAACCCGATAATTCCCAGGGCTTACTTCAGGCTCTGCTTATTCCAGGCTTTCACTTCTGGAAGGGGTTGGGGGATCATGTGTGGTGCTGGGGATTGAACCCCACTTCACTGGCCAAGATATCCATTGCGCTATCTTTGTGGTCCGTGGAGTGGGGATTCATAAACATATTTTCATTTGATACTTTCAGTAAGCTGCTAAAACATCCTTAACAGAGGTTGGAGTAAATATTAGTGAACCATGATTAGCCCAAGGAGGTCTAATGAATTGAAAGCCTTTCTCTTTGACTTACAAATAAAGTTCATTAAAATCAGTCTTATTCTCCAGTGTATCTAGGGTATAGATAGCTTCAATATTTTGGTGCTATAGCACCTCTAGACGTGTGAAAATCTTTCTGCCCTTTTATTTTTCCTCACATCAAGATCATTCTAGCCCTGTTAAGTAGTCATATTTGCTTAAAAAATATTTTTTTATTGAATCACTGTGAAATAGACCATTACAAAGCTGTCCATGATTGGATTTCAGTCATACAGTGTTCCAACACCCATCTCTCCACCAGTGTCCCCAGATCTCTTCCATCACCTCCACCCCCCACCCCCCACTCCCTGCCTGCCTCTATGGCAGACACTTTTCTTCTCTCTCTCTCTCTCTCTCTCTCTCTCTCTCTCTCTCTCTCCCCCTCTCTCCTTTTGGGCATTGTGGTTTGCACTATCCATACTGAAAGGTTATCAAGAATATCCCTTATCCACTTTTAACCCTCAGATCAAATAACTATATTTCTGCAAAAAAAGAAAAATCCTCTGGCCTAATTCTTGCTTACAGATCTTATAACTTCTACTGCAAAGCCCCTTCTTTCCTTGCAATAATCCATTAGAAAAAAGTATCTAGTTTCAGAATTCCTTAATAATTTTGCATAAATAAACATGCAGATCTGAATTAGCTTTGAGATCTTTTAAGAACCATATTGGAGGTTGTCATGAGGCACATTTTTTTTGTCTCTTGGGTAAATTGTTATCTTGCTTTGCTATATTTCCATAAATCTTTGTCTCTTCGGCAGGGAGGACATACCTGGTGATGCTCAAGATTTATTCCTGGCTCTATACTTAGGGATAACTCCTGGCTGTGGGTAGAGGGTCAGACGGGATGCTGGGAACTGAACCCAGGTCAGCCACATGCAAGGGAAGTGCAATTCTATCTCTCCGACTCCTCTTTCCTATAGACTAAGATGGGCTTAATGTTTCCTTCAACTAGATTAAATTTTAGACAAGTTTTTTCCCTAACTAGAGGTTCCTGATCTACATTTTATTAGAGTTCTTACTTTCGGTAACCAATATTTGCAAAAATATTCTCTACCTTTTGAGGTACATCTCTAATTTTTGCCAGTTTTGTAATCCAGGAATTTCTTTTTTAAGGACTAGGAAGCCTTTCTTTGTAATGTAATCACCAGAAAGGCTAATGTTCCATATGCTTAAGTTTCTTTGGAAAGATCTAAGTAACCTAAGATAAGTGCCAATTAGCAAACACAGATGTCTTAGTCTCCTTGAATATGTTCTCTCCCAATATTCTCAACTTTCCCAAAGCTTCGAACCTTTGCTGATCTGTTTCAGTGGATTCAAAGTCAGTATTCTTCCTCTACTGCCTTAGTCTGACTCTTACTGTCAGCATTGGAGAAGCATCCCTGGCCTATTGAACTGTCCAGTCCCTTTTTTTTTTTCTTTTTGGGTCATACCTGGCAGTGCACAGGGGTTACTCCTAGCTCATGCACTCAGGAATTACTCCTGGCAGTGCTCAGGGGACCATATGGGATGCTGGGGATTGAACCCAAGCCGGCCGCGTGCAAGACAAATGCCCTACCCGCTGTGCTATCACTTCAGTCCCATGTACAGTCCTTTTTGGCATTAACATTTGTGATCACTTTGGTGTTACCTTACATGTATGTTGATCTGCATGTAGTGACTTATTCAGTAAAAAAAAGTTTGCTCTTCTATATTGGCAGAGAAAAGGTTTTCTTTTGCTGGCAACACTGGTTTATTTCCTCAGTAATCTTCATACTAGCCCCCCCATGGCTACAATAATATTTCATTTGTTCTAATTTTCATCTCATGATAGCATTTATAGAAAAGAAGCTCCCCTCACTTACTGCTTTTGTGTATGTAAAGCTTATTTTGGACTGTTTTTCATTTCCAAATACTTCAGAACCTTCCATTCACTTTCTCTTTTGTTTCTCTTTGAATAGAAACTACCAGACAGTAAAAAGATTTTTATTTTCTTTAAATATATGCTCTAGATTTACTGCTCTGTCTTTGAACATCATTAAGGGCTGTTGGAAAATTACATGTCTATCCCAATGCTTTTAACATCTCGAAAGCCCTTAGCTCTAAAGCTCCTTTTCAAATGACCAAATGCCCTCTCAGCTGCAGTTGGAATTATAGCATCTATCATGCTTTTCTGTAAATTCTTTAGCTTTGAAAACCCTGAAGTTTATTCTCCTACGAACTTGTGACTTTCAGCTTTCTGTGTACTTTCTAGCTTAAAAAATTGCAGATAAGGAGTCCAGAGGCTTATTTTCTAGTTTGTTTTATCACTTGATGTTACAGCTTTTCTAATTCAATTTAGGTTACTTCACATTTGCATTTTTATCACTCATGAGTGGTAATAATAAAGTACCACTAAAAAAACCCAAAGCAAAAAAGTCAATAATGCTGTGTTGACTCTGATGTGTTGGCTTTTTAGTCTCCTTTTGTGGTTCCTTCTCAGTGCCTTAAAGATGCAGCCTCCCGCTGAAAGACTGAGTGTAGAAGTTAGAAAGAAAATTGTTTGCTTCTTTGCTCCATATAATAATCCTCTAAATCACAGAAGGCATGCATACAAAAGTAATATTTAGAACACAATTCGTTTGCAACAGACAATAAAATATACTTTAAAATGATGCTGGGTATCTTTGAGGCAATCTAAGGACATTTTCTTTTCTCTCTAATGCATTTAACTAATATGCATTAAATTAACGTGCTAAATGCTGCACTATGAAAAAAAATCAAATGAAAAAAAAATTCTGGAAAATTCACACATCAGTCAGCCAGAAAGAAAAGACATCACCAATGGCAATATAGCAAATTAAGTGTGAGGTAGGGACAGAACAGGACTAAGGAAAGAAACAAACCCAAATAATAACCAGGACAGGGTGAAGACTGTTCAGGGATGCATTTGTGACATGAGACAATGGCCTTGAAGACATAGGATGTGTTGACCAGTCGTAAATAATGAAGAAGGGTATTTAAGATTAAACAAATAACATGTGCATGGGAGTATGATATAGTATATGTCAAGGGCCATTAAATAATGCATCCCTCTCTCTACCCACCTTATCCATCCTCTACTGTGCTATGCATTAAGGATTGAAAAATCAAGAGACCACCTAGTTCAAAGTGGATTTTAGTCTAGTTTAGAGAGGAGTATCTAAATAAAAGGAATAGAATGGCATTCAGGAGAAGCAAATACCTGACTGGAACTCACCCTTCAGGTAACCTCTGTTAGTTTAAATGTACTTACATAATATTGCAGTGAGAGAGCGTGTGGGGAGACTCAGTGAGAAAGAGAGAGAAAAAGAGAGAAGGAAGTATAACCTTTTCACATATTTTTGAAAAACTCAGTGCAATGTTTTAAAGATATCCTTATTCTTTCATGAATCAGCAGTTTGTTCTGAGTAGTACCTATTGCATAAATAAATGTGCCATAGCTTGCATATGTGTTTTCAGAAGGCTAAATTGTTTCCAGACTTGGTTTACAATGAGAAAAGCCTCTAGAAACAGTTTCATGTAGTTCCTTTGTAGACACCTTGTTTTCATTCCTCTGGAATACAGAGGTGTTGAATTACTGTCTCATTATGCCTGGTTCTGTAAGAACTTATCAAACGCTATTTCTAAATGGCTGTAGCATTGTGTTAGCCCACAATATTTTAGAGATTCATTATTCCACATACATGCCAATTTTTAATTGTATGAGTCAATTTAGCATTCTAAGGGCTGTGCAATATGACTAATTGTAATTTCAATTGTATTTTTCTGTATTGTAGTGATTAGTGAATTTTAAGTGTTTGCCTCCTGGATGAACTATTTATTGTTCCTTATTCATGTGCTTTGTGTTAAAGGTTTACGAATCTGGTTACACATTAAAGCACGCTTGGACTTTCACTTGGGACCCAGCCTAATTGTTATTAGTGTCACTTTTCTCTGTTATTGATGTTTTATATAAAATGACACTATTGGTAACTTTTTAAGTAGCCAGTGGTCCTCCACGAAGGTGTCATATCACCGGGAGGACCGGTTATAACATAGATTGCTCAGGTTCCACTCCTAGTTTCCACTTCAGTGTGTCAAAGCTAGAGGGAACTGTGTTTCTGTGATAATCTGCATTTCTATGGTAAATTTCTTTGCTGTGACGCTGATGATACAGCACCTGTACCTGGAGGAACACTGCACTGGCCGAAGTGCCAGCTTCCTCACAGACATCAGATTCCCTCAAGCCTTTCTTCATGGCAGCCATGTCTTTCTGCCATCCAACTCTTGTTTTGCTCGCACAGGAAATTAATTTTTATTCATTAAGAATTAGTTCAAATTTCATAATTTCATAGTCTGTTCAGAATCACATGTATCATTTCAGTTCCCCTACTCTTGTCATGATTCATGCAGTGGTTGAACTAATCACAACTTCATCAAGTATACATATAAATACATAAATTTTGATGGGGGGGCTGGTTCATACTTGGAAGTATTCAGGTATTACTTTTGATTATGTGCTCAGGTATTATTGCCGATAATGCTTGGGATATATACAGTGCTAGGGACCCTTTAGTGGGGGTGCGGGAGGTCACACCTGGCTGTGCTTGTAGTGATTATTTGTGACTTGGCGGACTCAGGGGAGCATACGGAGTGCCAGATTGCAAACCCAGGTGAGCAGCCTGCCAGGCAAATGTCCTACCTGCTGTACTATCTCACTGGCCCTGGTACTAGGGATTATTACCGGGTTGACCACGTGAAAGGCAAGTGCCTTGCTTCCTGTACTTTTTCTCCAGTCCCACGTATATATTTATTAGTTTTTGGCTGCACCATGTGTGTCTTTTTAAAATGAGGAATCACTGGTCTTATAAAGACATATTATTCTTCCAATATAAGCGACTAGATAATAGATGAGTCATTTCTGAATTTCCACTATTTTGTTAACTTATTTTTAGTTGTGTTTTAATGAACTAGTGAATGGTTGGGTGAATAAAGGAACATGATATATAAGAGTTTTCACAAACTCCGATGGTTTAACACCACAATCAATCACCTGCTATTAAATTGGCTGCTAGATCCCATGAGTAAGAGGGCAAATATGTAGCAGAAAGTAAAATAAAAGTCATATATCATAACAGTATATTATTATCTCTTTTTTTTAGCAGTGTCTTGAGAAGGGGACTTAAAGGGAATTTTTTGGTTGAATAAGCCAGCAAGTAGCCAATCAAAGAAAAACTTAAGAAGTGTGAATCACTTTAGATTATTATGTGTGTTTCTTGAATATCTTATTATAAAATAAAAGGGTTTTATTTAAACAAATTTGACTTTCTAGAGACCTTGAAGACACAAAGCTCCAAATAAGGATTATATTGCCAGAAATATTGTAGTGTTATTTTTGAAGTGCTTCACTTACAAAATGAGATAGTAATGATACTACCCTTAATGGCAAAAGTAGCTGCAATCTACTCTCTAACTCTGTGCAGTTCATAAGTTCCAATTTAATCATTACAAGAGCTCCTAAGGAATGTACTATATTTCCAATTTTACACTGGACAGCATAGAAACTAAAAGAAGTTAACTTGTTACAGTCCAATATGTAAATTAATTTCTCTGAGGGTTGGCAGATGAAATATAGAACATGTAACTCAACTTGAATTTTATATTAATAATGTTATTTCTGGTTATACATATCTCCCATGTAATATTTAGAACATGGTTAGAAAATCATTCACTGCTTATACTAAATTCAAATTTAAATTGTATTTTTATTTATTAATTCTGAAAATTTGCTGCTGGGTCTAGAAACATTTGCATCAGAACAGCAGGTAGCAAAATATCTTAAATGGTTTACTTATGTGGGAAATTCTCAATTTGCCTAAATATCAGATAAATACCATACCTTCAGCACAGCATCAAAACTCTTAATGAACTGAGGAGTACAACCTTCCTGTTCTCAACACTTAGGAGTAAAAAGCAAGGCCAGAGGGAGGCAGGAATTTAATGGTGTGTGCCCAGAGGCCAGAGTCACTGCTATTGGGTGAGAGAGAGAGAATTAAGAGCCAAGTCAGAGAGGAAACAGACGTGCGATGGATAGAGCTTTGGAGATTGCGTGCTGTCAGGTTATGTGTTTCCTTGCTGATGGAGGTGTGGAGCTGGTAAACAGAGACACGGTCTGCCTAAGCTTTGTTACGTGCAGTGTTTGATAACAGTTTGATCTTGCCCTAACAGATCAAACTGTTACACACATTGCATGGTACTCAGCTTAAGTGCTCTCCACTGATGCAAAGGCAGAAGGGAGAAAATGAAAGGCTTAAGCCAATAATTTACATGCTCTTACTGTTGTAATGTGGACTCCCCAATATAATTATATTGTATTTAGAGGCTATTTGTTTGCATCATAAAGTGAAACCTGTTAATGTAAATGTAGCAGGAAGCCCTGGGGAGCAAACCTGCAACGGTGAGTTTTAGCAGGATGGCAGTGCCTACTGTTCGGAGAACAGCGGGAGAAGGGCCAGGGCAGCAGCAGGAAGCTATTGTAGACGCTTAGGCAACTGCTCATGCAACTTCTTTTCTTGATGGTGCTTTCCTGGCCTCAGATTTTGTCCTGTTACTTTGAGCTCTGGGTCTAACAGCATCATTCACTTAATTCTGATGTGGGCCCTGCCTGAGGGTACTCTGTTCTAGTTGTGTCCAGTGGGAACTGCATCTTTGGGTACCAAAGGGGCTGTCCTATCAGAAGAGGAATGTTCTTTGGCCAAAGGAAGCAGCAAAAGTTGTGACAAAACTACCATTTTTGTTGGGGGAGGAGGCAGTGGGCAGCATGAGTGGGCAGCATAAGGAGCACAGAGACAGACAAGGTTTTTTTTTTTCTTTTTTGGGTCACACACGGTGATGCTCAGGGGTTACTCCTGGCTCTGCACTCAGGAATTACTCCTGGTGGTGCTCGGGGGACCATATGGGATGCTGGGAATCGAACCTGGGTTAGCCGCATGCAGGGCAAATGCCCTGCCCGCTGTATTATCGCTCCAGCCCCATTCAGACAAATTTTAAGTATAAAAGATACAATTCCTGGGAACCTCTGGAAATATTGGGAGATACTAAGGGGAGGACAGTGACTGCAGTTATTCAGGGGTTGATATGAAGCTAGCAGATATTAGTGACTACCATATAGCTATCACCTAGTTTCTACCAGATCTGTATTAGGGTTAAACCATTCAAATCAAAGGCAATCATAAAAGAAACAGAAGAACATGAATGCCCTACAACTAAAACACAAACCTAAAAAAATTTAAATGAATCTCAGTGGAAGGATGTGAGTTTTAGATACTCTCTCACAGCAGTCCTTTGTCAGGCACCTACTACGATCACCCCTGATGGATGATAAACTGAGAACACAGGTCAGTAGCTTCCATTGAGTCATGGAGATTTGAACTGTGTCTCTCAGACAGACTGGCAAAGCAGAAACCAGCAAAATTTTAGGGAAAGTTTACACAATAGACTAGGCAGAACTCTTTACATAAGATAGTAACCAAAATCAAGAAAAGATGCTAGGAAGAGCCAATCCCAAATTTAATAGGATGAACAATAGATATATAGCATCAGAGCTTCTGAAGAGGCAGGATTCCAGGGTGGAAAGTCAGAACAGAGATGTATGTCTTTTACCTTTGCTTCACATCAAAGGCTTCATCAAATCCCATTTTCATTGATATAACTTGGCCAATTAGCTGTCATGGCTGTTTGTGCATCGGCAACATGTAACACAAAACAGGTCGCTTTCAGGACATATGTACTATATCTGTTCACCTTATTCCTAATTCAACCCAAAATTATGAATAGGGATTTTCTGTATGCTCCCAGTCTGTGTTATTAGAAGGAAACGGAAGATAGTGGACGATGAATTGAACTTTGCTCAATACAAGTTAAAAGCTACATTGAAAAAGAAGATAAACAGGATAGGAAATTACGTTCTTAATTTCTGAGTGATTTCTACCTCGGGGTTCGTTAGCATGATCTTTGCGGGGTTGTGGACCAGGTTCTTGTCTTTTGCCTAGTATTCTGCCTAATGAGCATAATAAAAAGAGATAGAAGCATAATCAATAGTGGAAAACATGTAGGTGAAAGATTTTGTTAGGAAAGGAGCAGAGATCTTAAAAAAAACCCCCCAAAATATAGGATACACTTTTGGTTTTGTTTATAAAGACTGAGGGATTGGTCAGTATTTTATAGCCGTTCCAAATTGCTTTTAGTTTTCCTCTACTACATGGTTGGATTTTAGCTCACACCTATGTACAGAAAATTCAGTTAACTTGTAAGCCCAAAGTGACTTACCACATTACTGTATTGTTAAATGCTGGAAGACGTGTTATAATTTTCCATGCAGCTTGCATGTCTAAGACCTACACAATCTTGTAAGGTGATTCTACTGTGGATTTTTACTGGATTTGAGCAATTTGATTATAGTCAGCAAAAAGAAAAGTGATTTCAAGTCAAATTCAGAAGAGCTCAAATTCTCTTTAGTCTATTAGTGTGTTTGGCTTGTTCAGAGTTTCCTTTTGGAATTGATAGTTTAGCTCTGTAGTTGCAAATCTCAATTTGATAAAAGTACAGATTCCTGGGCTCTTCCCCAGAAAATCTATATCAGTATTTATAGCAAGTGTCTTAGGTATTTGGAGGTAAGTTAATCAACAACTTTGCTTTAGAAAGCTCTGTACCGGCCTCTAAGGCGCCACACACATTTGACAGTCTAGCTAGATATATTTTCTCTTATAATTAGAGGAATTTTCTTGCCTTCTAAATTATATAGGCACTAAACTTCATATCATAATTTCATATGTAATATTAGTTTGTCTTTGATTATGTTATTTTTTATAATACATATTACTATTTTGTATATAAAACAAAGGAAAAAATTGAAAGGTAATATCTTATTTTGAAGTTCCTAGTAGTTTATAAAAATTTATTGATTGTATGTTCATGCCCCTTTATTTACCCAGCATAAGAAATGTTTAATATATTTTGCATATTAAATATACTTTCCATAAATATATGAAAGTATATGTGTTTTCATGTTTCCATGACTTGGGAATAATAAAGGATGATTTGAAAGTGATTTTTCAAATTAGCATATGTTGTTGCTATAATTTTGTGACCTATGAGGTAAAATTCTAACCCCATATTTTTTATGTTTTTTTTATTGACCATCCCAGTTATAATCTACATCTCTTATGTAGTTTTTACCAAAATATACTGCTTGAATTTATTGTCTGTGGTCCTTATCTTCAGTTAATTTATAGCCTTGAGAGAAGAAATATGATTTCTCTTCTTCGTTGCTATAATAAAAGTCTCAGACCATGCGTTATTGGCCAATCAACCAATATTTGCTAATGGATGGATTTAGAAATGAGTGTGATAGTGCTTGGATGGTGTACTATAGCATATCAATATAAAGCTCACTTTTAGTATTTTATTTCATTAATTTAATTTTATTTTTTTCAATTTTTATTGAGGCACCGTGATTTACAATACTGTTGATAGAGTTTCATGCATACAGTGTTCCAACAACCCTCTCCACCAAGTGTCAACATCCTTCCACCAATGACCCAGGAACCCTTCCCGTTGGTTAACGAATTACTCATTTTTATACACAAATAAAATATATCAACTTAAATTATTGGAAAACCACAGAGTTTCTTTCTGCCATAGCTAAGTTATAAAGTGTCAAGTCCCAGTTTGTTATTTTTTACATGAGAAAAACAAGTTTTCCATCTATACTGTATTAAGATGCTTGAGAAAAAAAAACATTTACTTACATGTTTTATTTAACTTACAAAGCAATAGTTTTAATGATCCACATTTTAATTGTTTACCACATGTAATAGACACCCATTAAGTGAATGGATTGCTTTATGGAAATCAATTTTACTAACTGGATATTTAGGACTTATAGACAACCAGTGCTCATGCCTTTAGATTCCTAAATGCTCCACAAGGATGACTATGACTTTAATATGTCCCCTTCGTATCACTTTTGCTTCAGATTCATTTCTGTCGCTTGTTCATTTCATTTATTTCTTTTTTGAATGCCATGCAAAATTTCTTTAGGATGACTGGATATATGGATACCAATTTTTGTTTTTGATCTCTATGGTGTGTATGAAACCTGATTCGAGGGACTGGGAAGATATTTCAGAAGAGGAGCACATGCTTGCACGTGTGAGGCTCTGAATTCCAACCCGGGAACCACATGGTTGCCTAAGTATTGACTGAACGTGGATCTGTTTCCACTCTAGGGCGCTAGTAGCATCACATCAAAGGTCCAAACATCTAACTGTCAGGCCCAGCTCTGCTGCCCCAGTAGCCCTGGAAGTGGCCCCTAGGTTCCTGAGTGCAGTTGGGGGAGCCCTACCACCTTAAAATATACAAAAAATTATATGCTACCTTGCTGCATTGATTATATTCAGTGCCCTTCATTACGTCAAAAAAAAAAACACCCAGAATATTTATACTTTTACTTCTTATTCTGAGAACCAATGGCTTATGTAGTCTGGAAAGGACAGTGGACACCAGATCAGAGAATGTTCTCTTGATCAGTCACAAGGTGAAGTTTCTCAATTTAGGTTCACATTGCAAGGATGGTGTAAAACTCATCCTCCTCATTTTCCAAGTCTTAGAAACAAAAGGAGATATTAGAGATAGGATTTACTCTGTTAGATTCTCTAAGCCACTAATAACGAATGTAAAGGTTGGAAGAGAGAGACAAAGTTCTTCTAAATAGCACTAGTCTTTATCATTTACTTTCTGAGTATTGGGGACATAAAACAAATACCATGGTTTGGATTAATTCTCTTGGCTGCATGACAAGCCAGCTCTCGTTCCTTCAGAAACGAGATTTCTGAAACACAGACTCGCTCAGAGGGAAGATCACACAAAATGAATTTCAGAATTTTTTTTTTTTATCAAACTAGATTACTTTGCAAATAAGACAGCTGAGACTCAGAGAAGTTATCTAAAATGATTCAATTGGCTTGTGTAGTAACTAGTCTGGAACTAAAATTGTCCAAGTATCATCTACTGAATTTTGTTAACTGTCTTACACTTTTACTTCTATCTAATATCTTGAGTGATTTTAAAATGCCCATGAAGATGATACTTTTTCGCTTCTGACCCTCTTTATTCCTGGAATTCTTTGTATGTGGCCACCTCGTTTCTATTCTTTCTTTCATCGGTTCTTCCTGTGCATCTCAATCTCCTTTCACCTCAAAAATACCTCAATCTCATGGTTTAACTCTTACATTTCTCTTACTCACTTCATTTCTTTTTTTTTCTGGTCACTAAGGGTAATGGAATTTAATTTCCTCCTTATGCCTACATTTTTTCCTTCTCAATTCCTCCCCTTATGTTACCTTTTCTTCTATGATCCAGAAAAATGAGCTCTCTTTCTATAAATATCCTCAACTCTGTCGTCTTTCTTTGCACTTATCTGACAAAAATTCAATTCTAAAACTATTATTTTTTCTATGCTTACATCAGAATTGATAAAAGTCAATGAAGAAAATTCCATAGCTAGGTTGATAGATAACTGCCTTAACAGGGCCTCTCATTATAGTGCTCAGTGTCACTAGTTAAAAATGCAAAATTTTTGACCTACTAAAGCATACTGAGTCAGAAACCTTTGTAATATTTTATTTGTAATTATTGTACACAATAATCTGTGTTTTTACAAGTTTTCCAGCTAATTCTTTACTGTCAAGTAGCAATCAGAGTGCTGTCAATTACTGGTCTGTGACCTGAACTGGCCGTTACATTAACTTTCTTGACTTGCCTTTTAAATTAGTGGCTTTACATTTTTTCATAATATTTTCTTCAAGTATCACCTGTTATCTTCAAATCTGTCATCTTAGCTGTCTCTCTTCTCTCTCCAGAGATTACTGATACCAAATCTTCAGATGTAAGTATAGATAGTAGCATGGAAGGGAGTCTCTCATGTGAAAGTATGTGCTCCGGATTTATTCTCTTTCACCTTTGGGAGTCTCTCCTTTTCTCCCTTTCTACTGGAGTCTATCAAACACTATCAAAATTTATATTCAGACACTTGGGGATTTTAATTCAAAGTGTGATAAAAGCATTGTAGGGCTTTAAGCAAGGGACTAGCAGCATTTAATGCATAATTTATAGAGACATCCTTCTGTATGGAGAAAGGATTGCACTGGCTGAAGCAAGAAAAGAAGTTTAGCTGTAAATGGGGATGAAGCTAGCTTTGAGCTATGATTTGGTGGTACAGTTAAATAGTAGGGTGAAAGGATTCAAAGGTCCTTTGAATCTAGACTTGATACATAGCTGTGTGAATGCTAATGCCCTTTAACAGAATGGGAAAGAACTTGGAAGAAAAAAGTGACTAGAAACATTAGGAATGGTTTAGGCATGTTAAATTTTAATTACTTATTAGGAACCTGTTAAGAGATTGCCAGTTAAATACTTTCACTTTAGAATCCTTGGATTCTAAAGTAAAGCAGAAATAGAAATATAGATTGAGGAATTTAAGACTTAAGATTAAAGATTTACAAGATTTAAGACTTGTAAATAATGTTTAAAGCTCTTCTATTTGATGATAAAATCACCTTTATCATCAAAATGTAAAGCAATGTGTATAGAAAGAGAAGTGGGAATATAAACAGCATTCTAGCTCAGGAAATGAGAATGAGCAATTAGCAAGTTTTGGAGCCAAATTCTGCCCACAACTAAACTACAATAAAAACAATAAGGTAATCAGTTGGAAATCTTAAGAAGAGTACTCACAACGAAATGGTGACAAAAAGTCTGATTAGGATGGGTTGCAAAAATTTCACAGCTGAATTGAAGTATTACTGAAAGAAAAGCTGAAAATATTATTATCTACTCTAGTCTTTATGGAACAGAATCCAGAAATAAAAACAATTCTAAAAACAGAAACTTAAGTCCTTAAATCGGTGTAGGCCTTTGTAGAAGTAAGGACTATTGTTAAAGACTCACATTTGAAAAGGTTAAATGAACATGTGATAAAACTTAAAATGAGCAGGGACATTAAGATCAGTAGAGTTCTATAATTGGAACTGCTATTAGAATTGTCACCAAACAATAGTCACTTTGACAAATCGGCTATGTTATCAGAGGTAATATAAAGTATGATATTACTTGGGGTAAGTTAGGATGAATATTAAGAGTTCAGAAATATTTGAGAATTGGCAACACAGACTGCCTTTTATTACTTTTATTGGTTAATTCCTTTAAGACAATATAATAAATTTCATGGTTGATAAAATATAAGAAATAGCGCCCTCATCCGCATATCTTTTCCAAGTCCTTGGTGTGGTTCTGTAGGAAAGGGCCCCTAACATGAGTACTAAAACAATCACAACGTTGGAGAAATAAAACGTGAAGAATAAAAACTCGGCCAAATCACCACTTTGTAAAGACTGATTATCAAGCTGCAGGTATACTGAAAATGAACTGGCTGCGTACCAAATGGTCATCTTAGAGCGCACGCTGTCGAAATCTAGACAACTCGCACAAATGAGTATCATAAAAAAATGAGAACATTAAATAAAAGAGGAGCCATCTATTTCCCAGCCATTTGGAATGTTGAGTTCTCTTGTAATTGCACACTCAAGATTCCTTTCATGAGAAAGCATTTGGGAAAGAGAATCTTTCATTGGAGGCTTTTACTATGCCAAATACTATGCCAGAGAGAACATCTTTATTGTTCATTTATTTATTCCTTCATGTTCTGTCAGAAACATATCAAGCACTTATTATATGCAAAGCACTGTTTGAATATATATGCTGACTTAAATCTATGCATATAAGAAATCTTCATTTTAGAATTAAATAGCTGTCGATATGCTGGTGCTGTTACTCAAGCATGTGGACACCAAATGTTTAGTTCCTACCAGCGCGTGACCCCCATCTTCCTCGAAGTCCTCCTCTATCCCATCAGTCATCTCTTCTCCGTCCGCGTCTGGTCCTCCTTCAGCCGGCTCCTCCGTGGAGTGATCTGCGTTCTCCGACACGCTTTCTTCTTGGATCAGCTCTACCGTCTCTTCCAACTGCTTCTTCTGAGCTTCTGGGAGGGAAAAAAATGCACATGCCTTAGGCTGCTCCCGAGCAACTTAAGCTCGGGCAAACCACGAGCAAACAGCTTATGAAAAGTTAACTCTCTGTACTCTTAAGGGTGTGAGGAATCAAATAGCAATGTGTTTCAGTCAAACGTATTCAGTCTCGTAAATTGTGCATTGATGGGCATTTACATGGAAGCATATTTATTTTGTAGAGGAGTTAGCAAATACTAGTAAATCCAGATGGTACTAGGATGTGAAAAAGGAATTACGTACATGAAAAAATATATTAATGCGTGCATATCCACCCACGCACTTTCATGATAAGGAGATTCTGAGGGGGGAAAATATAGCAAAAACAAAGGACAAATATCAGATAAAACATAAGTTCTCATTGGAAGGTATAGGATGAAAACATTCATCATCAACTTCAAACCTTAGTGAAAACAGAAAGCCTTTGAGAAAAAAGCAAGTAACTATTTAATATTCAGGGTATGGAGTAGTCAATCAAAATGTAAAACCGACAGTGTTTTGCGAATAAGTGCTCAAGAAATGAAGTGACATTATGTATTAATCTAACTCTTTAATTACCAGGGTGTGTGTATTCCATTTATAGAAATTTGCCCAGATGGAAATTATGCTTTAACACCAAAGCAATTATTGTTCCTGTGGCTGGCTTTTATCTCCTTCCAAATATCAGAATGTGTTGGATACTAAATAAAGGGATAATTTTAGACATCTCATTCTCTAGTTAATTTCCAGGTATCTGTGAAATTTATAATATTTTTATCATTGTTATTTTATCAAATATTTATTTGTTTAAGAGTGCTACACTTTAAGATTGCATACTTATATTTTATGTCATTTAGGTTAGTGAATGGATTAAAAAGATATTGAAATATTTATTATTTTTTAATAATGTGGACCTAAAGTAAATTGAGCACTGATGTATACATTTGAACTCTACACAAATGTTTTGAATATAGCTAAAGCACTGTAGCATTATCGTCCTGTTGTTCATTGATTTGCTTGAATGGGCACCGGTAACTCCATTGTGAGACTTGTTACTGTTTTTGGCATATCAAATTGGCCACGTAGTATGCCAGGCTCTGTTGTGTGGGCAAATACTCTTGGTAGCTTGATGGGCTCTCTGAGAGGGACAAGGAATCGAACCTGGGTCCACCACATGCAAAGCAAATATGCTACCCATAATGCCATCACTCCAGTCTATGTATATGTGTGTATATATAATATAGTTAATAGGTAAATTAAATTTCTAAAATGATATAAGTAAACATATATAAATAACAAAGATTATAACAATCACTTCACTTGTATAAATGAGTGTGGCTTTGCATTTTAATTTATTAAATAATGTTTATTGGAGTAAAATAGAATGTATAACTGTGTCCTGGCTTTGCTATCAAAGGACTTGGTTACAGTTCCAGAATAGCTACATACCAAGGATTCTGCATGCACTAAAGTTGAGTCTGAGTTTTGCCTTCTTGGTTAGGGTCTTTAAACATATTCAATCAACCTTTCATTATCAATAGAAAAGTTTATTTGGTTTATTTTTGATTTGGGGCCATACCTGGTGGTGCTCAGGGCATATCCCTGGCTCTTTGCTTGGGGATCACTCTGCTGGGGCCTGGGGACCATGTGGGGTGGCCAGGATTGAACCCAAGCCAGCTGCATGCAAGGAAAGTACCTTTTTTGCTGTACTCTGTCTCTGGCCCCAGACCCTTGCTCTGAAAGTAAAAATCTATCTTTTCTTCCCTCTAGAAAATTTTTGAAATCTCTGGCCAAAAAGACATAGCAAAGTTTTAGAGAATTCATGTATGAGTCTTCAGTTAAGTCTGTGTATCAATATGTTTCAGTTATCCCTTCAATCCCAGCTGAGTATCCCATCCTCCCGGCTGTTGTTTCCCTCCTCTGATCAGCTAAAACCTAGATTAAATATCGACTCACAGAGGTAGTTCTACTGTTTTGTAATATTTTTTCATTAGCATTTACACATCCTTAAAATTTGATTTCTTGTCTAAAGGGACATTCCCATAGTCCGAGGTGAAAAAAGTGGATGTTGATTCAATGAGTCATTATTAACAGTGACGTGTGCTTTGCTCCTGAGTGCTTAGTGTAAGGAAGACAATATAAATGATTAGAATGAACATAGAAATTTAAGTCCAGACTTCTAATTATAAATCTTATTAAATTTAGTTTTCTTCTCAAAAGGGAAATAGAAGTAACATCTCTCAGAGAGTTGTGTGCTAAACTTTCAAGTAAGGAAAAGGAAACAGACACACTTCTAGCTTTTTTTGGAGGGGGGTCACACCCAGAAATGCTCAGGGTTACTCATGGCTTTGCACTCAGTAATCACTCCTGGCAGTGCTTGGGGGACCATATGGGATGCCGGGGATCGAACTCAGGTCAGCTGCGTGCAAGGCAAACGCCCTAACCGCTGTACTATCAATCCAGGCCCTGAACACACTTTTAAACTGCAAAGGTCACATAAGAGATTCAGAACAGTTCTTAAGTTGACTCAACATTGAATGTCTTATTGCCATGGACAAACTAGCTAAGAAAATGATTCATCACTACTTATCATCAGGAAATAAAATATTTTAAAAAGACAACGTTGGCTTTGACCTGTGCCTCATTTTTATGTTTATCAGATAGCATTTTAAGTGCTCTTTGGTTCTATTAGCACACAACATGTTTTTTGATGATCACCTATATTAAAAGCAATTGTCATCCACTTTAGGGGAAGTGACTTCCACACAGTAACAGGGGACACAGAGTCATTCCCATGATACTCCAATAGTGCTGACTGGTTGAAACTAGTGGGTACTGTCGAGGCCTGCAATGTTGGGGTCAACCAATATCACACTTGGGTTGCATGTTGAGATGCCAAGAGACCCATAGATACCTACAACTCATCTATGGTCTCATACCTGCAAAGCATGTGCCCCTCGTATGCTATCTTCTTCGAATCTACTATTGCCTATTTTAAACTTGAAATCCAAATGCTTGGAAGACGTTATCTGGATTGAGAAAATAGCTCTAACCTAGATTCATAGGCAATCAGTTCATAGAAGTTTAAAGGAAATAAATAATTCTATGCTTTAGTTATATGTAGTCCCATAGATTTTTGGCATCATCTTAATGTAGAATATAATCATTAATGTATTAATCCACAATAAAATCATGCATAAAGGCATGTCTTGTTTATTTAACTATTGGTTAACTTTTTAACAAGTACTTTTAAAAATACAGTAAAAATCTTTTTGAAACAGAAAATATCTAATTTTATTTCTATAACTTATGTGTTATATTTTAAATTTATCATTCATAACATTAGTTAGCATAGTTTTTTCCTACTTACCATATATTTTTTGTGTGTGTGTATGTCTGGTCTGTGTATATTTTTGCTTCTATCATTCAGGCTTCTTTGGGGCAGAAACATTTATTCATCTTTGATATTTGTTGACTAACTCAAAGTCTCAATGGAAATAAAATATTAGCTGAATACAGTTGTCAATTTTTATAGAATTTAGAAAGGAAAATAAATGTTATGATGCTTTTTTTAGAATTATTGAGTCTTAACTGTTTGCTGAATTTGACACCATAGTATTAAAATATATAAATTCAAAAGTAAAAAAATTATCTTCTTGTCAAATTCTTTAAAATATTTTCACACAGAGTCAAAGTAAGATTTGGGTTATGAGGATTTTTCAAAAGAAAATTGTTCATGTGTACACTGAGTATTTTTTCTAGAGAAAAAACGTTCCCCCTGCCCGAAATGAAACCTGGCAGCCACAAACCTCCAGAACCCAATCACCACCACCCTCACAGCCCATCTTCACAGACTTGCTCTGGGCCCCTGACACGAGAGAATCAATCGGCTGAAAAGACCCAGGTGTGTAAGAACAGTGACTGAAAATGCCAGGCCTCGTGGCGCTGGGAATGGGCCACCCATCCCCATCTCCCTTCCCTCCCGGGTCCTAGCTGTTACGCCCACAAACTGCCTCTAGGTGCCCATAAGCACATTAACAGTTGGCCTTGATTCAAAGACTCACTAATGAGTCTCGGAACTGAGCAGCTTGCTGTAGAGAGGTCTCCGGACCCCAACTATTTAAAATTTTAGAATTCCAGAAGCATGCATGACATCTCATACTATTTATAATAAATAATACAAAACAAATGATCTAGTATCTGCTTGTAGTGGTGGGGGGGGGAAATTTAAAATAATGGTGGTGGGATTGGTGTTGGAACATTGAATGTAATTAATTATTGTGAACAACTTTATGAAAATTAGAAAAAACAAAAAAGTCAAAGAAACTGTCAAGTTTTCAAGTAGTGGTAGGAGGAGCACTGATGTGAACTCTAGCCATCTGTACAGTCAATTATTTTTCAAATTTGATATATGACTTAGGAAATAAGTTAGAATTGTTAGGATTTATGTTCAAAGTATTTTTATTAAATTTAGTTTGCTGCATAGCTATTATCATTAATATGACTCTGAAAATTAGTTGAGTTAGCAATTAAGATTTTTGACATGCTGACTTAATTTCTAGCTAATTGCAGCTGAATTGTACTTAGCAGATGGTTAGAAGGAATGTTGATACACAAACAATTACATTATTCATTAGAGCCAAGATACTTCTTGAAAATTTTATTTTTTCTGCAAGCCAGTATAATGTATTATATTTTTCTACATTGTAACATATGATTTAATTGTATCATGTGACTTAATTCAGAGATTCTACTAAATGCATGGATTGGTTAGTTGACCACAAATTCAATAGAAATATTTAAAAAATTACTGACTTATTCTTTATTTATATGTCACAATCATTTTAAAGGAAATGATATCATTTTCTCATTTTATTAATTTTATAAAGATATTTCTAAATTTCACATAGCCATTGAATTTGGGGACTGGATCTCTAGTAGAATGGAGAATCAAACATAATTAGAATAGTAAATATAATAATTAGAGTTAGTAATTCCAATAAATAATAAACGTTTATTAGTAATTATTAGTAAAAAGTCTTAGTAATTCTAATAAGTACAAGTAGAATCAAACATAGTTCTGTTTGATTTTTAAGTGGAAAGTCTTAGATATTTCAGTAGTGTAAATATTTTTGCTACGAGGATGAGGAACAAGGGGGGAAATGAACTAGAAGTGGAGATGTCATTTTATAGTTATGTTTTTTGGGATGCAGTGTCCTAATTGATTTATGATGATGGTGGTACCACGTGGTAAAATTCACTGAAATAAATTCTTGAGACAGGTAGTTGTTATGCTTCATTAAGTCACCTCAATAAAGTTGTTAAAAAATAAGGTGAGTGCATGATGATAAGTGAAAAATTATGAGTTTTTTTGGTACGGGATGTAGCCTTGGGAAAATAGAAGAGATGGAGAAAAGAGATACCAAAGGTAAGATTCAGCAACACTAGCTACAGAAAAAGCAGAAGATAATGTTGAGATGGGTAATCTGATTGATAAGATTTATGCAAATGTAAAGGGATAGAATATAGCAGTATCTAGTTAAGTGAGAAAGAGGGCTGAAAGATTCCAGTGATCATGATTGAATAATTGCCAAGAACAATATTTCCCTCATAACAATAATCCTTAGATAGTTTACTTCTTGACTAGAGACTCTTCACTTATTTTTTTCTTGGTGTGCTTACTCTAGTAATTTGGAATTGTAAATTCCCTTCTCTTTCAATCATTTTACAATCCAGTTGTATCAAGACATGGGGGATTTTTGTATTTCAGTGTCTGTGAGGGAGCAGGAACCTAACATTGAGTCACATAGCAGGAATATTTCTATCAGATGGGTGGACCTTCCCTCTAACATACTCCAATATTCTTACATTAGCTTACACCAGTTTTTTCAAAAGTTCACTCCCACCTTTTGTTTTAAGAGAGGTGAGTTCAATTTCTATCCCATATTGTCTTGATCATTAATGCATTATTCTTGAATAGACTTCCTTGCCTTTTTATTAATTACCTTATGAAATTTTTCATCTATAATATCTGAGAAATAGTTATTAAGATACACTCCAGTAAGCAATTGGAAGAGATTTGATTCACTTTCTAAAACAATCAAATGCCTTTTATTCTCCTTTAAATTTAGGCTCTTTGATACAATGAATTTTTATAATCATTGAAATAATCAAGCACATAAAATCCCCCTAAAATAAGATATAAAAGTTCTTGATGGGACCAGAGAAATAGTACAGAGGTTAATGTGCTTGATTAATGTGGCTGAACCCAGTTCAACCCCTAGCATTGCCTATGGTCTCCTAAGACCCTTAGGAGTGATCTTTGAACACTTCTTCTTGTGACCCAAGAAACAAAACCAAAGAGGTACAAATAATCAAATACAAGACTACGTAAATGCTTGTGACTACAGAGTGAATGGTTTACTTTTCTGAACAATATTTTATTTCTTTGACCTAAAAAAATGACCTAATGGATCTGCTTGAAAATTAGTTTTCCATGTACTTTTCCGCATTTTCCCAAACTTATTTGTATCTCAAAAGGACTTATATGTCTTACCTCAACCAAGTCATGTCCCTATTTGTTATACTATGAGTTTCATTAGGAAAAGTCTCCCTGAGAACTTTTGAGCATCTTTGACCTGGATTCATTCTCCCCCTGTATTTCTTGAATGGTTCACATTCTGCTGTTTTCTCTGTCATTGACTTCAGTATTCTCTTCTTTGGGTTTGTTTTTGGTGTACATATTGTAATGCTCAGTTAACACCCTGGCTCTGTGCTCAGGGATCATAGCTGGTGGGCTTGGGGGACCATCTGCGGTGCCTGGGATTGACCCTATGGCCCCCTAAGAGATTTGATTCAGGAACAATGGGCATCCTAAATAGGTGGGCGGACTGTGTGAAAAGCAATTGTCTCTCCCTCTTTCCTATATATTGGGTCCTAGAATTCTCTGCACTTTTGCTCTTGGATCCAATACTTAGGGAAAACACGTTTCTTCCCGATTTTTCAGTTTACCTTTTTTTTTTGAAGTACGTCCTTTGGCACCTTCCAGAAGGATGAACTGGAGGTAACTTTTGAGAACTGTATATCTGAAATACCTTTCATATATGACTATATCAAATAGTTTAGATATTGGGGCTAGAATTTAGGTAGTAAGTAATTTTTACTCAGAACTTTTAAAAGGGCCTGTTTCATTGCCTTCTAGCTTTTCAAGCTTTTAGTGTGGCTGCTGAGAACGTCTCATAAATTCCCTTTTCTGTACCTTTTTATGAAAACTGTTCTCTCTCTTTTATTCCCTCTTTATGTAGGATCTTCTCTTTGGCTCGATGTTCTGAAATACTACAATATGCATTGATGTGTGTCTGTTTTTATGCATTGCAGTTGGTGGAACTTTTCATTTGGGTTAATTTTATTAGGTAATTTTCCTCCTAAATTGAAAAAATAAAACCCAAATTTTCAGTTTTCTAAAACGCATCAGTTAGATATTTATTCAGTAAGTTTTATGTTTTTCCACTTGCATTTTCCATTCTCAACCTTGTTCTTGTTTTATGGCAAAGTTTTCACCAATTCTGTCATCCAAGCCAATATTCAATATGTTTTTGCTCTTATATATTAATTTCTAAATTTTCATTTTTTTGCTGGTGCTCAGGGTAGAACCCAAATCTCATCCATGTGGTGCTAGACTACTCCTCTATCCCATAAAAGCTCCTTTATCTCTTCATGTTTTGTGTGTGTTTTTACTTTACTGTTAGAATATTTCTTTCTCTCTGAGTTTCTTTCTTCCTGCACAATCTCTTCCTGCAAATCTTTCTTTAATTTTTTTCTATTTTCTTTTTATGTTAAATGTTTTCTACTCTCTGGAGATAATTGTCCATGTTAGCTCTGGAGTATTAAAGAATGGAAGGCTGCTTTGTAAACACCAAGGGCCAGTTAATATTTTCTCTATCAGGTAACCTAATGGTTAATTCCTTGAGTGGTTCTCATGCAGCATCTTTAAATGCTTCTTTTTTTGGCCACTTGTATTGCCACCTAAAACTTCTTCTAATGCCCTGTCATTCAGTGTATAACTGATAGGAAGAAAAATTCCTGGAATTTCTAGAGTAATTCTGCAAATGTTTCCATTAATCTCTGTTTTCAAAGATTCTAGGATTTACTTGTCTTTTTTCTCTATGAATTAGTATGAACTTTTTCATAGGAAACTTCTCAAAGCCTTCAGTGGGAGAAATTGTTGGGAATGGTAATCACTGTCACTGTCACTGTCATCCCGTTGCTCATCAATTGGCTCGAGCGGGTACCAGTAACGTCTCTCATTGTGAGACTTATTGTTACTGTTTTTGGCATATCCAATATGCCACGGGTAGCTTGCCAGGCTCTGCCGTGCGGGTGCAATTCTCTCGGTAGCTTGCCGGGCTCCAGCCCAGGAATGGTAATATAATAATAAAATAAATCTGTTCCTGATACCAAAGGTATTCCATTCTGAGCCTTTGTGAGTTCTCTGGTTAAAACTGGACATACATTTATAGGATGTACCAAGTTAGATATATTTTTCCATCTACCATCTAGTACCTAGCATTCTCTCTGTGCCAAGGGCTCATTTTGAAAAAAAATCATGTAATTATTTTAATTTTTAAAATTAAGTTCCCAGAGATTAATCTATACATTTAATTGATGTCTGTAATCAGCAGCACCACCCATTGAATTCAAACTATAAATGAGAGCAATGAGGTATTCTGAAAGGAAAGAGGAGCTATGCTTTCGGCAGCAACAGTCAGATTACATCTAGAGTGATAACTTCTATTTTTGTAGTTGACAAACTATCAAAAGGTCAGAGAAGAGCAACGTCAATGGTTCTTCATTTAGTTTTGCTTTTTGAACTGGAGTGATAGCACAGAGGGTAGGGCGTTTGCCTTGCACACAGCTGACCCAGGTTCGATTCCTCCATCCCTCTCGGAGAGCCCAGTTAGCTACCGAGAGTATCCCGCCCGCATGGCAGAGCCTGGCAAGCTACCTATGGAGTTTTTGATATTCCAAGAACAGTAACAACAAGTCCCACATTGGAGTCGTTACTGGTGCCCGCTCGAGTGAATCGATGAACAATGGGACAGCACAACTGTGCTAGAGTGCAGTGCTACACATATGGAGAGAAGAGAAGACTTTAAAGAGGCAATGGCCAAAACGCAGCTGATTGAACATTCAATACCAATTATATTAACTTGTTGTTCATAGGTTTTGGAAAGGTAAAACTATTATGTTTTCATTTATTTTTAAACTCTTAATTGGCTGTTATTTTCCAACGGACTAGACATTAAACTTGGCTTCAGAAGACAGAAGGATAATTGAATCTAGTGAAAGCAAAACAGATTAAAACTCAGCACCAGGAGAACCTATTACAGGAGTTGAAGAGACAGACATGAACAGGGATGGGAAGTAATGGAAATGTGTGAACTGAAGAGATACTTGCAAGCTAAAAGGAGCATGACACAATGCTAGTAGCAACAGCGAAATATTTCAGTTTTTCAAGTCATGTATTTTGATAGTTACTTGTAATAGCCCGACGGGGATATTAATTTTAAAATATTCTATGTCTTTTATGAAATATAGGGGTGAGATGAATTTATCCTATGGGACTTCAGTTTAAGTACTCTATGAAACTTAGGTCTAACTTTGGCTACAATTGTCTAATCAAATTGGCTGGTTATATGTCTGTTGCATAAAAATGCCTCATTGCTTTTAAATACTAGAGGCTCAAAGACCAAAACTTCCTTCTCTCTCCTCCTCCTTTCCTCCCTCCCCCTCTCCCTCCTACTCTCCCTCAGTTTCCCCTCCTTTCCTTATAGGGAAGGAGGCCTAAGTGCCACTGCTGGCAATGCTCAGCCTGGCCTTGATGATTCAGTGCTTGGATAAGGAATGTAGTCCTGGGTGGGTGACAGCACTGCCATGTTGGCAGTACACAAAGGCCACCAGGACTAAATCCAAAGGTACTCAAGGGTCTTTTCCTGTCGGGGATCAAACTCAGGGCCTGAGCAATAATAGTACAGTGGCTAGGGAACTTGCCTCTCATGCAGCTGACCCTCACTTGATCCCCATCATCCCACTAGGAGTGATCCCTGAGGGCAGGGGCAGTAGTCAGCTCTGAGCATCACACTTGGCCCCCAAACAGACTAACACCAAAACCAACTCAGTGCCTTTCACATGCAAAGCACATCTTCCTGGCCCCTGAAATTTAATATTTAGAAATGTTGGTGCCTATAAAGTTATTATACCCATTAAACATGCCCATTCTCTAGTACTCCTTGGCTCTTTTATCTTTTCTGGTTATTGAACATTATTATATAAATCATATATAAATTATATAATTCATATATGGAAATTTAAATGTGGATCTTTTAAAAATTAATTTAAGAATGAGGTTCAATTGTAGGCAAAGTTATTATCTTATTATTGTCACTGTCACTGTCATCCCATTGCTCATAGATTTGTTCAAGTGGGCACCAGTAATGTCCCTTACTGAGAGACTTATTGTTACTGTTTTTGGCATATCCAATATGCACGGGTAGCTTGCCAGGCTCTGCTGCTTGGGCTCCATACTCTTGGTAGCTTGCCGGGCTCTCCAAGAGGGGCGGAGGAATCGAACATGGGTTGGCCTCCTGAGAGGCGAAAGCCCAACCTCTGTGCTATCGCTCCAGCCCATCTTATTATTATTTTAAATAATCTACATATTCACTATATCTCAAAGTAGTGTTATCTGAATTAGTCAATGAAAATAACACTTATGCTGAATTTCTAACAATTATAACTTAACAGCTGGGATAATTGTTTGAGATTATGATTAGTACTGTAGGTAACAGTCTTGAGACCTAGAGAAGTGAAGGAATTTGCTGGGTCAACCCCAGTGTATATTTGATGGTGTTGGGAGAGTTAGGAAGGAAGCAAAGACACACTTTGTTCTTAGGAAATTTACAATGTAAAAGGAAGAATTTGGATACCACAGAAATATACATAAGAAACAATTGCAGTAGAGAGAATATAAAATAATGTAATTCATTATAATTAGTCCTGATATCTTAGGGACATAAAACAAAAATGAAAATGTGAAATGAAGGAAGTTTACAGTGTGATAAGCTCCATTTTGTGTGACTTTCATCACATTTTGCTCATGGACCTAGATCTGCTTCATGAAACTACTTATATACCGGAATCACTCTTAAATGATGACTGGAAATAAAATGGAAATGGATATATGAAGGAGTAGCAATGAAGAGTCCATGTTAGCTACCAAATAATTAGCTCAGAATCAAATTAGCATTAAAATAAGTACCATTTAAATTTAATTAGGAGATACTGAGTATTTACTTAAATAATTTCCATATTGTAATGTGAACCTTTCCATAAAACCCTGAGCTTTTCCATAAGAAAAAGAGAATAAATGATCATCATTTCCCCATAAATGTAAATACAGTTCAGGAAAAATTTACAAGGAGAGATTATAAATTAAATCAAACTTTCTTCCCAACATGCTAAAATAAGAAAGACACAAGGATCAAAGGACTAAGTTTATAATCTAATGTATAAGTACTTTATGACTGGGAAAGTAAAACATGTACAAAAGTAAGGTGATAGCCTTTCATGAAAGAAAATGCAAACTCTGAATTTTAGTGCTGCATTGATGGATGTTCTTCCAGGAAGATATGTGAAAAGTATTATTCATTGAAGGAAACTGAAAGATATAATATGATGGAATAAGGATCACATTCTTTTTGAGGTGATTTATATTTAAATGAGTTCTCCATAATCCTCTAAACTGAAGTGCAAATTGGTTATCAAAGTCCTTTGCCGTAAGGGTTGTTTTACATAATAGCAAATTTCACAGAAGTTCCTCAAAGGGAAATATTGATTTAGGCAACATCACAGGATATTTCAGTTCCTCCACCACCACTCTTGATATGTGCTATAGAGAGCATTAAAAGAACTTTCTCAAATATAGACTTCTCTATAAAGAAGTGTGGGCAGGGTATCTTTTCTCAGTAGAAAATATGCAGCAGGAATTTTTAATGAGAGTGATTCATGTCATATCCATATCTGTCATATCTAATTCATATTAAACTTAATAAATGTTTTAAAAGCACATATGTGTCTGCTTTTTCCAAATGACTGTATGAAAGTACTAACATGTTCACTTGCTTCCATAAGTTTGCGTTACCTGCCAATGTCAAATGGTGTCATTGATATCATTATTCCATAAATGAGGAAGTAGAGGCCAAATAAGTGGCATATGAGGGTTTAAACCAGTTTATGTTTCTTTGCTATGCTTATTAAAATAAAATAAAAATAAACTTATTTTTTTTCTCTATGCTAAAACACCTAGCTTTATCCCCTCACTCCTAGCTTCAATTTCTCCTTGAGCTCTATACGTTTTTCCACCAGGAGGTAAATTCTGGTCTTCACCCTGGTGACTAAGTTAATAGATAAGCAGGTTCCAATTGATGTAGTTCAGGGGACCAGCCTCCACTGGTTCTCATCAGTTAGGAAGGAAGCATCACTTCAGTGAAATTCTAGGACCAGTTCCCGGGTGGGACCGGAACTAGACTATAGATTAGGAAAGGCTAAAGTTTAAAGCCCATGCCTTTCGCAGACTTCTGTGACTATTAAAAGATCACTTGATGCCCTGGAGTCTGTTTTTTCAACTCTGAAATTAGGAAGTGGGATATGATCACAGATTTCAAAACCGTATCATCTATTTTGTGAAATGTGAAACGCTTTTGGCAACTGAAGTCTGGTGTTGAATCTCACTATAAAGGCAGCATTATTTGGAACTGTCAGTTTATGTACCTTCCAGGCCTCTGAAACTTACTCTTTTTTTTTCCCAGAGACTTAAGGAATCTAAGGTCTTGGGAAAAGCAATTTTTAGTTCTGTTTTGATTTTTGTTTTTGAGCCACACCTGGTTACGCTTAGGGTTTACTCCTGGTTCTGTGCTCAAGGATCACTCCTAGCAGGGTTGGGGGGACCATATGGGGTACTGGGGATCAAACTTGGGTCAGCTCTGTGCAAGGCAAGCGCCTTGCCCATTGTTCTGTCTCTCTGACCCCAGAAAGCAATTTTTAAACTATGCTTTAGATTGTCTATTTATCCTAATTCTCAAAATTTTATGATTTTTAAAATACACGTGACCACATAAAAATGTATTAGAACTGCAACTACAGCTAGGGACAGAGCCGATAATACAAAGAGGAGAGAGTGTTAAATCAGAAAGCAGACAGTCATGTGACAGGATGTGGTCATGAGTTGCTAGGGGCTACACTGTTGACCCTGTATCTGGGTATTGGAGATTTTTAGGGTTGCATCGTGCAGGAGTTGGGCTTCATAAATTGTGATTTTTTTTTGAAATCTGTTAGCTCTGCTACAATTAACTTAATGAAATCTGAGGATTATTTTAGCCCATCTGTGTTATTCCATTAACTGATTTTATTTCCTTGAGCAATTATCAATATTGAGATGAAAACGTTTATGGGCAACTATTATTACCATCAAAATAGTTTTCTTTCAAAAGATAAGTTATCAACATATTGGTTCATGAGCTCCAAAAAAAAATCCTTTTTGAAATTGTTGGCTGGAAACCTCTTACCTTCTCTGTGCTAAATTCTATTAAACTCAGCCAGTGGCCCTAGGTCCTCTGCTGTCTCCATGATTGACAGTGCTCATTGCTTTAATTCCGACATGTCAGCCATCAGCGATCCTTTTTACTTACCTGCCTCTGCCTTCTGCTGCTTCTCAATCTTTTCCAGGCGTCCTAGCAAGGAGTCAATTTTAGTTTTGATCTGGGTTAATTCTTTCTTGATTGTCTGTAACTCATCTGATTTCACTAGAAAGGAGAAAAGGGAAAGAAAAAAACAGCAGACTCAAATTCACAACTCACTTAGAACAGAACTCAGACACCTTGTGTGTTCTCAAGGTTGTGTCAAATCTAAACAAACTTTTCAGTCTGATTTGTTTCTCATTTCAGTAATCCTGGAATACTGCATAATTCTTTAAACCTTGAAGCATTATAAGCAGTGATTCTGAGTGATATGAAGATTTGATACTAACTATTTTCACAATAGTTATATTAAAGGATAGAAAAGTTTTTATGAAAGAGAATTATTTTATAAATTAGTTAAACAAGACTGACTTCTGTTTTGAGGAAGCAGGAAAGTAAATCTGCACTATAAGACAGATTTAGATTGTGAAATGATTAACTCATGACAGGATGTTGATGCTACTTTGCAGAATATATTGTAATATATATTTCAGCAGTCAATGATATTTTTAATCCTGTTCCTTGGTGATTGATTGAAAGTAGCATGTAACATTTATCCTCTAAAGTAATATCTTGGAAACTAGGGAAATGTCTCTAACTTACTGAACTTTTGTTATCTCACTTTTTTTTGTTCCATTATGCATTGGTTTCTGCAAACTCTGGAGATGAAGGCAAAGGAAATTAAATATAGCAACTGCTGATTTTTTTAAATAGACCTTTCCTTTCCAGTTTTTTTTCTCTCGATTTTTTTTGGGTTATACCCAGAGATGCTCAGGGGTTACTTCTGACTCAGTACTCAGGAATTACTCCAGGCGGCGCTTGGGGAACCATATGGAATTGAACCCTGATTGGCTGCGTGCAAGGCAAACGCCCTCCCCACTGGACTATCACTCCTGCCCCCAGTGTTTTATGTTTATTGTGATTTTGTTATGGTGGGAGTGGAAGAAAAGAGCACCAGGGAAACGAGTTAATTTAAATAGTCATTTAAAATATTGCCCACTGAAAAAATATCCAGTCAAGATAGATACTGGAATGACTGGTGGAGAGGGTGGTTGTGGCAGGATATAGGAGACAACACAATCCTTGTCCCCTCACCTATATCCTAATGGACAGCAGGACACCAGATGTTTGCACTCATGTACACAGAGCCATGACTGCAGACTAAGGACAGCCAAGGAAGCTGGTTGCCACAGAGTTACAGTCCTAGAGAGGCCCAGTGACAGCTTACGAGCAGCAAATCCAGTGAGGGGATACAGGTGACAGGGATCCAGGTACAGATTTCTGACCCGAAACAAACAAATACAATGAACATTGGGGTAGTGAAATACAAGGAAAATGGGGTAGGGACAAGATGAAGGCATTGCCAACCAACAGAGATAGATGGTGAAGGACAGAACCAGAATGTCACAATCTGATTTTTCCTCCCCCCCCAACACACATAGCAGTGCTCAGGGCTTACTCTTGGTTTTGCACTCAGGTGCTCACTTTTCACAGGGCTTTGGGATGCATGTGGGGTGCCTAAGATTGAACTTGGGTCTGAGGAATGCAACCAAAGTGCCTATGTGTGGTACTCTCATCTCTCCAGCCACCCGGGACAGCAGAGTCTGGACCAAGCATCAAGTGAAATTATCATGCATGAGGAGAGGCTTGAGCAGTGGCAGGGCGCAGGACTCCTCTCCTTCAACTATATAATAAACTTTCACCTCTTAAGCACCTGAGTTTTGTACACAAATCCTTCATACAATACTCAAGAACCCACAAGTGCAGGAAGAAATACACTTCTGTGCAAACAATTTTAAATAAAAGAAAATGTGGATATAAGTGGATCAATATGGAGAGTATCATGCTAAGTGAATTGAGTCAGAGAGATAGGGACAAACATAAAATAACTGCACTCATTTGTGGAATATAAAGTAACAACGGGAGGCTAACACCAAAGGATAACAGAGATAAGGGCCAGGAGGATGGCTCCACGGCTTGGAAGCCGGCCTCACATGCTGGGGGAAAAGGCAGCTGGGATCGAGAGGTGACCACGAAGTGAATGATGCTTGGAGGGCTCGCTTGGGATGGAAGATACATGCTGAAAGTAGTCTATGGACCAAACATGATGGCCACTTACTACCTGTACTGCAAATCATAACACCCAAAAGGAGAGAGAGAGTAAAAGGGAATGTGTCTGCCACAGAGGCAGGATGGGGGATGGGGTTGGGTGGTGGGAGGGATATTGGGAACATTGGTGGTGAAGAATGGGCACTGGTGGAGGGATGGGTACTCAACCATTGTATTACTGAAACGTAATCATGAAAGTTTGCAAGTGTAACTGTATCTCATGGTGATTCCTTAAAATATATATATATATATATATATATAAACAAAGAAATGTGGATTATCGTACAATTGACAAATTTTCTTTTTGCTAAGGATAATACAATCAGGGGCTGGAGCAATAGCACAGCGGGTAGGGCATTTGCCTTGCATGCGGCTGACCCGGGTTCGATTCCTCCGCCCCTCTCAGAGAGCCCGGCAAGCTTCCGAGAGTATCCCACCCACACAGCAGAAAGTGACAAGCTCCCCATGGCATATCCGATATGCCAAGACCAGTAACAAGTCTCACAATGAAGACGTTACTGGTGTTCGCTGGAGCAAACCGATGAACAATGGGATGACAGCGACAGTGATTACAATCAGAAAGAGCCATCCTTCCATCAGTATAATGATTCCTTTTATTTATAAAGACCCAGGCACGTTAGGAAGATGGCTCAGACTGCTCTTGGTACACAGGGTCCTGGCTTTAATTCCTGGCACTGCAGCCCTTCCCCCTCCCCTCAGGACTTCCTCCAGGTCTAATAAAGAGCAGAGAGTGCCTTGATAGGTGTAGCACCAAAACGCAGACACAAACACACAGAAAGACAGGGCTTAAGAATGGGTCAATCTCATATTCACGTTATGGTTTTAGGTGTGCCTCTCCAGCTATGCCCAGTGAGAGGGGTGCAGCCCGTGCCAGGGGTTGACCAATGGACTGTCTCTTACAAGGCATGCTCTCCAGCCGCTTGAGAGCTCTTTCTGGCCCTATACCAATCACGTGTTTAAGGCATGATGCTGCACATGAACTATGACAATGCTTACAGAAAACGTGTGTGGCTCTTATTTTCTCATTTTTCTAAAAACCACCGGAAACTTAGTCATGAGCCCTGAATATCCAGAAATTGCAGATTTTAAAGTTATTGTTTCAGAACGGCTCCACTTGCCTAATGAGCTTTCATTTCAGAGGGTTTTGGTCCCGGTAGAGCTGCACTTGAAGATCTGAGCACAGATCCTCATTTCAGTCCATGATTCTTCTCTGTCACTTTTCTTTTCAGGCCGGGTGTAATGATCTCAGCTTGAATATTCCCTCAGATAGTTCATGTTTTGCTTTATTCTTTGGAAGTTTTGAAAATTAAAAAAAAAGAAACTAAAGGCAATCTATGCCTTCTTGAAATAGTTGTTTGTCAACTAAGATATACAATATAATAAAAATGATAAATTATGTATCAATACATATTAGTTGCTCAAAGGAAGAACAATTTTTTTCCCACTATAAATGAGAAACATTTTCCTTTTTAAAATCATGACTTACAAAAAAGGAGAAGGAGATTTTATTTATGATGCAAAGTAGTTTGCAAAATAAACTGCAGAATTAGGGATCCTGTGGAGTGTTCCCATTGTGAAGTTTCAAACTGAAAGGAGAACATTTTTAAATAGAGAATCACTCCTTGAGTCAATTATTTCAAAGACATCAAAGCACCATTGTTCAATTGCAGCTAAATTTGAAAAGCATCATCTGTCACAATTGCAAATTGATTCTGCTTTGAAGAATGATTTTCATTTCTTTTGACGGAAGCATGTCATGTAATTTTACTTAAACCTATCAAATTTAATAGACAATATTTTATCTTATAAGATTAGATTTTAAATGCATGAGAACTAGGACTGTGAACTAGGAAACTAAAAGAAAGAGTTCTCAGTGAGAGTGGAACATTCCCCAGCCTGACTGCAGCTGACAGGATTTAGCATATTTAATCTCCTCAAAACTTGTAAAGAATTAAACCAGTACCCTATTTTATAGCAACCACAAATCAAATGGAAATCAATCTAGACATACCAAGTAGGAACTCAGATGTGACCAGGGGCCCAAAATTTCCTTTAGGTATGAAAAGCATGATAGAAATGCCTTTAAAAATCAGAGCTAGATCATTTACAATTTGGGTCGAATTTGAATGCTGTTAATCATAGAGTCAACATGGATGGAATCTGGGTAGGTTCTGCTCTTCATGTACCCTTCTCAGGAAATATTGAAGCCTGCAGCCCTGTACAAGCTCCTGTGTAGAAATAGCTAATAGAGAAGCTCGCCAGGGTCTTGTAAAGCTAGGCTTCTAAAGGGTGCAGATCGCTTCCTTACCTTGATGCACTTCAATGTTGTCCTTGGAAAGAGGATTATCACTTTCCTGGCATAGTTTTCTGTTCTACTTGTCCCAGGAAGATTCAACAGCTATGGGTAGGACATAGTTACATGCCATGTGCTTGATTTCTTGATGGAATTCCTGATATTAATGAAATATGCCTAGACAGTATCTGAGGTGTTTATTTCTCTACTTCTTTTCTGCTATTTTAATACTTATTTTACTTTTTGGCTTCTCATGACATCTATTCTCTGTACTATATATTATAGTACACCCCAATAAGGTTTTATTTCATTAAAATAGATGTATACTTTACAACTAAACTTGAAATTATAAAATGTTTACAACTTTGAATACTGATTGTTTTCCAGGAAATAAAAATTAGGTCAGAATTAATGAGTCTTAGGTTCAAGGCATCCCACTCATTTTTTCTATATTTTTTCATTGACATTTTAATTTCCCTGTATATTTTAGCAGTACTCTTAATAAGCCTTTTTTCCCCCTTTTTACTTCAGTTTGCCCAATCAATTGCATGGTACCTTTGTAGATTTATTTACAAAGTTTTTCTACTGAAAATGGAGATATTTCTATAGCAAAAACTTGTATGTGTGTGCACTCACCAAACTGTTAAAATGTGTTCTGGAACTACATTCATTTGTATATTCTATTTATTCTCACCGCATACATTCACTTGAGTAAAACAGCTTAGCTCTCAGTTAAAAGAAATTCTGGTTCATATTCTTATCTAGTTTACATCTAGATTAAGATTTAAGTTCACAACCACTAAGTGCTAATGCACTTAGCACCATCCCCAGAATATCTTCACAACCAATATACAGCACTATTAATGGTACTATAATTTTTATATATCTCTGTAACAAAGTTTACAGAGTCTCCTGCCCCACATCTGGCTGTCTTCACCGGGGGCCCTTGGAGGGGGGCAGGTTGAGTTCCCCTCCCCTACCCGAGCAGAGCCCTGGCAGCTGAAGACCTCTGGAATCCAGCCACAGCCATGATCAAGGCCATTCTCCACACACTCGGACGAGCCTCATGCATGAAGGAACTGGAAGAAGAACCGAGGTGTGCAGGACCCGGGACTGAGATCTCTAAACCTGCTTGGATCAGGACTGGCCTCCTTCACCCAGTTCCCCCTTTTTCCAGTACCTTGGCAGTCACACCCACAAACTCCCTCCGGAGCCATGTAATCTTATCAATGGCCGAGATCCAGAGACTATAAAACAAAGCTCCTGGAAGCACGGCCTCAAATAGGCCTCCTATCGTCTAGTTCTCCCTCTTGGAGAACCTGCAATCTACCAAGAGTATTCTGCCCGCACAGCAGGGCCTAGCAAGCTCCCTGTGGCGTATTCGACATGCCAAAAACAATAACAATGATGGGTCTTATTCCCCTGACCCTGAAAGAGCCTCCAATGCAGCACTGTTGGGGAGGATGAGTAAAGAGAGGTTTCTAAAATCTCAGAGCTAGGACGAATGGAGACATTACTGGTGCCTGCTCGAGCAAATTTATGAACAACAGGATGACAGTGATAATTTTTATAATTATCATTCCTCGATTATTTTATATTTTATCCAGCAAAGGCTCTCTTCCTTCCAAATGCATCTATCAAAATCCTACCTGCTTTTTAAAGCTCTTTATTTTAGTTTAATTTTGTGCCTCCAGTAAATCTTCTTTGATTTGCCCCATGGAGGGTGCATCTCTCATCTAAGTCTATTTTGTGGAATCTCACACTTATTCATTGACATTGCTTATATTTCTACAATATAATCAATACTGCTTATCAATTTTTCCTTTATCTGAGTACTTTTATCTGATACTTTTTTATCTCAGTACTTTTCGCATTAAATTGCAAACTCATTGATTATGAAGATAGGCTTAAGCACTGAATAACTTTAGGGTTCATGTTTTGGATGCTTTGGAACATATTTAACATTTTATATTTTAATACCCCCCTCTCTCTCACTCTCTGTCTCTGTATCTATCTCTATCAATTTCTCTGAGTCTTTTTCACTACACTTGGATGTGCTCAGGGCTTATTCCTGGCTCTGCATTCACTCCTGGTGTTACTTGGGGGAACCTATTTATCCAAGGGATTGGACAGGATTTGACCACATGAAACTTAAGTGCTTGACCCCTATACTATCTCTCTCTCCCCCCACTTTTTTTTTACAATATTGTTGCTAATAGAGTTGCAGGCATATGATGTTCAAACTCCACACCAAGCATCAGAGTGTCAGGGTTCCACTATAATGTCTCAAAGTCCATACAACATCCCCAGAAGTTTGGCTGACTGTTCTGTAGTTGATTCCCAGTATCTGTTAATATTGCCAATTGGTACTCCTTTACTGTCCTTATGGACTAGATCAATAGCACAGTGTGTGGGGTGTGTGCCTTGCACACGGCTGACCCGGATTTGATTCCTCTGTCCCTCTAAGAGAGCCCGGCAAGCTACCGAGAGTATCCTGCCTGCATGGCAGAGCTTGGCAAGCTACCAGTGGTGTATGCCAAAAACAGTGACAAGTCTCACAATGGAGATGTTACTGGTGCCCAGTTGAGCAAATCAATGAATAGCAGGATTACAGTACTACTGTCCTTATAGTACACAAATAAGAGACACTGCTTTATATTTGTTCTCCCACTACATGATGTCATTTGGCATAATGCCCTCTAGTTCCATTCAAATTCCTTCAAACTACATGGTTTCATCTTTCCTTATTGCTGTGTAATAATCCACTGGTATGTATTTTGATTTCTTTACCTATTTATTCCTTCTTGGGCATTTGTGTTGTTTCCAGATTTCCCATCTCTCTTAATGACTGATGAAGCTCCTAATTGCTACTATAAGATCCAAGGCTTTGAAGTCATTCTCTTTAATTAAAAAATGATGTTAACAGATTTTAAGAGAAATAGATTAGAAGGTAAAAAAATTATCGTTTCTTAAATCAGATTCATAAAGTATTTATTTAGATTCTTGGTTAAAAATTCACTGTATCACTGCATTACTGTCATCCCACTGCTCATTGATTTGCTCGAGCAGGAGCCAGTAACATCTTCATTCGTCCCTATCGTGTTCAGGGTCAGGTGAATGAGGCCCATTATTGTAAAAAGAAGACAACTTGGACAGTTGTCTGAAGTAAGATATATAAATTGATTTGTCCATGTTAGGCTCTATTGAACTAACTTCTTTGAAATAGAATTTTTAATCTTTCCCTCCTTCCTCTTCTTCCTTCCTCTTTCATTTTTACCTCCCTCCCTCCCTCCTTCCCTCCTTCCCTTTTAGCTGTGATATAGGGACAATGGTATAGGGTCACATGTCACTTTGGTGGTGCAAGTTAGTTATTTTGTAATCAATACTTAAATGTTGATATCATTGTAAACAAACAGGAAGCACAAAAAGAAAATTAGCACTGAATACGCTTTTCTTTATCAGTAATATTATGGAAAAAAAAACAACAACCATGCACATGGTTTTGGCAACTCCTGTTATGTTCTTTTTTTGTAATTCCTCTCCAAATTAGCTTCAATTAACAAAAAATACATTGTACAGAAAATAGTGTGGTAATTTTTATAGAGAGAATTAGAGGCTGATAATGAAGACTATTTTTTTTTTTTTGGGTCGCACCTGACAATTCACAAAGGTTACTCCTGGCTCTGCACTCAGAAATTACTCCTGGCATTTCTCAGGGATGCTGGAAATCGAACCTGGGTTGGCCTCATGCAAGGCAAACGCCCTACCCGCTGTGCTATTGCTCCAGCCCCAACACTGTTTTTCTTAATGACAGTAGTGCCTAAGGGCCAGAGAGACAGGGCAGTGGATAGGGAGCTTTCCTTGCCCACAGCCAATCCAGGTTCAATCCCTGACACCACTGAGGTCCACCAAAGCCCACAAAAGTAATCCCTTAGCCCAGAGCGAGAAGCCCTGAGTACCAACCCGTGTGGCCCCGAACAAGAACAAAAGAAAAAAAATAAAAGGAAAACAAGAGAATGTTGAGTAGTTATGTTGTTTCTTTTTGTTTATGGAGGCCATCCAGAGTGCTCAGGGGCTACTCCCCTCTCGGTGCTTAGGGATAAGTCACTTCTTATGGTGCTCTACAGTGGACTGTGAGTTAACTGGGATCCACTCTGAACCACCTGTATGCAACATATGTGTTCATCCTGTGTTGCTTCTCTGGCCCAGTGCTGAATAGTTTTAGCCAATTTGTTATTATATAATTGTCATATAATTACCTAGTCATTGTTATAGACACATTTTTATATAAAAGTTTCTTAAAGTGAATCAGCAAGAGGCTCAGAAATATGTCATTACTGAAAATTAGGAAGTTTTGAGTTAAAAATGAAAAATTTTAGACTTTGAAAAAATTATTTTACTTCTGAGGCAGCTCCAAATTACTTTCCCCTGGTTCATCTTCTGCTAATTTTTCAAATTATCTTTGATTCAAGGAATGTTGTTTTATCTTCCTTGAACGTGCCTTGTCTTTTCATATATCCACACATTTGTTTCTGTTGTTTTTATTGGTTTGCTTTTCACTCCTATTTCCTCCCCTAGTAATTGTCACATAGTTCTTAAATATTCAGCTCATATGTTGCGTATGCAATAAATAAAGTTGTCCTCAAACCTGATCCTCTTCTTCAACAAAGTCGACTTTCCTCAATTCCCTTTTCTTAGGTGATTCTTTGAGTGACATTTATTTAAATGTCTCTTTCTGATAAGAATATTTAAGGTTCTCATGATTTAGTCATGTGTCTGATATACCTGCTTATGATATTTATGAAGACCAATTATTTTCAGGAGCTGGAGTAAACAAGAGTTCTTGAAACCATGGATAGTCCAGGCTAAGGAATGATATCTGTCATGTTTGTAGGGAATATTTCATGGATTAGGGGATATTTGAGTAAAAGTCTCACTAAGAAGAGAAAGCAAGTCATGAGAGTATCTAGAGATAGTAGGATGAGAGAATAAGGAAGGCAAACTATAATAATCACAAAGGCCAAGTAAGTTGTATGCTTAGTATATTTTAGAACAACTATGACTGGAGAAGAATGAGCAAGTAGAAGATGAATTCAAGAAGCCAGAACGTAAGGCGGACAATGGAGAAGGAGTGGAAGGAAAATAGAAAATACTGTTTAGTTGGCACTTTTTGGCCAAAGTAAATATGGATTTTACTCTGGGTGACATATTGATTAACTAAAATATTTGAAGAGCAATATTTTTTTATTGTTACTGTGAAAAGACTTTCATAGGCACAGGTAAAGCCTGAGAGTTCTCTAAGGAAGCTGTGGAAATATTTCAAAGAACAGATGATAGCAGATTGGATCAAGGTGTTAGCAGTTGTTGGTGAGAAGTAGATAAATTCTGTGTATATTTTAAAAATTGAGTAGAATGGATCTGTAGATGGGCCAGAAGCAAAAGTTAGGCAAAGAGAGTTGCCAAGAGTTTTGGCCTGATAACTGGGAGGGTGGAATTGCTATTTTCTAAAGTGGGAAAGACAATCAGAAATTCTTATGGGAAGAAAGATACACAGTTTTGCTTTAAACTTGTTCATTATGGTATTATTACCATCCACATAAAAGTGATCTGTAATTTGATATAGGAGTGAGTTATAGAAGAGATCCAAGTTTCAAAATTTAAATTGGGAGTAACCAGGTAAGATGGTATTTTGTTTTGTTTTGTTTTTGGGTCACACCCGGCGATGCATAGGGCTTACTCCTGGCTCATCCACTCAGGAATTACTCTTGGCAGTGCTTGGGGGACCATATGTGATGCTGGGATTCTAACCTAAGTTAGCCTCTTGCAAGGCAAATGCCCCATCCGCTGTGCTATTGCTCCAGCCCCAAGATGGTATTTTTAAGCTAATATAAAAATAATTTGCTGCAGTAGTACTTGAATATACATACATAAAAAATATTTTAGAATATAGAACTAATACTATACTTAGAGAAAAAGTATATTTATTCATTCAACATGAGGATTTGGAGAGACAGTTTCTGTCTTGCATGTGGGTGAATGGGTTTGATTCCAGTACCCCAGATGGTCTCCTGAGCTCTATGATTCCTGAGTGCAGAGCCAGGAAGGAGTAAGTACTGAGCAACACTGGGTGTGCCCCCTTAAAAAAATTCTATGAAAAGTATTATGAAAAATATAAACAGAAGAATGCCATTTTCATAACACCTTTGGTTGTTCAGTTGAGTATAACAATTAGTTTTTCTATGGATGACTATAAAACCTGAATATAGACTGGTTCTTCAATATAAGCAGCTTGGTAGATGAAAACAGAATTGGTTCCTAGGATGAATTACATTAGCTTATACTTAGACACTAGAGAAACTAGGAGTCAGCTGACATCATATAGATCATTTTTAATTTTACCTAGCTTTTCAAATGATTACAATAGTATTCTAGTTTAAGAAAGAAATTATCAAAAATGTGGGGATATACTATAAACCATTTTTGACTTGTTCTCTTTATAAGGGCCATTCATTTGATGACGTGTTATTACATTCTGATAAGTGACCCAAATGATGTTTGTATCTTTTGCTGCTACATGAGATACAATCCCAAAAGGAAATTACGTATATGGGATCTGTATATCTCAAAATGTGTGCATCTCTGATGTGGTCAAAATATTTGGATTAAATTTTATCCCCTGCAGGTCCTGTCTATTCGGGGATGAATAAAGACTATCTAAGGGAGTCTCCATCAGTGGTTCTCAACAGAAGGAACGTTGCCTGTGGGACACATTTTGCAAGTTCGAGAGATCCTTGACTGCTGTGGCTTGGAGAGACTTTTATTACTGGTGTAAAGTAAACTAGACATCCGCTCTGCTACATCTCAAAGGAGAACCCAGCACATCCGCACTGAATAATTATGTGATAAAATGTGTCAAGAGGTCCAAAGCTGAGACACTCTGATCTATCATTTTGATAGGAAGCTCTCCCATACCAACACCAGGGCTCCTGTAGAGTATTTAGAGATATTTAAAAATATAATTAGGGGCCAGAGTAGCAGTACAGCATGTAGAGCTCTAGCCTTGCAAGAGGCTGACCCCGGCTTCATCCTCGGTACCCCACATAATTTCCTGAGGCCTGCCAGGAGTAAGCCCTGAGCATTTCCAGGTTTGGGCTCCAAACGGAAATAAATAAATAAACAAATAAATGTAATTACTCTTGACATTAATAATGATTCACATTGATTTGTTTTGTTCTGTTTTCATAGTCTTGGATAAATATTCAACACAGAAAAAAATAGAGGCATATATAATTTACATAAAACTTAGATCATCAGGTACTTTATATGTGTGTATATGTTTACATATACTATATATTCAGCAAGGAACTTGGGGATCTCAAAATTTACATGAAATATATATATATATATTTTGAGATATATGTATATATATTATATATATATATAAAATATATATACATACTTGTTTTAGGGGCCACACATGGCAGTGTTCAGGGTTTTTCCTGACTTTGTGTTCAGGGATCACTGTCTGAAATGCTCCAGGGACCATAAGGAGAGCAAGGGATCAAATCCAGGTTGACTGCATTCAAAGCAAGCCCCCTGATATGGCAACATTATAGTAAGATTCAAATTAAGCTAGAACTGTGGGGTGAAAACTGGAAATATGTACCAGGTGAGATATAGTTTGAAAATCACACTGAGGGTTTGTCATTTTATTTGGCAGTAGTAAAGTAGTATATTGAGTTTTGAATAAAGAATTGTTAAGTCACTTGATTCCAGAACAATCCTGCCGTTGGCATAGAACTAATTGCGGAAAGTGAGGACAATAGCGCCTTCTGCCACATTTCCCAATTTCTACAGAAGTAAAAGGAAAAACAAAACAAGAAGCAATTAATCCAGACTACTAGAGCACTTAATTCTCTGTATATTAGCACTTGACCTAGGAAAAGAGCAGAAAAGGAAGGAGTACCGGTAAGAAACTGACAGCATTTAACGCTCACATGCATTTAAGATTGCACACTACAAAGATTAAAGCCTCTGTGGAACTGTGATCAAAGTAAAAAGAAAAACAAAAATTCTATGGTGACACTGCGAAAACCATTTCAAATGTGTACAAACTGTATTGATGGAAGACTTTTATTTAATAAGTTGCTATTTATTCTTTTAATTTTGTCTGCTTTTTAAAATCTGATTCTGTAAATGAGCCTTGTAAAAAGTCAAGAATAGATGTTCATAAATATATTTATTACAAATACGTAACTGCTGTGGTTAACTTGCTATCTAAATTAAACTTGTGATTTTACTGAGACTATTTCTTATACAAAATACTAGTCTGTGTTCAATAAATTTTTGCTTTAGATAATGGTTATTATTACTATTATGCTCTGTTATCTATTAAGATTTTCATAAAATGAAATATTTTAAAGAGCTTTACATGGTTTAGGCACCGGGGAAATAGCTTGATGGGCTAGAGGACATGCTATGCATGTGGGAGCCCTGAGTTTGAACCCCCATATGAATCGACTCCTTGAGAACTGTCAGGTGTGACTCCAAAAGAAAAAATAAAGAGCTTTACATGGATTATTTTATTTAATCCTTACAACTAATCTGTGGAGTTATGAGTTAAGATTAGCCACCCCATTTCATGGATGAGGAAATTAAGGCACAACAAGCAGGGTATTGCCCCCAAATACAATTACTATTGATTCCAGTGATAATAATTAAATAGCCAATGCTCTTCTACTAGATTATCTACTGCTACAATGTCACAGTGATAATTAGTACTACTACTACTACTACTACTACTAGTGGTAATAAATGAGAATCAGTGATTGAACACTGTGTGTCCGGTTCATCCTAAGCACTTAGTAAGTTTATTCCCACAACAGTGAATCGGGTGCATATTATTATTGGTTTCTTTTCTCAGCTAGGAAAAGAGGCAGCAGAATTTCTCAAGGTGGCAGTGACAATATATTGTCGGATAAAATTCCCCCCCGCCCAAAGTCAATCTGATGGCAGATCCCCAGCTCTTTCCCACCCACTCACTGTCACTTGGAAAGCAGAAGTCACTTTGACTGTCTTTCCAAATCCACCTACCTTTCTCAATTCAATTCAATCTCCTCTGCTGTTTCTTCCTTTCCTTAGGGGCTTAGAAATCAGCATCTATATTCATTCATAATCTTATAACACATATGTATATACACATATGTATATATGTATATAAATATATGTATATATATATATTGCCCATGATAATGGAGAATGGGGATATTTAATAATGCCCTGCTGGAGATTAGCATTGTTTCTTTGATTGGGGGCGGGGATAGAGGGGCACAGCATAACAACAATTCCTTACTGTTGGAGCTCTGTTCTCAACAACTATTTCTTAAATTGAACTGTCTTAAATATCCTTGTTGATGCCTTAGCAGTTTTATATTAATCTCTCACCAGCTCTGTCATCATAAATGTCTGACTTTATCCCAGAAGCATCAAACTCACTCGAGTTTTCTGGTTAAACATTAAAAACATACATTAATTATTTAAAGAAATAGATTTAACAGAATATGTTTTTCTAGAGGGCACTTGAGTTTTCCACCAATAAACTGTAGCTGTGATTCTACTTTGTGGAACCAAGCTAGTTAAATTTAGTTTCAGAGGCAATTTATTTGAAAGAAATCAGAAATCCCTAATGTTAATCCTTTTTATTTGAGTGGGCGGTTCTGGATGGTGGGCTCTCCCTAGGACCTATTCCTGATTCTATGTCCAGGTATCATTTCTGGCAGTATTTAGGAACCATTTTATTTTATTTTTATTTTTACTTTTTATTTATTTATTTATTTGAGTGGAATTGTCTTTTATTTATTTATTTATTAATTTATTCTTCTATTGAATCACCATGTGGAAAGTTACAAAGCTTTCAGATTTAAGTCTCAGTTAAACAATGCTCGAACACCCATCCTTTCACCAGTGCACATGTTCCACCACCAAGAATCACAGTATACCTCCCCCAACCCCCCACCTGCCCAGCCCCCCACCCTGCCTGTGTAACTGATAAATTTTACTTTACTTTCACTTTATTTTGATTGCATTCAATATTTTGAGAAAAAAACCTCACTATTATTATTTGGAGTTTCTCCCACCTAAAGTCGGACCTGCTGAAAAGGAAGCATTTGATAATTTGTTTTCCATTGCTGAGAATGAAGAGATATGAGGTCAAGTGGCCACAATAGCAGCTGCACGGCTTTGGATTTCTGTATTTTAGTATTTTAGTAACTAAGTCCAGAGAAATATCTGCCAGAAATTGCATCATTGCAAGCTTGTACCTCTCAGCTACTTTGTATTCCACATATGAGTGCAACATTTCTATGTCTGTCTCTTTCTTTCTGACTCATTTCACTCAACATGACACTCTCCATGTTGACCCACTTATATGCAAATTTCATGACTTCATGTTTTCTCACAGCTACATAGTATTCCATTGTGTAGATGTATCAGAGTTTCTTTAACCAGTTATCTGTTTTTGGGCACTCTGTTTTTTTTCCCAGATTGTGGCTATTGCAAACAGTGCTGCAATGAACAAAGAAATGCAGATGCCATTTCTACTATACCTTTTTGCCTCTCTGGGATATATTCCCAGGAGTGGTATTGCTGGGTCAAATGGGAGCTCAATTTCTAATTTTTTGAGAATCGTATTTAGGAACCATTTTAAGTGCTGGGGATTAAACTGGGATTTAAGGCAAGTTCTTTAAATTTTACTATTGTTCTGCTCTGTCCATATAGTTGTCTTTTGGACCACTCAATGATGCTCAGGCATTACTACTGGCTTTGCACTCAGGAATCACTCCTGGTGGTGCTTAGGGGACCAAATGGGATGCTTAGGATCAAACTCGAGTAGACTGTGTGTAAGATAAGTGTTTAAGAAACTATAATACTGCTCCAGCCTCCTGTTAAGGCAATTTTTCAAAGAAGCAACTCATGACAATTATCAGCATTCAACTTTGGCAAACTGTAATGTCAATATATATTTTCCTCTTGAATGATTTTTCTTCTCAGCAGGACTACATCATAGTATAAATTATAAAGCAAAAAAATCACAAATTTGTAAGGCATAGCATTAATGTATTCTTCTGAATTTATGAAGCCATTAAATGATGAAATACAGTTATTAATAAAACAGTAACATATGTATGTACTTAAATATTCATTTACTAGAGTCAGTGTTAACAGAGTTTATTTTACACTTCACTCAAAAATTTTCATTAGTTATTTGAATTTGATAATTATTGCTATTTCCAGACACAAGGCTAATTATAAGAGTTTTAACAAATTATGAATATTTACATTTATATATGTTTGTACATATGTGTGGTAATGTGTTTGAGAATATATAATATAGTCTATACATATGTTTTTTAGAGAGAATGACAAGTCATGATTTTAGTCATGCTTGCCAATAAGTTATATATAAAATTTGGTAGATTTATATTTCACTAAAAAAAGCTTTTAAAATTAGTTTTTATCAAACAAACTTCTAAATATATAAAACCATATGAAGCATGATGAATTAATCTGTTCTTTTTACACTGATAATTTTATGCAATTAACTTGAGAATTATACAATAAATTTAAAATCTTTTAGTCAATGCTATTTATAGTATATTTTCATTCTATAAGTATAATATTTCTCCTATTATCTTTTTATAGTAAAAAGTGGTCAGGAATGTATAGTTATAAATGACTGCTATGAAAAAAATTAAGTACATCAAATTAATTTTAAAGTATCTCTGGCTTACATTAAGAAGTCCAGTTGCAGATTTAGCCTTGCCTCAATACTGTCAAACAAATCTAGAATGGAATACTGAATTAAACTGCTGTTTCCATGATTGTTCTTCACAGCATCTAAAAACAATTTACATGTTGTTCATTGACACACATCAAAGCAAATTTGGAAACTTTTCTTTAAGCAGGTGAATTTGGCAATCTGCTTTTGCCATAAACAACCCTAATTATTCACTTATCCCAATGGAAGAAACAAGTCATTAAATATTTCAATACTGGGAGATTTCTGAGGTTAGAACACAAGCTGCCTCTATGTCTCGATGACTAAAACTTCAAGAAGATGCTAAATTTAAGTGCAAAATGAAAGAAATTTGGGCTGCCATGGAAACAACAAGACCTTATATACCGTTAAGATCTCATGTATTTTGAAATAAGGTGAGGGCCTGGTTTACAGTATTTGTATGTAATGGGGTGCAGAAAATATCTCCATGTGTAGGTATTTAAAAAGAAGCTTGTCTCTAGTAGAAGTCAGGGAAAAAAGTTACTGAGACTTACATTGGTGGGAAGGGAGAAGGAAGTCAAGTAAGATTTTTTTATTTTGTAACAAAAAGAAAGACTATAGTTTGCACCATGTATAATAATTCTTGGAGACCTGGTTTCTCCCATGGATTCTGGACATTAATGAGGATCACAGCTTATTTCAGTTTAAACCTGAATACAGAGGTTCCTTCACAAAAAGTAAAAATAAAGAAAAGAAGAAAAAAGAAAGAGAGAAGGATAGAGAAAGAGAGAGATGTGAAATAGTTGGAGGAGAGGGTTTAGATAACTACTAGGCAATAACGAAAGAAATCTCATTTGTTCTTGGTCCCTCATAGCCGAAGAGGATAAAAAAATGTAGAAATAGATGCTGGAGAATTCAGCAAGAAAGGGAGTGATAACTGGAGTCCAACTTTTTGTAGGAGAGAGATGAGACAAACAGTCAGAACATGTGGATATTGTCAAAAATATTAGCAAAATCAATGTTAGAAAATGTTAATTCATATGGAACATTAAAGCCCCACAAACAGCTAAAAGCAATCCTTGGGGAAAAGAAGATGGGTGGCATAACCTTCCACAACTTCAAACTGAACTACAAAGCAGGAGTAATTAAAACAGCATGGTACTGGGCTGGAAACAGACCCGCAGACCAATGGACCAGAGTTGAATATTCTGTCACAGACCCCCAAATATATGGCCACTTTATCTTTAACAAAGGAGCAAGAAATGTCAAGTGGAACAAGGAAAGCCTCTTCAAAAAGTGGTGCTGGGGAAACTGGATAGCTCCTGCAAAATGAACTCTGACCTGTCTAATGCCAGGCACAAAAGTAAGATCAAGGTGGGTTAAAGACCTCAATATCAGAGCTGAATCCATAAGGTACATAGAGAAAAATGTAGGCAGAACCCTCCATGACATTGAAGCTAAAAGTGTCTTTAGGGATGAACAGCACTGACCAAGCAAGTGGAAACAAACATAAACAAATGGGACTCCATCAAACTAAGAAGCTTCTGCACCTCAAAAGAAACAGTGACCAAAATACAGAGAGGGCCCACAGAATAGGAAAGAATATTTACCCAATACCTATTTGATAAAGGATTAATATCCAGGATATATAAGACCCCAGTAGAATTATAATATAATTCAAATGAAGTGACAATTTGATTTTTGTGATGGGGGACACATCTGGTGGTGCTTAGGGCTTACTCCTGGCTCTGTGCTCAGGGATCACTCCTGCCAGTATTCAGGGACTTTGCTTGTTTCTGGGGCTCAAACCTGGGCCAATCACATGCAAGTCACAAACACATTAATCCTGTACTATCTCTCCAGCCTGAGGTGACAACAATTTGAAATGAATTAGCGTTTGCTTATGAGAACATTGATAAATAGATATTTGAGTCAAGTAAACTTAGAAGCGTGGCTGTTCTGAGAAACCATTTCTCAAAATTAATAGTGCTTTGCATATCTACCTCTGAAGCAATGTAAGTGGAGTACTGTCAATGAGCCATTCTTGGATGCCTTGGATTCTTCTCTTGGCATCAGCTGTCAAAAGCTCTACGATCAGAAGCAGTATCTCCTTTCTCTACACGCAGGCAGCCTAAGGAAAATTCTGGACCCCCAACAAGTACTACTTCTCCATTGACACTTTTCTCAGTGGCTCATAACTGCTTCCTTTTTACACCATTTAAACTGGTATGCCTATATAATTGGGCTGGAGTGATTGCACAGCAGTAGGGCATTTGCCTTGCATGCAGCTGACCCTGGTTCAATTCCTCCGTCCCTCTCCAAGAGCCCAGCAAGCTACCGAGGGTATCTCGCCCTCACGGCAGAGCCTGGCAAGCTACCTGTGGCGTATTCAATATGCCAAAAACAGTAACAACAACTATCACAATGGAGATGTTACTGGTGCTTGCTCAAGCAAATCGATGAGCAACAGGATGACAGTGATACAGTGATACAGTGCCTATATAATTGTATTGTGCATTCTCTCCCCCAACAAAACAATTATATTTTAATTGTATCAAATAAATAATTGGGGGCTTAATGACTCTCCACACAGGTGTGAATGGGTCATTAAAATGTGAACCACACTTTAATCATACTTGAAAGATATCTATTACATAGATTGTTTACCTTGATTCTTCTGATATTTAAATATTTAACAAACACACAATTTTATCTTTCTCTGTAAAGATAGTATGTGGATTTTTCCTTGAAGAATTTCGTATAGATTTCAATAGAAGTAAAATTTAATTTCTACACTAAAGTCCAATATAGTTTCTGAGCTGAGAGCAGCATACCTTATTTTATGAATTTTTATGCATTGCCAACATGATAAAGGGGCTCTAAGCATGGGATTCTGTTCAGATGCAACAACTTTTCAAAATGGTCTTAAGATTTTGTTATTTTTGTGTCTCTACCACAACGTTGTGTGGTGGAAGATGTAGACCAATTTTTATCCATTTTCTATTTCTCTATACTTTCTTACGTGGTTGATTCTGCATACTTTATTGATGTATTCATCTATTTGGGAGTCTCCTAAGCAGTGCTCAGGGGCCCGGATGGGACCTGGCAGCGCTTTGGAACACCCGCAGCTACAACCTCCCAGAGCTCAAGAAGGGTTGGTGCTGGGATGGAACTGGGTGTCCCAGTCCCTTTGGACACGACTATTAACATAGGCACGGATGCATAAAATTTCCCTCAGTCTATAAAGAGAAATGAAACCAAGCAAGTTACTTACATTTGGAGCCCGATGACGAGGACCCGCTGACAGCAGACCGTGAGCCCCCCTTCATGGAGAAGACTCCTTTTCCTCTGCGGGTGGTGGCCACGGCCACTCTGGGGCGCTTCAGCGGGATCACCGCCCGGGGAGGTGGAGGCACACGCCCGTGGTAATCAAATAACCTTCACAAAACACACACGTGCCCAAGAGTTAGTTTATGCTTCTGAGCTCCACCCAACGCGTGCGGTGATGAAGAGAATGGCTTTGAACTCTTGGCAATAAACATTGCAGCCTGGCTGACCTCACACAGGTATATTCATTAGAAGATTCCTTTCTTTGTTGCTCTGTGTAGGGGCCACACACTACAACATGCTCAGACACTATTCCAGACAGAGACCCTGAGGGCACTTGGAGATCTGGAGCTGGGGTTGGTCGCAAGCAAGACGAGTGCTGTACATGCTTAATCTCCGGAACTATCTCTCAGCCCCCAGAGAGGCATTCTTTGGACGGAGAGGATGCTAGTGTGGCCTTTCCTGCTTCCCGGCTCTTAGTTATTGAGTCTCTATGGTGAACTTTCTTTTCTTTTGCTTTTTGGGTCACACCCAGCAATGCACAGGGGTTACTCCTGGCTGATGCACTCAGGAATTACTCCTGGCGGTGCTCAGGGGACCATATGGGGTGCTGGGATTCGAACCCGGGTGGGCCGCGTGCAAGGCAAACGCCCTACCCGCTGTGCTATCACTCCAGCCCCTCTGTGGTGAACTTTCTTTACTTTTTATTTTTGGCATCCGAATTAGGGGCCTTGGGGTTGACGATTGGAGGCAAGGGCCTGAGGATGTGATGCTGTTCATGTCCCCTGGTGCTAGGGATAACAGGTCATCTTGTAGGCGCCCTCCGGGGCTGTCCTTGGAGATAGCTGGAGTACCACATGTTTCCAGGGACCCAACGGGGCTGGCAGCATGCAAAACATTTACCTGGACTATCTCTCCAGCCTGATGAACTCATTTTTAAGGCTCTTGCTCCAGTGATATCATTCAGTTTATGCTTACCTTTGTCCCCAATTATATCTCTTTGTTTTAATAAGCTTATCCTTAGGAACAGACATTTTCTTCCTATATACCATAAATTCCTATACACAATAAGTTCTAAGTGCACTTATTGAAAAGAGGAAAAGATCATCCACCCAAATCAGAAGGAAGCAGATTACTAGGATTTTTTTTTTTTTTTTAAATCACAAAGTAGTTCGGAAGTGAAACAGAGATAGGACTAGCAAAAGCAAAAACCTCTACGATAAATCAGTACAGTGCAGCACCTTTTAACAAAGACTTGTTTGTTTGTTTTGCTTTGGAGCCACACCTGGCAATTCTCAGTGGTTCTTTCTGGCTGTGCACCCAGGAATTACTCCTGGTGGGCTCAGGGGATCATATGGGACGCTGGAAATTGAACCTAGGTCAGCTGTATGCAAGGCAAGTAAGTGCCTTATACACAGTAGTCTTTCTCTGGGTCCAGTGAGGGTTTTTTCAATAAGAAACAGCTCCCCTGATCTCACTAAAGGAGACTGCACTTAGATGAATTGTTGTAGCATTGGCACAAGTTCTTGTTGAGCAAATTATTGATGAAAAATTTTTATTATGATATCTTTTAGTAGTTTGAACATTTGTTAGATGTGAAAATTTAAACTAGAGATAATTGTGCAGGAAGTTATTGAAAATGTTTGGAAAATAGAATAATAAAAAACTCACAGAGGGTTTCACAAAAAAAAATTATATTCATCACAATCAACACATTTTTATTAAACAATGAAGGGAATGAAAATTCAAGAAAAAGTATAAGAATTTATTCATTACTATAAATATGTAATTTACATAGTCAAAGTGTCACATTACTTACACTGTATGTGCATAGAAAACAAACTTTCACATTACCTTGTATATTTGATAAGCATAAAGTAATCAGGAGAACTATGATGATACATTTATCCATTTGTTTTTAAAATTATTCACCAGTAACCAGATGTCTTATTGTTCTATCAACTCTAAGGAAAAGAGCATTACTGTTTTAGAATGGTGATTGCTCTATATTTTACTATGTCACCATAGTGTTTAGACTACATTCTAACAATAGCTTTAAAATGGTCAATAAATTTTTATCTAGTATATAAGACAGAAATAAGAAAACTCAGATGAGAAGAAAAAATTTAAAAAAAAAGTAACAATTTATTTCATGGAGTACTATCTTACACATATGATCACAATTTTATCATCTCACTTTGGATTTTTATACCTGTAATATAATAAAATTTGTGACAGATCTGATTTCCAAGTATTCATTCAGAAACATTTAGAACCATACCGCTGTTGGGGATGATAATGTATGAACTGCATTCAGCCAGAACTTCTTACTACTCAAGTTGTCTCCTGTGTTCAGGAGGTAAATGTTCTGAAATGTTTTAGAAATATACTGGGGAAAAACAAAAATGCTTGATAAAGAAAATAAATGAAATGAGACCGAGTTCAAGAGGGGTGTCATCCTTTGTGAATAAGGAAGGTTCACTGGCGCTGAAGAACTACTAGCCAGGAACAGGTCACGATGTCAACACATTATAGTTTCCTTCAAATAGCAGAGGATGAAGCTGGCAAGGGTTATTAATATCATCCATACCACTAGGGGCTTGAAAATCAAAAGGGTCAACGAAGTCTGCCCCTTATTTCAATCACAAAACATAGTTCACATTACTTATTTATAAATTGAGCTCACAGAGCACCTTTACTCAGTGAACCTAATCATGAAGGCACTTTCATGAGCTCTAATACCCAAGGCTGCTAAGGGGAAAGAAAATGTGGCAATTGACTGATCTCTTGCCAAGTAGATGTTGTTCCTGGAGATGAAAGGCAAAGCCTTGAAGCCCCTTTACCCCAGTCCGTGCAAGTGCATTTTGTAGGTTCGTTAAATAAACAAATTTAAAATTTGGGTTAAGAAAATTTCTAAAGGACAAGTAAACACACATATATATTTATACACACTCTATATACATATATACAGATCCATACTATCTATCTATATCTATATCTCTTTATATATGAAAGCAGGAATAATGTCATCAAAATGCACGTCAAGTAGAGCCACCACGAATGCCGACTGGTTCAGCCCTTCTGGAAAACAATTTGGACGACTCTCAAAAAATTAGATATTGAATTCCCATTTGACCCAGCAATACCACTGCTGGGAATATATCCCAGAGAGGCAAAAAAGTACAATCGAAACAACATCTGCACATGTATGTTCATCGCAGCACTGTTTACAATAGCCAGAATCTGGAAAAAACCCGAATGCCCCAGAACGGATGACTGGTTGAGGAAACTTTGGTACATCTATACAATGGAATACTATGCAGCTGTTAGAAAAAAGGAGGTCAAGAATTTTGTAGTTAAGTGGATGGGCATGAAAAGTTTCATGCTGAGTGAAATGAGTCAGAAAGAGAGAGACAGACATAGAAAGATTGCACTCATCTATGGTATTTAGAATAACAGAGTGGGAGACTAACACCCAAGAACGGTAGAAATAAGTACCAGGAGGTTGACTCCATGGCTTTGAGGCTGCCCTCACGTTCCGGGGAAAGGTCAACACAGAGAATCGATCACCAACTACATTGTAGTCGAAGGCCATGTGGGGGAAGGGAGTTGCGGGCTGAATGAGGGCTAGAGACTGAGCACAGCGGCCACTCAACACCTTTATTGCAAACCACAACAGCTAATTAGAGAGAGAAAACAGAAGGGAATGCCTTGCCACAGTGGCAGGGTGGGGTGGGGGGGAGATGGGATTGGGGAGGGTGGGAGGGACACTGGGTTTACAGGTGGTGGAGAATGGGCACTGGTGAAGGGATGGGTTCCCAAACTTTGTATGAGGGAAGTATAAGCACAAAAGTGTATAAATCTGTAACTGTACCCTCACGGTGATTCTCTAATTAAAAATAAATAAATTTAAAATTAAAAAAAAAAAAAAAAGTAGAGCCACCACCCTCATTGTTACTTTATTTATAATTATTTACAATAGGATTCAATCTTACTTTGTTGATCAGTATTTCTATTGCTCTCCTCCACCAAAGATGCCAAGGCCCCTCGTGATGACAACATAGGACCAGTATGTTCTTGTTTTTTCATTATACTTGTGACATATTCTTTTTCAACAAACTTTTTTTTGGGGGGCCACACCCATAGTACTCAGTTTACTCTGACTCAGTTCTCAGGAAATACTACTGGTGGTGCACAGGGTACCGCATGGGATGCTGGAAATCGAACTCAGGTCAGCTGTACTGTTGCTGTACTGTTGCTCCAGTTCCCTGTGACATATTCTTACTCTCCATGACGTACATATTCAGATAACATATTCAGTGACTGTTTTGTGGCATGGTGTTAAATTGTATAGAATGTGGCTTTTGTGCCAGACTATTTTGGTGAGTACAAACATGACAATGTTATTAACAACAAATTGAGTAAGGGTTTTGCAGCTCTTTCTGACACCCTGCTGAGAAGACAGGTAGCATGAGGACTTAAATTTCTAAAGGGATTCATAATTTAGGAATCAAAAGTAAAGGTAGGCATGGACATATCACCTAAGAGTGATTTTTAATACTTTTTTTACATTTTTAGTACATTTTTAATGCATTTTTAATTTTACCAAATTTAAGGGAAATGGGAATTTATTGATTTTTTTTTCTGGGGCGTATTTGAATTTACCAAAAATCAAAAGAAAGAAGCCTGAATATTGTTTTATGCACAAAAATACAATAATACAGGGCTGGAAGGAGGAGAAGGATTGGGGGGATTGCAAGATGGCATGTAGTGGTTCTTCTAAATTCAGAAGTAAGTAGATGGATAGTTGCTGAGGAAATTGACATGTCAGAGATTTTAAGCAAATAGAAGACATTTTGCCTTTAGGAACTGTTAGATTGGCAAAAAATGTTGAGAAAAAATAATTCATTTAAGATGAAAGATGGACTATAAAGATAGCATTCAATAGAATGAAATGAAATCCAAATGTAAATATATATATATATTTTTTAATTTATTTTACTCTTACAGTTATATTACTTCTGCTTTTTGTTGAGTTAGAATGACATTTTCCCCATAATATTTATTGGTCAAGTGAGTAACAATCTATAATTAAGCCAAAGAAAGAATTGTCTTCCCTGGGTCTGCTTTAAAATAAAAACCTTGAGCCCCGCTTCCCGCCGCCTGGACTCCCCGAGACCTTCCAGCAGCCCCAGCCCGTGTCCTCTGCGCCCCGGCTCCTCCCCGGGCCCCCTAACTGCGGCCCGCCCTCGCAGGTACCGTCCCGGACCCTCGGCCACGCCCTCCCGTGCCCCGCTTCCCCGAAATAAATGCCTCACCAAGAATACTTTATCCGGCTAAACTCTCACTCAAACTCGAAGGAACCATACACTACTTCTCGGATAAACAACAGCTCAGGTCCTTCATAGACTCAAAACCAATCTTGAAAGAAGGTCTAAAGGGGCTACTGTAAGACAAGGAGGAGCCCCATAAGAACAACAAATCCCACAGAAAGATGACACAAAACCACATCACAATAATCTCTCTCAATGTCAATGGCCTAAATGCACCTATCAAGAGACACAGAGTGGCTAAATGGATCCGGAAATTAAACCCAACATTCTGTTGCCTGCAAGAAACACACCTGAACAAACAGAGTAAACATAGACTCAAAGTCAAAGGATGGAAAACAATCCTCCAAGCAAACAACCCCCTGAAAAAAGCTGGAGTGGCCATCCTGGTATCCGACAACATAGATTTCAGGATGAAAAGGATCAAAAGGGACAGCGAAGGTCATTTTCTGTTTATCAAGGGATATGTACAACAGGAAGAAATCACACTCTTAAACGTATATGCTCCTAATGAACGACCGGCTAAATATTTAAAACAACTCCTAACAGACTTCAAAGAGGACATCACTAACAGCACAATTGTAGTCGGAGACTTCAATACGGCCTTATCGCCTCTAGATAGATCCACAAGAACAAAACTCAACAAGGAAACACTGACTCTGAAAGAAGAAATTGAAGAGAGAGGCCTAATAGACCTATACAGGGCCTTACACCCCAAAAAGAAAGAATACACATTCTTTTCCAGTGCACATGGAAAATTTTCTAAAATAGACCATGTACTGGGCCCAAGAACATACCTCAATAGAATCGGAAAAATAGAAATTGTATCAACCATCTTTTCAGACCACGATGCGCTGAAGATAGAAGCTAACCACTCACAAACACGGAAAATCAAATCAAACACCTGGAAATTAAACAATTCAATGTTGAACAATGAGTGGGTCAGGAAGGAAATCAAGGAAGAAATCAAAAGATACTTAGAAACAAATGAGAATGAAGACACGAGCTACCAAAACCTATGGGACGCCGCTAAAGCCGTGTTAAGGGGAAAATTTATAGCTCTCCAAGCATTCCTCAGGAAGGAAGAAAGGACCCACATAGAGAGCTTGACTTCACGACTCAAGACCTTAGAAAAGGACCAGAAAAAGGACCCCAAACCAGACCGAAGGAAAGAAATAATAAAAATTAGAGCAGAAATTAATGACATCGAAACCAAAAAAACAATCCGAAAGATCAATGAAACAAAGAGTTGGTTCTTTGAGAAAATAAATAAGATTGATAAACCGCTAGCAAGACTCACAAAGAAAGAAAGAGAGAAAACTCTAATAAATCGAATCAGAAATGAAAAGGGGGACATCATAACAGAAACCAGTGAGATTCAAAAGATCATTAGAGACTACTTTGAAGGTCTCTACGCCACAAAAAAGGAGAACCTAAAAGAAATGGATGGATTCCTTGATTCCTACAATCTCCCAACACTGAAGAAAGAAGACCTGGAATACCTGAATAGACCCATCAATGTTAAGGAAATTGAAACGGTAATCAAAAACCTCCCCAAAAACAAAAGCCCAGGCCCAGATGGTTTCACTGGCGAATTCTTCCAAACATTTAAAGAAGACCTATTGCCTGTTTTCCTCAAACTTTTCCAGGAAATTGAAAAAACAGGAACTCTCCCAAACAGTTTCTATGAAGCACATATCTCCCTAATACCAAAAGCAAACAAAGACACCACTAAGAAAGAAAATTACAGACCAATTTCCCTGATGAACACCGATGCGAAGATCCTCAACAAAATACTAGCAAATAGGATCCAACAAATCATCAAAAAGATCATACATCACGACCAAGTGGGATTCATCCCAGGGATGCAAGGATGGTTTAACATTCGGAAATCAATCAACATAATCCAGCATATCAACAAAAGTAAAGACAAAAACCATATGATCATATCCATAGATGGAGAGAAAGCATTTGACAAGATCCAACATCCTTTCATGATGAAAACCCTTGCCAAAATGGGGTTTGGAGGAACTTTCCTTAAGATAGTCGAAGCCATCTATCACAAGCCTACAGCAAGCATTATCCTCAACGGGGAAAAACTAAGGGCCTTTCCTCTGAGATCAGGCACAAGACAAGGATGCCCACTCTCACCACTCCTCTTCAATATAGTACTGGAAGTACTTGCGATAGCTATTAGACAAGAAAAAGAGATTAAGGGCATCCAGATAGGAAAGGAAGAAATCAAACTCTCACTATTTGCAGATGACATGATACTATATCTAGAGAAGCCTAAAACCTCTACTAAGAAACTCTTAGAAACAATAGACTTATACAGTAAAGTTGCAGGCTACAAAATCAATACCCAAAAATCCATGGCCTTCATATATGCAAACAATGAGGCAGAGGAAAGGGACATGAAAAAAGCAATCCCATTCACAATCGTGCCCCAGAAAATCAAGTACCTCGGAATCAGCTTAACCAAGGAAGTAAAAGACCTTTACAAAGAAAACTACAAAACGCTACTCCATGAAATCAAAGAGGACATGAGGAAATGGAAACATATACCCTGCTCGTGGATAGGGAGAATCAATGTTGTCAAAATGGCAATACTCCCTAAAGCATTATACAGATTCAATGCGATCCCTATAAGTATACCCATGACATTCTTCAAAGAAATGGATCAAGCAATCCTAAATTTCATATGGAATAACAAACGTCCAAGGATAGCTAAAACAATTCTTGGGAAAAAGATGATGGGAGGCATCACCCTCCCCAACCTCAATCTTTACTACAAAGCAGTAACAATTAAAACAGCATGGTACTGGAACAAAGGCAGAGCTGTAGACCAATGGAACAGGGTGGAATATCCCTACACACAACCCCAAATGTATGATCATCTAATCTTTGATAAGGGAGCAAGAGATGTGAAGTGGAGCAAAGAAAGCCTCTTTAACAAATGGTGCTGGCAAAACTGGACAACCACATGCAAAAAAATGGGTTTAGACCTTGACCTGACACCATGCACAAAAGTCAGATCAAAATGGATTAAAGACCTCAACATTAGACCACAAACCATAAGGTACATTGAAGACAAGGTCGGCGAAACCCTCCACGATATTGAAGATAAAGGTATCTTCAAAGGTGACACGGAACTAAGCAATCTAGTAAAAACAGAGATCAACAAATGGGACTACATTAAACTAAAAAGCTTCTACACCGCAAGAGATACAGTGACCAGAATCCAAAGACTATCCACAGAATGGGAAAGGATATTTACACAATACCCATCAGATAAGGGGTTGATATCAATGGTATATAAAGCACTGGTTGAACTCTACAAGAAGAAAACATCCAACCCCATCAAAAAATGGGGCGAAGAAATGAACAGAAACTTTACCAAGGAAGAAATACGAATGGCCAAAAGGCACATGAAAAAGTGCTCTGCATCACTAATCATCAGAGAGATGCAGATCAAAACAACCATGAGATACCACCTCACACCACAGAGATTAGCACACATCCAAAAGAACAAAAGCAACCGCTGTTGGAGAGGATGTGGGGAGAAAGGGACCCTTCTTCACTGCTGGTGGGAATGCCGACTGGTTCAGCCCTTCTGGAAAACAATTTGGACGATTCTCAAAAAATTAGATATTGAATTCCCATTTGACCCAGCAATACCACTGCTGGGAATATATCCCAGAGAGGCAAAAAAGTACAATCGAAACAACATCTGCACATGTATGTTCATCGCAGCACTGTTTACAATAGCCAGAATCTGGAAAAAACCCGAATGCCCCAAAACGGATGACTGGTTGAGGAAACTTTGGTACATCTATACAATGGAATACTATGCAGCTGTTAGAAAAAAGGAAGTCAAGAATTTTGTAGTTAAGTGGATGGGCATGAAAAGTTTCATGCTGAGTGAAATGAGTCAGAAAGAGAGAGACAGACATAGAAAGACTGCACTCATCTATGGTATATAGAATATCAGAGTGGGAGACTAATACCCAAGAACTGTAGAAATAAGTACCAGGAGGTTGACCCCATGGCTTCGAGGCTGGCCTCACGTTCCGGGGAAAGGGCAACTCAGAGAAGCGATCACCAACTACATTGTAGTCAAAGGCCATGTGGGGGAAGGGAGTTGCGGGCTGAATGAGGGCTAGAGACTGAGCACAGCGGCCACTCAACACCTTTATTGCAAACCACAACAGCTAATTAGAGAGAGAGAACAGAAGGGAATGCCCTGCCACAGTGGCAGGGTGGGTTGGGGGGGAGATGGGATTGGGGAGGGTGGGAGGGAAGCTGGGTTTACGGGTGGTGGAGAATGGGCACTGGTGAAGGAATGGGTTTCCGAACTTTGTATGAGGGAAGTATAAGCACAAAAGTGTATAAATCTGTAACTGTACCCTCACGGTGATTCTCTAATTAAAAATAAATAAATTATAAAAAAAAATAAAATAAAAACCTTGAAATTCCTACCCTTACAGAGCAAATAATACAAATGTCAGTTTCAAAAACATTTTGTGTTTGGGGATTACACCCAACAGTGCTCAGGGTTTATTCCTGACTTTATGATCAGGGATCACTACTAGAGGTGCTCAGGGTGGATCCGCTACATACAAAGCCATCACCTTAACCTATGTTCTATCTCTCTGGCTTCATAAATGTCATATTTTATTAAAATTAATTAATTGAATAAATAAATGATTTAGTAACAAATATTTCTACTTTTTCATGAGTCCAGTTTTTGCGTGGGTTTTGTTTGCTTTCATGACCGTGTGACTTATGCAATTTTTTTTACCAATTGTCAACATATATAGTTAGGCCTGGAACTCATGTCTTCTAATTCCAAATAGCACCCCTTTTAAACTGTAACTTGTTATTTCCAAATGTCTTAAGTAGAATTCCAACACATGGTAATTTAAGTTTGCATAACAAAACAGACATTGCTTCTTGCAAATGTGTTTTCCAAATACTCATAAATATCTACTGTGTTCTATAATCAATGATCTGCAACAACTACAACTAGAGGTATTTCATTAACTGCAATACTAATAACTTCTGTTGTATTAATTTATACATCAAAATAGTTACAGAATGAAACTGTTCCCAGTTTCAATAATTTAATATACATAAGCATCTTTTATAAAGTACCCTAGAATTTATTTTTCTTTATTAAATAAAGGTTGCTTATTACTGGAGATTATGAACTTCTTGATATTCTTTCTGATACTATTGAACAAAGTTTGCAATAAAACTTCTAAGATACCAGAAATTTAAAACATTCCCTGGAGCAATCCAATAAAAATTTTGGAAGACATATCCGTTTATTTTACTCAGAAGAGTATAAATATTTGTTTAATATTAACACCACGTGATGTCATTCATTTAGAGTTATGGGTGACCTTTTAAAAGAAAATGCCACTGAATGTTATAAATTATTGCGCAATGCTTTGTGTAATATAAAAAGCTAGAAGTTTAGAATAGTCAGTCAGGCCAATCTTTTAATAATGCTTTACAGGATCAATGAATCTATGAACAGGCATTTAACCAGTCTTTAGAGATGTTACTTCTTGATCAGAATAAAAATTATTGCGAGATGGAAATTTCATGTACAGAAATTTTTTATGTTTGAACAAAGTTTTTAAAATCCTAAATTATATTAGAATTCTCATGTCTGGTAAGTATAAAACAGTATAATATTGACAGGTGTCAGCTGCTGACTAACGTCTCTTCAGATATACCTGGAAACCACAGTGGGGTTGGATTTCTGCAGATCATTTCCATGGGACCAGTTGGCTTTGTGTCTTGTTTGGCCAATAAGTGAGTGGACAGAGATGCAACTGGGCTGGAGCAGGAGGATAGCACTTGACCTTCCTATTTTGCTTTCTAATTTTGTTTTGGTTTCCTGTTTGATCAGCCTTGTCCAGCCTTGTATCTTGACCCTAACGCTAGCCTGGCATGCAGAAGCAACTGCTCAATCCATGTTGAGTCAGTTTGCAGTTCTTTTAGAAGAGTCTCTTCCCATTCTCTCAAATACCCTGGCAACAGCCAGCGATGGCATCCCCTTCCTAGAGTCTGGGGTCCCAGGCTCACAGTTTTTCTTTGTTTTCAGAGCTTGGAAGCTATAGTAGCAGTCATCACATCTCCTATGCACGGTTGCTGCTCAGAAACTCCCTTTGGTACAGCAAATTTTGATAACCCTCCCCTCATCTTGCTCCCCAGCCATGGAGAGGGGTAGTCAGGGGCTTCCTAAAATTGCTAACCCCAGTCTGACATTGTGGTTTCTTTTTACTAGTGCAGCTCCTTGGTACCTAGTTTGAAAGTATTTCTATAAAGTTTTCCTGAAAAATATAATTATGTGATTTGGGTTTCCTGAGCCCAAACTGCAGTTTAGGATTAAAGAAAACATCTGAGTGTCCTTTCCACTGCTCCAGGGACAGAAAAGAAAGCATTGAAAATGGAATCATCTATCCATAGCGCACTGGTCAGGAAGGGCAAATGACCAGCCAGTTTATTTCTCCATCATTAGGTTTTAAATGCTACATGGGTAGCAGAATATCTGACACATGGTGTTCATCACAGTGAATGGTCATTGTTGCTTGCCACCAGTAGCTAGCACTGAAGAGATGGTACAAAATACTTAGCAGGCTTAATGCAGATCATTATACCTATACTGTTTTATTTGATGCTTGGGAAAATCTTAAAGAGGCAAGAATTAACTTCATGATCATTTCATAGGAAAGGCATCAGACTTTGGTATTGAAAAACTTTCCCTTGATTGCACCATTATTAAAGAGAAAAATATAGCTGTGGATATGAATTTACATGATGAACTACTGTGGATAAAGCTATCCCCACTGTCCCTGTAAACTGCTACTACATACTGCTTCCTCCTTTTGGTTTTCTATCATAAGATTCTCTGGTTCACAGGGGACTTCTGTCTGTATCTACCATTGATAGAAGCTTACATCTTTCTTATCCAAAAGGAATGACTTGAAACTAAATTAATTCTAACAGACTGCTCACACAGCACATACTCTGTTAGCGGAATGTTTTACACTTGAAAGCCAAACAGATTTTATTTAAGTCAAATAACTGATTTTTCAACCTATTCCAGTGTGTTTGTGTGTGTGTGTGTGTGTAGTGTGTGTATAGTGAGAATTATCTGAGAGCTTCAGGCTTTATTTGACTCATTAATACTCCTTTGGTTGGTAAGGTCACCATCTTTCATTCACACTCTCTTTTGAAAATTATTTTCTTGAGTTATCAATTACCCACAGTAAAATTGATTTTCTTCTGAAGAAAACTGAAAATATTATTACTCAGATTTACAAGATTAATCAGTGGAAGTCAGGGCTTTATTAATCTAGACTAAAAACGTCATCTTAAGTATAAATTCTTTAAATATGAAAGGAAGTTACATGATAGCAAACAACTGAGATTAGAATGGTCAACCAGTTTCATACTAGCGGACTTAAAAAAAAAAGGATAGTTTGAAACTTAACTCAAAATTAGAACACCATTATGCCTTCTGAAAATAAAAATGGCATTATTTAGAAAATCTTTTTAAAATAAGTAAAAAGTATAATTTCCAAATAGTGTGAAGTGTTTTTATTTTATAATTTTAGCAGTAAGTGACATTGTTTTGATGCTGTCAAGTATTTATAACATTCTTAAGCTGTTATTTAAAGAAAAATGCTACATAGAAATTATTAAAACTATTCGAAAAATTATCTTTAAAATTTGCATTTATTTTTAGAGTGATAACTAATGCAACAACTTTCTTAACTCTGTAGTTTGAATATAGTGGTAGTGAAATCATCACTGTGTGATAGCCACAAAGACAAGGCAATTTCAATTTTCCTTAATTTAACTCTACATGGAATTATTTTCCAAAACTACTTCCCTTTTGATATAATTGACTCTTAAATCTAACTGGGTGTCTAGGTTATGATTGTGATTCTCTTTGTGAACTTGAAAAACATTCTCTAAATCTAGGGAGGCAAGAGAAACCAAGTATCCTATCAGTGTGAGACTTGATATTCCACCCAGGATATTATGATACGTATAATTCAGCTTCTTCCTTGAACCCATATAGGAAGAAATGAAGACACTTTCCAGTCATCTTAGAAATATTGTTAAAAACATCAAAAATTCTGTGAAAAACAATGTTGGGAGCTGAGAGAGGAATACAGAGGTACCTAATTTAGTCTGAGAGTGTTGCTTATGCTGAGATCTGAAGGACTAAGTCAAATTAAATGGATAATTAAGGGAAGTAACACAGAAAACTCTTGCGGCAAGCAGGAGGAATACATTGTTTTGTGCAGCTAGCATGCTGTCGATGGAGCAAAAGAAAGCTCTTCCAAGGGCTCACTAAGCTTTTTTCTTTTTTTAAGATATCCATTTAAACCATTTGTCTATACTATTTCAAATAGATATTTGTGCCCCTTGTTTACTGAAACACTATTCATGATAGAAAGATCAGGATACAACCTGTATTCAATCAGGATACAAGTTGAGAGGTTAAAGAAACTGTTGTATATACACAGTTTCTACTTGGCTGTAAGAGAAAATAATTTTCTCCCACGTGGATAGAATGGGGGATACGATGCAGACTCAGGGATGACTCTTTGCTTTGTGCTCTAGGACAACTCCTGGCTCTGCTCAGGGAGATCATTTGCAGTGCTAAGAATCCAGCTGGGGTTTGCCGTATGCAAGGCATGCACCTTCCTTGCTATTTGTCTCTCTGGCTCCTAGTGCCTTATTTTCACTCTAAGAATATTATTTTGAACATTGCTCAAGAACAATTGTGAATAAAGTATTCAGTAGAGTTAAATATAATTAAAACAAAAGAAAGTAAGAATAGTAAGCTTACCTATTGTAGAAATCATCTCTGTAGTAATCATAGTCAAAGACGTAGCCGCTAGTAGGGAAACAAAAACATTAGTTCACATTTGTTTCAGTCACATGCATTTGGGTTTTAATTTTTACTACTACATCAATAAAGTTGCTACTTTAAAAATATTCATGTTTTGATATAATTATGTACCCCAAGGGCTTTATAAGATTATAGTCAATTGAATATAATGTCCTGTCAATCTATTATATGTCTGACAATGTAGGACTGAAAATGGTTTCTGTGGTACAGAATTGAAGAAGAGATATGGCAGTATAAAATTCTTTCAATACTTATAAGTAAATATGAATGAAGGTCATTTTCTCCAGATAAAATACAATATAGTTAATCCTTCATACTATTGTATATACAACGAAACTAGACAATGAACAGAAGGCACACAATAATATAAATGGAAAGGTTTAATGATCCATTTATTGTAAGATTGCCTAACAGTAATGTGATTTCTTCAGAGTCTTAACAGTTTTTATTCTAAAACTTGTGATTAAATGCTTCACATAGAGAAAAATAAAGGAGCGCATTACTTATCAACAGTAATAATATTTGGAGTTATTTAAATACGAATTAATACATCCATTCAGTGATACTTTATGACTATGTTCCTTATAGTAATATATAATAAAAGCATATTACATGATGCCACTAGGGTTTAGAAGGCACTTTGTATACCATATTTTCTTCCAATTTTGGTTACTAAAACTCTGTTGAATTTAGTAGCTGGAAGATCGTAAGGTACAAAGGATGTAAATCATTTGGCCACTCAGAGTGGAATTGCTCTATCATATGGTTACTAAAGCGTGATTCTTCTTTTCTTTCTTTCTTTTATTTTTTGAATGCTGGACATTGAAAGGAGGTCCTCACACATGCAAAGCATGCAGTCTGCCACTGAGCATCTCATTTAAGCTAGGTGAGCATTTTACTACTGAGCTACCTCCAGCATCCCTATGTTTAACTTTTTGAGGAGCCACTGAACAACAGGACAGTGATTTTTGTATTTCCAAATGTTTAACAGTCTTTTATTTTAGTTATTTTTGTATTAGAAAAATTGGAAGGACAGAGTAATCTATGCCTAGATTTAACGATAATTATATTTACATCTTCTCACACTCATTACGTAAGGGAGCGATTAGAGCATACTGAGCTTATTAGATTTAGATGTGCCTGCAACACAGTCTAATGGAGCACATCATGTTTGAATTCAAGATCTGAAATGCAAAGTGGGACCACATGAGTGTCTTGGCTGGCAGACTGCATCGTGTAGCTCATGCAATGCTGTTGTATTCATCTATGGAATGAAGGAAGGCAGTGGTATAACTGTCTATTGAGAGCAAAGTAGCCACTGATGCCTCACTGTTACAGGTGGGTAAGTTAGTGTAGCTTGTGCTGTAGTTTCTCCTGAGAGCATTCACAACTGGATGTTAAGGGATTTTAAAGCAACCTATTGTCTATCACCAAACCCTAAGGGCATACATGTTAGGAACTATACCAGGCTCTTAAATTTAATAGCAGAGTACATAGCTTCTTTTCACATGAGTCTCAGAGTAGTATGAGTCAAGATAACCTCATAACTGTCCCAGAGCGTTATTATGGGAAGTTATCAGTGTAAACTTTTGAGCTCTCATTTCTTAGAACATTTACTTGTGAAAAATGGCAGTTGCTTCTTTGTGCCTCTGCTTCTTTAACAGGTATGTATTCGCTTAGCCTTTCACCAGCTTCTCAGCCCAAGAATGAAAGATTTTTTTTTTAAGTCTCTGAGAGCGATTTTTGAACTGTAAACATCAAGAAATCCAGTGCCATTATCTCTCAGTGCCTGCGGGAAGATAAGAGTCTAGCTTTGATAAGTGCCAATTAGTTCTCTTCACCTCTTAAAAACTGTTCACTGCTGTAGAGGACTGGAGTTCAGGCCCTCTCACTAGTGTGAACCGTCTCCCTTACTCACTTAACTTACCTGATAAAAACGTGTTTTTTATTTTTTTTGACAGTGTTGGAGACCAAAACTAAACTAATAAAAAGTACACAGGAAGGAAATGAAAGAACAAAAAAACTGAGGGGAGAACCACTGAGAGTGGCCTTTCTGAGGAGATGACAAGTAACCAGAGGCTTAAAGGATCAAAAAAGTCCTCTGAGGAGCCAGGAGAGAAAAGGCACTGACAGAGGAATGGGAAACACAAAAGCACAAGGCAGGGAAAATCTTGGCAGATCCAGTCAACAAAGATCAAAGACGACTGTAAGATAGATGAGAGATAACACACTCTGAGGTTACACTGCCACAGAGAAGATGGGGAGCGTAGATCAACCAGGACACATTTTTTGGAGGTAGTTTTGACCCAGACAAAAAGCTCCACCAACTAAGAAGTGAACTAAGGGCTGGAGCGATGGCATTATGGGTAGGGAATTTGCCTTACACAAGGCCGACCCGAGTTTGATTCCTCCGAGAGCCCGGCAAGCTACCGAGAGTATCCCGCTCAATGAGTATATCAATATTTTCAATTGTAGCAGAATAAAGGGAATAGAATGTGACTAAATTGTTTTTATGAGCTTTTTTCTCCTGGTCTGAACTCCCTAGGGTTTAATTACAAGAAACTATGACAATATGGCGTAATTAATAAATATGTTAGTTATGTGGATGGCAGTAATGATTGCACTCGAGTGTTTTATACTTTTAGGAAATAATTCAATAAATTAATAGCCACCTGGAAATTAGTTCATAAGAAACAAGAATTTACTTTTTGATCTCAGTTGATTAAATTATCTTGTACAACTGCCTATCTTCTGTTCAATATTGTCTGCTAAAGCATATTTATAAGAACCACTGAGAGCTAAGTATCCTGAATTGATGGATGTTAAGTCTCACTGCCATCATGAACTCAAGTTTACCTGTCAGCATTAAAGACGAAATAAGATGCACAAACACAACAGTCTTGGTAATCACAAGTCTGCTTTTGTATTAATGACTTGAGGTTTTGGTGGACAACCATAGCTGTACTTAGCTCTGGTCATGTGCTGTACATAAATGTAAGCTGGATCTCCAAGAAACGGGAAGAGATGGAGGGAGATACAGGGAGATGACCATAGGGCCATGTCCTTCGCATCCCTCTGAACTCTGCTTTGTTGGCTTTTCTTTCTCTCCCTGATTCTCTTTTGTAATAATTCCTTCATTTTTATGTCAACATTTATTAGATATTAGCCTTCCCAAAGCAATATTTGAAGAAATACATAAAGTTCTGTGTATTTCAGAATTTTTTAAATGTGGAAAATCAGCTTCAACTTAAAAAAAAATCTCCTTCTCATAAGAGTGGTGTTCTTATATTCATGAGCTAAATTATTTTGGCTTTTACATTAGGAGCTTTAGTATATTCATTGCAGTGGCTCTGAATGACAGTGTGATTCCCCAGCATTATAAGCAAAATGCTAATTAACTAGGTATTTGGGGCACGATTTAGGAGGGAAACAAGTTCAGGAACAACATTTGGAAGCATGATCACTGGTAAGGACAGGCACTCAAACTTCTAGAAAAGTGCAACAACAGTTACGTATACTTAACAAATCATCATCATCATCATCATCATCATCATCATCATCATCATCATCATCATCATCCCATTTATCGTTGAATTTTTCTCGAGCAGTCTCGGTAACGTCTCCATTCGTCCTAGCCCTGAGATTTTATTTTATTTTATTTTATTTTTTTTTTGCTTTTTGGGTCACACCTGGTGATGCACAAGGGTTACTCCTGGCTCTGCACTCAGGAATTACCCCTGGCCGTGCTCAGGGGACCATATGGGATGCTGGGATTTGAACCGGGGTCGGCCGCGTGCAAGGCAAACGCCCTACCCGCTGTGCTATCTCTCCAGCCCCAGCCCTGAGATTTTAGAAGCCTCTCTTTACTCATCCTTTCCCAATAACGCTGCATTGGAGGCTTTTTCAGGGTCAGGAGAATGAGACCCAGCATGTTACTGGTTTGGGCATATTAATACATCATGGGGACCTTTTGAGGGTCTCCCATGTGGGCAGGAAACTCCCGGTAGTTTGCCAGGTTCTCCAAGAGGGAGAAGTAGGCTAAAAGAGGTTGCTTCCGGGAGCTTGCTCTTAAGTCTCTGGATGCTGGCCATGGATGGGATTCCACGGTGCCGGTGCCGGAGGTAGTCCCTGAGTGTGACTGTCTAGCTACTGGGAAATGAGAGATCTGGGCAGAAGAGGCCCAGTCCCGATCCGAGCAGGCTTGGAGGTCTCAGCCCCGGGTCCCACACACCTGGGTTTCTCTGCCGGTACCTTCATGCATGAGGTTCGTCCAAATGTGTGGAGAGGGACCTTGAGCATGGCTGTGGCTAGGCTCCTGAGGTCTTTGACTGCCGGGAGCTCTGCTCAGGGCAGGGAGGGAAGCTGGAGTCCATCTCCTCTGAGGAGCGCCAGGGAAGACAGCCGGGCACGCGGGCAAGAGACTCTCTTAACAACTTAACAAATAAGTACTCAAAATTTATCTGTTTATTTAAATTTATTGTTAATGTGTTGTTTTTGGGCCACACTGGGTAGTGCTCAGGGCTTTCTCTTGGCTCTGTACTCAGAGCAGCATTTTCGGTGGTGTTCAGGGAACCAGATGGACTCTAGAGATAGAACTCGCACTAGTCTTGTGCCTTACTTGCTGAACCACTACTCCAGCTCTGTTCTGTTCATGTTGAAAATCTAGGGTATGTTTAGAACTTTTGTTATACTTTTAATTTAATAGTATTCTATTTTCAGATACTACCTGAATTGTGTTGCAAATTGGCAAAGTAATTGTTTAGAGTTGCAAACTCACACCCTTTCTTTTGTTACTGATTACTAAATGAGAGCAAGTTACTTTCTGACAATTTTATTAAACTTTTTTATTTATAAAATTAGAAATCACAACTCATTAGACTTTGCAGTACATGCTATCAATTTTATCTAATCCTTTTGAATTTATAAAGCAAGCTTCATATGAATAGACTAATATACACAGGAATTTATTTTATTTTCCATCACAAAACTTCATTAAAACATAATCTGAAGAATATTAATAAGCACCCTCGTACAATAAGTGTGCATTCTAAGGGCTTAACAGCGACATTGCCAACAATAACTTCTACTGGACTTCTCTTTATGATTATATATGGTTTCCTAAATTAAATAGAATAATCAATTATTAAGTATTTATTTTAAGCGGGATCTATCTTTGGAACTTAAAGATAATTTCAGTAGAATATGATTTTTACTCTCAAGGAATATTACTGGAAATTTAAGGCATTTGAAAAATACACAAATACATTCAAATTAAAGGCAGAATTTGACAAAGCCAAAACATATGCAAAAATTGCTGAGATAGAAGAAATAGGATAGCAAAAGGTTCAATAGGCTTCACAAAAGAGGTGGTATTTGAATTAATTCTCATAAAAGATAAGGAGCGATAGCACAGCGGGTAGAGCGTTTGCCTTGCATGCGGCCAACCCAGGTTCTATTCCTCCGTCCCTCTCGGAGAGCCCGGCAAGCTACCCAGAGTATCCTTCCCGCAACAGAGTCTGGCAAGCTACCCATGGAGTATTCGATATGCCAAAAACAGTAACAACAGGTCTCACCATGGGGACGTTACTGGTGCCTGCTCAAGCAAATCGATGAGCAACAGGATGACAATGATACAGTAATACATAAAGATAAAGATTGATAAATGAATATTTAATAAGAGTTCTTATAGATGTCAAGCACTGCGGACAGTTAGAAAAAATATGGAACAAAAATTGAGAAAAGTGCTTTATGTATATTCTATTCTACATAATAGCTATTCTCTGAAATTCTAATACAGGTCATGAATGCAAAAAATTATAGGCTAACAGAATTTCTAGACTTTAGATATTCGTGCGTCTGGTTGTTAGTAAAATCAAATGTCCTCAGTGCTACCTGTAGCATGTGCTTCTAATTATCTTAAATTTGGTGTAGATTTTCAGTGTGGTGCATATACATGAACAGATGATAAACTTTGACACATGAATGATATGGAGACAACAATGTGATCATTTGCAGGGCCAGAGAGATAGTACCATGGACATGGCACTTGCTTTGTGTGTCACTGCCCCAGGTTCAATTCCCAGAGCACCATACAGTCCCATGAGCCCGGCAGGAGTGATCCCTGAGTGCAGAACCAGAAGCCACGGGCATCACCAGTTGTGGCCCCCAAACAAAAACAAGTCTGACCATTTTTATTTTAGAGAAAATGGTCAGACTTTTGGGGGGGTTTGGTTTTGTTCTATTTTTATATTTATTTTGAAGTATATTTGTTTGCATATATATGTAGAGGATACAAATAAACACATATGCTCACAATTAGTAAAGAGTCAAATATTTTAGTCTGAATTTCTTCAACAAAATACTAAGTTTACCACCAGGGTTCACTGGAAGACGGGTGAAGGTTAAGGAGAAGGTAAAGGATCATGATAAGTTCATAGAGTTCTAGGCTAATTGTGTATAAGGTGAGCTGACAGCTCAGGAAGACACAGTGACTAAGAAATTGAATATATTAAAACAATCCACTTAACAGATCTGGTTCTGGTCTCTTGCTATGAGGTGAGTCAAGCTTAGATTCTCACACACTTAAAGGATGACGACTTTAATCAACGAAAGTGAACAGTGCATCCTGGGATGAAGAGAAGAAGAAGAAGAAAAAAGATTACATTTTCACTCTTCTGGTTGAATTAAAAGAAAAATTCAAATTCAAGAAATTTAACCTTAAATGAGGTTGTTCTTGCTACCTGTATGCTATGTATATTAGAAAACATATTTATTGAATGCCAAATTTATACTTAGTTTACACACCCGTTTTCTTGGTCAAGAAAAATAAAAATTAAGATTATTGTTAATAAATAATTTCTTGGCAGGCACAATGAGAATAAAAATACAATTTTTAGGGGTTAAGGGACATGCCTAGCATGTGGCCTACCCTGGCTCAAGCCCAAGGACCACCAGGGATAACCCTGAAAGACCCCTGAGTAATACAGGGTTTGAGTAGCATCTTGTTTCAAGTTTAAAGGGATCCTTAAGTCTTCTTAGTACCACTTGGGAGTGCTCCTCCCCACTCCCAGTCTGTTTTTCACAAACAGAGTGGAGTATCTGGTAACCAGACAACTACAAATTTGATTACAGGAGAGCAATCTTGATATTCTGAAGGCCTGGCCTAGAAATGTATCTTCTCATCAGAACCAGTGAGGGGATCATCCTTCTTTCCAAGTTTCTCCTCATCTCTTCCAATATAACTTAGTTCTTAGAGTCTAAAGGGTTGTGTTTATTGGCATTTAGTTAATTGCTCTTTTAATCATTCAGTATTTCCCAGCACTTCCTCTTTGCATGGTGTAAAAAAGCTCCTCCATCACCAAGAAAGGATTCTGTGTGTGTGAGTGTGTGTGTGTGTGTTTGTGTGTGTGTCCATCTATTACACAATTGATTGCCTTAGCTTAATTGGCTGTACAACAAAGTTTTCTCTTTAGGGTTTTGCTCAAAGTCTGTGCCAGCATGTGTTGTATTTTCTTTGTGCTGAATATTTATTCATTCTCAAAGGTCTATCTCAAGCCCCACATTTTCCCAATTGAAGCATCTGTTGAGTCAGAATAATGTCACTTATCATACCATTCCTTGATTATAGATATTTTTAATTTACTTTTGACTCGTGCTTGTCAGATCTCAGTGGTTCTCGTCAGTTGGGTAATCTCTACAGATTTCTGTTAGCCTTTCTCGCCACAGACCAATCACTTTTACTATTTGTTCCTGACGTTCTCTTCCTTGACTTTAATCTAGTTTGTCTGACTTTCTTGACACTGAAGTTCTCTGAGTAAAATATTCCAGGAAGAGCTCATGTCAAATCCTGTAGATGATGATTCATTTTTCCCTTGTTTTAGCTGAACTTATATGTCAATAAATAGATTTTTTTGTATCTTGTCTTTGGGTCACATATGGAGGTTCTCATACCTAGCTTTGCACTCAGGTATTACTCCTTGTGGGCTTGGGGGAACAAACATAGTGCCTGGGATCAAATCCAAGTTGACTGCATGGAATTGAATTACCTGTCGTGCTATCGCTCAAGCACTGTATTAAGTATTATAACTGCTGGGGTTGGAGTTACAGCATAGCAGGTAAGGGCATTTACCTTGCTCACGGCTGATCCGGGTTTGATTTCCAGCATCCCATATGGTCCCCTGAGCACCGCCAAGAGTAATTCCTTACTACAGAGCCAGGAGTAACCCCTATGTGTCGCCAGGTGTGACCCAAAAGAAAAAAAAAAGTACTAGGACTACTTAATTTTCTAGGAAGAAAAAAAATCTAATTAGAATTTCCAAACACTTGAATATCAATATTTGAATGTTTAAGAGGTTGTAATTGCATATCAGATTGATCCTTTCTGACAATAAAAATCAATTGATTTTATTTCAACTAGAAATCTACTTTGGGATGGAGGGACTTGCTTTGTGACAACCCAGCTTCATCCTATGAATATTGTTTCTTTGCAAGTTGGCACACTTTTGCAGAGGATAGTGAAGGAAAATTTCAGGGAATGGACAAGTAGGGGAATTTTTCCTCCAGCTTCCTTCTTGCTCCTCTGGCATCTATGTCAGGAGCATCTCTGAGCCACACATGTTCACCAGGAGGAAGCTGCTCACTGATGGCTATCAGTTTACTGACACCCCAACAAGCTTCTCTCTCCCCCCTAAACTGTTCCCTTTTGCTTATTTTTGGGGAGTCACTCCCGTGGCGTTTAGTGCTTATTACTGTGTTTGCACCCAAGGTTCACTTTTTTTTTCTTTTGCTTTTTGGATCAGCCCCTGTGATGCATAGGGCTTACTCCTGGCTTTTCACTCAGAAATTACTCCTAGCGGTGCTCAGGGGACCATCTAGGATGCTGGGAACTGAACCTGGGTGGACCGTGTGCAAGGCAAATGCCCTACCTGCTCTACTATCACTCCAGCGCTCAGGGATTATTTTAATGGGGTTCTGGGGACTGTATGGGGTACAGGGTGGGGGTGGAATTTGGGTTAGCTGTGTGCCATGCAAGTGCCCTACCCTTTGTATTCTCTCTTGGGCTCCCATCCCATGAACTCCGGCCACACATTGCTCCAGGCAGATTTGAATCTCAAACTTGAGGAAGTGCAAATTTGTTCTTTCTGTGGATATTCTCTCTTAATCACAGAGATAGTACCTGTCTCCTATCCTTTCTATTTTTCAGTTCTTTGCAGTGTTATTTTACCTTATGAATGTAGCTAGGCATATTTTTCAATTAATGGTTCTTCATATTATTTCCTAGTTCATTAGTGTGATTTCTGAATCTGATCTCCTGATTGGGCTTTTATTCTCTGTTTCTGCATTCTGTTTTTCTATACCTTTGAGGGTTACCATGTGTGAACACTGTCAAACATACGGGTTTTCTGTTTGTAATTAAACATTTTCTATAACTTGTATAGTTACACTATTTCCATTGCAAATTATTTTTCTAAAGTTTTCTTGAAACAGTAAATGAATTAACTGTTCACATTCTCCATGTTGGAGACTAATTTGTAGAGATGTTTCAGAGTTGCATCATTGATATTAACAACACTGAAATATGACTCACTCAAGCAGAAGGGCACATGTTTTACATGTTTGAGACCCTCAATTTGAGTCCCCTCATTTTCTGTGTGGAGTGTTGATAACCCCTTAGCACCATTGGGTATGGTACATATTAAAAAAAACTCACCAAAGTAATGATGATGGTGATGAGGTGAGCGGTTAATGTTTACTACATCCTTTGCATTTGTGACTCACTGTTCTATGCTTTACAGTAAAATTATTTATTTGGTAAACCAAATGATCATATCATTTCATTTAATTGTCAAAAAAATTCTTTAGTATCCTTTATGATATTAATACCAAATGTGATAATATAATTTTGGTTTTATAAATGACCGAGCAAAGTCATCAGCATGGCTAATTTAAGAGCATAAACTACTTTATCTATGACTTATCGGATACAGGTACTAATAAATATTTAAGTAATTTTGTCAATGTCAATATCAAGCTCACTATATGTCTTGAGTGTCACACAGTCTTATAAAAGCTAAAGAAATTTTAGTTGGCATTAAATAAAGTGTAGATTTGTTTTTTTAAAGGAGGCAATTGTTCTTCTGATAAGGGGTTAAGATCAAGGGTTTACAAGGCACTTCTTGTTTTTTTCTACAAGAAGAAAACATCCAATCCCATCATAAAATAGGGCGATGAAATGAACAGAAAATTTCTCAAAGAAGAAATCTGAATGGCCAAAAAGGAAATGAAAAAAATACTCTTCATCACTAATCAGCAAGGAGATGCAGATCAAAACAACAAGGAGATATCATCCCACGCCACAGAGACTGGCACACATTCAAAAGAACAAGAGCAATGGGTATTGGCATGGATGTGGGGAGAAAGGAACTCTCCTTCACTGCTGGTGGGAATGCTGACTGGTTCAGCATTTTTGGAAAACAATATGGACATTTCTCAAAAACCTAGAAATTGAGCTCCCGTTTGACCCAGCAATACTACTTCTGGGAATATATCCAAGAGATGCAAAAAAAAATACAGCAGAAAGACATCTACACTTGTATGTTTATGCAGCACTGTTTACAATAGCCAGAATTTGGAAAGGACCTGAATGCCTGAGAACAGATGACTGGTTAAAGAATCTTTGGTACATCCACACAGTGGAATACTATGCAGCTATTAGAAAAGATGAAATCAAATTTGCATATAAATGGATCGACATGGAGAGTATCATGCTAAATGAATTGAACCAGAGAGACAGACATACAATGACTGCACTAATTTGTGGAATATAAAGTAAGAAAATAGGAGACTAACTATCACTGTAACAATCTCATCCCGTTGCTCATCGTTTGCTCAAGCAAGCACCAGTAATATCTCCATTGTGAGACTTGTTACTGTAACACCCAAGGATAATAGAGATAAGGGCCAGGAGTTTTGCTCCATGGCTTGGAAGCTGGCCTCACACGCTGGGGGAAAAGGCAGCTGGGATAGAAAGAGGACCACTAAGTAAATGATGCTTGGAAGGCTCGCTTAGGATGGGAGATGCATGTGAAAGTAGACTATGGACCAAACATGATGGCCACTTAGTACCTGTATTTCAAACCATAACACCCCAAAAGAGAGAGAGGATAAAAGGGAATGTCCCTGACACAAAGGCAAGGAGGGGATGGGGTGAAGGTGGCATGAGGGATACTGGAAACATTGGTAGTGAAGAATGGGCACTGATGGAGGGATGGGTACTCGATCATTGTATGACTGAAATGTAATCACGAAAGTATGTAAGTCTATAACTGTCTCTCACGTTGATTCATTAAAAAAATATAAAGTAAAATAATAATTAAATTTTTAAAAAAGGAGGCAATTATTCCTTTTAACTTTCACATTTGAGATACCTTTGGAGATTCTTTGGTGTATTTCAGTAAAGTTTTAGAATGATTCTAAGCAAATAGAATGCATAGAGATAAAGAAATTAGGATGGTAAGAAGTATCAAAACAATGACTCTCTTTGAATATGGTTAAATTAAATAAGATAGTTTCATCTAGAGAAGTATGCCTTTGGGAAGGAAGGCAGCTAAGTGTTTAAATATTTCAAAGGCTGTCTAGTGGAAGAGGCATTGAATTTATTCATTGTAGCTCCAGAAGGCAGAACAAGAATTAAAGAATTGTAATTACAAGGAAGAATGTTCCTCTAAATATAACAAAGAAATAAAATAATGAGTTCTAAATATCTTATGCTTCTGGTAGTCTGAGAAAGAGAATAGAATAATAATAAGAAAAATACTATGACAAAACATATGGCCAAGTACAGAACAATATAATAGACATAAATGTTTCAAGTAGAATCCTCCTTCCTCCACCCCTTTGTGAGGGCTTTTTAGAGACGAGAACCATTCTGTAGTCTGGTATATCTTCCAAGCTGAAATTGAATGTTTTTATTTTATTCAGATTACATGGTTAATAATGGAACATTTTGCTATTCACGTAACTACAGGTATTGGGGAAGTAGTGTACTGAATCTGTTACTACTTCCTTTTAGCAGTTGTTCCAGTTTTAGCTCTCTTCAGTCAATTTGATGCAGAATTAAAGAAGAAATAAAATTGAGGCTTTCAGACTATCCAGAAAAAAGTACTTATTTCAGAGCCTAGAGGGCACAAGGCAAGGATAATAATGAAATTTTCATAGTTCTGTATGTATTCGTTATTAAAAATAAAATTTGAAGTTCAGTCTTAATTCATTTAAAAAGAAGAATAAAATAAGCCAAAATAAACCAGAGATAGAAAATTATTAGCGGTTCAAATCTGGAAACAACATAATTTGGCACAACATCAATGAAAGACAAAAAATAGGATTTTCAAATAGGTGCAAAGACATTTTTAAAAAGTCTTTGCACCTATTTGAAAATTCTAAATAAAACAGTGACAAGAAAACTCCTTAAATACAACTAACATATTGACTAGGAGCCAATTGCTATAAGCCAAAACAAAAAAGTATTATTATGTTAATGGCAGATAGTGAAGCTATTTAAATGAAAATTGGGAGGTCAGTTTTTATCAGCATTACATTAATAAATTTTGAGGTTTTTAACGATGTTTGTATTCTAAAGTTGTTTACCATTATGCACATATATTTGTTTTGTTAAATTGCCCATTTTACCAGAATGTCTAACTACTCATAGATATTCTTTATGCTTTTTTTATTACAAACTCTTATTGCATGAAACATATTACCTATCATGAATTTTTTTTACAAATATAGAAGCAAAAATGGTATACTGAATAACTTTTTTATGCCATATTGACTTGGTGTGTACTTTGTCAATTGTTACTGTCAGTATAAAATAGCTTATTGTTGTGGCTTCTAGTTTATCCTCATTAATATATCAATTCTTATTCATAAATCACATGTGTACAGAAGCATTTACCTCATAATACTATACTTCATTACTTTCTTTTATATCTTGGCGAAAATTTTAGTTATGTCAAAAATTTCCCACCTCTGTTATTTTGTCTCACAGTTCTCAACAAATTATTTTGTCTCCTTCTTTTAGTAAAGAACACGATTGAGTAATAGTTAAGCTAATTTTTATAAACAAAGATGATCCTTATGATATTATGAACCATGTAGACTAAGTCCTGTTCATAGCTGCATTTAGAGAATTTTGATTGGGTTTGGTCTATACAGATATAAAGAAACATACTGAGGGAATAAGTAATGCTCAGCAGTAACAGACACTGATTACAGGTCTCCTGAGGGAGGCTGATGGAGCAGGAAGAGTATGATTGCAGGAAGGGGAAGCTGGGACAATGGTGGAGAGAAGTGGACCTCTATTGGGGAGTTTGGTGCATGAAACTCTACCAGTAAGAGTTTTGTAAACTATGATTGATAAATCAATATATACTTTATTCTTTGCATTTACTCTAGTGTTCTGCAAGATTTAGGAATATCTGTTATTTGCAGATGAAATTGAATGAATTTTTACCCATACCTTTTTGTTTGTTATAATTTTGACACTTGCTTTTATTTTACACAGCGAATATTTGTTAGTATTTTTTTCATTTGCTTATTGCATTTTTCCCTTCATAGTGACAAATCTGTCGTCTGCTGCTTTAAATAGTGCATTGTGTTGAATCTGGAGTTTTGTTAAGGAATCAACAGCTATATTCTGAATAAGATCCCAATCTAATCACTTTTATTGGAGGTAATTTCATCCTTACCACTATTGAGCTAAATAAATAGATATTTTTCTACAATTTTCTTAAATTCTAGGATTAACTTTTTGTCATGTATATGGTGTATTATGTATTATGTATCCAGCATATGTCTAACACAATGATTATGCATAACTATATTGTTATATTTTTTAGTGTGGTTATAAAGTTTTTTTGAGGTTGGGGGCAGCATAAATGGCAGTTATTAAGGCTTACTCCTGGCTCTGCACTCCGGAATCACTCCTGGTAGGTGCTTGGGGACCATATGGGATGCTGGGGATTGAACCCAGGTTTGCCAGATGCAAGGCGATTGTCTACCTGCTATAATGTTACTCCATCTCCACGTGGTGATAATTTTTAAGATTTCATGCGTTCAATGTACAATACAGTATTTATAACTATAATCACTATGCTATTTGTGTTGTATCCCTTAGATTGACTATCTCATAACTGGAAGTTTAAACCTTTCAATTGTTAATTCCTTTTGAATATAACGAAATATTATTCAGAGGAATGAAATGAAATCCCTTTGAGTCCTCAGAATATCGCACTGTTTACTTACATTGAAGAACTTTTTCATAAATTCCCATTTTTTCTATAAATTCTTTTGTATTAGTCAATAGTGTATTTATTGTTCTGCTTATGTAAACGCTATTGACTTTTGAGCAATGTATTGAGCAGGGATTCCATTTCCTTCCTGTACAATTCTCCTTTGCTTGGTAGTTAAAGAGCCCTCATTTAAAATTTTTAAAAAATTTTTCCAGGAGTTCTGTTTTATGCTACTGGTGCCCAGCGAAGTTCTCCCTAGTGGCTTCAGTGCTGCTAGTTACAATGGTATTATCTCTTTACCCATCCCCTGAGTGACTGGTTCTCTTTGGTAAAACAAACAAACTTTAGTTGTTTTCTTAGAAAAGGTTCAGTGATCTTTGGGTTTCTGAAAGTACAGCCATCCCTCTTTTTTTTTTTTGCTTTTTGGGTCACACCCAGCGATGCTCAGGGGTCACTCCTGGCTTTGCACTCAGGAATTACTACTGGCGGTTCTTGGGGGACCATATGGGATGCCGGGGATCGAACCCGGGTCGGCCGCGTACAAGGCAAACGCCCTACCCGCTGTGCTATCGCTTCGGCCAATCCCTCATTATTCATACATTCTGCTTTTGTGAACTGGTGACAGTTATTTGTAGTCTCCAAACTAAAACTAACCATCCCTTTAACTCACTCACAGATGTGCATAAAGTGGTTAAAAATGTGAGACCAAGACAGCCATTTCCCAGCTGAGATAAAACAAGTAATGTTCTGCCTTCTTGTCACTGCTTTTGGACTCCAGACAAACAGCCTATTCAGGGTCTATTTTGTGCCACTGTTTTTGGGTTTTCTTGGGCTTTGTTGGTGACTTTTGCTGTTTAAAATGTTCAAACATAGTTCTCAACTGCTCTCAAGTTCCAGAGCACAAGAAGATTGTGATGTGCCTTAGGGGTAAAATACATGTTTTAGGGCTGGAGAAATGGTCCAGGGAGTTAGCTGTCTGCCTTGCACAGGGTTGACCAGTTTTAAACCCAAGCACCACACACTGTATCCCAAAAACACTGCTCCAGGAATCAGTCCTGAGCGCCACACAATGTCAAACACAGGTGTGTGTTACATTAGTTCATATCAAGCGAAATAATAGTGTTGCTGGCCTTGAGTTATATTGTAATAAATCAACAATATAATTACAATAAGCCCTCTCTAAGCAAAACCACACACCAAGCAAAATAAGTTAATTGAAAATTTAGTAACCAAAACCAGATCTAATTCTGTACTTCCTGCAGTATTGCACCAGCTCCAAATTTACAGAATATAAGCACAATTGACTATCTTTTCCTAACTATTTGCTTGATTGATAATGTGTATGATGGAACTGACAATCTGGATCTTCAGCTATAACATAATTTTGTCTAAGAATTTTGAAGGCTTTATTCCTCTATGCGAAAATTTCTGGTGTTGAGGAAATTCTCATTTTGACTCTGAGTTTTGTATATGACTTTTATTCTCATATGAAAACCTTTAAACTCTTCTCATCTATATGAATGGACAAACTATACCTTAGTTTGGCTTATGTGTTTTTTTAATTATTATGTCTAGTGAGAAAATGAGGACCCTATAACCATGCCACCAGACTCCAAGCCAGACTGTTTTCACTTGGGGCACCCCAGAGGGGGGCGGGTGAGAGCCCTCCCCGCCCCAAGGCACCCAGCCCTGGCAGCGACCTCCACTAACCAACCACCACCACGCTCCAGGCCGCTTTCCGGACACTCTTGCTGAGCCTCACATGAGCGAAGTCCCACTGAACCAAGGTAATGTGGAACTTTGTGATCTTGGACTCTGGGCTCAATGGGAGCCAGGAGCAGAGATCCTCTGCTTCTTCCCCCAGTCTCCGGAGACCCAGGGGTCACACCCATAAGCCACCTCCTACCCACGCCAGATAATCTCTTCATTAGCCACCCTCCAGAACTCACGGCTCCTTCTCCCAGAAGGGAGCATAAAATGAGGCCTCCATAACCATGCCACCGGACTCCGAGCTAGGCTATTGTCACTCGGGGCACCCAGAGGAGGGTTGGTGAGAGCCCTCCCTGCACCAAGGTATCCAGCCTGGGCAGCCGACCTCCACTACCCCACCCCTGCCACACTCCAGGTCGCCTTCCACACTCTCAGGCTGAACCTCACGCATGAGTGAACATATTCCTGGACACATCATCATAAAGGGAAATAAATATATGCCTCTCGGAGAGCCTGGAAAGCTACTAAGAGTATTCCGCCTGCATGGCAGAGCCTGGAAAGCTCCCCATGGCGTATTTGATATGTCAAAAATAGTAACAATAACAGGTCTCATTCCCCTGACAATGAAAGAGCCTCCAATCATTGGGAAAGATGAGTAAGGAGAGGCTGCTAAAACCTCAGGGCTGGGATGAATGGAGATGTTACTGATGCCCGCTCGAGTAAATTGATGAACAATGGGATGACAGCGTTACAGTGATTATATCTAGTATCTATTAATCTGAAAACTATTTCAGCAATTTCAGGTCATTTTCTCTTATTATTTGATAATGTTCTGATTTCTCTGTGTAAAAACAACTATTACTATATGCTGACCTGATAGTATGTTTGAATCTTTACTATTTTTATTTTGATATTTTATGTTCATAATCTAGCATTATATTAAATTTTTCATTCATGCTATAATGTCTTGAATTTATTTTACCAAATAAAATAAAATTTTATCAAAAAATAAAAATAAAAATAAAATTTTTATTATCACTGTATCCCTTACTAAAACATTTTTATATAGATATTCTATCTTTTCCAATCTCCAGGGACATTAATTCTGGCCATTCAAAATTTTTTTCTTTAGCTTTATTTTTACATTTCTTTGTTTCTGTGGAGTTCTACTTTTTTCCCTCTGGGTTTTTTTTCTTTAAAATATTAAAGTATTTTCTCAAATATGTTGTGATCATTTGCTGGGGGAATCATATTTGAGAACAAGACTTGCAACACCCGATTAGAATGTGTGTATGGTGTGATGTGTGTGTGTGTCAATGTGTATGTGTGCACGTGCACGCATGTGTGTGCATGTGTATGCCTGTGCTCTTGCTGGTAGTGAGTTTTACTGTAATGTTATGGGGTAGGATCATAGACATTTATTTAGGTTTTTAATGTGTTTCTGGTCTTTCAGTATTGTCAGTTTTGATTAACCAGAGATGATAAACCTCAAAGTCTTCAGTAGAAATCTCATTCTGGTTTAATCTTGAATAATGCTATAACTTGGGGGTTATCAAAATTTTGACCTATTCAGAGGGTGGCACGTAGATTTTTTTTTTTTTTACCCCCAACGATAGAACTAAAGGACTAATCGGAAAGCTAGGGCAATTTCTAGCATTCGTCAAACATCTCAAATGCATTACGATTCCTTTGAACAGTGAAGTCAGTGGCACAGTTGGGTTTGCAGTTCGGAGCAAGATGCGGGCAGGGAAATGGCTCAGAGGCCTGGAGTCTCTGCCTCCTTTGTTTATGCCTTCATAGTCCGGCCTCCAGGTACACAGCTGGGTGTAGCTCTGAGCACATCTGGGTGTGGCCACCAAAGAACCACCCCACCCCACCCTGCCCCCAGCCCTCCAAATCCAGAGCAGCGACATACCTGTTTTATAAAGGCAAAACTTAAAGAAATAAAGAAATAAAAGATTCACAAAGAGTAGTAGAGCATTTATGAATGAAACCCGGTCATGTACAACCTTGTAGCTTTGTGATACAATTAAAAAAAAATCACAAAGGAGTAGGAGGTAAGAGGTAAGATGAAAAGAGGGCAGGAAGTAGGAGAAAAACCAGAATGTGCGAAGGGAAAGAGGCAAAAGAAGCGTCTCAGAGGTGAAGGGGATGTTCTTAACTAGTCATAATCTGGGAAACATAAACGTTCGTTTTCGGTTTTACTGAATCCGTTAGATTCACCTTTCCATTTTGCCTTGTGCTTTGCAAAATAACTCGAACAGAACATTGCAGTGAATAAATATAAAGTGAACCTTTTCCAATTCATGTAAAATGAAGACTATTTCTTAGAGAAAAAGATAAATAAAGGGTATTCAAGTTATTTAATAGCCAATTGGTTTATATTATACTTCATTGAAATTAGCCCTGTGGGATGTTATAGCTTAGACAACATTTATTTGCAATATCTGAATACCTCATCAAGGGTTTTATCTCTTATATGTTTTTCAGTGAAGCTAAGGATGAACTATGTTCCTGGTTGTCAAACCACAGAAAGCAGTACATCATCTTGAAGCTGAATATGACTTGTAAGTTGTAATGGTAAGTTCTACTAAATTTTGTTTTTAAAGAAATCATGCTGTTTCTAAGAACATGAAACTTTGGGGGATTGAGTTTTCATTTTAATAGCTAGCTAAACTGGTCCTCTAAAATATCAATGCATCATTTTATTTTTCAAGGTAAGGTCTTATTATAAATAAAACAGCTTTTCTTGTACTTGGCAGCTATCAACTATACCATGATAATTGATTTGTTTTGATACATTAAATGGAAAAATCTTTTGAATAAAATTTTTTTGTACTTTGACAATCTCATTAAAAGTGTTGAAAAGGTCACATTTTGTGTTTGATGAAATAAAGAGTACTCATTCTTATTCTTGAGAGGATGAACAGAATTTAATTGAGAAGCAATGCTTTAATACGTTTTTAGCACTTTTAAAATGCAAATCTAGAGTTCAGTATCTCTAAAAGCAATAAGTAGCTTTTTATATTTATAGTTACTTTAAAATAATTAAAATTATTATTTAGAAATTCGTGATGACTAAAATAAATCTAAAACTCAGAATTTATCCAGAAATGTTAGTTTGCATGAAACTGACTTGGTGTTTAAGCAGAAGCCCTTACTAAGTTTGTTCCTGATGGCTACCAGATTTCTGGGTATATTTGTACAATTACATCATATTTTTGTCTAAAGTTTTCGGTCTTAAAAGATTATTGATTTTCTCTGTAAGAGAATTAGCAAAGATTCATTTAAGAACAGAAAATAAGGACTAGTCAAAATAGTGAACCCTCTAAGAAGATACTACTTTTACTGTCAGGAAAATGTTTAAATAATCAAGTATGATTCAGCTGGAAATTAGTTTTTAGGTATGTTTTCTTAGGTTTTAAAAACAGGAGAAATAATTATCTTTAAGTAAGCTCAATTACCTTGCTTCAAGGTGGACTGATTTCAAATGAATGAAATTAAAGCATTTCATTTTGCATAATTACTTATAGTGAGTGATTGTTTTCAGGACAGATATCTTGAAAATGCATGAAAATTTTATCAAAATTCTTCTCTTCACCTATTAATGGGATCATGTGACTTTTATCTTTCCTTTTTTTAATAATAAAAAGTCAGATATTGCAATAATTGGCCTTTGTGTGTTGAAACCTTATTTTAGGCCTGGAATGGATTCCACTTGGTGATGATGTGTGATACTTTTAGCGTATTGTTGAACTTGGTTTGCTAAGATTTTGCTACTGATCTTTGTATCTATCTTCATTAAGAATATGGGCTTGCAGGCTAATTCTTATTTGCTTGCTTTTGTGTGTGTGTTATTGTGTGATGGGGCTGAAGTGATAGCACAGCGGGTAGGGCGTTTGCCTTGCAAGTGGCTAACGCGGGTTCAATTCCTCTGTCCCTCTTGGAGAGCCCTGCAAACTACCCAGATTATCTTGCCTGCACAGAAGAGCCTGGCAGGCTGTAGGATAACATTGGGTTTGTCCATTTAGTCTTGCCACAGGGAACTTAGTTTACCTTAAAGCAATGTCCTTTCTGTATGGACACAGGAAAACACAGGAAAAAAGACATATTAGAAGTAAATTTACTATAACTATTTAAGTGGATTACTAGCTGAGGAAGGAAGAAAGCAACACACCCTTGTTTGGATCCCACCCTTGAGTAGAACTCTTAGTAATCTGGAGTAATCTCCTTAGATGAGATTTTGTTAATCTCCTAGAGAAATGGTCTTACCCCTCCTTGTTGATTTATTAATGTTCAACCCACCTTTGTGTCACCACCCTATATAATTGCTATATAAACTAAGACTGTAAGGGGAGAAGGGGCAGAGGTAAGATGGAAGGGCAGAGGTAAGATAGGAGCAAAGAGAAGAGACAGAAGCAGAGAGAAAACTCAGAGGCAAGACAGAAGACACAGGAGAAGACACAGAAGCAGGAGAGAAGACACAGAAGCAGAAATAGAGAGAAGTCGGAAGAGACCAGAGAAGAGACTATAGAGTCAGAGACAGAGATAGAGAGAGACAGACACAGGAGAGCACAGTGGCACACATAGAAGCAGAGCACAAGGAGAAGCCATCCCTATCCGGTCCATACACAACAGCTTGAGATCACTGAACATGTGAACATGAGTGGAGAGAGAGAGAGAGAGAGAGAGAGAGAGAGAGAGAGAGAGAGAGAGAGAGGGAGAGAGAGAGGGAGAGAGAGAGGGAGAGAGGGAGAGAGGGAGAGAGAGAGGGGGAGAGAGAGGGGGAGAGAGGGAGAGAGAGAGGGAGAGAGGGAGAGAGAGAGAGGGAGAGAGGGAGAGAGAGAGGGAGAGAGGGAGAGAGAGAGAGAGAGAGAGAGAACCTCCCTGGGAGCCTGAGAACAACACAACACACATCACACGCATCTTTGTATATTTTACAGCAGGCTACCCATGACGTATTGCATGCCAAAAACAATAACAAGTCTCACTATGGAGACATTACTGGTGCCTGCTCAAGCAAATGGATGAGAAACGGAATGACAGTGATACAGTGATTGTGTGATGTCTCAGTCTATTTCTAGTATCAGGGTATTGGTACCTCAGAAGATTTTTCATTTCCTTTTCTTTTTTGCTCTCAGCTAATTAGCTTATCTTCTGAATCACAAAATAATTATGTGATCAACTGGTCTCATTTTTTTCATAATTATTACCATTATTTTAAATTTATTATTATAGTTAACATGACTACACTAGTTTTCACAGATTTTTTTTTTTTTTGGTCTAGCTACTGCACCAAACTAAAATTCTCAAGACCTTCAATAACTATCCTTATGTTACTACTAGACCATTTCTTTTTTTCCTCTAAGAAGTTTTCTTTTTAATTTTGCAAGAACTGGGGAAGTAATTAAGCATCTTAATTGTTTGATAGAACTCACCAGTGAAACTATATGTTACTAGTATTTTATTTAGAAGAATTTTGATTGCTGTCTAATTTTCTTGCTGCAATTGTATTACTTGCTTGTTGACGTTTTCTATTTCTTACTAATTTGGTCTTGTGAAGTTGTAATATTTCCAATATTTTATTATTTATTTTAGGCTTTTACTTTGTGGCATAGAGTGTTTTCAGATGTTTCTTATGATGCTTTATATTTCTATGCAATTTGTTCTAGCACCTCCATTTTATTTCAATCCTATTTATGATTTTCTTCTTTTTGATTAGTTCGCTTAATAACAGATTTATCAAGATTTATCAATTTTAAATTGTATATATGACAAATTCACCTCTAACTTCATAATGGTGAAAATTAATGATTTTTCACTAAATCAGACATGAGACAAGGTTTATTATGCTCACCACTATTATACAAAAATTGAAGCTCTATCCACAAAAAATAAACAAGAAAAAATATATATGAGAAATTCCTATAGAAAAGAAGTAAAGCTATTTTTTATTGTGGATGATATAATAAAATGCATGGAAAATCTAACACCTCAATTAAAACTATTAAAATCATTAAACTAATGCAGTAAGGTAACAAAGTACAAAGTCAATATGAAAAAATTTTGCATTTATACTATATAAGTATGTAATGAGGTAAAAGAGAAAGAAAATACAAAATTATTCCATTTACAATAGGTCAAAAATAGTTAAGCACATAAATTTAAAGTTAATAATGTATATGAAAGATATATATTCCCAGACATACACAGAAAATCACTGTTAAAAGAAATATAAGACACAAATATCTGGAAAGATTTTTATTTATTATTTTATTTTATTTTTTATTTTGGAGTCACACCCAGTGATACTCATGGGTTACTCCTAGCTCTGGTTACTCAGGAATTACTCCTGGCAGTGCTCAGGGGACCATATGGGATGCTGGGAATTGAAAATGGGTAGGCCTTGTGCAAGGCAAACGCCCTACCCACTGTGCTATCATTCCTGACCTTGGAAAGACTTTTAGCTTGGACAAATTTACATTGTTAAAATGATCACTTTAGCTTAGCATTGTATCAATTCAGTGGAATTCTTATCAAAATCCCAGTGACATTATACAAGGAACTATAATAATATTAATTAAATATGTAAGAAACCTCAAAATATACCAACTAGCTAAAGTAATAATAAAACAAAAAAGAGAATATTTTAAAAGCTGAATTAAAAAGCTATAAAAAGATACAGTTATCAAAATAGTGATGTTGAAATCAAAGTAGGCAAAAAGATCAACGGAATGAAATTGTGTGCCTAAAATTATTACTCTTTTTAAACGATATTATTTCATGTTAAGGCACTGGCTTACAAGAGTGGAAATAACTATATTTTAAAGGAAATAACTGTATCTTAAAGATATAGTCATATCTCACAATGTGGTAACACCTCTCCACCACTGTGCATCATGTTCTTTCCATTTTTCACCCCTCTTAATACCTTTTGTTGTGTCATCAAAGTGACGAGCTCAAATTTCAGTCCCCTCATATATGATATGAACAGTTCATTTTTGGCAAAGGAGCCAAGATCATGAAATGCAGAAATAGAAACCTCTACAACAAATAGTGTTGTGATAATAGGATAGCCAGTTGCAAATGAATGAACTTTTTGATAATCTCTACCGTGCACCAAAATTAACATGAAATGTATGGAAGACTTGATGTTAGACCTTTAAACCATAAAATACATTGAAAGAAACATTGTCAAAACATTACATGCTACTAACTCCTGTGATATATGTAAGGATTTCACTCCAATGGCAGGGGGAATACACACAAGAGAAAATGAAACTCTATGAAAATTTCCTGCATAATGAGACTATGATTAGAACAAAAACCATTCTATTAAATGGGCAAAATATTTGGATACCATACATATGACTAGAGGCTCGTGTATATAAAAGATTCACTAAACTCAACAACAACAGTGAAAAACAACTTCATCAGAGAAAGAGAAAGGAGCTTACATTTACCAGAGATATACAAATGACACAGGCATATGAGAAAAAATGCTAAGGGATATTTGCACACATGCTTATGGGAGCACTACTTTAAAAAGTCAAGAAGGAATTCAGTTTCCAAAGGACTGTGGATAAAGAAAAGGCGGTAAATATGCACAGTAGAATATTACTCAGTTTTAATAAGTGACAAAAATCTTTCTTTTCACAAGAAAATGGATGAAACTGGAGGGAGTTATACTGAACCAAACAAATCATAAAGATAAAGGCAAACATCAGGTGATCTCATTCTTCTATATGTTTAGAGAAGCAATGTCTGAGAACAGATACAGTCAGAAACAAACCCTTGGAACAAACTCTGATCACAGAATTGAGGGTAACAGTGGGGGAGGGGATCAAATAGGAGAAGAGGTAACTGTGGTGGTATGTCTGGTGTCTTGACATTTATCCAAAAAAGATATTAAATTGTACCCCTACAACATGCTGTGTTGGAAAGTAATATTTTCTCAACTTAATATATATATATAAGATTATATATTGTAAATTTCAAATCTCAGCAATGGCTTTCTTGCAATATTTCTGTATACAGCATCTAATTGAAATGAGCTATGGTTTTGTTTTATTTTTACCTATATATGTGCTTAGTTCACCAAACTGTATGTTTGCCCCTTTCTATATGGGTTGGCATTCTAAAAACTCTTGTTTCTATGGGCCAGTCCATAAGGAAAGTATGGTATAAATTAACATACCTGTCAAAACTTTCATTGTTTTACATTTTATTGTTTTACATTTACATCACAACACTTATCATTAATTTTACTCATGAGTGAAATTTGATTTGTGCATGCTAGGATTATTTATTAATTTTGTGTGATACCCGATGTCTTGAAATTAGCCTGGCTGATTTAGAAATGTGTTATAGAAAATAATCTTATCCTTCACAAATTTAAAGTATACGTCACACTTGTCTTTTTCAAACTAATTAAATGGCAAAGATTGTTATGTCCAAGAGTTTAAAATATTATAGTTTTAATTATTTCATCAATGTTCTTTAAGCAAAATTTCATAGATGTTTTATCTTAATGAAACATAGCTATAGGACCCCAGGCAGCTGACCTCCATACCCAACCACCACCACGCTCCTGGCCTCTTCTCACACACTCGGGCCGAGCCTCACACATGAGTAAAGTCCCATGGAACCCAGGTAATGCGGAACTTTGTGATCTTGGACTCTGGGCTCAACGGGACCCAGGAGCTGAGATCCTCTGCCTGCTTCCCCCAGTCTCCGGAGACCCAGGGGTCATGCCCATAAGCCACCTCCTGCAAGTGCTAGATAATCTCGTCATCAGCCATCGTCCAGAACTCATGGCTGCTTCTCTCGGAAGGGAGCACAAAATGAGGGCCCTATAACCATGCCACCGGACTCCACGCCAGGCTGTTGCCACTCAGGGCACCCCAGAGTGGGGCGGGTGAGAGCCTTCCTTGTCCCAAGGGACCCAGCTCGGGCAGCCAACCTCCACGACCCAACCTCCACCATGCTCCAGGCCACTTTCCACATGTTTGGGCCAAGCCTCACACATGAGTGAAGATATTCCTGAACCATGCGACCACAAAGTGGCCACATGACACATCTTCATAGAGAGAAATTGTAGGATAACATTACCAGAGTTAGCTTAGATTTATTTGGGTTACTCCCATCACAGTGCTCCCATTCCTCTATGTTTATTTGTAACCTCTTTCTTTGTGCTCTGTTAACTTGTAAATATTGTTTTTCTCTTCTCCTTGAGTCCTTGCCATAATTTATTCAGAGCCATGTCCTTTTGTATGGGCACAGGAAGACAGTAGCAAATGCTATGCTTTTGTAACCTGGGAGTCATATGACTCTACATGACATTTTCCTCCTGGGCATCTGTTCTCTCCACCTAAGCCTCAACTGTCCCTACTTCCTAGCACCCCCAAACGCAGGGTGGACCAAGGGCAAACGGTGAGCTATGTGCTACCCTGGCATTGAGATGGGCCTGGCCAAAGTACCTAACTCTTAACTATAAGTTAAGAGTTTGGTCATGGACAAGTGCTGTCGTGATCCAAAAAGTAGTAACTAGATTCAGACCCTGCTAGGGTTAGGAATGATTAATCTGGCCTGAGCACTGTAGTCTGAGTCTGTGGCATGATGTTCCTAGGAGAGATGCCCTGCAAGCCTCAATGTATCTCTTACTGTGTCCATACAAAAAGTAAATAGTATTGAGATGTTGATTGAGTTTTTGGACTGAGGAAAGGAGAAAAACACCTTAAGAGGTATTTTGCCTACAGGCAGTCAGGAAGGGCTTTGAATACCTCTAGGTGGTATTTCCATAAACCTGGAAGGCCCTCAGGAAGGGCATTCTTATGTTGATTTTGCTACCAGACTATGTGTAGTGTGGGCCCAGAGGGCAAGATGGAGAGAGACAAATAAGGGTGGAGAGACTAGTAAAAAAGAAGGAGAATCCAGAGAGCTGGGATTGAGGAATGAGGGGCTAGGAAGAAAGAGTGCTGGGGGAGAGAGAGGTGAGAAAGTTGGAAGAGAGAGTGAGGGAGTCTTCAGGGAAGAAGCGGTCAGAGTCATAATCCAGAGAGGGGAGAGAGAGCCCAGGCTACGAGATGGAGTGCAGAGAGATGAGCAGGAGAGACAGGAGGAGCCGGGAATGAGGGGCAGTGTGAGACTAGAATGGGGGGCTCAGAGAGACTGGAACAGGTGCGTGGGGAGAATGGAATAAACGGCAACTGATCAATAAACTGGCTAGGCTGTCATTTCCTCTTCCCTCCACCACCCGAACCCGAGTGCTGATGGGGAGAGCCGCCGTGGCTCTTCCCTGGCTGCCCCCAGTAGACTTTTTACAGGAAATAAATATATATGCCTCTCAGAAAGCCTGGCAAGCTACCCAGAGTATCCCGCCCACACTGCAGAGCCTGGCAAGCTCCCCATGGCATATTCAATATGCCAAAAACAGTAATAACAGATCTCATTCCCCTGACCCTGAAAAAAGTCTCCAATTGTTGGGAAAGATGAGTAAGGAGGGGCTGCTAGAATCTCAGGGCTGGGATGAATGGAGACGTTACTGGCACCTGCTCTAGTAAATCAATGAACAAATAGGATGACAGTGATACAGTGATAGAATATAAGGTTTATTATTGAGTAAAGTGTATTTTATAATTGGATACATATTTTATCTCTTTCTTAATATATGTCAAATGGTAGGATTATTATGAAATGCCTTAATTTATTCTAAGTAAATATTTAATCCAAATTTGGGGTAGAGTTAGGTTGCCTGTGATATATATAATGATATATAATGATACTTATATCAAAGTAAAATTGATATAAGTTGTGACTTTATGTTTGGCTTAATGTGACACTTTTTTATGTGAATTGCATAAAAATGGAAGTGCTGATAACACTCTTGAAATATCATCAACTAAAAGTCTTGCACCACTGCTTTCTTTATAAGAAAAAGTTAAATAAATCTAATGATCCTATGTATTTTCTTCTCTCCAAGTAACACTGTATTCCAGCCTGCTCTAATCTGCAATTACTTCCATTTCCCTGAGGAAAACATTTCACTTGAAGAAATAAAAGTTCTTTCAGTCACAATCAGTGCCTGTTTCCTAAGATATTTTTTAAGTTTGAAGACTGAAGAAGAGCATTTTTGATGACTCATCTGTATTTTGCTATTAAAGAGTAACGATCTTGCATCTTAAGAAATGCATTCCTAGTACCCCTGAGTTCAAGACACCATTGTCAACATGCCGACATACATGATTGATTATCTAATTTATTGGTGATCTTGTACATGTCATCAGAGTGCGGTTTAAATGGTTTTGACAAGTGCAGAAGGGTGTCATCGGCGAAGGTGCAGAAATAAAGGATGGGTTTAAGCCTTCAAATATTTTTACAGCACTTCACTCAGTGGCAGGTTGATAAATTAAAATTACAGTTGTAGCATTAGGCCTGAAAACACAACTGCTTTAGATGATAAAAATAGCGCTGTAAAAAGTTTGTATACTCTTCCGAGAATTAGCCTGGAGGGTCGTGAAAAAAGTGAAACAAGTGCAATTCCTACAGGAATCATTATTTTTGTGGTAGCATTGTCTTAGAATAATAAAATTAAAACAATAGATTAGAAGACGAAAATTGGTTTTATCCCTTTATCCCTTTCCCCTGGAGACCTAGAGGAAATTGAAACCCTGCCATCAAAGGACAGGAATCAAACAGGCTATTAGCGATCCTGTGAAGTTAGAAGACTGTTGTGTTAAGCTTAGGGATAGCTTCTTATTCTTTCTCCAGTTTTGATACTTCTCTTCACAATCACACAGAGTTCAACTGAGAAACCTCCGGGATCTTGCTTCACATTCACTGATTTTGATAGTCTTAAAGATATTTTTATCACGTATTTCCTTTCCATTATGTTTTCCTTTGAGAAATCTTATTTTTTTGACAAATAAAAATTGTATGTATTTCCAAGTACACAAGGACTGGAGCAATAGCACAGCAGGTAGGGCATTTGCCTTGCACACGGCTGACCCGGGTTTGATTCCTCCGTCCCTCTCAGAGAGCCCAGCAAGCTACCGAGAATATCCTGCCTACATGGCAGAGCCTGGCAAGCTATCCGTGGCGTATTCGATATGCCAAAAACAGTAACAACAAGACCAGTAAAGTCTTCGATATGGAGACTTTACTGGTGCCCGCTCGAGCAAATAGATAAACAACGAGACGACAGTGCTACAAGAAGTTTATATGTATGTATAAATTATGCAATGATTGCATTGATATTATTAACATATCCATCAACCCTCACAACCACATTTATGTGATCACAACAATAAAAGCTACCTTTAGGGATTAAAAGGTACAGTAGTGAAGGTGTTTGCTTGGTATGAGGCTGATGCAGCTTCTACCTCTACACCGCATATGGTCCAGTGAGAACCACCAGGAGTGATCTTGAACTTCGAGCCAGGAATAATTCCTGAGAACAGCCAGGTCCGACCCCAAGGAGAGCATGTGCCCATCCAGAGTTAGTTGGGTCATGATTAGCTCACTTGTGGATACAGTGCCTTGATAGTGAAAATATAGTTAGTAATCAGGGTACTTTTTTTCCTTGATATGTCTTTGAATGTTTTTCAGTGAGATGATGTTCTACATTCTGAGATATACCAGTATTATTTTTAAATTATTCGCAGTTGCTTCAATTATTCTACTACAGTGAAAAAAGTTCTGCAAAAAGTTTCCACCAATGCTATAAATAATCACCCCACAATAAAACTACTCATGCAAAAATTCATCAACTGAAAAACTAGTATGGATCAGAATTTCCATTCTAATATACAAAAGATTCTTATAAGAAGTCTTCTTCTTAACTAGGTCATTACCATGCTGAAAAAAGAAGGAAGAAATCAGTCACATAGAAATTTTCATTTAGTGTCTTGAGTTTATTTTTGAAGTGGCTCTGTCTGCCAAGTGTTAGCAGTACTTGACGAGAAACGATGCATTGTCTTTGCATGTTCTTTTATACTGTGGACTTCAAGCGACAAGTAAACAGCAGCTTTGTCTCCCCCCATTTGTATTTTTCATTAAAATTTGTAACACGCTTTTCAAGGCAAGACTGGTTTTAAACTAAGATTCGTATCTTAGAACCTTAATTGAGCTGATCACTCATTCTTGTTCACGTATGTAAATGTAAACCGATGCCTATTTTCTCAGCTTATCCAGAATGCATGTGATACCACATAAAAGGAGGAGTTCGCCAGAGAGTTTTCTAAATTGCTACAAAACATAATGATTCAGGAATGTGTAGAGTATCCTCCCTTTAGCTTCTGTTGAACACAAAAGCTAGACATGCTGGTGCTTCACAGAAGTTTTTTACATCTACATGAGTGAGATGGAAAGAATTTTGATTTTTAAATGTATTCCTAAATAAATTTCTAAATAAAACACATTATTTCTAAATAAAACAGGCTTTATAGTGTATATTTATAATAAATTTAAATATTATATCACTGGGAATAATTTATTAATGATGAACACATTTGCTAAATATTTGACAATTTTTTAATAATTTTTTTTGTCACACATGGTTCACACATTACTCCTTGTCCTTGTGCTCAGGGGTCAGACCTGGTATTTCCTCAGAAACCATATGTGGTGCTAGGGGATAACTGGGTTGATGCCATGTAAAGAAAGTGTCTTAACCCAGATACTATCTCTCTGGACCTCAAATTTGAGTACACACCACCCATAAATCTAGGACCTCAGATTGTGTCTGTATGACATCAGAGCAAAGATCTTTTGCTTCCTTTGCACCAAGGGGCTGATCAGGACACAGTTTTTGGTTCTGTAATATTTGGTTTAAGACCAGCAATACCACTCCTGGGAATATATCCCGGAGAGGCAAAAAGGTATAGTAGAGATGACATCTGCATTTCCATGTTCATTGCCACTCTGTTTACAATAGCCACAATATGGAAAAAACCAGAGTGCCCGAAAACAGATGATTGGCTAAAGAAACTCTGGTATATTTACACAATGGAATACTACGTAGCTGTCAGAAAACATGAAGTCATGAAATTTGCATATAAGTGGATCAACATGGAAAGTATCATGCTGAGTGAAATGAGTCAGAAAGAAAGAGACAGACATAGAAAGATCGCACTCATATGTGGAATATGAAGTAGCTGAGAGGTACAAGCTTACAATGTAGTGATTCCTGGCAGACGTTTCTCTGGACTTAGTTACTAAAATACAGAAATCCAAAACTATGCTGCTGCTAGTGCGGCCTCCTGACCTCATATCTCTTCATTTTCAGCAATGGAAAACAAATTACCAAATGCTTTCTTTTCAGCAGATCGACTTTAGGGGGGAGAAACTCCAAATCAATAATAGTGAATATTTTTGTTGAAATATTGGATGTAATCAAAGTAAAGTGAAAGTAAAGTGAAATTTACCAGTTACACATGCGGGGAGGGGGGCTGGGGAGGTGGGGGGAAGGGGGGAGGTATATCGTGATTCTTGGTGGTGGAATATGTGCACTGGTGAAGGGATGGGTGTTTGAGCATTGCATAACTGAGACTTAAACTTGAAAGCTTTGTAACTTTCCACATGGTGAATCAATAAAAGAATTAAAAAAATATTTGGTTTAAGATTGGTGATATCTCAGGTAGTTCTGTTTTTTTTTTTGGGGGGGGGAGTGGGGTACAGAGGATATACCCAGTGGTGCTCAGGGCTTACTCTTGGCTTTGCACTCAGGAGATACTCCTGGCAGTACTCTGGGGACCATATGAGGTAGTGGGGGTGGACCTGGGTTGGCTGCATGCAAGGCAAATGCCTTCCCCACTGAACTATCTCTCCATCCCTCAGAGCAGTTCTTTATCAATGCGGCAGTCTCTACAGTACGCATCCAAATGAAGAAAATGCTGGATGTGAGTAACAGTTAAAAGATTAAAAAAATATTTCATAGAACATGTATGCCTATAAGAACAATCTGTGTTTACATACAAGGAAAGATGAAGGAGGTTGCCAGCTTGGTGTAATAGCGATTTCCAGATCTGGATGGTATTTGAAATATAGTGTTGAAATTACTGACTCTTTTGTCCTTGAAAAAAACATAATTAGATTATGGAATATATTTATACTTAACTAAAAGCTAAATTTTACTTCTTAATTTTAAATATGTATTATATATTTTGTAATGGTATCTTTAACATTTACAAATTTGTATGAAAGAAGTTATCCTATGCAATATTGCTGGAGAAGTGATCTGAGATTTTGCCCAACATTTTTTCTCTCTTTCCTGATCTTTCTCTATAAGTAAATACTTCCTTGTGTTAAAATTTTTTTTGATAAATATTTATCATTGTCATATTCATTTGAGTTGGTGCTATGATATTTTAAATTTGTATCTTATAATCACTGTAGTATGCATATCAAAGGAAGAATTTTGTGTCCTAATTTATAATGAGGGGCTGGAGCAATAGCACAGCGGGTAGGGCATTTGCCTTGCATGCGGTCGACCCGGGTTCAATTCCCAGCATCCCATATGGTCCCCTGAGCACCACCAGGAGTAATTCCTGAGTGCAGAGCCAGGAGTAACCCCTGTGCATCGCCAGGTGTGATACAAAAAGCAAAAAAAAAAAAAACATACAAATGAAAATATTTATGTTCATGATTAAAATATGAAACAAAATTTGTAGTTGTTGTGCTTGATAGAGTTTTCTATTAATAATTTTAATATTCTTCCTCTGAAAAAATTTATAATTTACAAATCTTTCAAAATAGTTTTATTCTCTGCTCTATTTCAGCATACTTTGATTTTTTTTTAAAGCATTGCATATGACTCTATCTTCTAGAACTTCAATAGAAGCTAACATTTATGTGCCAAGACAGTGCAAAATGGTTGCTCTAAATTATCATATTCAGTTTTTTATTTTGTATTTAAGAAGCTGAAGCTTGGAAATGTAACCAACTAAACTAGTAGTTATTTGTGCCAGAGCATAGGGGGTGAAAATCCTTTGAAAAGTGCATGTTTATAAATGGTTTACTAAATGGCAGATAATGAACTTAAGTGTGCAATATTTATCACTGATTTAATTATTAATATAATTCATAAATTCTGAATATAGAATTAAAATTAACATAAGTCAATTAATCAGGACCTCAAAACTACATACTCACTGCCAGTTGATACCATAGATCATATCTCATGTAACAGGTGACTGTGACTTAAAATTCACACATTTAAATAAATTTCTTTCTGACAAATCTGCTGCTGCTGGTCTCATCTGTGTTTACTCTGTCCCTATCCTCTGGATAAATGGGGTCAGGAGACCAATTCAGGCATACTATTGGAAGTCTGATTTATAATTCTTGTCCTAGAAGGGAATAAAAAAATTAAATTGCATCAGTTTGTACAGCCAGGAGAACCATTTGCATATTTTATTCCACTTTACTTTTTGGGTTTTTGTTTTGTTTTGTTTTGGTTTGGTTTGTGGACGGGGGCACACAGCAGCAATGCTCAAGGCTAACTCCTAGCTGGGTCATCAGATTTCATTCCTGGCTGTTGGTGCTTAGCCAGACCATTAGGAGTTCTTCGACACTGCCCTCCAAGCAGGAAGCAGAACTAGGACCCCACTTTGAATGAAGAGCTAAGGGTTGTGAGTCTGATTGACCTGGAAAAAAGCAACAGGCCCCCTTTCGCCATCCTGACTATACATTATCCTTGACATTACAAAGAAACGATCTCCCCTTCTCACAGACCTCAGGTAATAGCTCAATCTTTACAAGCGGGCATTCTGCTGCTCACCACATACCTCAGGTATGTGGGAGTCATGGCTCTGGAGCCTATGTGTCTGGCCATACATTCCTCCCCAGAGATTGCACATAGGAGGCTGGCAACACAATGTGCACTTTGATGTCCTGATAATGTATGCTTATCTTGTAACCTCTTGTCCCCTTGTCAATGATTCTCCTTGCTGTAGCCCATTATTGATGTATAGGAGAAAAAAGCAAATAACAGGAGACTGCAAAGGCTGCTCTACACCACAGAGCCCAGAGAGCCTCGGTCCTCTGTGCTTTATCTTTCCTCTCGCTTGTCTTGTCTCTGCAACACCGACTGCCTGACCTAATGTTAACTCAACACTCCAGCATTCAGAGGACCATATGTGATGCCAGGGATCGAACTCAGGACAGCGTCTTCTTTCCCACAGGGAAGGGAAACATACTCAATGGTGTTCAGGGGTTACTTCTGGCTCTACATTCAGGAAATACTCTTGATGGGTTCAGAGGACCATATGGGATATCAGGGATCGAACCCAGGTAGACCATGTGCAGGCAAGAATGTTAACCACTATCCTCTCTCTCCAGCCGCTCACTCCACTTTAAAGACCTACCACAGGGTCAGCAATATCTTCTTTCTGTTTTTGCCAGCTTAACCATCTGAATACTAGCTTAGTTGTATTTCATTACTTTTAAATTTTATTGAAAGGACTGTTTAATAATAAATGGGTATCGATTCTAATTTTATTTTTAATTGAATCATAGTGAGGTAACAGTTACAGCATTGTTCCTGATTGGATTTCAGTCATATAATGTTCCAAAACCCATCCCTTCATCAGTGTATATTTTCCACCACTAATGTCCTCAGTCCTTCCTATTCCCTCCACATCTCCCAACACTATTGCAAGGACTTTTCTTCTCTCCCTCTTCCCCTCCCTCTTTCCTTCCCCACCCATTATTTCCTCTCCCCTCTCTCTTTCCCTCTTCCTCTTCCTCTCTCTCTCTTTCTCTCTCTCTCTCTCTCTCTCTTTCTCTCTCTCTCTCCCCATTCCCCACTTGGGCATGATAGTTTACAATACAGATACTGAAAGGTTATCATGTATATGCCTTCACCTACTTTCAACACTTGTTTTTTTTTCAGCAATATCATTTCTAATAATTATTTTCATACTGGTCGTTCTCTATCCTAACTGCCCTCCATCTCAACACACTCGTGGTAACTTCCAATCATTGACCAATCCTGGCCCCTGTTTTCCCTGGCCTAGCATATTAGTCTCATACTATTTTTTATAGCCAAAAAATGACTGCAGTAATTATTTCTGATTCATTTCACTCAACATGATACTCTCCATGCCCATCAATTTAAAAACAAATTCCATACCTCCAATTTTCATAACAGATGCATAGTATTCCATTATGTAGATGTACCATAGTTTCTTTATTCAGTCATCTATTCTTGAACACTCAGGTTGTTTCCAGATTCCAGCTATTGTGGATTGTGCTACAAGGAACATGAGTTCAGATGGTGTTTCTACTATGTGTTTTTCAGCTCTTGAATATATTCCCAGGAGTAATATTGCTGGGTCAAATGGAAGCTTAAGTTTTAGAAATCCTTGGGAAGAAGATGGGAGGCATCACCTTGCCCAACTTCAAACTCTACTACAAAGCAGTAGTATTTAAAACAGCATGGCATTTGAATAAAGACAGACCTGCTGACTAATGGAATAGAATTGAATATACTGACCATACTCTCAAATATTTGATCATTTAATCTTTGATAAGAGAACAAGAAATATGAAGTGTACCAAGGAAATCCCCTTTGACGTGGTTCTGGGAAAATTGGACAACTGCATGTGAAAAATTAACTCAGACCTCTATCTAATGCCAACCACAAAAGACAGATCAAAACGGATTAAAGACCTCAAATCAGACCTGACTCCATAAGATACACAGAAGAAAATAAAGGCAAAATGCTTCATGACACTGAAGTTAAAGGCATCTTTAAATATAAAACACATGGAAGGAAAGATAACAAATGGGACTACAAAAAACTAAGAAGCTTCTGCACCTCGAAAGAAACAGTGATCAGATACTAACACAGAACCATGGAATGGGAAAATTTATTTGCCCAACACCCATGTGATAAGGGGTTAATATCAAAGATATACAGTCAATATACAGTCAGTGCATTTATTGGAGGACTTCATGAAAAATGAAAGTTAATATCAAAGATATATTGGTAGAACATTACAAAAAAATCCAACCCAATAAAAAATGGGAAAAAGAAATGAACAGAAACTTCCTCAAAGAAGAAATTCAAAAGGCCAAAAGGCAGATGAAAAAATCCTCCATATTGCTAATCATCAGGGAGATGCAAATCAAAACAACAATAAGATCATCTCACATCGCAGAGATGGACACACATCCAAAATCACAAGAACAGCCAGTGCTGGGGTGGGGTCGATGCAGGGAGGAAGGGAACTCCTTCATTGTTGGTGGGAATGCCAACTGGTCCAGCCTTCTTGGAAAATAATAATGGACATTCCTGAAAAAGTTGTATTTCATTTTGGGGGAAATTTTTTTCACATGGCTCCAACACAGAGTGACAAACTCCTAATAAACTTAAAACAAACATTTGCTTGGGTCTGTCCTTTTAAAGTAGGGGCATGCAATAAAAAAAAGAAAAAAAGGATTTCATTTCAAAGTACAGAAAACGCTGCAGAGAAATTGTACTAAGTGAAGCATGAGGAGAAGCTATTTCAGCCCTCTTGACTTCAGGGAAGGATACATAAGAATTCAAAATAAAGATTTCTCCAGGCCTAGAGATTTTTAACAATAGGAGCTGATGATCAATGAAGGAAAGAAGTAGGCACTAATGATTTTTTAGAGCAGATCAACTTGACCTTTCATTTCTCATGAAGTCCTCCAATAAATGCATTGACTTCATTTTTCTCTCCTAGAATCCCAAACAATTATTTTGATTCCAACGATTCAATGGCATTCTGAAATGCTTTTATGAGGAGTCAAAGGGGAGAAATATGTTGTTCAATGTGTTAAAGAAATATTCAAGTGTCACGTGAAAAAATTAACAAAAGACAATTTGTGGGATCATTGAAAAATATCTAAATCTTATTTAATGTTCCTGGTCATTAAGCATGTAGACAGTGACTCTGTATGTAATTTCTTTTTCTTATCAAATATACCATTTCATCTAAGCTAGGCATCACCTTTTTTGGGGGCGGGGAGGGCATAAAAAAGAGCACACCGGCATTGCTCAGGCGTTACTCCTGGCTGTGCACTTGGGAATCACTTCTGGTGGCTCTGAGAACCATATGGGATGCAGGGACTCAGATTGGCCACGATGCAGAGCAAACATCTTTCCTACTATGCTACCTCTCCGGACCCAGCCTCTTCCCATTTATACCAATACTCCACAACAACCATAAGGCTAAATATCCACAATTCCTTTCAACATTATAGTATAGCAGATAGATCAGCTGAGAAAAACACTTCGTTGATTCCTAGCTAGGTTCTAAATGCCTGCAATTAGTAAGCCTGTGTTCTTGTCACTAACATGACTATTAGAATATGTGTTCTACCTGGAATGATACCATTCGAGGAGGCACATTTTAGTTTTACCTATTCTGCCTCAGAGTTTCTTAGCTTCCTGTTCAGAGGAGCAGCTGGTGTGAGTGTAGTGGAGAAATAAAAGTGGTGCTAGGGCTTTCAGGGCTGCTAGTGGGGATTCTCAGCCTGGTAGTTCAGGTCTGATGGTTCAGTGCTTGACCCAGAACAGTTTCCTTCTTGGATCTGGCCATGCTGGAAGAATCCGCATGCATAGTGTTCTGGGATCCGTATTATGCTGGACTCCAGATTGACCTCTCACTTCTCTCTGTCCCTTTGGGTCATCTCCCCATCTCCAAGAGAATCTTTAAAGCTAGTTAAGCAGAACTTCAATGATGAAATGCAGATAGTAAATAATTAATGTTTTTATAGAAAAATGTTTATATAATTTATATGCACTCATTAGTCTAATTTCTGGCCTCACAAAATAGTCCAGAAATGGAATATCTCAGTTCAGTGGCTTTAAAATCATAGCAATGTTTTTGAAGAAACTATGCTTCTTTCCAGTGATATGTTTTGACTTTAAAAATGCAGTTACATGACTTGAAAATTTTCATCTTGGAATGTCTTGTTGATTTGAATGAGAAATCAATTGAAGAATTCAGATGTAAGATATTTTGACATATACTCACCCAACTGACAAGAAAGGCTCCTTTGATTCAAGTCTATGAAAAAAAATATGAAAAACTTTACTCAACAATTTATTACTCTTAAATTTGTTCTTAGATGAATATAAAAAAGTATTGTACTTTCTTGATTTAGAGTGCATGATTTAACGTTACTGTAAAATTAAAAATAATATCTTAAAATCTAAACTGTACTAATTCAAAAACTGGCTGGGTTAATTCAATAGTGCAATAAAGAGAGAATTAGAAGGGGAGCATGAAATTTGAATGATCCATTAAAATACTTTTGCTAGTCTGATCCTGATTCATACACTGGTTTTCTCTGAATAAATTTTTCAATATGTCTGCTAGTGGTTGTTGTAGTAGTGAAAAAATTATGATATATTTAGCTACACATTGGCAGAATCATTTATTTCCAGAAAATATCCTTTAATGAAGAGATATGCAGCATGCTTTCATTTACTGCCAGCAATACCCCTTGTACATCACATTTTGATTCCTCCTGCTTCTTCTTGTCTCTTTAATAAGTCAAGGATTTTTTTCTTCCTCTTAACATATTAAAGGAGAATTCCGTAGTTTAGATAGATACATATATGTACCTCTACAGAGATAATAATACCATAAGAATGAGTTTCAAATGACAGCAACCAAACTTTCATACTTTTATATCAAACAAAATACTGTAAGTATGAGCTTCAGACTATAAACAAGTTAACCAAAAAATGTGCCTGTGACATAGGCAGAGTTTGGGTGAAAAGGAATGTGGGGACACTGGTGGGAAGAAGTCCATATTGGTGGACTGGTGCTGGAACATTGTACATCTGAAACGCAACTATGCATAAGTATGTAAATCATGGTGCCTTAATATTTAAAAATCATTTTTGAGGTAAAAATATTTTTAAAACTTTTAGAAATGTAGCAGTTGCATCTACTTTGTTGCCTTTTCATTTGAATTTATTTATTTTTAAATGAAGCACTGTGAGATACAGTTACAGACTTACATACTTTTGTAACTATGTTTCAGTCATACAATGATCAAGTACCCATCCCTCCACCAGTGCCCATTCTCCACCACCAATGTTCCCAGTTTCCTTCCCACCACCGTACCCTCCCTCCCTTGACCTCTGTGACAGGCACATTCCCTTTTACTTTCTCTCCTTTGGGGTCTTATGGTTTTCAATACAGGTAGTAAGTGACCATCATGTTTGGTCCATAGTCTACTTTCAGCAACCGTCTCCCGTTCCCTTGTTGCCTGTTTCTGCATCGGATGTTGTATACAAATAAGATTCAGGTGTGGCAGTTGAGGCAGCATCTTCGTTATAACTTGTAGCAATAGACCATTAATAAAACACACTTTACAAAAGGTAAGTAAACCAGAAAGGGCTCTGTTTAAAAATATCCTCTGACTTCAGATACTCAGGATACTCAGGAGACAAGTTGGTAGATGTACCCGGTCACTTATAATTCTTCTAAGAAAAGTGACCTAGAGGAGTCATGCAAAAGTCATTTATAAGATGATAATAGTTTAAGTTAAAGAAAGTATCGATTATTTAAGCATTTTATCTAAATCCTGGGCTTAGATGTTTAAAAAGCTTTAAACATCTTAAAATGTTTCCAGGGTCCTGGAAGAGGGTGATATTGCTAATATCAATTTTTAAAACTTTTCTATGAATCTAAGCAATGAAGGCTTTTGGGGCTGCATTTCACTCTGTGTGCATTAAAATATTGACTATAACTATGTGACCAACTGATGCACATGTGGACAAATGAGTGTGGGCTTCTTCTGCATATACTTCTGTTCTTAAAATCCTAGCTTGAAGGGGAGCGAATGTTCAAGCTATCCTTATAGGGAGCAGCAAGAAGGGAAAAAGTTGAGTAAAAAAATGTTACTTTTTCCTTTTTCTGATACCAACATTATTTGTACATCAATCTTAATTACATCATGTTTATTTACTTACGTATTATATAGCTAAGCAAACAGAATATGGGGAGGAGTTGGAGATAAAGCATGAAATATGTTTGGATATGCTACTTTATAAGACACTTCTTGTGCCAAGTGAGCAAAAAAAATTTCTTTGAAGAAACTGAGGGGGTGCAGGGGGCAGAATTTCTGTAAAATGGGATACAGGAAACTCTTTACTTAAACTTCCAACATCATGAACATACACATCTCTTTTGTATTTCATATTCTAAAATGAGAAATAAAGGATATGAATAATTTCTGTTCCCTGTTTGCCTCCAATTTTAGCTTGACATTGCCCAGATATTGGTGTGTATGAGATGCTTGTGGGAGGTGCAACCCTCAGCCCTCGTAATTCCCTGTTTTGGACAGTCTATATTCTATCCCTCTACGGTATGTTTTTTAGTTTATTGATAACATGGTGGGTTGGAACGATAACACAGTGGGTATGGTGTTTGCTTGCACGCCGCCGACCCGGGTTCAATTCCTCCATCCCTCTCAGAGAGCCCGGCAAGCTACCAAGAGTATCTCACCTGCACGGCAATGCCTGGCAAACTCCCTGTAGCATATTCAATATGCCAAAAACAGTAACAAGTGTCACAATGGAGACGTTACTGGTGTCCACTCGAGCAAATAAATGAGCAACGGGATGACAGTGAAATAGTGGTACAGTGATAATATGGCAAAAGAAAAAAATATCATACACTTGTCTTTTTTTATTTTGGAGAGGGGCATATGGACTTGATTTATTTCTTGTTTTGTACTCAGGGATGACTTCTGCTAGTGCTCAGGAGTCATATGTGGTGCCATGGACGAAATCCTGATGTGACTTGTGCAAGGCAAACACCTTGCCTGCTGTGCTACCTCTCCAGTCCTCACTCTTCTCTTATTATGCCCTACCCCCATCTCCATCAGAAAACTCTCTCACGTGGCTTTCATATTTCTCTCCACTTCACCCCTAGGCTAGTTCTAAAGTAACTTACCGCAGCTCAGCTAGCCTCAAAAATGTGACTTCTTTGCTCAGAGTTGCTCCAACTTCTATACTGGCATCTGAATGCTTCTTTCAATTCTTCTACCTATATCATTCCTTTATGCGCTGTATTATAACTTTGCCTTAGGGATATCATAATAACTGGAATAAAAGCAAGACCAATCACTTTTGCCTTTCTATCAGCAATTACTGTAGTGTTAAGTTCAAAATGTGTTAAAAGTAGTCCTTATTGTTTTTTTTTTCTTTTTGAGTCACACCTGGTGATGCACAAGGGTTACTCCTGGCTTATGGACTCAGGAATTACTCCTGGCAGTGCTCAGGGGACCATGGGATGCTGGGAATTAAACCAGGTTGGCTGCGTGCAAGACAAAAGCCCTACCCACTGTGCTATCACTCCAGTCCCTTATTGATTGATTTTCCTATTTTTTAAGGTCTCATTATAGGTAAGTGCTAAATCAGAGCATGTAGGGCCCTAAGTTGCCCCATCAACTCGGTGGCAGATAAAGTTAGTCTCACAAGCAAATTATCTCCTTCATGTCTTCTTCATTCACCACTTGAGTTCATCGCTTTATTCAACACTTGCAAAAAAATAGATTGTATCCTTTCAAGTTTCCAATACAACACTTCTGGAAGAACTCAAAGTGTTTATAATGATGTGAGAATGAGAAGTCTGACCAATGTTCTTTAAACCAGGGATTTGCAAATTCTGGTCTAGAGACAAATTCATGTCTTTACCCGATTAGGTTCAACCCACAAGCTAAGAACAACTTAAAAACAATTAAAAAGGTGTACTTAAATGCAATGGTACTCTGACAAATAAAAATTACATAAAATAAATTTTTCAGGGCCCATAAGTAGTCTTATTGGAATCCAGCCATATTTTTCACTTACATATTGTTTATGACTGCTCTGTGATATAGCAGTAGTTTTAGTAGTTAAAACAAGAACTGTATGTACACAATCTTAAAAAAATATGTGCTAAGGCAAGAAAATATTATTGGAAGTGGAAACTAAGTCTCAAATATGCATCCTTTATTTTTACACTTATGAAGATATTTTTCCAGATATAGAAGTTAGAAAAACTCAAATTTCTTCCCTACACCACTAAGTCAGTCTCTGAACTAAGATAGATTAATTCCTTAAAAAGGCTGTTTTTATCACCACCTTTATGGACAATTTTACTAATCACATAAAGATGTTAAGATATTTGGAAGGTCTTTCACAAACATGTGGCCTCACAACAAATTTTTTATATTATCACTTCTTTTACTGAGCATTTTACTCCAGGAATTATACCATTTGCTTTGCTATGTTTAAATAATATATAGAAATTATAACCTACATCTCCCCCTTCTTTTCCAGCTGCACAATGTATGCGTGTGTCTATGTATTGAATTTTCTTTGACCTAACCCAGTAGTGCTCAGGCCTTACTCTTGGCTCTGGGTGCAGAGATCACTCTTAGCAGTGCCCCGGGAAGCATATGTGGTGCCAGGAATTGAAATGGGGTCTGCCAAGAGAAAGGCAAGGCGAGGACCACCTGTTCTATCTCTCCACTCTCTGATATAATTATTTCGAAGTCTAACCCGTATATTCCTTTTGTAAAGGTAAGCCAGATACTTTCGTCTTTAGGGTTAGTACTGTCTTCTAATCCTTCTTCTTTACTATGATATTCTCAAGAACGTAGTCCTTACGTAAAAGGTTAGCACAGAACCATTAATATCTGTAAGAATATTAAACCTGTAGCTTTATTTAGACAAGAAACTCCTGATTGTCCTGTGTTAGGCCTCCACTGGCCAAGTGGAAGGTAGCTTCTAATAGTCTATGAGCCGAGCAGAAAGGAAAAGTTTCTGATCATTAGACTGTTTACGGCCGTGTGACATCTAATAGCCTAGTTCTCCCTCTTAGAGAACCTGACAAGCTACTGAGAGTCTCTTATCTACTTGAGAAAGTCTGGCAAGCTCTCGGTGGCGTATTCATATCCAAAATGCAGTAACAGATGTATACATCCCTCTCAGAGAGCCTGGCAAGCTACCGAGAGTATCCCGCCCGAATGGCAGAGCCTGGCAAGCTACCTGTGGTGTATTCGATGTGCCAAAAACAGTAACAATAGGTCTAATTCCCCTGACCCTGTAAGAGCCTCCAATCATTGGGAAAGATGAGTAAGGGAAGGCTGCTAAAATCTCAGGGCTGGGTGTAATAGAGACGTTATTGGTGCCCACTCGAATAAATCGATGAACAACAGTGACAGACTTTCAGCAGTGACTGAAGACAAGCCAGGAGTTACAAACATTTTCACTGGTAAAGTGAGGTGGGGAAACTTGGTGGCAAGCTGCCACCTGATCATCCTACCATCTCTCTCATCCTGAAAATGGTGAATAACAACAGAAAGAATTAACAGATGCATGTGAAATGAAACTACTTTAACCAAATTCTCTATGAGGGTTCATCACATGGAATCAGCTTCTCTCCCACTCTGGGTTGGTTCAGAATTTTATCATACTTTTAATGAATTATATACCTTTCATCATAGTTAACTCAAGAGCCAGTGGTAAAGAATCTTGAAATTGTGTATTTTAGAAATAACTTCCTGGCACAGAGGGCATTTTTCAAAACTTCAGCTGCGTGATGCAGTTTGTTAACTAAGGATTAACCTTCTTGACTAGATATGAAAAGTTCACTTTTGTAACCCCTTTGGAGAAAATTGTCTATCAATTTATTCCTTAGAAGTAGATGACAACATTTGTGCTATGCCCAAAGAGAATGTTTCTGTTTCTCTCTCTCTTTCTATTTTGTTTAATTAAGTAACTGTTTTGTGAAGAAAAGGATTGATGTTTATCTTTCTGGGAATCACTTTTAACAGGAAATTGATGGGGAATTTAATAATACTCATTCAGGCATTGCTAGAATTACGGGATTACAAGAAAATAAACACACCATAGCCTTCAGAAAAACAAGCAGCAGTGATATGAAATTGATTGAGAAATGAAAATCAATATTTAGGGCCAAGGAGTTTTTATTAATACTTAGCATAAAAGCTCAAATTTCTGTGTAAGATCCAGAATATTCAAAATGCTTTATAGACATTGATTTATTAAACGTCATGACAGTATTGGAGGTAGAAATCATTTTGCATATGAGGAATTGATTTCCAGGGATGCTCACTTCTGTCCAAGTTCAGACAGCTAAAAAGTGTTTAAGCTAGGATTTGAGTTTCAGCATTCTAGTTTCAAAGTTTTTGAGCTCTGATCCTCTAATCTCCCATAGCATGCTATCCCTCATTCCTTTCTATAATTATTTAGTCATTTAGTGTTTGTACTTAGGGAGCACATGTAATTACTTAGTGTTTATATGACACTGTCACATCTCTTCTCTACATTTAACTGTATGAAGGAATCTTATCAGTTTTCCATTTGTTAACATGCTGGATATTCCCATAATGATATCTCTTATACACTATTCACAAACCTTTAAAATGCATCCTCACCGAATGTCTCCACTTGTAGGTGTCTTGAAAATAACATGTCCCAAATTAAATTCACTGTTTTCTTCCTTCATTCTCTTCCAACTTTATCTCTAATTCAATGGCATCACCAGTCACCCATTACATAAGAATCTTTCTGAGTCTTACTCCTTTCTCTGCTCAATTTCAGTACATCCTCCTAGTTCTGCCATTTTTATTGCCTAACGTTCTCTCATTGCATCTTTGGTTTTGTTATCCCTGTTCAAGTGATAAACTTTCATGCCTTGTATTGACATAATGCACTCAATGATCTTTGTTCTATAATATTTCTTTGGTATAAGACTATATGTAAGCAGAACCATCTTTCTCATGTAATTGTGCTTATCTGGACACTTGTAGGAAATATTTCTCTTGAGGAGGAGCTCTTTAGCAGTACTGAGAGGGCCCAGGGGCCACTCTTAGTGGGTCATGACATGTGAATGGCTAAATTCTAGAATCAACTTCACTGTCCTGCTAAAGCCCAGTGTACTGGGGCCACCAGGCCATAACTGGTGTGCTCAGGTTGACAAATAGTTCTGGCGCTCTAATTGTGGAACCTGTGCCTGCAAGACATGTGCTCCTGAACACAGAGTATTCTCCTAGTCATATGAGTTATTTTTTTTAGCTTTAGCCCTTCGAGTGACCCAGAGTCTCTTGCCTGTTTGCCTGGCTGTCTTACCCGGGGCCTCTTGGAGGGGATGGGCTCCAGCTTCCCTCCCTACCCCGAACAGAGCTCCCGGTAGCCGAAGACCTCTAGAACCCAGCCACAGCCATGCTCAGGCCCCTCTCCACACATTCAGACAAGCCTCACGCATGCAGGTACCGGCAGAGGAACCCAGGTGTGTGGGACCCAAGGCTGAGATCTCCAAGCCTGCTTGGGTCAGGACTGGGCCTCTTCCGCCCAGATCTCTTATTTTCCAGTAGCTAGGCAGTCACACCCAGGAACTGCCCCCGGTGCTGTGTAATCCCATCAATGGCCAACATCTGGAGACTTAAAACTAACCTCCCGGAAGATATCCTATAGCCTACTTCTCCCTCTGGGAGAAACTGGCAAGCTACCGAGAGTTTCCTGCCCACATGGGAGAGCCTTGCAAGGTCCCCATGGTGTATTCATATGCCAAAACCAGTAACAAGCTGGGTCTCATTTCCCTGACCCTGAAAGAGCCTCCAATGCGGTATCCTTGGGAAGGACGAGTAAAGAGAGGCTTCTAAAATCTCAGGGCTAGGATGAATTGAGACATTACTGAGACTGCTCAAGAAATTTGACGATCAACAGGATGATGATGATGATGATGATGATGATGATGATGATGAGCTTTAGCCCTTTATATTGTTAAATGCATGTATTTACAATGAATAATTTATATGTATAATAATTTGGATGCTGATAATCATATACATCTTATTTATATATGACACATTTTATATAAACCCCTTATATGCTTTTATGCACTCTTTCCTCATTTTTTCAAAGTTTTATTTTATTAAAGCACCGTGAATTACAAAATTCATAGTTGGGTTTTGACATACAATGTTCCATCACCAGCCCCACCATCAGTGTCAACTCTTTCCACCAGTGTTCCCAGGTTCCCTCTCCTACCCACCCACCTTAACCCCAGCCAGCCCTCTTGACAGACACCTTTTCAGTTTAGTTATTAAAGGGTGTCACGATTTCAATTTTGGTGACTCTGTGGCCCAGATAATTAGCTTCATCATTCCTTACCGCACCCATATACCCAAATCCCTGTGGCCCCTGCCTCTGTTGTTTCTCATCTATCTCCTCTCCACTTCCCCTTCGCTCCATTTCTTCCTTTTCCTCCCTATACTCTCTGGGACCAAGGGCGATCTAGGCTTTCCCCCTATAAACCACTGCATGTTCTCATCCAATTACTCGAAATACCATATATATGTAATATCATCCGGTATGTGTCCTTCTTCTGGCTTACTTCATTTAACATAGTATCTTTCAGTTCATCCATATTGCAGCAACTTGTATCATTTCATCATTTCTTACAGCTGTATAGTATTCTATTTAGTATATATACACCACGTCTTCATGATCCGCTGGTCTGTTGCTGGGCATCTAGGTTGATTCCAAATCTTAGATATAATATGAGTGCTGCAATGAATAATGGTGTGCATATGTCCTTTTGAATGAATGCTTTTCTGTCCTGGGGGTAAGATACCTTCTGGTGAAATTGCTGAGTCACTTGGGTTGCTCGATTTGAAGTTTACTGAGAACTCTCCATTGAAGCTGAACCTGAAAAAATTCCCACCAGCAGCGGATGAGAGTTTATTTTTCACCACATCCCTGCCAACACAGATTGTTCACCTTATTTTTCATATGTGCCATTCTCACTGCTCTGGGATGGCATCTCATTGTCCTTATTTGGATTTCCATGATAATTAGTGATGGTGAATATTTTTCATGTGTCTGTTACCCACCTGTTGAAAGGTTTCTGTTGATTTCCTCTCCTCATTTTGTGATGGTTTTTTTTTGTGTGTTGTTGTTGTTGTTGTTGTCGCCAATCTTTTTGTTGAATCACCATGAGATACAGAGTTACAGAGATGTACATGGTTGGGTTTCAGTTGTACACTGTTCCAACACTCATTGCTCCACCACCAATGTCCTCAGTTTCCCTCCTGCCACCTCCCCCAGTTGGCTGTCTCTATGGCAGACTCTTTCCACCGCCTTCCACCCCCTACCCCACTTCTCTCTCCTTTTGAGCATTATGGTTTGCAATGTAGATACTGAGAGGTTATCACGTTTATTCCTTTACCAATTTTCAACACAGAGTTTTTATGCAGAGTGATCATTTCCAACTATCTTTGCCATAGTGGTCCCTTCTCTATCTCAAATGCCCTCCCCTGTCAGCACATGTGTCTGGCATCCAAACATGGACCAGTCCTCCTGGCTCTTGTTTCTACTATTCTTGGTTTCATACTATATATTTTTTATGTTTCACACCTAAGTGCAGTTATTCTATGTCTGTACCTTTACTTAAGACTCATTTTACTCAGCATGACACTCTCCATGTCCATCCATTTATAATCGAATTCCATAACTTCATTTTTCCCCCTAACAGCTGCATAGTATTTCATTGTGTAGATGTACCATAGTTTTTTTAACCAGTCATCTGTTCTCAGGGACTCGGGGTTGTTTCCAGATTCTGGCTATTGTGAATAGTGCTTCAATAAACATAAAAATGCAGATGGCATTTCTGCTGTATAATTTTTGACCCTCAGGGTATGTTTCTGGGTTGTCTGAAAGCTCAATTTCTAGCTTTTTGAGAAATGCTCATATCATTTTCCAAAAAGGTTGGATCAGTTGTCACTACCACCAACAATGAAGGAGAGTCCCTTTCAAATTTGGCCACATCCATACCAGCACTGGTTGCTCTTTTTTTTTTTAGCATGTGTCCATCTGTGGTGTGAGATAATATCTTGTTTTTATTTGCATCTTCCTGATGATTAGTTATGTAGGTCATTTTTTTCATGTGCCTTTTGGCCATTCAAATTTTTTCTTTGTAAAATTTTCTATTCATTTCTTCTCCCCATATTTTGATGGGGTTTGGTGTTTGTTTTCTTGTAAAGTTCTACCAGTGCCTTGTTTATCTGATACTAACTCCTTACCAGAAGGGTATTGAGTAAACAACCTTTTCGTTTCACAGGTTTTCCTTTGTTTTGATTTCTGTTGCCTTTGTGAGTGCCGTTATATCATAGGAGATACTTTTAAGGTGCAGATCTTGAAGGATTCTGCTTATATTTTTCTCAATAAAAGTTCTGGTTTGATCTCAAGGTCTTTGATCTACTTTGAATTGACTTTAGTGAAATGGAGTAAAGACAAGCTCTTCAACAAATGGTGCTGGCAAAACTAGATAACCATGTGCAAAAATTAAAACTGGATGAGTTCCTAGTATTTTATTACAGTGCAATATGGGTTGGCAAGGACGGCTTCAAGACTGCTCTCACTGTTCTCTTAGTGCCTGTAGGAGTTAATTATGGCATACTGAAAATTGCAGCTTTATTCTAAGCTACATATTTTTTGAAAGTAGGAACTCACTATAATTTAACTATATTTCACATATTTCAAACTGTGCCTACTTTATAGGAGGTTCTCAGTCATTTTAACAGATAACTCATTTCCTGTTTTACAAAAAAAGTCCATTACTTGTAAAACCCACTCCCTTTAACATAACTGAAAGTTCCTTTACAGTCTGATTTTAGTGCAGTCATAGTCTTTGTTTTCTACCACTTCAGCTTATGTTTTATGTTCCAGCCATGCTGAGCAAGCTACTTAGAATCTAGATGGTATCTTGCTTTCTCCCATCTCTGCGTTTTGACATAAGATGTATTTTTGCAGAAAGAACTTGGACTATCATATTTAGGTATGGCGTTTATGGATCTACAATACTTGGGAGGTCAAAGAGATGGTCCAGTAGGTAAAGTGCTTGCCTTCCATGTGGTCAACCTGGGCTCAGTCCCAGGCTCCTCACATGGTACTGAGACTCAACAGGAGTGATCTCTGAACGGAGAGCTTGAATGTAGAGCACTGCTGGGTGTGGTCCCCCAAAGTAAACAAAGGTGAATCAATCAAGTGCTTGTAATTATGCTCTCTCATTAGATTTATGGGAGTTTGTTAAGGCAACCTACCATCTCATCATCCCCCTTAGCAGTGACAACTAAGCTCTGATATACATTTAAGACGGATCTTCCAAATGTCTTACTGATGCAGCTTCTAGAACCAGACTTCTTGATTCCAGTACTAATTCTACCTTCTTTTGGTTAAATAGTCTTGGAACGAAAAAGCACTCTCTTTTGTGTCTTAATAATCTCATCCGCAAAACGATTGTAATACAGATACAACTTATATGCTGTTGTGAAAATAATATAAAATATAAATACATGCCCTGCCAAAGAGGCGGGGTGGGGTAGTGGGGGATGGGGTGGGGTGGTGAGAGGGATACTGGGATCATTGGTGGAGGAGAATGGGCACCGGTGGAGGGATGGGTAAATGATCACCATATGAGTGAGATACAACACAAAAGTTCATAAGTTTGTAACTGTACATCACAGTGATTCTCTAATAAAAAATTAACAAAAAACTAAATACATTAAAAAACTAAATAAATAATTCAACTGTATAAATAATTGGGTAGATAAATGTTAGCCAACATATTAAATTTTTAATTTTATTTTATCACTTTTTCTATGAGTTCTTGGATTCTTATTCTTGGATTCATGGCCAGTTAACATATAGATGGATAGATAAGAGAGACTGGTTTGAGGAATAGCTTAGTAGAAGTTATGAACACTGGAATGTGTTGGTAGAGATACAAAGTAGGTATCAGACAGAAGTATAAACTTGAAACTCAGATGAGACATCAAAGTTAGAAACACAGATGTAGGTGTCACGTGATAAACACAGAGTCAGTGTTCGGCATCTTGAGAGAAAGTGAGGGCACCCAGAGAGTGTGGGTAGAATGGGGAGAAAACAATTTTGGAGAAAAATAACTGGAATCCCTAACCTGTCTTAAGGTGTACTTATGCAAAGTCTAGAAAGGCAAAGGAGACTTGTTCTGCCATTTGTATTAAGCCGTAGCTGACAAACTGACATAGCACCGAACACACAGCAGACTCCCCAAGTGTAGGCTGCGCGAAATGTGGGCTCAGTGAACAAAACCATGCCCATATCTGCATAGCCAGACTTCAGTATGTTTTGTAGATGACGATGAATAAAGAAGTGATTTCTTCTGGAATAGCTTAGTGAGCTCATCCAAAGTGAGGGGAGAGAATAACTGAGAGAAAATTAGATTATTAGATATAGATCAAAGTTAATTTTTAGCCCCACAGCTAGCCTCAGTGTCAATGTCTTAGATCTACTCCGTCAATTCATGAATGAATTGAAAGACAAAAGACTTTCAAACCACATTCCCTATTTTTCTCAAAAACAGTTGATTTTCATTTTAAATAGTGTTTTTTTTCTTTTTTTAAAATTTATTTTATTGAATCACCATGTGGAAAGTTACAAAGTTCTCAGGCTTATGTCTCAGTTATACAATGCTCAAACACCCGTCTCCTCACCAGTGCCCATATTCCACCACCAAAAAAAAAACAAACCAGTACACCTCCCACCCCCACCCCCACCTGCATAACTGATAAAATTCACTTCATTTTCTCTTTACCTGGATTACATTCCATATTTCAACCCAAAAGTCACTATTGTTGTTGGGGTTTCAACACAGAACTCACTATTCTTCTTGGAGTTTATCCTTCCCAAAATATGGCCCTATTGACAAGGAAACATCAAATAGTGTTTTGAGAATGGGAAGGGCCAGGGAGACAGTACAGTGGGTAAGGAGCTTGCCTTCCACATCACTGACACAGGTTCATATCCTTGACACTCTGTGTGTTCCACTGAGTTTTGCCAAAAGTTGTCCCTGAGCACAGTGCCAGGAGTCAGCCCTGAGCACCAACGGATGTGCCTCCCCCCAGAAAAAAAGAGAAAGAAGAGAAAAATTAAATACGGGAACAAATACTGAATAAAGAGTAGTATGGGGACTGGAGCGATAGCACAGCAGGAAGGGCGTTTGCCTTGCACACAGCCAACCCGGATTCAATTCCCAGCATCCCATATGGTCCCCTGAGCACTGCCAGGGGTAATTCCTGAGTGCAGAGCCAGGAGTAACCCCTCTGCATCTCCAGGTGTGACCCAAAAAGCAAAAAAAAAATAGTATGGCTTTTTTTTTGCCTACCTATGCCATCACTCTCTCCATGAACCCCAAGAGAGTTTCATGAGGATATCCAGAAACTGAACTGACTACAAAAGCCAGAAACTGTGCCAAAACCTCTCATAAAGGAAAATCTATCACTTCTAGGAGAAAACAAAATTTCAGAAAGACAGAATAATTTTCTCAGGGACATAGCAGAATGATGGAGTAAGACTTTTATCACATGTCTGTTTCAGCCCATACTTTCTGCTTTGCTTTTCAATCTGACAAAGGTAAAATGCACTAACCAAGTGGTACACTTGGTCCTCCTAGGACAGCGTGGCCCCACAAGGGATGTGATTGTGGCCCAAGCCACTATGATGGATTAATTGAACATTTAACTGATGAATGCGTTGCTCTTTACTAGAATAATTTGATAAGCTATTTTCCAAAATACTGAAGAGCCTTTTGAAAGATTATTAGGCTGTGTTTTGATGCTTGAAATTAAGTCTACACTTTGTTACTGACCTAAACACATACTCTAAACACATGTCCAATAATATTTTCATCCTTCCCAGGTCTTCAGATTTAAACAACTTTTTTTTCATAGTAAGCGATTGAATGGGAGCAAAACATGTTGATTTTGATCAAAGAAAATTTATGGTAAAATGATTTTTAAATGACTTGCTACATTGAATATTTTGCATATTAAAACATGATACAATGTGTCAGTCTTAACATGATTTGTTGTTAAATAATTGTACAACAAATGAGACATTTTTTTACATAAAAGGTAGAATTTTTTTGTTTGTTTGGGTCTTAATCCCAGCTTTGTGCTCAGGGATCACTCCTGGTAGGCCTGGGCAGGGGTGGGGGCGTTATCTGGGTGTGGGCTATCAAACCTGGGTCAGCCGCATGCAAGGCAAACACCCTACTCTCTGTACTCTTTCTGGCCCAGGTAGGAATTATTTCATGTTGGCAAAGATCAGAATTTGTCTGTGATACTTACTTACCCTTCTATTACTTTCTCATCAGAAGAGAATAAACAATGAGAAATGTATCCGGGTATCTGTGTAGCCTAGACTCCAAGAAGCACATCTCAGAGACCTCACAGTGAGGCACACTTCTTGGGAAGAGCAAGATTGCCTGGCACACAGCATGAGAAGCAGCTCTGATGTGACACCTCCACCACCTCCACCTGCTCAGAGAAGACAGAGCTCTGGGTGTCAGGAAGCATCTTTGGTGAGCTGGGGACCTTGTCACCCACTGATCACGAGTGGGCTCACAGTGCCTCCCCTTGCCAGCCAGAGCCCTTTTGCGGGTGTCACTGCCAACCACGCTACAGTGTTACAGTCGCTGCATAGATTTTTCTGCTGTTCTGTCACCCACACTGAGAAAGTTTTAGTCAAGTGGAGTCCTGGGTGAGATTCTGATGGACTTGTGTTTAGGTGGCTGAGAGGGGGCAGAGGCATTTCCTTAAAAGTGCAAAAGCTTTAGAGCTGAAAACTCAAGGAAGCTTTAATTTTCTTGTCTATTCTAGCGGATGCCAAGAATAATGTGTTGACAAGAATTCTAAAGTGTATGCAGGCCCCAGGGTGTAAAAGGCCATCATTAACCTACGCCTGCTGCAAAACAGGAATGAGGGAAGGACAATGGTGTCCAAATATGTATTTACTAATTCTGTGCTAATAGAAGGTACTGAAAATTGTTCATTCTTACAGAAAGGAGTAAAGAAGTAGAAATCCTGTAGTGGTACCCTATATTTTGAGACATGAGCCGATGCACACAAATAATACTGTCTATTAAATGTCTCAAATATGATTGTCGATATTTAGAATTTGACACAGCAATTTAAGAAGATTAAAACACCTACATCCTCATGACTTTCCTATGAAATGATAGTATTATCCTCTCTATTTTATGCACAGGACACTGGGGTAAAGAGAGATTGAATAACTTTCCCAACATCTTCAAGCTAAAAATCATAGAGGAGGCTGAGAACTCAAGCAGTCTAATTAGCAAGTTCCTGATATGATAGGGTATTTGTGCTATTTTCCCATATGTTACTTTTGGCCACTGGAAGAATATTAAATATTCTTTAATGCTGAAGAGGGTCAGACCTTGTCATAACCATGGGGAGACTTGCCTACAACAGAAGACATTGCTATGGTGTGCAGGACCGCTTTGCTCTTCATTGTCTGTGACTACCTTGGCCAGGGCTTTCACGCTCAACAGAAATATCTGCTTAAGGTTATCATCAGGTCCCGGGATACATTCCATTTACAGTTACCACCATACGACTTCTCACTTGGGGGCCAGCTAATGCATGGCTGTAGTGTCTACCGAGAATCTCAGTGACAGTTCTGACACTTGGTCATGACTTTTGCCACATGAGAAGTGGAAGCTGCAGGGCTCATCTCCCTTGGACAGGATTTAATGTTTTTTCACAACATGGAGAGATGGTGGAATAGAAAGAAGGATCTTCGAGCAAGAAAGATCATGTACTATGGGCAACTTTTCCTCGGAGACTCCAGCATCCCTGGGGTTCTGACACGGGGAAGAACCGGACAGATATTTGGTCAAGACAGAGTAGAGAGTTACAATCTTGTTCCAAGATGATTCTGGAATCCAGCTCAACATACTACACATCGGAAGAAAGTGGGCACAATTCTGAGACCGTTTCCATTAAAATAAGACAAATGTGATATTTGCAAGAAGAGATACTTTCAAACTCAATTCTTTTCATATTCAGGACCTGCTCTTCTTCGTTCCGAACCTATCAAGTGAGAGGAATTGAATTTAAGAAAAACTAGCAAGTGGCTGCTCAGCTGTCCCTTCCAATTGTCTCCTTCAGCTACTTGCTAATAGATGTTAAATCCTGCAGGGAAACTGGGCTCCCGCCAAGAGTACAGATGTGGGAAGTAGATAATCAGCTACGGAGTTTCATATCTTAATCCACAGTCCTGCTTCGAGCAGAATTCTGAGGTTGCTTATCGTTTTTTTTTTAATTTCAAATGAAGAGATGAAGTTGATATAATTCTGGAGGCTTTTGTTTACCAGTCATAAAACATTTGTGTGGCGTATTAATGGTGCTTACTGATGCAGCACCATTATCTGCGGGGTCAGTCTCCATGGGCTGAAAGGAGGAGTTGAATTTTGCTGCTCACCTCCCTTCCTCGAGGTCACACTCCATCTGTGCTGGAAAATGTCTTCATGTTCCAAGTACTGCCTCACTCTCCCCTCTGCCTTTTTCTCCCTTATTTTTGGTAGCGGGGTGGGGTGGGGGGCACACCTGGCAGTGCTTAGGGCTTCTTCCTGGCTCTGTGTTTTGGGATCACTCCTGACAGTATTGGGCAAAGGCATATGGGGTGCCAGGAATCAAATTACAGTTGGTTACATAAAACCCCAGCCCAGTATTCAGTATCCGATATGCCAAGAACAGTAACAACAAGTCTCATAATGGAGATGTTATTGGTGCTCACTCGAGCAAACCGTTGAGCAACGGGATGACAGTGACAGTGACATACAACCCCAAAGCATTACCCTCTGTCCAATCTCTCTGACCCACCTCTGCTTTTTCTAAATCAAACCCTTGAAACTCAGTCACATACTGTTAGTATCTGATGCAGGCTAGGAAAACAACTCAGATTTGTATGTGTTCTGCTAAATTGTGTTTAATCCTTGTTCCTAATGACAAACTTGATTTCTTTCCTGCCTGAGTACCTGTCTTGACTGTTAGTTTCTTTCAGACCCAGCCTTCTTATTCCCCCAATAGTTCTTTTGGAAAAATTATGTCCTAGGGCTTAAAGTCAGAAATTAATAACTTTAATTGCCACCTGTAACAAAACTGATGATGCGAGTCGTCTGACTGCATGATTCAATTTTACACCCTGCCAGATTGCAGAAGAAATTCTATTTGACTAGTGGTGCTCACTTTGGTTCTACGTTACTGTCCCTCTAGCCCTATAGCCACATCTGTCCTGCAGGAGCCTGATTTTCTAATGACCCTTTACCACTGCCTGAGTGAGAATCCTGACTCAACTGGGGACCCTGTGGAGGGGAGTTGACACTGGTGGTGGGACCGGTATGCCTGAAACTCAACTACAACTTTGTAAATCACAGTTCCTCAGGGCTACCTCAGCATCGCTGGCTGTTCAGGGCCCACCAGGCAAAACTTGGTGGTGCACTTGGGAGCATAGAAGGCTGGTGACTAAACTTGTACTCTACCCATAGTGGGCAAGGCATGTGCTCTACCCTTTGAGCTATCTCCCTGGTCCCTAAATAATTTGTAGGGAAGATTGGGTCCCACCTATCAGTGCTCAGGGCTTACTCCTGACTGTGTGCTTTGGGATTACCCTTGGCTGTGTTTGGGAGTACCATATGTGATGCTGGGGATTAAGATGGGGTTAGTCACATGTAGCACATGGGCTTTTATTTCTGGCACATAAATCACTTTAATATAAGGGCCACACCAGGAGTTGCTCATGAGTCCAGGGCTCAGAATGCTTGGGGTCAGCAGAGAAATGCTTGGCATTTCTACAACCAGGGATACGGTGCTAGGATTGATTGTGACCTTTTACCACACTCGGTGTATGATCTACGGACTGAGCAATTTCCTTGACCCAGAAAAGTTAGATTCTTAAATCAGTAAATTTTATCTACCAGTAGATAATGATATCCTTGACTCCTTTTTTCTCTTACAGTCTATGTCCAATCTGTCAGTAAGTTTATTGCTCTAGTTTCAAAATATATGTTGAGCCAAAACCGCTTTTTCATCTCAGCTGTTTCCACTTTATTGGAGTCACCATTACTTCCTGCCCATTTCCTCATGTTCCTTCCTCATTCTTTTATAACCTATTCTCAACATAAAGTTTAAGTGGCTTTTTAAAATGTAAATACTCTACTCCACTGCTTAAGTTCTTCCAAAGCTCCTTGTTTCATTCAGAGTGAAAATAGAAATACTTCACTGGCCTATAAGGTTTTATGGGATGGTTCAGCCCCCGTTATAAACATACAGGTTATATGGGAACTCCTCCAGGTTCCCAGCTTTGGTTGTCTCTGCTCCAGAAACAATGACCTTCATTTTGCTCAAGTACATGATTACATCTTTTGTATTAGTGAGTGTATACTGCTAATTCCTCTTTCTGGAATGCTGTTTCCTCAGGTAAAACCTTACCCGCTCATGACCACCTCAAGTCTTTACTCAGATAACATTTTCTCAATTACGGCTTTTTCATTGAGCACCCTATTAAAATAGTGACCTTTATTTTCTTCCCATTCCCTGGCCCTTTTTCTTCTTTTTTAATTTTTTAAAAAATGTTATAAGTTAGTTCACAATATTTGATTACATTTAATATTCAAACACCAATATCACCACCATTATGCCTTCCCACCACCAAATTCGGGATGTTCCATCCCAAGCCCCAATCCCTGTCCCAAAACACAATGGAAAGAATATATTTTGTATTGTCTATTATGAAGAACTGCTGAACCTGCTTACAAAAAAGTGTTCATATAGGAAACAGTGTGAAGATTATTCTATTTTGGCAGGAGCCATTAAGACATTCTATAGGAAATCACTAACATGTTGTTGAAGTTTGGGTGATGTGAGCTTTGGTATATATATATATCTACATATATATATGAAAAAATATATATCTGAAAATATATATATGAAATGTGTATATATGCATATATAAATATATATGCATATATACAAATATATATCTGAAAATATGTATATATGTATATATATATTTCCTTCCCTCACTCAGATTCCCAGTTTTCCAATAGCTTGGCAGTCACACCCACAAACTTCCCCTGGAACTATGTGTAATCTCATCAATGGCCAAGATCCAGAGATTATAAAACAAAGCTCCCGAAAGAGAGTGATGCAGGATCTCCTGCCCGTGAGGCAGGCTGTCTTCTCCAGGGCCTCCTTGGAGGAGGGTGGGTTGAGTTTCCCTCCTCACCCCAAGCAGAGCCCTGGCAGCTGAAAACCTCCAGAATCCAGCCACAGCCATGCTCAAGGCCACTCTCCACATGCTCAGATGAGACTCGCCCATGAAGGAACTGGCAGAGTAACCCAGGTATGAGGGACCCATGGCTGAGATCTCCAAGCCTGCTCAGATTAGTACTGGGCCTCCTCCACCCAGATCCCCAGTTTTCTAGTAGCTTGGCAGTCACACCCACAAACTCCCCCATGCACCATGTCTAATCTTATCAATGGCCAAGATCCAGAGACTATAAAACAAAGCTCCCAAAAGAGAGTGATGCAATTTTTCCTGGAGCACACAGCCTCATTCTTGGCCACACACCCTCTTTATATTTATTTATTTATTTATTTATTTATTTATTTATTTATTCTTCCCTTCACAGCAGAGCCTGGCAAACTACCTGTGACATATCTTATATGTCCCAAACAGTAACAATAACATGTTCTTTGTGTTCCTGGAGCCAGCAGACACCATTGGGCTACACTAGCATGCATCAGGTACAAATAAATATGTAACTAGTGCCTGCTCAAGCAAATCCATGAACAATGGGATGACAGTGGCACTGTGATATTTCCCTCTATGATTTGTTGCCTACTGTCTGAACCCCATCAAATGTGGTGTGGTAATTATGGAGAATGGGTAGGGTGTGTATTATGATGTGTCCAGGAATATGTTCACTCATATGTAAGGCTCGGCCCAAACATTTGGGGAGCAGCCTGGAGTTTGGCGGCAGTTGGGTAGTGAAGGTCAGCTGCCGGGGCTGGGTCCCTTGAGGCGGGGAGGGCTCTCACCTGCCCCACACTGGGGCATGCCGAGTGAAAATAGCCTGGCATGGAGTTCGGTGGCATGGCTATGTTGCCTCATGTTATGCTCCCTTCTAGGAGAAGCCCCTTTTTCTTTGTTTTTCCCTCTATAATACTCCTACCTTCTATGTATATATAATTTTATTGTTTATTTTTATTTATTCCCACTTACCTCACATTTGTAGGCAAGATCAGGGATTTGGGGCCATTTTGCTAACTAAGATATCCTCCCCAGTAGGTGCTTGATAACTGATGAATGATTAAAATGATACATCTATTTTCTTTTCTTCTACTCTATCCATTGGGAATCTCTGATGTATCCTGAATTTGGTCAACACCTGAGTCAGCCATGTAATTAAGACTTAAAGGTACCATTCTTTCAGGCTTATGGTCCTGTGATTGGCCTCAAATAACTGAGATCAGAAATTCTTGTCCAATTTTTTGGTGTGCTGCAATGGGCTCTCAGGGCTGACCATATATAAAGCATTAGTTTGATCCTTCACTGTTCTCTGCCAATGTGTCTTTAAAATTTTGCCTCTCCCTTAATTCCTAGTAAGTTCCAAGGGAGACTGTCCAAGACTCTGTAGAGGGATGAGCTTGCTGGGTTTTTCAGTTGCCATCTTCAAATTTTCAGTCATTATCCCATGACTGGAGATTGTGGATCTTGTCTGTATAATAACACTGTTGCCAAAATACTTGTAGATTTTTTTTCTGTCTAAAACTGTCTGTCCACATTGTGTTTCACCTACATCTAAAACAAGTGATTCTTAGTTTTTATTTGTTTAGCATTACAAGTTACAGCATATATATGTATGTGTGTATATATATATAACTGGAGATATATATATCTGTGTGTATATATATACATTTATATAAACATACATATATATGCATTATATAAATTATATATGTATATATTTATATACATACATACATATATACATTATATATAAATCATATATGTATATATTTATATATGTATATATACATTTTATATATATATGCATTATATATAAATGTATATATGTATATGTGTATATATACACTTGTATACATATACATATATATATATATAAAACTGGAGAGATAGTACAGGGGTTAAGGCACTAACTTTGTATGGTGGAGACCTGCGTTTGAATTCCCAGCACTGCATAGGGTCTCCTGGGCATTATTCCTGTGTAGAGAATCAGGAATAGATCCCAGTACTGCCAGATGTGGATCCCTTCAATAAACTAAACTAAAATACATTGATTTCTCAATTTAAATCAATGCTTGAAATTACTTATTCCTCTCACCACATTTTTGTGTTTTTCATACCAACAGTACTGCAATTTACATTCAATTTACATTTTTAAATACTGCAGTTATATAATGTTTCTTTTCTTAATGCTATCAATTTAACATTTGCTCTATCAATTTTAGGTGCTATTGATTTTATGTAATACCAAATAAAGAATAAACAAACAAGATTTTTAGTAAATCAAGAAATTAGAAACTTGAATTTACCTTTTGTTTTTCTAGAATGCTCATTTATACCACATTTTCTGTATCCACAACTGTAAATTTTTACTAAAAATAGGATTTAAGTCCCAATAACAGTTGCTAAGCAATTGGATTTAAATGCTATGTCACACATCTGTATTTTGTGGGACATCCTCTCCTCTCTTTCCTTTACAAGATTAGCTACTGATTGTTGTGTGACTTTCTTCAAAGGTACATTTTAATGCATTTTTTTACAACAGTCTTTTACATAGTTACAATATCCAGATTACAATATTCTGTATTCAAAGATTTTAATTTTATGGAGCTGGGGCGCTATCACAGTAGGTAGGGTGTTTGCCTTGCACACGGCTAACCCGGGTTCTGTTATCAGCATCCCATATGGTCCCCTGAGCACCACCAGGAGTGGTTCCTGAGTGCAAAGCCAGAAGTAGCCCCTGTGCATCACCAGGTGTGACCCAAAGTGCAAAAAAAAATTTTTTAATTTTTTGCTAAATATAATCAATGACCTGTTGTTCTTTTATGCCCCATGTTCTGACTAACGCTATAGGCTGGACGAACTTTATTAACAATCTGTTCTGAGTTGCAGCTCGTGTACGTTATGTTGTTGTCAGAGTGGCACCATTGTCTTATTACTGGCTCCCTAATTTGTAGTCAGAAAAACCATCATCTTTTATTCCTGATTGCTTATTTGATTGCACCATTTAGGGGCTCATAAATTTTGACATTTTCATTTGTGAAGAGCAGATGACTGCAGCCTCTCGCCCCTGCACCTTTTGCCTGAGCCAAACTCCTAAGCCTTAGGGGGGTTATTGTCTGAGTGACACGCACACATTGGCTGTTATTCCAGGTGGGAGCTTGGCTCTCCACATACGGCTGCTGGCCTGACGCTAATGTTAATCAAGTCGCCCTTCTAGAAAATTAACTTTTCTACTAACCGTGGTGACTAAAGGAGTCTAGTTCAAAAGATGAAAGACTCCATCTTTCAAACTAGTTTTGCTTAACATCAAACACAAGAAATTCTCCTGGTGGCCTGCATGAGTGATTTTAGATGCTGTGTATCATCTACTTCTGGAAATAAGACTGTTTTTTAATCTCGATTGTTCTCTGTTTTAAAATTCTCATCAAAGACAATTTTCATAAAGTGCTAGTTCCAAGAAAAAATCCTTTATGTTCTTATAGGCCCTGTTCTCACAGATGATTGCTGTTACTGTTTTAATTTTTTTTCTGTGTAGGTTTTATTTGTAAAATAGTTCTATTTATATAATATATTCTGTTTATATAATTATGGGCTATTACATTATCTTTTTATATATTTTGTTTCTTCCCCAATCAAATCCTATTTTCCCTCTGTTATTATGAACACTGTGGGAACATTTCAGCTAACGGAAACCCATTATTGCTTGATATTTTGGTTGTCAAAGATTACTTTCCTTTCAAATAAAACTTCAAAAAATAATCTTGGGTATAATATGATTTTTTTACATTTTTACAAAATTAGCATATTTTATTAGCTATAAATTCAGAAATGGAATTAGTCAACAGATACAAATAATTTAAGACTGGATAGGGTTTTAAAACATGAATAAGCATGTAATAAACATGTATGTTTTATTTTAGTCTCTAGATTAAGAAGTATATAGCAACATCACAGAATGTTACTCATGCAAACAATCTAAAAGGTGGTGGTAAGCTAAATTTTTGATGTTACTATGGAAAAAACTGAGTTTAGAAGATGTTTAGGGGCTGGAGTGATTGCACAGCAGGTAGGGCATTTGCCTTGCATGTGGCTGACCCAGGTTCGATTCCCACCATTCCATATGGTCCCCTGAGCACCGCCAGGAGTAATTCCTGAGTGCAGAGCCAGGAGTAACCCCTGTGCATGGCTGGGTGTGACCCAAAAAGCAAAAATAAAAAGAAGAAGGTGCTCATAATTGGATTGATAGAATAACTTATATGAGAGATGATGGAGAGTAGTGGGTATTTCATCTAACTACTACTTTTGCAGTTTATAATTTTCTCTTTTTCTAATGATGACTGATAGTTTTTCAGGAGTGAATAATCTGAGGTACAGGTGGATAATTTACTAAAAATGGAGATATTAAACATATATGTGTATAAATATATGCGGCCCCTCTCCACATGTTTGGATGAGCCTCACACATGAAGGAACTGGCATCAACAGCCAATATCCAGAGACTATAAGACCAAGCTCTCAGAAGACATCTTATAGCCTAGTTCTCCCTCTCAGAGAACGTGGCAAGCTGCCAAGAGTTTCCTGCCCGCATGGAAGAGCCTCGCAAACTTCCCACGGTCTATTCATATGCCAAAACCAGTAACAATGATGGGTCTCATTCCCCTGACCCTGAAAGATTTTCCAATGTGGCACCATTGGGAAGGATGAGAAAGAAGAGGTTTCTAAAATCTCAGGGCTAGGAGGAATGGAGACATTACTGAGACTGCTCAAGAAAATCAACAATTAACGGGATGATGATGATGATGATGAAGATGATGATGATGATAATGAATCTATGTACCATACAATTGTGCATTACAATTACAATGTACTATGCTTAATCCAAAGCAAACAGCTGTTCATTGATTTCTCCAAAGAAAATCCAAATGAAATATATCTCAATTTTTATATTTGGATAAAGATTCCTGAGTATCTGAACATTCCATTTTGCAATATAGAGGATGAATCAGGTTACCATTATTAGATAAGTTAATGGATTTTTAAAAGAACAAATTTTTGTGAGCATTTACATTCATAGTTAATTGATTATATTACTTTTTGTTTTCATCTGTTTAAACATCAAAAGAAGACATAAAGACTCACTTCAAGTCCTATAGCTCATTTAAAGGAATAATTTTTGCATATGCCCACTACCTTATGTTCTTTTACCAGAAAATTGTGACTGTTTTCTAACCAAAGTATTTGAAGCCATTCAGTGCTAGCAAACTCAAAAGTTTCATTTCCTTACTGCACAGACCTATTTTTAGTAAAAAATCACTAAAATTTCAAAAATTCTTCCTGTGATATAGCATTTTATCTATCAGCTTATAATTTGTGATGAGAACTTTCAAAATAAAATTGGCCAAAGAATATGCATTTTTCTAAAGATGATGAAATTAATTAATTTTAAAAGATAGATTTGCATGGTTAAAAAATTAGCATTTAAAAAAACAAAACCAAAAACAGAGGAAAAAATGGGTTGGACCCTTTAATCTGACTTTCCAATTCCGTTTGGAATGATGTTCATTTCATCCTTCCCTCATCTTCCATATGATCAAATATTATTGCACATCCTGATAATTTTTTCCTTCAGTTGTTAAAAGGTAAGCAATAAGTATGGTTACAAAGTTATGTGTAGGATAAAGGTTACAGTAGAAGCTTAGTTGTTTCAGAAAAGCAATCTGGAGCGGGTACTAAGGGCAGAAGGCCAGGCAGCTAACATAATAAAAAATAACTTTCTATTAATCTTATGCAACTTAGATCATGAGAAACACTCTCAATTTTTCTTAAAAATGCTGAAACAAAAATGTAAAAATTTCGACCTTACTGCTCCCTACTGAAAATAACAGAAAATCCTTTTTTTCCCTTTTTCTTTAGTTTGAACCCATATTAATTTTTAAAAATTACTTTAAGTCATTAGTTTAGTTACAGACATTCAATATTCCAACACCAATCCCAGCACTGTTGTACCTTCCACCACCATTCTTTTCAATTTTCCCAACCACTCCTTGAGTTTGCCCAAAGAGTGGTCCCTCAATAATTTATTTTAAATTGTTTGTTAAAAATAATTTGCTAAAAGGATGATCAAGAAATGTTTCCGTAGAAGAAAGTTAGTGAAGATTGTTGAATCTTACCACAGAGCCCTTCAGTTCTTATAGAAGAGATTATTAAGATGATGTTACAGGTTAAATCTACTGTGTTGATATATTGTTAATGGAGATTGCTTGTCTTCTATGTCACATCCATCTAACCTGGTGTGCTACTCCTGTTTTATCAGCATTACAGAGTTTGAGATGTCATGGGGCTGAAATCTCGCCCGTGAATTCCAGGGTGTCTGAAAGTTTTAACGGGGTGACACAGCTGGAATTAAATTCTTGACCGACAGCTTTGGGTTGTGTGCATGACTGCCAGGGCTTTCAAAATTACGGGGAGATTGGGGGAGGTTGTCCATCCCCGGCTGAGTGAAAGCTGGAAATTTCATAGATGAAAACACATAGATGAGTTTTTAGACAAATTAATTTCTAGATGAGGCTCATTCAAGCAGTGGGGTCCACCTGGAAGCATGGCAGCTACTGTGGAGTGTGGAGGTTTTTGGCCATCAGGGCTCTGTTTTCAACATTGTTAATTATGTATTCATTTATTTTTAAATGAAACTTTAAAATTTAGGCATCGTGACCTACAATTGTGTTCATAGTAGAGTTTCAGGCACACCATGCTCCAACACCAATCCCACCACCAGTGTTTTTGCTTTGGTTTGATTTTTGATTTTTGATTGTTGCTCTGTCCCCAACTACCACCAATCTTAACTTCCCTCACTCCTTTTCCCCAGGTTCCCTGCAGTCCCAGTCGTCCTCTTTAACAGGCACACTTTTAAGATTAGTTATTGTAGTTTGAGTCTCATGCTTCAGTATTGATGTCTCTGTGGGTGAGTGGGATTAGGAGGGAATGTAAAAAGAGGCTGTAGGGGCAAATGTGAGGGACCTTGGTCACATTGTGATGTAGAGGTTGGTATATGTATAGTCCCTTGCTTTTCTTTGGAGATGCCTCGCTTACCCACCGTTAGCTTCAAAATATAGGGAGAGAAGAACAAAGGAGGAAATAAATTGAACAGGAAGGATGAAGATGAGAAAGGGAAGTAACATGAGAGCTGGTGACTGGTGGGTACCTTGGGTACATAGGTAATATGGGCGTGTTGTGTAGCTATATATCAAAACAACAAGAGGTATTATAATCTGTGACAAGCACTTTCTTTTAAAAAAAATATTTTTTTTACTAATGAGTCACCGTGAGGGTGCAGTTACAGCGTTTCGTGCCTGTGTTACAGTCATACAATACTCGAGTACCCATCCCTCCACCAGTGCCCATTCTCCTCCCTCCGCCCATGCTGTCCACCCCTCCGGGCCCCTCTCCCCCTTGACAGGGAATTCCTTAATGTTCTCTCTCTCCTTTTGAGTTTTATGGTTTGAAGGGAGATACTGGGTAGCTATCATGTTCAATCTATAGTCTGCTTTCAACCCGCCTCTCCTATCCTGAGTGGATCCTCCACTGCACTTTGGTTGGTGGTCCCTTCTCTGTCTGAGCTGCCCTCTCCCCCAGCATGTGAGGTCAGCTTCCAAGCCGTGGAGCAGGTGTGATAGGCACTTTTGAGTTTAGTTACTACTATTCAGTCATTATTGAAAAAACAAGATCTAAAGTTCATCACCAAACTTTAAAGTATGCCTGTCAAGTTGGCAGGCTGAGTGTGTGTGTGTGTGTGTGTGTGTGTGTGTGTGCGTGAATTTGGGAAGATGGGCAGAGGGAAGTTGACACTGGTGGTGGGATAGGGGTAGAGCATTCTATGTCTAAAATTCAGCAATCAATAATTTTAGAAGTGATGAATGGTCAATAAAAATATTTTAAAAATAAAATTAGTCATTGGAATATTCTCATCTTTTTCTTTTTTCTTAGTCTATAAAAATCTTTATGAAACCTTATGAAGACTATCTATGTCTCATGCTGCCTTGAAAACTTGGGTAGCATGTCTGTTCAGGAGGACCTGGGGACCATTTCATTAAAATCAACCATCAATGGAGACTGTGAAATTGCTACCTGTCATAAAGACACAAAAAGTTTATTTTGTTCCTCTGATATAGCCAACTACCAAATAGATTAGTAAGCACAAATGGTCACCCCAGCTGGCAGCAGAATTCATGACAAGTTATGCACTACAGGTGTTGCTGTAAAGTCTCTTACTTGAGGACATATTGTTTACCTTGCAAATGTAAATAGACTGAGTTCTGTAGGCTGTGCTTTGTAAAGGGGTGAAATTATCTTCTGTTTTTTTGATCTCTTAGATGACTACCTGTGATACGCATTACATTGGACTGGAGCGATAGCACAGCGGGTAGGGTATTTGCCTTACATGCAGCTTAGCCTGGTTTGATTTCTCCATCCTACTCGGAGATCCCGGCAAGCTACCGAGGATATCCCACCCACACGGCAGAGCCTGGCAAGCTACCCATGGCGTATTTGATATGCCAAAAACAGTAACAAGTCTCACAACGGAGACATTACTGGTGCCCACTCGAGCAAACCGATGAACAATGGGACGACAGTGCTACAGTGCTACATGCATTACATTCTGAGTTAATGTTTATTCAGAGATAGTGTGATTTTTCCACCTAATACTTTTGTAGAAAGGATTATAGGATTGAAAGATTTTATTTTTATTTATTTATTTATTTATTTATTTATTTTTTTGCTTTTTGGGTCACACCCGGCAATACACAGGGGTTACTCCTGGCTCTGCACTCAGGAATTACTCCTGGCAGTGCTCAGGGGACCATATGGGACGCTGGGACTCGAACCCGGGTCGGCTGTGTGCAAGGCAAACGCCCTACCCACTGTGCTATCACTCCAGCCCCAGAAAGATTTTATTTTTAATTATAATAAAAATGATTTAGAGAGGTAGTTCTCCTACAGTGCAGAATTTTTGGTCTTTAAGGGGATTCATTCAAAAATAGTACTTTAGAAAACAGTAAGTAAGGAGCTTGCTTCACATATCTGACAGGTTTGATTTCTGGCCCCCCATATGGTTCTTGGTGTCTGCAGGGAATAATCTCTGTACACAGCCCGGTGTGGCCAACCCCCCACTTACCCATCCCCCACACAATAATACTTTAAATATATGTCAGTTTCTTTGAAACTCTCTTCCATGTAACCTTGTAGAAAGGCACACATAGCCTGGAATTTCAAATCTGATGTGTAGGTTGAGAAGTTGGAAGGGATATGAACTCTTGATATGCAGAAAAGGAACAAAGCAGCCCTTCAAAATTAAAAACAAATAAAACCCTTTGCTTGGATTCTCAGGGCCTTAATATTTCTACCAATGACTACTATAAAATCACAGTCCACTGAATCCGAAGGTAAAAACAAAAACTAAAATGGAAACAAATAAAATGAGCTTTTTGTCCCAATAGAAAGTCCTGTTTTCACAAATGAAAGAAAGCAGTAATAGGGTAGGGCGTAACTTCTAAACTGAGATAAAATATGAATTTGGAGAAAAAAGTCACATCTATATTTTCACCTGTCAATTATAAGAATAAGGTAAAAATTCAGCCCCTTTTATTTCATGCTACGTTTATTACCCTTTTTCCATATTTTTTTCTCTGTCACCTGGGAAAGACCCTGTGTGAGGGATTCTAAAAACTGAACATGACTTTGGTACCGGCTAGACAACCCAAGAAAGGATTGAGCCCTTTCTTCCTATGTCCTCTAAGAATGGAGCTGACTGGTGTAGAGATGTAATCATATTCAGACTGCCTCTCTTTCTGACTTCATGCAGAATGTGGCAGGATGATAAATGACCTTGTGGGAAGGAGAATAGAAGATGATTAGATGGTTACTACTTAGTAAAACATCTTTGCTACATTTTTTGACTTGATTTGTACTGAGAGAATGACATTTTTATTAGCTTTAAAATTGCCTGTGCCTGTGTGTGTGTGTGTGCGTGTGTGTGTGCGTGTGTGTGTGCGTGTGTGTGTGCGTGTGTGTGCGTGTGTGTGTGCGTGTGTGTGCGCGTGTGTGTGTGCGTGTGTGTGTGTGTGTGTGTGTGTGTTTAGCATGGTTTCTCCTTTGTGGTCTAGATCATTTTACATGTGCTAAGATTTTCTCAATATAAACTTGGGGGAGAAAAATAGTTTCTTCTCAGATCAAAGGACTTTCATCAAATGAGTATATAATTCTGTGTTCCCTCTGTTATCTTATCTGTCAGAAATCTCCTAGTTAAATTTGATGATGTTCATGATTCCTTGGTGAAATAAATCCTTTTCCTGAACCTACCTTCACTATCCTTCTTAATCACAGCCTATATCTTGCCTCTTAACCTGAAAAAAAACTGGTTGCATGGTTTTGTTTACTTTAGATGGATGAAAATTTACCTCAAATCAAACAAATAGAAATTGTTTTTTAAAATGTCTGAGAGATGAGTTATCTGTATCAAGGACTTGATCAATCTATCTTCCTCACTCCTAACCATGCTTATTATATATGCAAGAAGATATTCCTAGAAATGTATGCAAGAAAATCAGAAGACTTCAAATAGGTCATTTTTTTGACCTAGCATAGAATTGCTTGAAGCAGAACTATTTTAATGAGTGTCGTGTCAGCATTTCTTTGAACACTTTAAATGAAAAGGTTGATAAATTTGCTTAGTGTTGAAATATGCATTTGCTTGGTGTTGAGATATGAAGGCATACGATAAATAAACATAATTTTTTTTCTTTTTAAACTGCTTCTTAAAGCAGTTTTAGGAAGTGTTAACCTGTTTAGTTGATTGCATGAATGTTAGTTGTATTATCATAGTCCAAGGCTCATTTGAATGATTCCTTACATTACTTTATGAGACCTTTTATTAGAATAATAATAATAGTTAAAAAAGCTAAAACTTGTAGAACATCCATAATAGTCCCATGACATTCTTTAAATATATCATTTTTCCCAAGATTTTTTTTTCGCTTACACAGTAAAAGGAGCTGAAGAACAAGAGACAAAGTTCAAATCATTGGTAATGCTTTGTTGATTTTAAGAGGAGGCCTAACATTTTCCACTGAACATATTCACATAAAATATTTGTGCACTGTTAAGCCACCTACAAAATGAGTGTTTGGCACCTTTTCTGGTCTAACAGTATTTGAAAGAAAGTGTAAATTGAACAGAACTCACCCTCAATCACTGAGTATGGTGATCCAGCTTTGAATTTTAGAAAATGGACACATATTTCTATTCTCATTTTTTCTCTCACAGACAATGGTAATCACACTTTCCCATGCTGGTCATTTGTATGCTTAGGAACATTAAACTCAGCAGTAACAGACTTTGGGTTTAATCTTGCCGACAGACCAGCACTTTAGCCTGTGTTCATTTCAGGAGAACAGGAGGCATTACAGGGTTAGGAGTAACATTTTTCTCTCCTTCTCACACACCATTTAAGAACCAGAGTCCTGGACCAGAGAGACGATGCAGGAATTATTGAGCTTGCATTGCACACAACCAACCTAGATTCAATCCCTGACATCAATGTTCTCTTGAGTACCACCGAGAGTGATCCCTGAGCTTAGAGTCAGGAGTAATTCCTGAGCACTGTGAAAGGTGTGACCCCAAAACCAAAAATAAATAAATAAATTAGTTAATAAATAAAACAAGCCTCCATTCCAGGGTGGCTAAAAGCCTACCTGGATTGGCAGGTGTAACAACAGAAGCTTTCTTTTTTTCCAGAGGAAAGGGAATCAACTGCCACTGAAATCACCAGTCTCTGAAAATGAATAGTAGTCTCCTTGTCATTATATTCGGAGACAGAAAATAAATAAAATAATCAATAGCTATTTGGTAAACATTGTTCAGCAGAGCTTGCCAACAAAGTAGATATGTCCAAGATGATTTTCTTCCAATGGCTGCTTTGCTACTCAGCATGTGTTGAAATTAGCTTCCATGTTTTTGTTTCTATTGTCAAATCCTAAAAGAAAGTTGGGGTCATTTGGGGTGTTCTTTATTTCTCACTATGTGCTTCTGTCACCATGTATCACCATGGAGGAGGATAATAACACTTATGTAAGTCCATCGATAAGCAAATCACCAGAGATTTGTGAATCTCTCTGCCTAGCACATGCGCCAGAGTTCTCATAACAGAATGCATGTTCATGCCATCCCCACTAGAGAGATGATAGTATAGATCATTCTATGACAGTCTGCAAGAGTCTTGAAATTCTTTGTGGCAATCTTGGTTTCCATAGTCATTTCTATGGTGTGGGAAGATTACTAAGGAATGCATCTATCTGAGAGCCATAAAACCTAATTTGGACACAATGCAAGCATATCATATCTGTGAAATGAGGAGGATGAAACTTGATGTTTTACTGAGCTGTCCTCCCAGTGGCTGGGAGAACTGCCTCTCAGTGAATGAAACTCTTTGCTTGTTCAGCTTTGATAAATAGTATTTTTAGTGCTTGGCTATATTTTTATTTATACCATAAAGGAAATAACTGTTGCTTTTATAAGCAAAGGTCAACAGTTATTATCTTTTAATATTTAAACATTAGTTAGAACTTGAAATTCTGAAACTTACTTTTGGGAGTGAATTACTATTTTGGAGTAAAGTGCCATAGACACTGTGTAATGTACAGGGCCTGTTGAGAATAGCGATTTACTAAAAGCTATAGTATTTTCGACAGAGAATGAATCTACTATTCACTATTTCAGATCCAGTATCGATGGATTCTTTTTAGATGGCTGGACTTCAGAGGACTGGAGCGATAGCACAGCAGCAAGGGTGTTTGCTTTGCACGCAGCCAACCCAGGTTCAATTTCTCCGTCCCTCTTGGAGAGCCCAGCAAGCTACTAAGAGTATCCTGCTCGCACAGCAGAGCCTGGCAAGCTACCTTTGGTGTATTCAATATGCCTAAAACAGTAACAAGTCTCACAATGGAGATGTTACTGGAGCCTGCTCGAGCAAATCAGTGAACAATGGGATGACAGTGCTACGGTGCTTTTTAGATATTTTAGATGATTATATTTTATTTGTATATTTTATTATATTTTATTTATTTGGCAGAGAGTCTCTTGCCCGCGTGCCTGGCTGTCTTCCCTGGGACCCCTCAAAGGGGCTGGGCTTCAGCTTCCCTCCTCACCCTGAGCAGAGCTCCTGTGGCTGAAAACCTCCAGAGCCTTAGCCACAGCTATGCTCAAGGCCCCTCTCTACACGTTCGGACGAGCCTCATGCATGAAGGAACCGGCAGAGGAACCCAGGTGTGTGGGACCCAGGGCTGAGACCTCCAAGCCTGCTCAGATTGGGACTAGGCCTCTTCCACCAAGATTTCCCATTTTCCAGTAGCTACGTGGTCACACCCAGGGACTGCCCCCGGCCCATGTAATCCCATCAACAGCCAACATCCAGAGACTTAAAACCAACCTCCCGGAAGCGACATCTTATAGTCTACTTCTCCCTCTGGGAGAACCTGGAAAGCTACTGAGAGTTTCCTGCCCACATGGGAGAGCCTTGCAAACTCCCTATGGTGTATTTATATGCCAAAACCTGTAACAATGCTGGGTCTCATTCCCCTGACCCTGAAAGAGCCTCCAATGCAGCATCATTGGGAAGGACAAGTAAAGAGAGGCTTCTAAAATCTCAGGGCTAGGACGAATGGAGATGTTACTGAGACCACTCGAGAAATTCAACCATCAATGGGATGATGATGATGATGTTGGTATTTTATTTGTTAATAGCTTCTAATGGGAGACATCTTTACTACAAGTAATATTGTAATGAACTGTCCATCTTTATTGATTCATGTTCAAGACTGAAAATATTTCTTTGTTTCTTCTTCCTCAAACTCTACTAGCCTGGCACTGCTTAGTGTCATTCCTATTTCCTCTATCAGAAGCATGTCAGCATCCCTACAATTACCTAACCTAGAAACAGGGCATATTTGTAACTCGTTCTCCTCTCAGACCTCATTCCTAGTTGCTCACTGTATTCAAGCAGATACTTGTTGTCTGCAGAATAAAATCCAAATGTCATATTCTGGTCTGGGACCACACCCAGCAGTGCTCAGGGATAACTGCTGGCTCTGTGCTCAGTGGTCATGCAGAAGTCATCTGTGGGAACTCTACGTGGTGCTGGAGATGGAAATAGGATTAGCTATGTGCAACAAATGCTCCTTAAGCCCCGCACTCTCTCTCCAGCCCAAATATTCTAATCGGATAAAGTACACAAGTAGGGATCCTTACAGCTTGGTTCTCTAATATTCCTCTGTTCTATGTTAATTGACTATCCCAGTTTTTATCACGAGATGTTACTCTTATTCTCTTTGCCAACATTCTTGCCCAATTTTTCTCTCCTTGCATGTTCATCATTTTTTTTTTGCTTGCTGAGTGAATGCCTTTAAGTTTGTGTGCTGAAGTGTCATCTAGAACTTTTACTGCCCTATTTTGAGGCAAAATCAATAACTCTCTCATTGAATTTCTTATAGGACTGCACTTGTACTTAATTTATGTTCTTAGTATATATTTTTTTTGTTCTGCGGCCACAACCAATGATGCTCAGGGGTTACTCTGGTTCTGCAATCAGGAATCACTCCTGGTGGTGCTAGGGAGACAATATGGGATGCTGGGGATAAAACTTGAGTTTACCACATGCAAGGCAAGCGCCATACCCACTGTACTATATATCTGCCTCCTGTTCTTTATATTTTTATGTGAATCTAACTCATGCATAAAATGGTGTTTGGAAGCTCCACTTAAAAATATTTATTTATCTTACAATAAAGGCTAAGTAAATGTTAAGTTGGAGGTATGACTAAACTGAAATACTATTTTTTGAAATACTATATTTAAAGACAAAGAAAAAATATATATCCTAGTGCATTTTCCATGAAGACACTACTTGTGTGTGAAAGAGATAAAGTGGGCACAGAAGACAAGAATCTGATGACAGATTATTAGCTATCCAACAGAGTATGAACACATAGCAGTTTAAAGCACAAAGGCTAAATCAGGTTTCCTGTAATGATAACATAGTTAACTTTTATTTCATCAATCCCCCTTTTTATTTTGTGTCTTTGACATTTTATGTCATTTGCCCATTGTCATAAGAGAACCACATTTCTCTTGTATGTATGAATCAATGAATAACTTAACAAACAAAATTATTTCAGTACTTTCATTCTACAGACAAAGAAACAGATCCAAAGATGCAAAGGACAGGAAAGCAGAAACCAATCCCTTCAAATATTCCAAATCCCTTCACATATTCCAAATAGTAAACTTGAAGCCTTCAACTCAAATATGGACTTTAATACTAAAAAGTGATTCATCTGAAAGATAAAGAACTTGAAGCTTAAAACTCATGATCTGATTTTAATAGGGAGACTTTTGGATTTATAGTATATATAGTGTACAAATCTCTGCTTTCCCATCTGCAGGCGTAAATCTCAAGGATATAAAAATAAAGTGGAGATTGATTCTCTTGGCAGGAAGCTCTTCTTTTAAAAATTTACATTGCTTAGGTGCCGAAGGTGGGCAAAGAAGGGCAACTGTGATCTAGTAGAAAGATCACTAGACATGAAGTGTGAAAACCAGAGTTCAGTTCCTAATCTTGTTACTTTTAGTTCGGGCAAATCCTTTATTGTCTTGGAGTCTTAGCTCTCTCATATATAAAACAAGACACATAATACGAATCTTTGTGGAGTTCTGTGGTGAACAGATGAATAATGACTAAGAAAACCCAATTTGTCTATATAAAAGTAAGGCATGATTATTAAGCCCATGCAAGAATGAGAAAGTGTATAAAAGAAGTTTCTTTGAGATGATTACTCCCTTTCATTTCCTTTGTTTCCCTTTTGCTCTGCCTAGACTTCATTTGTGTTAACAAATGAAAATAAGAAAACACCCATTTACCCACTAATATGACTCGCATACAACTGATTGTATTTAAATGATTTTCTCCTTTTAATTCTTTTGAATTCAATGTTCAACATAAATTTGCAATAGAGAAACAGTAGTCAAAAGGGCAGCTGCTCTTAAAAGCATTCATTCTCATAAAAAGAAGCAAAACATTCCAAGAATTGAAACAATATCAAAATTAACATTACAGACTCTTTGATGAGGAAAAGGAAGAGAAAAAATACATTGCTGGCTAGTTTATTAATAGCTGAATATAAGACTTTTCAAATGCTCTTCATTACCTTTAGATATGAATCTTTACAAGATGATTCTGATAAGAAATAATTTGCCTTTATGAGCTTTATGAATACCGTTCTTCATTTTTTACAAGGTATAGGAAGTATCATTTGTCTTTTGTTGGAGAATGTGTCTCTACTCTTGAACATCAATACTTTCTTATTACCAATAGTAACATCTGTTAAGTCCCACAACTTTCAAATTTTATATGAAGTTTAAAGTTAGAATTAAATTCACACAGCTAAAATAGGTGAGCAATTAAGCACCGTAGCACTATCATCCCGTTGTTCATCAATTTGCTCGAGCGGGCACCAGTAACATTACCATTTTGAGACTTGTCGTTACTGTTTTTGGCATATTGAATGCCCCCTGGTAGCTTGCCGGGCTGTACAAGAGGGAAGGAGGAATTGAACCCGGGTTGGCTGTGTGCAAGGCAAATGCCCTTCCAACTGTGCTATCGCTCCAGTCGCTCTTGGACTGGACTGGAGCATTTATGACATGTTTCAAGTATAAATTTTAAGATTGTTTAAGATCTTTAATGGTCATACATTAGGTAAATCTAGGGAACAAGGTGTGGATAGAAACTTAGACTTTATCTTTTTCTTATGCATACATCTTACAGTTTGGGAAATGAAACTGTTGAGTGACTGAAAAGGAAATATGTCAGTTTTTAGAGAACAAGGGCAGAAAGCAGCTCCAGACTGCCTTTTGCACAACTGTATTTATTATGTACGTATTTCAGAATGTAATCAACTTTAGTGTGTGTAGCCCAATTTTTCAAATTACCCAAATGACATTGGGTAAAATGGCAGATTTCGTTGACATTACATTAGCTTTTTGGGAGTGGATACTTTTGAAATGATAATCTGTATCTGGGATAGGATCAAATAAATTGGATATCAGAAGAACTTGATAGCTCAGAACAATTGGCAATATCTATCAAAAGGGAATCTAATAGAAATGTATGTAAACTCATCATTTACAGTACAAAAATCATTGGGAAAACTAAATGAAGTAGGAGATAGGGCTTAATAGAAAGCAGTCATTTTTTTTTCCAAATGTGATTGCTTTTAAAGAACGAAATTCCATGAGTTCGTTTGTACTTTCTTTCCCAAATAAGCAAATTAATTTTTACCTTGGCAGAAGCATCTGCCAAACAATAAAAATTCTAAAGATAGAAAAATGTATCTACATGGAATTGAGCTCATAGGTAGGGACATTGAGAAGGGGAATAAAGGTAGTAAGAAAATAATATTAAATTGACTCAAATTCAAGAATATTAAGAAAGGACAAAGGAATTATATATGTCTCTTGGTGAGTAGGAGGATCGGTGGCATTAGTTGTTTTGAAGAAACGGGGCTGAGAGAAGGAGATACTGTATAATCAGAGTCAGGTGAGGCACAGAAAGAATCCAGGGAGTGATAGCAGAAGCCTGGGTTTGATTACTGCTGTTCTCATTTACCACCTAGGAAATCTCTAAGAAACCCACAAATTAGGCTGTTGGTCTGTGAGATGCCTACATTAATATTTACACTGTGGAGGTTTTGTGAAAATCAAATTACATAACATATATAAAATACATAGTACATAGTGGTTCACAAGTATGAATTTTCTACTATTTGAAGGTACCTGAAGTAATTTTTACAGGATTTTCTTGCGAAAACAATATCTTATAAAATGCTTAAGTAAAAATAGGGAGGGTATATAGGAACCTCTAACAATGCAGTGTGACATATTTTTATGTTAACTACATTTTGTTGTACCTTATATGTCAGTGAGGATATTCTCCAAGTAGTTGAAGTCTTTATAGGTTCAGATTAAATTTCAAATTTCAAGGCCTTTTCATTTCTATGTAGGCTAAGACAGTTAAGTTTACTCACTTACCTATAAAGTGCAGAAAGGGGCCTCTTGTTTCCTGGTTTTGGTCTGTATGGTTTGGGTTCTCCTGCCATGTTGATATCTAAAAACACAACATAACAATACTGATTTAATAACTTGACAAAAATAAATAACGGGTACTCTTTTTCTTTCTGTCACTTGACTATGAAAATATCCTATGCCATTCAACAAGTATATATTAAGCATCCACCTTGGGTCAGTCTGTGTTTGAAGTCTAGAATATATTAAACCATAATTACCCTAATATAAAACCTTGAGAGAGATAGTCAATAAGCAGCAAACAAAAGAAATGAGAAAAATGCACTACATTAGAAAGTTTTAATAGCATGATAAACGAAAATGTTGGGTAGGTAAGTGTTTGTGTGTGTAAGAGAGAGAGAGAAAGAAAGAGGGGAGAGAGAGAGAGACAAAGGGTGAGGGATAGAGACAAATACATATAGAGACAGACAAGACAGACAGAATAAGAGAATTAGATAGTCCTTAGTTTGAATTTTTTTGGGGGACAGCACATTTTATTTATGAGACAAGTTGCTAAATTTCCTGTGGTAATGTTTTGCCCATCTATATGAAAGGTTGAAAAGAAACACAGAAGTGTGGAATTGCAAAACACACCATAATTATTGAGGAAATAACAACATATTTACAGCTCATGAAGGCAAGAATATGTGTTTTGATAACTTCATATTTCACTTTTAGAACACAAATGATTTTACCATGGTTTGTTCAAAGGTATCATAAACACAGAAGCTAAATCTTTGGCTCCTTATAGGTACTGAATAATGTTCAGATGGGCACTTTTCTTTGAAATTATGGAAATTTATACTTAAATATTGTCTTATATATTTCACATAGCTACATTGAAGATCTTCCGTAGACTGATGCTAATGGACAAGAGATGAGAGTGAGCAGATTAGATATGGTGAATGTAAAGGGTCATGGGCAGGAATCAATATATAAAATATATTTTGTTTCTTTTTCAGGCCCCACCTGGTGATGCTCAGGGTTTACTCCGGGCTCAGCACTCAGCGATTACTCCTGATGGGGCTCGGGGGACCATATGGGATGCCAACAACCAATGTGGGTCATCAGGTAAGATCAAAGTTCAATTCTCTGCCACTCATAAGATAGGGATGTTGGAATGTTGCACCAACATCCAGAAAATAAATTGCTACTTCTTAAATTCCAGAGTTTACAAACAGACTTATACCAAATATCATTTACAATTTTTTTCTACTTTCAACAGTATTTGGGAGGTGGTAGTCCAAAAATCCAGTTAAATTCTTGTCATTCAGAACCACCTAACGGCACTTTTATATACCAAGCCAGGGGACTCTATTTATCTAGGTTTTAGGTCATCTTCAATTATGATAAAGCAAGTTTTTTATTAATTTTTTGGCTTTTTTGGGGGGGGTCACACCCAGTGTTGCACAGGGGTTACTCCTGTCTCTGCACTCAGGAATTACTCCTGGCAGTGCTCTGGGGACCATATGGGATGCTGGGAATTGGACCCAGTTCGGCCGCCTGCAAGGCGTCTGCAGCCCTACCTGCTGTGCTATTGCTCCAGCCCTATGATAAAGCAAGTTAAACACTGTGAGAATAAGTTTCTTGTTGAGTTTCTGCTTGAGCTAACTGTCTATTGCATGGATGGTATCTCTGACCACTTTTCATCCAATAATGCGGACAGAGAAGGGCTCTAGAACTTTCTGTGGTCAGCACCTAACTGGAAAAACCACCCTGACGGTTTAGAAGTATTTGTACTCTGTCATCTGACTTTATGAGCCTTTATAAGCACCAGTGAAGAGGTTAATGGACCAGACCCCTTACCTATTTTGAGTTTGCAAGTTAACATGAAAACATATAAGAAAAAAATACCCCAGATTAAACTTCCAATATTAAGCTTCTGATTCAGACAACTGAAAAATTTCCGATTGGATTACTTTTCACTGTAAATTATTTAAGACTATGTTAAGGGTCCTTAAAATTTTAAATTAAGACTTGTCCCTACGTCTACATGAAATAAGCAATTCCAGTACATCATGAAAAAAATAACTCTAAAGTTACAGAACTGGTCTGCAACGAACCTGTTTTGATTTGATAATGAGATGAAGCCTATGTGTATAAGTACCATTCCAAAGGATCACCTTCAAATGATAGCCAACATGTGTAAATGTATTTATTTTATTAATTATTTTTAGCCTACTGCTGGAAAGGTGGCGACAATATCTTATAATTTTATGCTTTTGATTCCTGGGAAAATAATTTCAGTTCTCAAAGAGACACAACTTCCCCCACTGCCCTCCCCGCTGTCTCCCATTTTACATTATTAAATCATTGTAGTGGTAATGATTACCAAGCAACTATTTGGGTAGACACTGGACTGTTTCTAAAATCATCCTTTCCCATATATATGTATATATATATTCACACACATATGACTTTTTAACGCATTTAATCTATTATGCATTTGATATATAAATTATAATGATGATACATATTACTTGAGGCTTCATAGTTTAAAACAGTATTGAAGCTGTTAGTTTACAATTCACCAACTGCTCTACCCATGTCTCAAGATGCCTTCACAATTACCCCACGTTCCCTCCCACCGCCACTCTCCTTTTGGACTTCCAAAGGACAGTAATATTTTCACTCAGTTTCTTTTGCTCCTCAGTATCCTACACAGTGTTGTTTATCCAATTGCTGTTTTATATATTCTATTAGTCAATTAAATTCATACATACCAGAAAGTGTATCATTGCCTGGGCTGTAGCGTGTCTGACTAAATTCACTGTTGGCACATTTCTTAAAGTGGTACTTCTCTCTCCAAGTTATGGAAAGCATTATTAGGTATGTTATCGAATAAACATACCACAGTCAAATGAACTTCTTTTAAATGCTGTAATATGTTCATTTCTAAGGTGTTTGTTTTTGCAATATGTATAAAAACTGCCTCGCAAAGAAGCATTCTGTTGTATTCAACCAAAATATTTATCTGTAGATGCCCAAATATACACGTGTCTGTCTGTCTGTCTGTCTATCTATCTATCTATCTATCTATCTATCTATCTATCTATCTATCTATCTATTATCTATAAATGCATGGAGTATTTTTGAATAGTACATCTGGTAATGTATCTACCTAAAGAGCTTCTTTAGAACACTGGTATATAAGTTATCTAAAATGCTTAGAAATTATTTATATTTGGTTTTGCAAATATTCAGTTTTGAATATCCCCATTAAAAGTTATCATTTAAATTTCATGCTCTTTTTTTTTGCTTTTTGGGTCACACCCAACAACACTCAGGGGTGACTCCTGGCTCTGCACTCAGGAATTACTCCTGGTGGTGCTTGGGGGACCATACGGGATGCCAGGGATTGTACCCAGGTCAGCCGCGTGCAAGGCAAACACCCTATCTTCTGTACTATCACTCTGGCTCCTCATACTATTTTTTTATATAGCTACATAAAAGGGCATTTGTTATTTAGTTACCAAAAGTGGTTCTTGTCATTTTCTTTTAGTATCAACATGGTGTTGAACTTTTTGACATCAGAGAGCCTATACATTACCTATGCAACTTTTAAAATAATGAAAGTTAAAGGAAATTTTTTTTTTAAAAATGAATTAAAAGTTATTGTGTCTTTTCTTGCCCCACGGAGGACTTCTGTCTTGTATCCTACCCCAGATTTAAATAAAAGTTTAAATAATTCAACCATGGCATATAGACTGCCAGGAAAAGTCATTCAGTCTTTTATTATCCACATTTAGAAGATTTAAGGATTCATTACTGTTCCACTGAATGAAAATTCAGGAGATAAAGAAAATAGTCTGTTATGTTTGACAAGTGAAAGAACATAACCATATATTTCACAAGTTTAAGCACGATGCCATTAAAAAGTGCTTTTGCAGTTATTATTAGTTTAGACCCTCAGAGCAATGCTGTGAAATAAGCAAAGCGGGTGTGATATTCCTACTTCGCTTCTATAGATGCTTGTGATGCTGAGGAGCTAAGTGGTTTTCCTAGCCACACTGTTAGCCCAATTCACTATGACTGTCTTTATTGCTGAGATGGCTGGGTAGCGGGCACTGAACTAGTAGGCAAGGCACACACTACCCTTGGCATCGGAGAGATGAGTATGAATCAGTAGCAGCCGTGAACTGCACCAGACTCATAATCTAGAATCTGCCCTGCTACCTTAAGACCCTTGACTAGATATGGGTTGTAATATCTTTTATGCCACTCAAACCCTGCTTGGTCGTGGACAGCATCCTGTGAAGCAATGCAATTCTGAGTTTCCAGGAGTTTGGACTTTGTAGATGATGGATGATGAAGAGCACACAGTAATTAATTTGGCAGCCAAAGGGGGCAACGGGGAAAACACTTTTAAATTTTAACTGATCTTAGGAAGTTTAACTGTTAATATTTCACAGTTATTTTATTCTGTGGGGGGAAATGCATCAGAATTGAAAAGGCCAGTATAGCTCAATTCACAATGTGCTCTAAGTATATGAACATTTTAAGCATTTTCAGCCCAGAGTTAAGAGTGGAGCCAATTTTGTATAAAAGTAAATGACTTTCTAATCCTGTTGCACTTCCCTTCACAGAATCAAAGTTAGGTTTAACACTTGAAATATGCCCTTAATAGTATGTTAAAATATTCACTGTTATGGGAATGAAACTGTAGTCTAATTTTACTGGGCAGTCACTGAATTGTGACCATCTTAATGAGCCTTTGGACCTAGTTTCATAAATTAGTTCTGACACAGCACTATGGCACATTGGCCTCTGGTTATTAGAATGCTAATGCAAAGATCACTGGTTGGCCAGATTCCCATTTGTTACCAGAAAATACTCTATGCTCCCAGGTTCTGTCTGCAAGGACAAATATAAATGAAAACTTGAACGTCTTACTAATTACCCTTATGCATCTTATCATTGCGTGCTACTTTTCATATTTGAGCTATTTTTCCTTAATATCAACTAAAGTGAAAAAGTGGACATGTGTAGCATTCATTTAATCCAATGGTTATTTTGCAAAGAAAATTAAAATGCTATGGATCACTCACTTCCATTGATCAGTTTTTAATGGACATATACAACATTCCAGGTAGTGTGTATGTATTGAACAAATTAATGTGAAAAATTGTGGTGGGTTGAATGATATTACAAAGACAAATCTACCCTTTACCATAATAATTGTTAAACACCATGATAAAGACAGACCTCGTGCTTTGGAAACATAGTACCCCATCTTTTGAAAATGATTTTGCATATGAGGTGGTTCCCCTGAGAAACCAGTTTTATTTTAGTAGCTTTATTTTGCAATTATGGCAAAAACTTAAAAAGCCTCAGTTTCATCTGTGGCCACTGAGATATTTTATCATTCTTTGCTCACTTTATTTTGCTTTTCTCATCATAAATCCTATTTGCTAATTGTTGAAAAATCTTTTTTATTTGCCTTAAAATATATGTAGTCAAGAAGCTTGAAGAAATATTATGTAGTAGAGTAAATAAGCACATATTCAAATAGATCACAAAGCAAATAGCATACTGTGCCAATTATATAACTCACATGCTAATAAACTTCAAGGTTGTTAATCTTTTGTTAATTCTGAAACTTTACCTTTTTCATTCACCTTCTCTCTTATAATACCTTAGTTAATTTCTTGAATTTTTTTTATATATTCTATGTATATCTTTACCTCTGCTAAGGCAAAGAATGAAGGGTAACACATTTTATCAAGAGAAAAATTCTTCAGGAACCAAAGAAGTAAAACACAAACTTTGAATCAATGTTCATCATTAACACCTTTAATATGTTTGTGACCTAACTTAACAAATTAACAAATACACCTAAAGCTCTATTGATATCAATAATAAAATAACTCTCATGATGTTTATACCATTTATTAAGTTAGTTTTTTTTGCCACACCCAGTGGTGTTCAGAGGTTACTCCTGGCTCTATACTCAGCAACTATTTCTAGCGGTGCTCTTGGGAACATACGAGGTGCCAGGGATAGAACCTGGGCTGTCTCGTGCCAGTCAAATGCCTGACCTGGTGTACTATCACTACAACACCTATATTTATATTTTAGAACAAAATGTTACCTAAGGAAAGTAAAATTCAGTTAAAGAAAGTTCAGTTTATCAATTTCTTGGCATTACTAGTTTCTTGGACTGGAGTGATAGCACAGCAGGTAGGGCATTTGCCTTGCATGCGGCCGACCCGGTTCGATTCCTCTGGCCCTCTCTGAGAGCCCAGAAAGCTACCAAGAGTATCCTGCCCGCATGGCAGAGCCTGGAAAGCTATCCGTAGTATAGTCGATATGCCAAAAACAGTAACAAGAATTCTCATAATGGAGACATTACTGGTGCCAGCTCAAGCAAATCGATGAGCAACTGGACAACGAGAGTGCTACAGTGCTACTAGTTTCTTGAGTTATATAGAGAACTAAAGTAGATCCTGATGTTTGGGCACGGCCCTCCGTGTTGGAGGGGTAGAGCAATACCCAACACTCTAACCAAGGGTTCAGGGCTTACTTTGGGCTAGGCACTCAGGAATAACCCCTGACCATGCTCTGGGACCACATAGGATACCAGGGATTGGCCCTGGATCAGTTTCATGAAAGGCCGGCACCCCACCCTATCACTATCACTCTGGTGTCCCTAGTCACTTCTTTATTTAATTTCTCCCTTTTAATTGGTGTGTGTGTGTGTGTGTGTGTATTGGATATGCCAAAAACATATCTCACAATGAGAGACTTTACTGGTGCCCGCTCGAACAAATCGATGAGCAACGGGATGACAGTGACAGTTATATATATATTTATATATATATATATATGTATGTATATATACTTAATTTTCTGGGGTCCTTTATGATGATCTTGTATTCAGTGTTTAAGATACAAAACCTTCTATGCTAAGTATTTCATAGTTCATAAATATTATGAAGTAGCAAAGCTAATGTTAGCCAGCAAATGTATTTTTTTGTGGTGATTAGTATACAACTCACATCCTCAGCATGGTTGGCAGACAAGAAACATCTGGACCATGTGGGAGCTGGTTAGAAATGCAGAGTCTAGGTTTCTCTCCAGATCGAGGTGATTGCTGTGCGCACCCAAGTTTGTGAAGCACTGGTACATAACACATTTAGCTTAAGTTTCTTCCTTCAGGAGCTTTAAAGGATTTTATTTTCAAAGGTTTTTGAAAGGAAAGTATTAAGCATTAAAATTTATAGATAGAAAAGTGAATCTTTTGGGGAAGATTTTTTTAAATGGTTTTTCTATGGCTTAGAATGGAATCATGTTATCTTAATATCAGCTTTGGTTGTAACAGTTGCTAACATTTTTATATTTATTTGTCTGCTCTATTGTCTAATACACATGTCCAATATGTGTAATACACATTAAAATAAGTTAATGTTTAATACACATTAAAAATAATTCTTACAAGCATCTTAGGTATGGTTAATTCCCATTTATAGAAATTCAAGTCGAAAAAGTATAAGTTTGGCCATGGGGTGGTGGCAGGACAGAAGCTGGGGACGCTGGTGATGGGAAATGTACACTGGTGAAAGGATGGATATAGGAACATTACATGATTAAAATCCAATTTTGAAAAACCTTGTAACTGTGTATCTCACAGTGATTAAATTTTAAAAAAGAAAAAAAAGAAAAAGTGTACGTTGTTTGTATGAGATAACACAACTAATATATAATGTGTTGAAACATCAGGTTCTAAAATATATGGCTGCTGCATAGGTAAAACATGCTTCCGCAAATCCAACTTAATCACTAACTAGTATATAAATAATCTCTGTGTATGAATATGAATAATCTCTTCCTATGAATACGAAGGATCTATATAACAATTTACAATGAGGATTATTTTTCAATAAGCTGAATGAATTTTCCTATCTAAAGGTTACAGTAGGGGAAAATTGTACCATTTTGTACATAATTCTGTGCCTGTTATTCTCTCTGTAACTTCAGAGTTAGTTTTTACCTCTGAAACCAACTGCTAAGTAAATTTTCAGAGATAGAAATGATGTGTCCTTGGGCCATAGGGATAGTATAGTGGATAAGGTGCCAAACTTGCATGCAGTAAACCCTGCTCCATCCCTGGCACCTTATATGGTTCCCTGAGTTCTGCCAGGAGTCATCACTGAGTGCAGTGAAGAGTAAGTCCCGAGTACAGTTAGGTGAGGGTCCAAAAAAAAAAAAATCATGTGCTTTAATTTTGCAAGAGCCTGATATTTGCTATTAATCTGATCCAAGTTTAGCAATATATAGACCAATATTTATGTATTATCTAAACTATTTTAAAATTCTGTCCATATTCAGCAATAAGATATCATATGCATATTTCTACAAAGGATATGGACTATTACTTCTCCAAAACTTTTTTCCTTCTACTTTAAATACACCTTATTCGTCTATTGATATATATATCAATATTGGTAGATATATTGATATATATATGTGTATATATATATGTGTATATATGTCATCACAGTTGAATTAAGGGGAGGGGCAAGAAAACCTTCAAATAAGAAATATGTGTATCAATACTGTGCGTTATAACACTAGTGTCAGCATATTATCTAAACTATAGTAGTTTTTGAAAATAAATTAAAAATTAAAATTCCTATAGAAGTACAAGTTTTTTAAAAGAATGGGTTTACATCAATGCTCTAAATCAAGTGAGAAATAGGTAGAAGAGAAAATAATTTTAATGCATTTATAAATGAGAACAGTAATTGTGATTTTATTCACAGAGTAATCAAAATATGCTTCCATTGTGTAAGGAAAAATGTGCTCATCTGTAAATCAATTAATTCTGCTAATGAAAAAATAAAGCACTCTTTTAAAGTGTATCTGTTAAAATGTCTTTGCCTTACTTATGACGCTTAGATAATAAATCATGACAAGAAAACTTCATCAGCAATATAAATATTAAAATAGGAATATAATTAATAATGCACTACTGCTTTTCTCCTCCGAGTGGAACTCCAAGATCAGCAGGTAACACCGCATATATTATTATGTTAATAGTTATTTTTGTTGGGAAGACAGGCTAATGAACTAGTGGGTTTCTAAGACATCTACATAAATAGACATCAAATAATCAATATTTATCCTTAGAAAGGTGGCAATTCAAACAGAAAGGCAAGAATTGTGTTATTGTAGAGGTCATTTTTGACAAGGAGTTCACTGTCACTAGAATGTTTCAATGCTTTAGTTGTTTTCTGCAGAAAAGAAAGGCTTAATGGCACTGTCAGCGACAGATTATTGTGCGCCTGCATATTCATTCACTGAAGTTGTTTTGGTTAGTTTGTGCTATTCCACCCCCTTTTTTATTTTGAAGAGTAGCACTGTCATCCTGTTGTTCATTGATTTGCTTGAGTGGGCACCAGTAACATCTCTATTGTGAGACTTGAAGAGTACCTGTGACTTAATTTGAATCTACCTCAAAGTTTTCTCATTGGCTTTACTCCTATTCCTTTTCTCTCATTTTTTTTTTCTTTTTGGAGGGATGGTGTGAGGGTTGAGCCATACCCAGTAGTGCTCAGAATGCTATTTTTAGAAATTACTTCTGGTAGGGGTAGGGGGACTATATGTAGTGTTATATAATCAGGTTTATGTTGACCATGTTCAAGGCAAGGGGCCTTCCCCACTATACTTTCTATCTGACATTCCGCTTTTTATTCATCTTGCTTAGAAAGAGGCATCTAAAACATGTCTGAAGCACTTTATCATGCCATAATTTAAATATGCCTATTGTGTTATTTGGGGAAGGGGGTAAATGCCATCGGGATAATAAAATTTATGGTGTATTGGTCCAGATAAAATATGGTGCTTATACTTTAATCACAAAAATTAGAAAGATATAGATTGTCTCTCTTTGTACAGGCAATAAATTATAAGAAAATTTCAGCAAAACTTTCTGAAAAAGCTCAGCTTAACTATAGCTTCCATAATTTAAAATGCATCTCGAGTACTTTTAGCTTAATGGCATTGTCAAATGTCAAGAACACTTGGGGAGAGAGTTTCTTTTTTAAGTATAATATGGCATATTTCACCATTTTCATAGCAGCTGCCAAGTCACAAAACATTTGCTATGAATGATTAAATTAAGTCTATTGCAAATGTAGTCATAAGCTCTAGAACAGAAACTTCCTGGGTTTCTGCTGTGGTCACGTAATTCTCTTATTACCTTTACAACTGATACTTCATGTGGACGTGGCTCCATAGTACCAAACCACAAAAGATTACAGATTATTTCCCCTATATGATTTTGGTTTTGCAGCTATTGTGGTGAGCACCACACCAGGCACGGCATATCATGTCTTCTGGGAGGTACCATGAGGCTCAGGGAGTCAGACAGCATCATGATGTCTTTTGGGAGGTACCGTGATGCTCAGGGAGTCAGGCAGTGTCATCATGTCTTCTGGGAGGCAGCCATGGTGCTCAGAGAGCGGGGCAGTGCTGCCTTGAACCCATACTTTTCACCACTTGAGTCACACTCTGACTGTTCCTCATTACTTTTCGGGGAGGGATCCCAAGAGGTGCTGCCAGGACCATTGGACCAACGGGGACATTACAGCGATACGAGCGCCTGAGGATATTTGAGGCTGTAGTACAGTTCAGAGCCCGCAGTACTGGCACCATGAGGGTCATCACGGTGGTACTTGGGGCATCCACAGTCACATAAGTTGGGGGATAAGTTGTACTGTGGGTATGATATACAAAGCCCTCACCCCTGTACTGTCTCTCTTGTCCCTTTCCCCCATTTATTAAAGTGGCAGTTGATACAGACACAACACTCAGATGCACAAATTCATCACCTTGCAGAATCTACTCTTTCAGTGAAACAACAGTTTTCCAGTCCTTCCTATAAAACATTAAACAGTTTAGCTTGACATTACAAGACTAATTTGTTTATGTTCACAACATGTTCAACATCTGGTCACAGTGATACAGAAAATATAGAAAGATCAGCATGCTTAAAGCACCTGCTATATACATTGGCACCCTTGGTAGCCCAGAAGGTGAACCAGTTAACAGCTTGTTATTTGTGTGTTTAGTTGTGACAGATAAAATTGAAATGGATCTGGTCTATTAAAAAAAACACATGTCTCACTAGTTTTTTTTTTCCCTTTTTGGTTCACACCCAGCAGTGCTCAGGGGATACTCTCCTGGCTCTGTACTCAGGGATTACTCCTGGTGGTGCTTGGGGGACCATATAGGATGCTGGAGATTGAACCCGGGTTGGTCGTATGCAAGGCAAATGCCTTACTCGCTATATGATCGCTTTGGCCCCACTCACCAGTTTTAAAACGAGTGTATGCACGTGTACACACACATACACACACACGTACATTTACACACACACATTTTGTGGGCTATATGAGTCATCCCTTCTTTGGCAGCTTTATATTAAACTATCTAGCTTTATAATGCTTCACCAGCTTCATTGAATTGCACATTTGTATTCTTCCAATGTCAATTTAAAAGTTAAGCTTAGTGTCCCAGGGTGGTCTAAATATGATATGAATATGAAAATATTCATAACTTATCTCAGCATCCGGTTCAGGCATCCTGGGATCAAATTCTAACTCTAATACTTTATATATTGAAACTTGGGCAAGTTGCTTAATCTCATCAATAATGAAAGATTAAATGACCTTGAAATGCTTTAGGGAGGAATTAATAAATTTATGTAAAACATTAGAAGAGAATCTGGCATGTAATCATCACTCAATGCTTAGCTGCTATCAGTACCTTTTTAAAATTATTCCTCTTTTTCTTTTTAGTTCCTGTTATTTTCATCTACTCCACCTTCCCACATCTAGTGGGTGATGGTTTCTATTCCTCTTCTGTCCTCATCTCCATCCCTTGTTCAGTTCTATTGTCATGAGAAGAGTTGCCCTTCAGGAATGTACAGTACTTGTTACCTATATGTCCTTTGATCTTCACATGATTCTTTTTGTTTGACTTTGTTTCCTGGGTCACACCTGGAAGTGCTCAGGGATAACTCCTGGCTCTTTTGTATTCAGTGATCACTCCTGGCAGTGCTCATGGGACCAAACCCAATGTGGCCATATGCAAGGCAAACACCCTACCCACTATACTATAGATCTGGCCCAAGAAATAACATTTTGTTTTGTTTTAGGGCCACACCCAGCTATGCTCAAGGCTTACTCCTGGAAGGATCAGGGGATCAGATGAGGTGCTGGTCACCTAAGTGAGGTCAGCAGCTTTCTAAGTGCCCTACCGACTCTACTATTACTCTATCGCTCAGCTTCACATTGTGAAGGGAAAAAAGAGATAATCATCTTTGAGGCCAGAGACTGGAGATTCCTAGAAAATCACATAAAGTGTGAATGTTTCTATGTGAATAGTAAGTGATACTTTGGTCAACTATTGAATACTTAATCTCTCAGCCCTAAGTACTTTTCCTGTTGCCAAAAACTGGAGAGAAGGTAAACTGAGATAGTCAAGTAGAAATGAGAATTACGGAGTGGTATTTAAGATAGTCTTACTGGTCCCCCAAACAAGTGAGAGTTATCCATGTAGGTAATGTGAATTTATGGCAGCATATCTGCCTGAAATTGAATCTGCATGGGAGCAAAAAGATTAACACATGAGGGAAGTTTGTAGTGAATACAGTGAAGTCAGAGGAAAAGCTGCCAAAGATCAGTCACCTTGGCAAGGAAGCCTGTTTTTGACATCCTCACACTCAGCATGATCACATACATAGGCTAAATAGTGGAAGAATGCAGCCACAGTATGACTCCACGTCTCTGAGGTCAGATATGTAAGAAGTTAATTGTATACAGCTCCCTTTCTCCTCTTCAGACATGGGTGAAAACTAGAAAAATAGGGCTTGAAAGCAGGAGAACCACAACCCTGTTCATCGGCTTCAGTGTCTGGCCCACCATCTTCAACCACAGGCAGAAGAAGAGCATCCTTTGTGAATAATTGAAGCAAGATATAAAGTTTCCTGATCATCACACAAATCATTACATCAGTTCTGAACAGCTGGTGTCTGTTTGTACTTAATCTGTGAACTTTTTTATCATCTTGGTAAAACCCATTGAACTTTGTTGCACTTGTTTATTCTCCATAGTTATTGATAGAATTAATATTCCATTTTATTTATTTATATATTTATTTTATTTATACATTTATTTATTTATTCATTTATTTATTTATTTTTGCTGTTTGGGTCACACCCGGCGAAGCACAGGGGTTACTCCTGGCTCATGCACGCAGGAATTACTCCTGGCGGTGCTCAGGGGACCATATGGGATGCTGGGAATCGAACCAAGGTCGGCTGTGTGCGAGGCAAACGCCCTACCCGCTGTGCTATTGCTCCAGCCCCAATATTCCATTTTTAAATGGTCTTCCTATTTAACTATGACACCAACAACTAGTGCTTTGTAGATGGCAAAAAATGCTGTGACTTTTCTTCTTCAAATTTATGCCTTATGAAATTTTGCCTATTCAAAAAATTTTGTTTATCAATTAATTCTTATGGGTAATTTTTGCTGATACCTTAGTAAGGTTCTTTTATTTATGCTATTTAGGTTTGCCTCTTTCCTGGTATTTAGGATATTGTATTTATTGGTGACTCCTGAAAGTGCCTAATATTTTTTTAGCACAGAGAAGATATTATATTTTTAGAAAATAAATGAATGGCTCTAAAGGATCATTAATTCACAGTTGTATTTAGGACAAAGTGACATAGCCACAAGTAAAAATCAAGTTACATAGCAAATACAGCAGACAGAAAGACTAGCTAATGCTATTCAATTAATGTAACTGGAGAGTGAAAGATTTTAAACAACGGTAGTGTCTTGGATAAGAAGCATGATAAAAAGGAAGTAATAGTTCATTCCTTTAATTTCTCATTATCAGTTACCAACAAACTATTCTATCTAGATTGCAATCCAACATTTAAAAAAATTGCATAAATATTTTTAAAACACCATTGCTTCATTTTAGTAATGATTGAATAACAGGGAGGTAAATTTATTGTGCAATATAATTTTCAGGGAAGTGGTGCTGATACTCTAACATTCCCTTTTCAGAAAGTCACAAAACCAAACGTGATAAAGTTAATTTTAGAGAAGCAGATGTTAGGGCAACAGGGAATTGCTAAAGAGAATAGAAAGGAAGTAGAGGACATAGAGGACAAAAGGGGAAACTAGGGAAAAGGTCTGCTCATTGATATTTGATATTGGATCAAAACGGACAAAAAATATGACCACTAGACTATAAAGAGGCTTTATATTAATAGTAATCCTAGGAATTTTTTTTACCATTCACCCATAAATATGTACTATTAAGCAAATATTAATTAAGAATTTGCACTCAACCGACACTAGATTCTAAGACTGATTCATGGGGTAATTAGGTTCTAAGACTAATTCATGGGGAAATAAATGTGATCTAATTGAAAAAATTAGAACAAATTTTGCTATAAGCAACGTGTTTTTAGCTATAATAACTGTCATCTTGTGGCTCATCGATTTGTTCGAGCGGGCACCAGTAATGTATTGTTACTGTTTCTGGCATATCCAATACGCACGGGTAGCTTGCCAGGCTCTGCCATGCGGGCTCCATACTCTTGGTAGCTTGCCAGGCTCTCCGAGAGGGGCGGAGGAATCGAACACAGGTCGGCCGCGTGAAAGGCGAACACCCAACCGCTGTACTATCGCTCTAGCCCCAGCTGCAATAACTACTGTCTTCACATGAGTTAAGACTAATGCTTACTTTGATTTTTACTTTATTATTTCTAATGTTTTAATTTTATAAACTAGCTCATAATATTTGATTACATTTAATATTCAAACACCAATTGCAAACACCATTACACCTTCCCTACCACCATATTTCAGGTGTTTTCATCCTGAACCCCAATCCCCGCCCCAAAGCAGAATCGAAATAATATAATATTTCCCTCTAAGGTTGGTTGCCTCCTACTTTGAACCCCATCAAATGTGGTGTGGTACTCTTGGAGTATGGGCAGGGTGTGTGATATGAAGTGCCCAGGAATATGTTCATTTGTGGGTGAGGCTCAGCCCGAGTGTGTGGAGAGCGACCGTGAGCATGGTGGCGGTTGGGTTCTGGAAGTTTTCTATTACTAGGACTAGGTCCTTTGGGGCAGGGAGGGCTCTCACTCGACCCCCTCTGGGGCACCCGAGTGAAACAGCCTGACAGGGGGTCAGCAGCATGGCTAGGGCGAGCATCATGTTGCTCTCTTCCTGGAGAGAAGGATGTGTGATCTGGAGAGTGGCTGAGATGAGATTGTTTGGTGCCAACCAGGGGTGGCTTATGGGTATGACTGCTGAGTCGCTGGAGAAGGGGTATTTTTATTTTTTCACATGAATCACGAATCACAAAATCCCGTTGATCGTCGATTTCTCGAGCGGGCTCAGTAACGTCCCCATTCGTTCTATCCCTGAGATTTTAGAAGCCTCTCTCCACTCGGCCTTCCCAATGATGCCTCATTGGAGGCTCTTTCAGGGTCAGTGGAATGAGATCCAGCTTGTTATTGGCTTTAGCATATGAATACACCATGGGAAGCTTGCAAGGCTGTCTCATGTGGGCAGGAAACTCTCAGTATCTTGCTAGTTTCTTATTTTGATTTTTAAAGCTAAAAATTTTTTAGATAAAGAGAGTTTGATCTATATTGTAACAAATAATTTTGTATATATATCAAGATTCAATATAAGTGGAAGACTAGATTTTTCATCAGAATTATTCCTCTCCTGTCCATTCTTAACCCATATTATTCAAATATTATTCAATAATGTACTATGATGACAATAACTTCATATTTCCCTTGACAACTTGATAAACTGTGCTTAATAACGCCAGATCTACCATTCGAACCTGTAAATACATATATTTGTGCTAATAAACTCTCTGTTGAAACATAGCCGAGGGTATGTTTCTTCTTTTTTAAAAGGGAATAGATGTGTGAAAATAATTCAGAATCAATTCTATTTAGCAGTTAGAAAATTAGGAAAATTTATTCAAGTGTTTATGTAATTTACCTGAAGTCTAAGTGAGGTGTCAGATTTATACTTCCCTACCCTGTCAGTTCAAAACAGTTTAAAGGAATTAGATCAAAGCGAACCAGGAAAACAAGTGACTCGTGAAGTCACAAAACTAATCCACAGGTGAAATATATGGATTTTGCATTTATTTCTGTACTTTTAAAAATCTACTCTAAGAAAATTTCAAAGTGTTTAGTGTTGACATGCTTAGACTCTTGTAGAAAGTAGAGATCTAAGTTTCTTCATGGGCTCCACTATATAATTAAGAGTTAAATATTGGTATGATGGCATTGGTTTCTATCTGATATCAATGGAAATTGATCTCCTCACCCAAGAAAGTATCTTAAAAACTATGACAGATTAAAAATAAGAAGACAATGGCAAATTAAGTAGTAATTATTATTCTACTGCTAAATTGAAAAAATATCTAGTTTAAATGATTTGTTAGTTAAGGAACTGTAAATATTAATAACTAATTAGTACTTGCCAAAACAACTTAGGAGTATGTACACAATAGATTAAGGAATCTTTCCTTTCAGATATTTAAAATATTGACAAGTCAGATATACTAAATTTAAATATTTAAGTCATATGTGTTTAAAATAATAATAAGATTGTTTATAAAAATTATTAATTTACAGAAAAAATCATCTCCTAAATAGGAATAATTTGAACATTAATCAAAGAACCATGAGGTATTGTTATTTTAATATGATTAACAAATGTATACATTAAAAAGTATATCAGAGCCTAAATAATGAGCCTAAATATTAATTGGCAATAAAGAGCCTAAGTTATTAAAAATAAAATGAATATGTAACTTTAATAAATTAAATATATTTTAATACATGTAAATATTTACATATAAAACTTATGTTAGGAATTAATTTCAAATTGTTTCATATTCTTCACTTATGACACAACTGATTGGAAAATATTTCTGAATATCAGACCCAGGAAAATTCTGAAAATTTCCTCTATTCCCATCAACTTTAGGCAGAGTTCTTTCTTTGTTAAGCTATCTCAAGGCATATCAGATAATTTAATGTACATCTGATCGGGAATTAAAGCTAATTACTCTTTGGTCTGGGGTGATAGTACAGCAGATATGGAACATACTTTGCATGTGGCTAAATATGGTCCTCTGAGTGACCCCTGAGCATAGAGCCAAGTGTAAGCTCTAAGCAAAAGCAGGTGTGACTCACAAATAAAATCAAATAAATTTACTCATACCTACAGGCTATGAGAAAAAATTCTACTCAGCAGCTCTGTGTGATGGCATAATCCAATAAAACAAAAATAGCAGAGGGATTTTGTGGAACTTAACTTATCCTTTAGTTTTCTTTTCATCAAAGAAAAGAACAAACTACGGTGTTAAACAAACTATGGTGTTAAACAAACTATGGTGATCTTCTTGTGAGGAAAAAATAATCTTACCAAAATTGCCTGATTTTAATTTGACAATTTGATAAAAACTAAGATACTTCTTAATATGTTAAAAGCATCTCTACAACAGTTCTCTATATTTTTAAAATTCATGATTTTATTTATAATATAAAATATTGTGCTTACAGTATTTTACCCAAGTACTGATCCAAAGAGCTCCAATATTTATTTTCCCTTGACATCTATTGAAAATATGTATTATTGCTATTACTGAATAGAAGTCTTATTTTTCTTTTGTGTGACTACTACCATTCTAGATGTATCTGTTGCATTGGATAGCATTCAAGTTATCTCAAGAAAACATGAGAGGGAAAAAAAATCAACTCTAAATGATTGACACTGAGAGACCAGAGAGATAATACAAGAAAGGCACTTGTCTTGCATGCATTTGACCCAGGTTCCATCCCCAGCACCCATATGGTCCCTCCCTCCACCCAGCCCCACATTCCTAATTGTAGAGCCAGAAGTAAACATTGAGAGCTGCTAGGTGTGGCTGCCAAACCAAAAATTAATAAGTCAAACAAAATAAAATGTTGATATCCAGAGTAAGGATTTGGTTTTATTTTTTTTTTCGGGGGTTCCCCACCCGTCCATGCTGAGGGGTTACTCCTAGATTTGCACTCAGGAATTACTCCTGGCAGTGCTCTGGGGACCATATGGGATGCCGGGAATTGAACGCAGGTTGGTCGAATGCAAGGCAAACACCTTCCCTGCTGTGCTATGACTCCGGCCAGAGTAAGGATTTTTAATACCGAACCTAATAATGAATACTAGGCTGTACTGCAAGGTGAAGGATTCCTCTATTCCTTACTCTTTGTAAATATCAAGAGATACCTTGCTTACTCAATTCTGGGTTCATGTATTCTGCAGTGGTGCCTGATTGCTCTAATCTTCCTAAAAGAAGCTAGTGGCCTCTATAGGAGAAGTAATACGTAGGAGATGATAGAGTTAAAATGCACAGAAGTGAACTTTAGTTCCAAGAGGTATGAAAAGAAGAAGGCTGGGGTAAAAATGGGTGTAGAGAGATAAGTATCTCAAATGTCCAATGACTAGGTTAAAGCAAGACAAAATCACAATTTTTCCCCCAGTTTCAGTCTGAAACATTGGAAGGAAATTTCTCAGTAGGGCATTCTTTACATAAAAACAAGATGCTTCATAAAATAAAATTTCATATACCACCTAGTAAGTAAGTGCCTCATGAAGAAAACTGGATAGCTATTGGAAAATAAAGAAGCCAATTTGTTCACGATTAAACAAATGCAATAAATATGTAGCCCCCAATTATGTGATAAATCAGTCCTTTTATATTACATATAACCTTGAGAATCTCTTTATTCTGCCTCATCATAAAATGAATATTATAGGGCTTCTGGGAAAATGATGTTGCTCATTATTAAAAACTTGATTAGTTTTTGAAACACATAGAAAGAACTCTAGGGAAACAGAGTTTTTACACGTTAAAATTACATAAGCAGTACAATAACTATGACACTTTATTTTGAAAAATTACCTGGAATTTGCATACAGAAATGAGCCTTAGAAGGTTTACAGCTTACAATTTAATGTGAAGTGGTAAAGGCTGATCAGAAATTGCATGAAAGAAAAGTTGTAACAGACGCAAATGTTGAGGTCTCTGGTGAACTGAGGTATCTGGGCAAGTGTGTGTGTGTATGTTGGGGGAGGAATTTTCTGTTCCTGTCAGAACAGGTTCAACTGATGAATTTTCTATGCTCACGTAATGTTTCTCCTAGTTAAACTTACATGCATGAAAAGAGAAAATTCACATGAAGCTCAAATGATTCCTTAGTATCTCAATCATTTTGAAACATTCCAAGTTCCAAAGCAAGTAATATAGCAGAACTGCCTTGCATCAAGGTTTTCATATTGTCCCAATCATGTGTCAACACGGGTGGAAAGACACAAGTTTGAAACAAGTGCACCCTCATGACATCAATACTAAATAGATCTCTGATTCCCCAGATGAAATCATTCACGTTTTAGTACCAGCAAAATGGCAGGCCATTCTGCATTCGAGTTATTTTAATACCCTTCCTTAAAACAACCTTGCATGACCTTGATCTTCTATGGAGGAGTTTAGATTGGTGGTCTTCAAAGTAGGGCTCACAAATAACGCTCAACTGTTGGGCATGCTGAGGACTGATGACATGTCACCACACCTAATTTCTTTCTCCAAAAGGTCACCCAGTTGGCATCTTGAGAGTGCTGAGAAAACTCAGATTTCTTCCACCATGAAGTGTGGCTTCCCATGTTGTTTGGGTGAGAAAGACAGTGAGAGGACATGGCAGGGATGTGTCTGTTCCAATGCAGCAGTGTTTGGGGCCAAACAAGCAACAGTTGGCTTTTCTCTGGACCTCAAAAAGCTGGATCATTCAGGCTGAAAGAGCCCCTGAACCTATGGGTCAGGAATGCTGCAGAAAGCTTTCCACTTATAATTATGCGTGCTTCAGAGTGAGCGGTGTCTACTGCAATCACCACTTTGGGTCTCCTATTTCATCGCACTTAACAATTCTCCAGTGTCCTTCTTCCCTCCTCATTTGCTTTCACTTGGTATCTTAATTATGTGAAAATACATACAACAGAAGTTTCCATTTTGAGGGTTTTTCGATTTATAGTCCTGATGGCACCAACATAGACATCAACATTCAGCATTCACTACTGTCTCTCTTAAGACCTATTTCATCTTCCATATCCACTGCACAGAAACACACATTCTTCTGTCTTTGTCCACTATAGGCACCTCATGCATTTGAAATCAAGTGGGCATATGCTCAATGCAACTGATTTATTTCACTTCAAGGTTTGTCTTCAAAGTTTACCCATGGAACACCGTGTGTCCAAATTAATTTCCCTTTTGAGGCAATAATATTCCCCCCTAACTTACTTTGTTGGTCAACTTTAAAAATACATATTTTGTAACCTAGTCCTATGCTGTTTCTCTCACACAGGGAGTTTCTTTTCCTTTCTCTTCTCTTTTGCAATAAACTTTATAACAAGAAATAATTTTTTTTTGCTTTTTGTGTGATGCTCAGGGCTGATTCCTGGCTTCCTGGCTCTGCACTCAGGAATCACTCTTGTCAGTGCTCGGGGAACCATATGGGATGCTGAGAATCGAACCTGGGTTGGCCACAAGCAAGGCAAATGCCCTACCTGCTGTGCTATCACTCCAGTCCCAAGAAATATTTTTTTACAAAATATATTTCTAGAAATTTCTCCCTCTGGGAGAAACTGGCAAGGTACTGGGAATTTCCTGCCCACATGGGAGAGCCTTGCAAGGTCCCCATGGTGTATTCATATGCCAAAGCTGGGTCTCATTCCCCTGACCCTGAAAGAGCCTCCAATGTGGCATCATTGGGAAGGCCGAGTAGAGAGAGGTTCCTAAAATTTCAGGGATAGGACGAATGGAGACATTACAGAGACCACTCGAGGAATTCAACGATGAATGGGATGATGATGATGATGATGATATTTCTAGACATCCTATGCCTCTGTCTTCTTGTTGCAACACTTCAAATAAAACGTGACCTGCTGATTTTGGTTGTCATAATAGGCTTGAAGATACTCAGTAGCCCTCAAGCTATACTTTCTTAGACTAAGGAGTTCTAAGTTCACTAATCTAAAACCTTTCAGTAATTTTCCAGATATGAATAAAACTGGTGGCTGAAAGAGTAGAACACTTTCCTGTTGCAAGCTATCATGCCCAAAAGTAGAGAGAGAGTATGGGTAATATTGTCTGCCATGGAGGCAGGGGGAGGATGTGCACTGGTGGAGGGATGGGTGATTGATCCTTGTGAGATTGTAATCCAAACATGAAAGCTTTTAACTATCTCACAGTGATTGAATAAAATTAAAAATTTTTTTTTAAAAGAGGATGAATTGGCAGTGCTTCCAAAAGGGCCTCTTCTAGTTGGACAAGGGGAAACAACAGAAAGACTTGAAGAGGCATTTCCTTAGTAGCATCTTCCATCCTGTGATAATCATGGTGCTCAAACCTGGTTTGAAATAAGGGGTAAGAAGTAGTTCTCCAAGGCAAAGTGACCTTTGAAGCAGTGGAAAGAACATAGAACAAAATTGTTTCCATTTAGCTATCTCCTGTGTCAGAGTCACTATCTTATTTTAGAATGCTGCCATTGTAAAGCTTTGAAATGCTTTGTAGAAATGATTACATTAATCCTGCAGTCAATTTGTCTGAAGTTAGCAAGTGTTACAGCCACCAAAAGTGCTACAAAATAATGGAATACATTTTTTAAAAACCAATAGATACTGTGACTGTAATATATTGGCAGAGTGGGGGTGGAGGTGGGGTGTACCAGGAAATAGCAGAACGAGAACTCTATCAACCTCCTGAAAGGTATGGGCAAATTGAGTAATGACAAGGTTAATGTTATTTAAAGATATCACTTAGGAAGTAGAATTAAACTCTGCTTTCAGTTATTTCTCCCCTGAGGACCACATAGAGTTTAGGATAACTATCTATTATTTTCAGATTTAAACTGTAGACACACAAGTCTGTTTGATGGATGATCTAATCCAACTGTTGAAGGACAGCCCAATTGTCTGTAACACTTCACCAGGATCAATGTGTCATGTATTATCTTAGGTCAAAGATTGCTTTCCATTGGGGGATGGCCTGATACCTGCATTTCCTTGCTTTTAATACGCATGCACATTAAAATCAGTCACGTGTATGAGTTAATGTCCAGTTATCCCAGGTTCCTCAGGATTATACTCTTTCACATTACAGTTAAAACACATGTGACTGGAAGGAGAGAGCTGGCAGATCTTTAAAAAAGAAGGTAATCAAGTATGTGCAAGTCCTATTTCTGTTTTTCTTTAAATATATATTGTTTAGTCTCTTAGGATAAACTTTATAAACAAACACATATTCTTGTTCCAGTGGTTTTTGTTCACTATGTTAATATTTACCTCTTTCAATTTGCTAGACATTTACCAAATGCTTGCAATTGTATATACTATTGGCTACTAGTATTTTTGCCCCAGGAAAAAAGCTTAAGAGTTTCAAAAGTCTTAAAAGTTTTAAAGTGCTATATTATCTAAACAATTCTTTTTGTTCACAGAAACTTTTGGTAATACATAGAAAAGATGCTCTTTGATTATCCATCAAGTATTTGATATTACACTACACATGTTAATACCATAAATTCATAAAAACATAGCTCAATTTATTGTTTTCAACTCTTCCTGTGTTTCTCAAACAAACCTTGCAATAGACAATTTTATCAAGAACATTTAATCTTTAAAAATTATTATTTATTTATTTATGTTTGTATGTTTGGGGGCTACTGAGAATTTTCTGCCCACATAGGAGAGCCTGGCAAACTCCCCATGGCGTATTTATATGCCAAAACCAGTAACAATGATGAGTCTCATTCCCCTGACCCTGAAAGAGCCTCCAATGCAGCACCATTGGAAAGGATGAGTAAAGAGAAGCTTCCAAAATCTCAGGGCTAGGACGAATGGAGACATTACAGAAACCACTGGAGGAATTCAACAATGAACGGGATGATGATGATGATGATGATGATGATGATGATGATGATGATGATGGTGATGATGATGATGATGACGATGATGATATTTGGGGGTCACTCTCTATGGTTCTCAGGAATTCTCCTGGCAAAGCAAATGCCTTAGCTACTGTACTATCTCTCTGGTCTTAATTTGTGTGTTTTTCATTAAATCTGTTTTCCCTCATCTTCTATTTCTCCCTCTTCATTCTCTCAGTCAAATTTCCTAACTTCGGGTGATACTGTCTTAAATTTAAGTGAACAAGCAATAAAAAGAATATACAATATGGAATACTATAAAAATTAACTATTTTATCTGTGACAATGAAGGTCTGTGATAATGGCTGTAAACTGTGGTGTAATTCTTTCTTCTCCAAGTAATATTTTTGGGGGGAGTTGGAGTTTGGGGGTCACACCCAGCAGTACTCAAGGCTTATTCCTGGTAATGTTCAGGGGGTCATATGGTGTTTATAGTGTTTGGGGTTCAGCCAGGGTGAACCCCCTTGAAGACAAGTTCCTTATCCTCTGTATGATCTCTTTGGTTGTCAGAGTGCCAATTTTTCTGGTTTCAGATCACTTCTGTTAAAATATGTGTGTGGAATATGGAGTGGTGAGCCAGACGGAAGCCACAATGACCAGTGCCCCAACCATGGGCTGACCGTGTCATCTTTCCTGTCTACTCCATGAGCCATAATGACTATTTTTTTCCAAGCATTCTTTGTCTTATCTAGGGTGTTATTTCAAAGTCACACATGGGAGTAAAGCAAAATCACTTCAAATAATCAATTCCCTTAAGTCTATTCTTGATGATTGTGCTTTGATCACTGGTTACTCTTTTTCTGATGTTCACCTAAAAAAAAATCCACCTCCCTTTTTCATTCTAACTCTTCCTTCTTTTATTCTTGAAAAAAGTCTATAATTAGGTTTCAGAGGACAGAATTTACGTGTTTAATTATAATGATAACCTCAATTGGTGTCAGCTGGCACTTTTGTTACATTAGCAACATAATTTTCTCATTAGCTATACATTCTCAGGAAGATGTCATCACTGAACCATCAAGCTAAGGCAGAGTAGCTTTGGACGACTTAAAACTTGAGCCAGAATGATACAGAAACGTTTTAGTCCTTGGACAGAGCAATCAACCTTTCCAAATCTATACATTTTTGTTTTTGGTCCTTATTTTTAAACTCCTGGAGTAAAAAGTACAAGATTAGTAAGGTATCAGTATGTTTGGACGTAAAATGGTAGAATTATATGTTTTCTTTAAACCACTGGCTTTCTTTCCAGAAATTCCACTTTTGAATATATTTTTTTCTCTTCTTGCTTGCTTTTACTCTGCAATCAATGGGAGAAAATTTAGTTTCTTCTTTCTCTTACCCATTAACCATAACTCTTAGTACTTAGTTTCTTGTTCTTCCGTCTCAGTACATCATTTGGCAAATAGTAACTGACAGTCCAAGTTCTCATGCTTGGACTTTTTCCCATGGATGAATCTAAGTCTTTCAGTCTTTCACTTATTACCTTTAGTTCTTTTTTTGCTTTTTTGGGTCACACCTGACGAAGCACAGGGGTTACTCCTAGCTCTGCACTCAGGAATTACTCCTGGCAGTGCTCAGGGGACCAATGGGATGCTGGGAATCGAACTCGGGTTGGCCATGAGCAAGGCTATCGATCCAGCTCCTGTCACTTCATTCTGTTGTTCATAGATTTGCTTGAACGGGCACCAGTAATGTCTCCATTGTGCGACTTGTTGTTATTGTTTTTGGCATATCGGATATGCAATGGGTAACTTGTCAGGCTCTTCAGTGGGGTCGAGATACTCTCAGTAGCTTGCCAGGCTCTCCAAGAGGGTGAAGGAATGGAACCCAGGTCGGCCTCATGAAAGACAAACTCTCTGCCCCCTGTGCTATCTCTCCAGCCCCTCGGTCTCCTATTTCCGTTAGTTCTTTTGATTGCTTTCTATCTGCATTCTTCAGTTCCTTAGCAATTATCTACTTGCTTATTATATCATGTTACATGTTTCTGATATTAATTTCAATAGTATTTTTTGCAAAAATGATAAGCTCTTTATTTCAATTGAATAATATATGAGATAGTTTCCTTCTGATAATTCAATGGGAAACACTGGATAATTGCTTATGAAGGAGTAACAAAAAACAAGACCACAGAACTAAATATGAAAAAACTTTTAGCCCCATTCTTCCATAGAACTTGATTTTTAATGGGAGCTTTGAAAGAAGAAAATTAATTAAATATTCTAAACAAAACATAAAATGCAATTATGGATTCATTTGTTAATTTTTGAAGTTCAATTATCTAATTTTAGATTTTTTTGACAACTCTAACATCAGCTTAAAAATTATATGTGTTCATATATTAATAAAATAGTTTCTAGTTAATAGACTTTTCATGTCTTAATTGGCTTCATATTGAATTGTGAGCTTAAGAATAAATCTTTACTTCTAAAATTAAGGTGCAGGGGATAAAACAATATATAGCAGGTCATAATACATGCCTTGCATGTATGAGGCCCTTGATTCAATTTCCAATCTCATATACATACATAGAATCCAAATTATCTGTCTCTAATATTATTATATATGATGCATAATATATAATAAACTTCTATTAGTAAAATAGTCTCTAAATCTCAAAAATTATAAGAATACACACTGATAGAACTACTATTAATGCCATAATTAAAATTAAATATTTATTACACCATTGAAGTGAACTATTATTTCTGCACCTTAATGACACAAATATCAACATGCTTGGTTACAATTCTTAGCATACTAGAGCATATCTAATTACTATGCAGAATATTTTATTCCTATTGTATGATCTGAACAGTATAAATGAATAATAAATAAATAGTTTAAAAGTTTGTCAGTTGCACACAGACCAACACTGAGCTAAGTCACAGAAAGGCCAACCTGATATCAATGTTTATTTTTGTTCTGATGCTTTTTGCGTTACTATGAAATCAAGCATTTACTTACTTTATAGTATAACAATGTTATATTTAAACGCCAAAATAAGATACATTTTTATTTTTTTTATTTTATTTTATTTTTAACTTTTTATTGAGTCACCATGTGGAAAGTTACAAAGTTTTCAGGTTTAAATCTCAGTTATACAATGCTCGAATACCCATCCCTTAACCAGTGCTCATATTCCACCACCAAGAATCCCAGTATAGCTCCACCCCGCCCCCTCACACCCCAACCCCCCCACGCCCCTAGCCCCCCCAAGCCCCCCCCCGCCTGTGTAACTAATAAATTTCACTCTACTTTCACTTTGATTGCATACAATATTTCAACAAAACTCACTATTATTGTTTGGAGAGTCTCTCCCCTAAAGTCAGACCTGCTGAAAAGGAAGCATTAGATAATTTGTTGTTCATCCTCAGCAATGGAAGATACATTTTTAAATGTTCATTTATTTATTTTTTTTATTGCTTCTTTGGGTCACACCCAGAGATGCTCAGGGGTTACTCCTGGTTCTACACTCAGAAATTACTCCTGGCAATACTGGGGGACCATATGGGATGCTGGGAATTGAACTGGGTCCCCGGCATGCAAGGCAAATGTTCTAACCACTGTCCTACCCATTCTAACTCCTCTTTAATAATTTGTTGTCAGTTTTTATTTGATCTGTTTCATTAAACTTTTCGTTTCCCAGTTTCTAGAATGAAATTTGTTCTAATGTTTCTATGAGTCATATATTTTTTATCTTTGCTTATTTTTAGTCACTCCTCAAATTATATTTATAAGGAAGGAAATAGAAATGTTACTTTTTTGGTTAAATAAATGCACACTAGTTTTGACCAATGTATTTAATAGGTAGTGGCTTGTTATAAATGCTTTAACACATAGAGACTATGCTAATGTGTGATTTAATTATTTTTAGAAATAATATTAACTCTTCTCAGTATATATTTACTGCACTAGTCAAAAAAAAACTTACTAAATTTGTTTGTGTATTATTGTGATTTTTTTTGTATGAAATAGAAAAAAAAACCTAAACTCAAATCTGCCTTCTATGTCTTTCACATCGGTAGGAAAGTCTGTTTAACGCTAATGTCCCAAAATTTCAGTTTGGAGGAATATTTTAGGAATCATCGTGTTATAATTGTGTGTATTTTACTCTGTGGTATTTAAGTACTAACTGAAAAAACTATTTTTGAAAGAGAAAATGAACTGCCCGAGGAGACATCCTGAATTAAAAATTTGAACCTGTACTTTTTCCTCTCAGCATGAGGTCCTAAGTAAAGGGAAATGCATTTTACTCATGTATAGATCATAGTCATCCTGCTTTGGCGAAGACTGACTCAAGTTCATTCAGAAATCTAATGAACGGCTGTAACCTCACTGTTACTGAGGTTTCTAATAAGACAGGTTCCAGACAAGGGGGTTGAGCTTTTGGCTAGCCAGCCAATCTGCAGGAAGCAGAGGACATTCACAAATAACCCGGTTAGAGGCTAAGTGATTTCCAAGGTTAAGTTTACAGTTGTCACATGCACAATTCTGCTCCCAGGATAAAAGGGGAAAAACACTAAACTTGGTTCTTTTTGACTTCAGGAACCATGTATCGTAGAGTTCATATGATATAGACAATTTCATAGTCTCCTTTATTAAAATTCAATTAAAATTATTTCCCACTCTATTTACTTGTCATTGATTTATGTTTTGAAATTTCTCGGGTGTACGTTCATATCTCAAGTTTCAATTCCCCACCAAAAAATACGCCTGCCTCCTACTTCTCACTTTTTTTTTTTTATTTTTTTGCTTTTTTTGTCCTGGCGATGCACAGGGGTCACTCCTAGCTCTGCACTCAGGAATCACCCCTGACAGAGGACCATATGGGATGCTCGGAATTGAACCTGGGTCGGCCGTATGCAAGGCAAATGCCCTACCCACTGTACTATTTCTCCAGCCCCCTACTTTCCACATTTTCTTCTTTCTGGTAATGACAGCGCTTTTCACCATGTCTAGGAGTTGTTTTTGTTGTCTTGACAATTGTGTGCTATAAATGTTTTTTTTTAAAACTCAAACAAGTATTGTGACTTAGCGTATTATCTAATCCTTATTTTAGATAGGCCAAAAACAGTTATAACAAGTCTTACAATGGAGACATTGCTGGTACCTGCTTGAGCAAATCGATGAACAATGGGAGGACAGTGCTACAGTACAGTGCAGCCTCTTATTAATTTATAATCTAATTCCTATGTGCAGATACTGTTCTCAGTCCTGGGAGTAAAGCTAATGTGGAAGTGTTGCAGGCATAGGTTTCTTGGAAGTGTTACAGGGATAAGTACCAAGAGTTTCCTCATAATCTGGACAGCTGATATACAGACTACTTTTTCAGGGAGGGATTATTTCTCTTAGTACAGTGTCAAAATGGTGATGGACTTATTACCATTCTCACAACTAGTGTGAGAAGTATGAGTTCTATTTATTTCCTGTAAAAATGTCACTAAATTTCCTATTAAGGAGTAGGATTACATAAATTTGATATTTGTATATCACAGTGCGCTTTAATAATTTGTAAAATAATATACTGTTCTTCTGTATGTCCTTGTTTATTTGAAATTATTATGTTAAATTTTGGTTCTTTCCAAGACACTTTGGTGTTACAGACCATAATCATTTTACTATAATATTTCCCAAACTGCCTGTTTTTAATGTTGAAGCAAACATTTAGGTGCAGAGCTTCAGAATTTCTTTTAATAAATAACTGTTCTATTATTTCTCCTTATTTCATATGTATTGCTATATTCAATTAGAAATAAAGGAGCAATAAAAATTGGACCAAAAGTAACTTTATATAATGGTTAAATTTTCATTGGTTACTTTGAATTTCCTTAAATCTAATATCTGACTCTGGATTCCAAAAAGATCAGAATAATATGCATATTAATTTTATAAAATAAGCATTTAAAATGATTAGACATCTGGTCTGTAAATACTAGTACATCTCAGATAGATGTCACATCATTTTTAGATACTGTCTAAGCTTCTAAATGAGTGCTATATATATTAAGAGGCATTTCCTTCTCAATGAATGTTTTTTAATTCCTGTGACAGGAAATTTCATAATATAAAAATCTTATTTTATTGCTTTCTATATGTCAATATTTTTACATATTAGAAATATGTAATACTTTATACATACTAATAGTATAACCAAGAATAATAGATAATATAATATGATAGGTAATAGAATAGAATAATAGTACTCATTAGCTGTGATTATTTGTGTGGTGGGTAAAAAAGTCTCTAAGTTTAAGAAAATTACCCATGAATATACATATAGTAAATAGAGAGGCTAGAATTTAAACACAGACAGAGCTATTAATCATTCATTGTTCTTTCAACAAATATTTGCTGAACATCTACTCTATCTTGAGCACAGGTTCTAGAAATAAAATGGTGAGGAAAATATGTCATTTCGCCCACACCAGGTGATACTCAGTGCTTACTCCTGGCTCTGCACTCAGGAATCACTTGTGGCAGGACAAGGGGACCCTCTAGGGTACCACGGATCAAACCTGTGTCAGCTGTGTGTAAGGAACTGCCCTTCCCACTTTAGGATCTCTCTAGCCCCAACATATAATTTCTTTCTCTTTGAACTTTCATAAAAATAAGAGACATAAACAGAATCACACGTGTGAATGCATTTTTTTGACAGCATACACGAGCTGCAGAGAGGAAGTGCAGAGAGCTAGGACGATCAACCAAAGGAAACTTATATTCTGGGGTTTGAGGAAGGTTCCAGGGTAGTTGAACTTGAACTGAGTAATAAGAAATTTGTGTTATATATGAAGAGGCTGCAGAGCGAGAGGAAACACTTGTGTGCTTTGTGAAGGAGCATCATGAACTGGGTCTGCTGAAGGATGAGAACTGAAATGTGTGTGGCTGAAGTTTCAGAAGTACATGAAGAAAGAAAGAAGGTGAAGGTGAGGATATGGCTGCCTTAGAGAGAACCTTCTGGATCAATGACGGGCTTTAGTATATTTGTTTGTTTAGAGGTTACACCAAGCACTGCTCAGTACCTTCTCCTGATGGCAGTGCTCAGTGGTAACAGGGATTGAACCAGGATAATCTACATTCAAGGCATGCATCTTATCCCCTGTACTATCTCACTGACCACTTTGGTATTTTGGTAAAAGACTATAGAAAGTTACTAAACACATTTTAAATGAATATTTTGTTATCATTAATAGAGGGGAGGCTGGAGCGATAGCACAGCAGTTGGGAGTTCGCCTTTCACAGGGCCGACCCGAGTTTGATTCCTCCGCCCCTCTCAGAGAGCCCGGCAAGCTACCGAGAGTATCAAGCCTGCGCGGCAGAGCCTGGCAAGCTACCCGTGGGTATTGGATATGCCAAGAACAGTAACAATGTCTCTCAATGAGAGGCGTTATTGGTGCCCGCTCGAACAAATCGATGAGCAACAGGATGACAGTGACAGTGATTATTAGAGGGAGCTGAATGTGCAGCCTAGATTTGGATTTTTAAAAATAACACCCTGAAACACTATTTAAAAAAATACATTTTGTTCTGTGTTAATTACAGGACAATTAACAATAGCCAAGCTACGAAAACAACCCACATATCCAAAACCACATGATTGCATTAACAAGTGCTATATATACACACAATGGAACACGACTTAGCTACAGGAAATGGTGATGTTACCATTTGCACTATGTGGAGGATATTAGAGGGTAACGGGTGTAGTGAAGTCCGGCAGGAGGAGGGAAACAGACACAGAATAATCTCTCCTGCATGTGTGGGACATAAACATGGTGCAAGAATAACAAATGGCCCCTGGCAATAACTGAGGGTCAGCATACAGAAGTAGGATGATCAAGATGGAGGTGAACAGGAAATCCAAACCATTTTATCGAAGGGAGGCTGACACTGGGGGCAGATTTGGTGCTGGAACATTGGATGCCTAAACCTCTACGATTGGAAACCATGATTCCTAAATAAATTTTAAAATCACACTAGCTAGAGTATAAAAAAACAAACTGCACTGGGAAATACCAGAGGTGGAAGGCAGCCTTTGGGAGGACCAGCGAGGAGGCTTTTTGCCTGCAATATCTAAGTAGCTGTGAAGGTAGAAGACACCGGATGATAGAACAATTTAAAAGATAAAGTCAGTCAGTTTGGGTGATGGATTAAAGATGAGAGATAAGGAGACCTTCAAAAATGATTAGCAGATACATAGCTTGCATAATCATTATATATGCTGTCTCTCTTTGCTCTAAAATAGAGAAGAAATTTTAAAGCAGAAAATGATTCTCTCAGGTAAAAAAAAAAAAAAAAAAATCCCAGTCTTAAAAAAGGATTCGGCATCTCACCCTGCTCCCCACACAGAATTGCTGGGAAGGCCAAGTGCATGAAATCTGTAATCCAGGACTGCGGGTGAGGATTTCTTCCTCATAGCCCACAGGCTCGGTGACCTCCAAGTGAGACTTTAGGAGAGTTCATTTCTTCATTTATAAATTAGAGATAATGATAATATCCCCCAAACAGGGCTCATGAAATATTCCATGGAATTATTTATTTTAATTAAATTCTTTTTCCCATCAAATAGATGCTCCTATGCTTCATGTTGTCTGCTCTGACCTATTTCTTCGAAATCTTCTGTTCTAGTACCATCTGTTTTCTCCTTTTTAACTTCTTCCTCCGTCTACCCACGACCTACCCACCAACGATTCTTCGCAATTTTCTTCTTCTCTCTCTTCTCATATCTTTTGATCTGTTAACATATTTATTTGTCTCAATATGATTTTAAAACATATTCTTTTTGTATTCTTTTCACAGCCACCACCAACACGACTGTTATCATTTTATCCTCTACAAGATTGAATGTTGACTTCGCTTTCAGTTGTTACACTTCCAACGTATGTGACATAACACAAAACTGCCAATTTTTATAATCTAGCAACCTCTCAGTCAAAATCATTTATAGTTCCTCATTGACTATATACAAAAATATGATGGATTCAAAGCTTTGGTGTTTAAAATAGGCTACTATGTTGGTTGGTTAGTTCAGTTATCAGATGCTCACTAATTTAGAGAATCCTATTCTATGTCTCTAAGACCTGGTGTCACTTAGTAACTTCTTACACAACTGTTATCAAGATTTGCTTACATAAAGCATTCAGGTGCTCAGAATTGTGCGTTGTACATCTTTAGGAAATAATTAATAATCCATAATATAATCACTCTGCACCAGGGGTGCCCCAGAAGGGGACCGATGAGGTCCCTCCCTGCTCCAAGGGACCTAGCCCCTGCAGTCGACCTCCAGCACCCAACCACTGCAACGCTCCTTGCCGCCTTCCACACGCTCGGGCCAAGGCTCACGCATGAGCGAAGTCCCAAAGAACCCAGGTAATTCGGAACTTTGTGACCTTGGACTCTGGTCTCAACAGGACCAAGGAACAGAGATCCTCTGCCTGCTTCCCCAATCTCCAGTGACCCAGGAGTCACACCCATAAACCACATTCTGCTGGTGCCAGATAATCTCATCGGCCACTCTCCAGAACTCACAGCTGCTTCTTTCAGAAGGGAGCATAAAATAAGGCCCCCATAACCATGCCACTGGACTCTTTACCAGTGGTGACCCAAGGAACGTGGGGGAGAGCCCTCCCCACCCCAAGGGACCCAGTCCCGGCAGCCAACCTCCACTGCCCAACTGTCGTCAAGCTCCAGGCCACTTTCCACATGCTCTGGTCAAGCCTCACACATGAGTAAACATATTCCTGGACCATGTGACTGCACATCATCATAAAGGGAAATATATATATATCTTGGAGAGCCCGGCAAGCTACTGAGAGTATCTCGCCCACACAGAAGACCTGGCAAGCTCCCCATGGCATATTCGATATGCCAAATATAGTAACAATAACAGCCTCATTTCCCTGACCCTGAAAAGAGCCTCCAATCGTTGTGAAAGATGAGTAAGGAGAGGCTGCTAAAATCTCAGGGCTGGAACGAATGGAAATGTTACTGGCACCTGCTTGAGTAAATCGATGAACAACGGGGATGACAGTGACAGTGATACAGTGACAGTATAATCACTGCACAATGAAAGCAACAATTTTCAATCTACTTTGGGTTTTGGGGGCCACACTTGCAGTGCTCATGGATTACTCCTGGTTCTGTGTTCAGGGATAACTCCTGGGGATCCTCAGGGAACCATTCGAGGTAGGGAGATCTAAATACGGTCTGTCACAGTCAGGCAAGTTTATTATCCCTGCATTCTCTCTCTGTTCACTAAAAGTTACAATTCTAAATATAATATTTAAGCTAATCTAATTTGGTAGCTGCATTTGCCTCAAACATATTCAAGATGAATTCTAATTTGGGGATAAATTAAAGATTTCATTCTCTAAACATACCTTATTTATTCTAAGTTTCTTTGCTGTTTCATTTTACACCCTTTTCCACTTCTCATTATTAACAACCCTTCCAGGTTTCTGTTGTTTGTTTGGGGGCCATACTCAGCAGTGCTTAAGGCTTACTCCTGGTTCTGACCTTAGAGACCATTCCTGGTGGTGCTCACAGACTAGATGGAGTGCCAGGGATTGAACCTGGGTCTGCTGCATGTAAGGCAAACACTCTACCCTCTATACTATTGCTCCAGGCCCCGTCCTTCAAGATTTAAAACCAGAGTAATATTATTTTGTCAAAACTGCAAGGGTGCTTTATCATTTACCCAACTAGATGTTTCTCTAAACTTCTTGAGGACGGAGACCATCCTCATGTAGACTTACAGCTTTTCAAGGCAGATCCGAATACATTTCTCTTTGACTCTACATTGATAATATATGAATAGATTTAGTGTCATCACTAAGAAGACAATAACTAGAACTGGATCCATGAAGAACTGAAAACTATGCATGTCTAGATTTATTTTTATAATTGAAATAATTTTGATGTCTTGGGTTTGTATGGTATATTTTATTGCTTTATAGCCAATTAAAATATAAGCCTACTTGCTTGTAAGGCACAATTATTTAAATAATCTTCATTTAAATTAAAGAAAATTCGTGATCTTAAACTAAATTTGCTCAATGTTATCAAATGTCTTTACTACTCCTCTGTATGGCCAGGGGTGGAGGGAAACATAAAACATATTTATCAAGGTTGTTTAAATCTGAATTAAGTTTTCTTATCATTACTAATGTTTATGAGCAGAATATATGGGACTCTGTATTATTCATTCTGAGTTTCACGTATCATGGTTCTGACAGTTTTATTATCTCTCATAATGACTTATATTTCTAAATAGAAGAACTCATAGGGAAATACCACATAATGTTCAAACCCAACTATGTTGTGAATGTAAAAATTATTGCTATTAGGGGAAATGAAATCTAAACTTTAAAAACAAATATCATTCTTTTCCATGTGACTACTTTATCTCCTAGAGAACATAACAGTAATTTTATTAAAGTATGCATAAATCTAAAAGTAATCTATTTTAGTAGTTCATTCCAATGTTATCAATTTTTTTGTTTATCACTATCCTTTTTCCTTGGTAAACTAACTATATTGATTGAACGCATTGCTCAAAATAATTACCTATCACTATCACAAATCACATTTTCATAGTAATGGGAAAAGAAACAAGTTTAGTGTAGCCTGTATCCATTCTTTGTCTGTCTTTTTTATGGCAATGAATCTTCATATATTATTTAATGAACTTGCACTTATTTTATATCTATAAATCAAAATAGTATGCATAGTCCATTTTCTGAAGATGAAAATAACATTTTTATACAAAAACTTGAATAACATTGTTGTAAGATTAAGACATACTATTGAGGCCAGAGAGATAGTACAGTAATAAAGGCATTTGCCTTTTATGTGGCAGACCGTGGTTGTTATCTCTGGCATCACCTCAGGGTGTAGTCCTCCCCCGACCACAAAGTAAAATTCACTACTGGTTTAGGCAGACAGAAGGAAGTGGGAAAATTACAGAATATTCACTACTTGCATACAAGTAAGGTGCATATAATCATCTTAACAACCATAAAATTGACTGTGATCAAAATCAGGTTGAGAACATTAAGTATAAAGATGAATAAAGCTATGCTCCCTAATTTATAAATGATCCAAAATAAAATATTCTTAAATCTCATAATACTATTCTCATTATAAAAAGCGTTGAAGTTCCCAATTGAGAAGATTTACTAAGCATTGTGAAATATACTGAGTAAGGCTACTGAGTTTAATTATGGACTATTGATTTGATGGTTATCTCGTGAAATTCCAGGCATAAATTTTTGGGGTAAAACAGATTTGTTATTAAATATTAATGTAGTATTCTCAGTGCGGGAAGAAATAATGACATAAGATGTGCCCATAACAGTGTTAAAATCTGAGGAGGATTTTTTTTTTGAGAGGAGGTGTTCAGTTTTAAAATGATTTGACAAGTAACAGAGTACAAATTAAAAGAAGGTTGCTTGGGGCTGGAGCTATAGTACAGCAGGTAGAGCATTTGTCTTGCATGTGGGTGACTCAGGTTTGATCCCTGGCTTCCCATCTGGTTCCCGAGCACTGCCAGGAGTAATTCCTGAGTGCAGAGCCAGGAGTAACCTCTGAGAATCACTGGATGTCACTCAAAAACCAAAAGCCAAAAAATTAAAAAATAAAAGATGGTTTCTTAACAAGTCCCAGAAGCCTGTGACTCTATGCCAAGAGTTTGAGAGAATAAATACAAATAAATATCAAAATAATATTTTTTGGTCTTTTTGGTCCACACCTGGCTGTGCTTTCCTCTTGGTTCTGTGCTCAAAGATCATTCTTAGGGGTAATACTTAGCAATGCTCAGGGGCCAAGATGTGATCAGATGAACTGGGGTTAGATGTGTGCAGGACAATATCTTAACCCCTGTACTTTCTTCCGGATCAGACTACTTTTTTGAGTTAGCTGGAAATTGCAGTATCAGGCAAGAATCTCAGTTTTCATGCAACATAAATAAATATATAGTTAAGTGGATATCTTTAACGAATGTGCTCTAAGAGGTGAATAAATATTGACAAATTACTTATAATTAATTTACAAAACATGTAATTTGTATTGTTTCTGATGTATAGATAATGCTAAAATTTTAATTTGTGAATCTGGAAGTTATTTAATTTCTAACCATGAAAAGAGTTTGGTTTTAATTGTGGTCATATACTAGTTTATAGGTCTCCTTGAGGTTTAGTTCTACTAGAAAAGGTAAATATATACGCTAATTTTTCTGTTACTGAATGTGAGCAGTGTGTATTTTAAATGCAACAAAAATAGAATTTGAGAAAGTGAAGTAAAGACTCAGCAATAGTTATAACTAATTTATTTAGTTTAACTTTACTGTCATCATAAATTAAAGTAAAAAGTAGTTCTTTACTCAAACATAGGTATGTTCTCTTGTATAGATGAAAGTGTCAAAAAGTTGATATTTATATAGCAGGTAGGGCATTTGCCTTGCACACAGCCGACCCGGATTCGATTCCTCGGTCCCTCTTGGGGAGCCTGGCAAGCTACCTACAGTATCCTGCCTGCATGGCAGAGCCTAGCTAGCTACCCATGACGTATTTGAGATGCCAAAAACAGTAACAAGTCTCACAATGGAGACGTTACTGGTACCCGCTCGCAAATCGATGAACAAAGGGATGACAGTGCTACAGTGCTACAATGCCTATATAAATATATTTATATGCCTACTGATATATTCAATCTGAAATGTTGTAGTTCTGATGGCTGAGTAATGACCCCAATAGAGAGGGAAGTTTGGCCTCTTTTGTCCAGTGTTATTTTAGAACCAGTTGCATCTTTGTAGGATAGTTTAGCAATGACCACCGTAGCCTTTTTTTTTTCATAGTGGCCCATAAGAAAGAGGGCAAGATTACCTGACGGAGAGCACAAATCTTTGAATACTTTGGTGCCCTAACTGACACAGATAAGAAACTTGAAATGAATTTATCAAGTACATAATATTTTAATTCAACTCTTTACATTTTGTATTATTCCTCAAACATTTAAACATGTTTAAAATTTTAATTACCATGTCCAAAAACATTAAAATAACTTCTTAGTATAAAATAAAAGCTACTGTATACAACCAAATTTTCCCAATATATGGGAGAATTTAAATGTGGCTTTAAAACTTGTGACAGAAATGTTCCATACATCACATCAAATATGAACATTTATAGATTTAGCCAGGGCTTCTTCAAGATACTTCTTCTAGTCTATGTTTTGTAATTTTGAAATCCGGGGCAAAAAAATCATTATATGACTGCTGAGATTAAGAATTATATATATATATATGGAATATTTTTTTGCTCTAACTAATTCAAAATTGATTTAAGGTAGAATAAAATCTAGAAACAGAACCCTATAGGTGGTGGTGAGTGGGAATTTTGAACATAAAGAAGTAAATTATAATTCCTAATGTATATTTAGCACATGAAAACTTTTTCAGTCATTACATTAATTTAATAATTTTTGTCAACTACAACAGTTTATATAACAATGGTAACTGTAATAGCCATAACTATTCGGTTTTTTAAACATAATGACATGAAAATCTGGAATCTATATATAGAAATTAGCACAGTTATTTAACGATCAATTTGACAGAAGTCTTTTTACTTTCAGAAACTCTTCATGTTATTTTCAAAGTATAGCTTATATTTCAGGTAAACTTGGTTAAATTATCCAGAATATAATGTAGATATCTTATGTTCTTTTAGTATTGGTGAATAAAAATAAAAGATACAGTTTTCCAAAATTGAGACCACATAAAGAAGAATCAATGGATGAATTTCATCCTTCATTTAATAAATGTAAAACAGAAAAACATTTTTCATAGTGTATGGTAATGATTTATTTATGGAGAGTAAATAGTTGTTAATTCCTAGCTTCTGAAATAAGCACATGGGCAGACAATCTATTTTTTTTTTCCATCAACAACTATTGATTGAAAGCTTCTTAGTGCCAGACCATGCTGAGGATATAATAATGAACTAAAAGAACTGTTTCTTGTATTTTGGTTTTATAGGTAAATGATGTATACACTAAAATTTACATATATGATACACAGTACAAAAGATACATATGGAAGGTCAATTCTTATGGTCATGAGGAGACCAGAGAAATTTGTCAGTAGGAAGTGGTAAAGACTATATATCTGAAACTGGAAAGGAATTAACTATGATAGGAGTATAGATTGTTATAAATATAATAAAATATAAGAAACTGATGATAAAAAAATTTAAGATGAAAGGAATAATATTATACATTACATACTGAGGTGCAATATAAAAATTGGAAAGAGAAGAAACAAACGTTTAAATTAAGATAATACATAGTCAAGTATCTTGCAAGTTTTTTTTAAAGCCGTAAGGTAGGTCCAGAAAGATAGTTTTCAGTGGATAGGATGCTTGCCTTGCAGGCGACTGACCAGATACCTCTTCTGGTACTGCATTTGGTTACCTGAGCAACTCCCTAAACACTGACTCCTATAAACTCTGAGTACCAGGAGAAAACCCTTCCCCATAAGAAATCATAAAAATAGACAATATTTTCTCAATGTATAATTTTACATAATAAATGAAAAATATTTTAGCATAAAACTAGCAAAGTTTGCATGCATAAAAATTATTGAGGCTACCCGTTAATACTGATGTTGAAACTAACCCAGGGTAACACAATGATGTTGCTTATTTTTTTTCTTTTTGATGTTGCTTATTTGTTAAATGATATTATTTCTAGACATAATTTCCTTTCACGATAGAGCCTGGCAAGCTACCCGTGGCATATTTGTTATGCCAAAAACAGTAATAAAAATTCTCACAATGGAGACGTTACTGGTGCCCGCTCGAGAAAATTGATGAGCAACGGGATGACAGTGATACAGTGATTTTTCCTTTAGTAAACTTCACAGCTAAAGATTAAGTCAGGGCAGGTAATAGAGATAAATCTTCCATTTATAGAAAATAAATCTTAATAAATGAAATAATAGTCTGATTTTGGCTGTAGCAATATTACTGTGGGTAGGGGATTTGCCTTGTATGCAGTAGACCCAGGTTCAATCCCTGGCACCACGTATGCTCTCCTGAACTGCACCAGAAAAGATCATCTCTGAGTCTTGACACAGGAGTAAACCCTGAAAACGGTGGATGTGGCCAAAAACAAAACAACAGAAACAAAAAAGTGATAATAACGGTCTTAGATATCTATATTGTTTCATTTTTCTTTTCTTTTTTTTTTTAGTTGTTGATTTTATTTTATTTTTTTTTATAATTTATTTATTTTTAATTAGAGAATCACCGTGAGGGTACAGTTACAGATTTATACACTTTTGTGCTTATACTTCCCTCATACAAAGTTCGGGAACCCATCCCTTCACCAGTGCCCATTCTCCTCCACCCGTAAACCCGGCGTCCCTCCCACCCTCCCCACTCCCATCTCCCCCCCACCCCACCCTGCCACTGTGGCAGGGCATTCCCCTCTGTTCTCTCTCTCTAATTAGCTGTTGTGGTTTGCCATAAAGGTGTTGAGTGGCCGCTGTGCTCAGTCTCTAGCCCTCATTCAGCCCGCAACTCCCTTCTCCCACAGGGCCTTCAACTACAATGTAGTTGGTGATCGCTTCTCTGAGTTGCCCTTTCCCCGGAACGTGAGGCCAGCCGCGAAGCCATGGGGTCAACCTCCTGGTACTTATTTCTACGGTTCTTGGGTATTAGTCTCCCACTCTGATATTCTATATACCATAGATGAGTGCAGTCTTTCTATGTCTGTCTCTCTCTTTCTGACTCATTTCACTCAGCATGAAACTTTTCATGCCCATCCACTTAACTACAAAATTCTTGACTTCCTTTTTTCTAACAGCTGCATAGTATTCCATTGTATAGATGTACCAAAGTTTCCTCAACCAGTCATCCGTTTTGGGGCATTCGGGTTTTTTCCAGATTCTGGCTATTGTAAACAGTGCTGCGATGAACATACATGTGCAGATGTTGTTTCGATTGTACTTTTTTGATTCTCTGGGATATATTCCCAGCAGTGGTATTGCTGGGTCAAATGGGAGCTCAACCTCTAGTTTTCTGAGAATCGTCCATACTGTTTTCCAAAAGGGCTGAACTAGCCGGCATTCCCACCAGCAGTGTAGAAGGGTCCCTTTCTCCCCACATCCTCTGCAACAGCGGTTGCTTTTGTTCTTTTGGATGTGTGCCAGTCTCTGTGGTGTGAGGTGGTATCTCATGGTTGTTTTGATCTGCATCTCTCTGATGATTAGAGGACATGAGGAAATGGAAACATATACCCTGCTCGTGGATAGGGAGAATCAATGTTGTCAAAATGCCAATACTCCCTAAAGCATTATACAGATTCAATGCGATCCCTATAAGTATACCCATGACATTCTTCAAAGAAATGGATCAAGCAATCCTAAAATTCATATGGAATAACAAACGTCCAAGGATAGCTAAAACAATTCTTGAGAAAAAGATGATGGGAGGCATCACCCTCCTCAACCTCAATCTTTACTACAAAGCAGTAACAATTAAAACAGCATGGTACTGGAACAAAGGCAGAGCCGTAGACCAATGGAACAGGGTGGAATATCCCTACACACAACCCCAAATGTATGATCATCTAATCTTTGATAAGGGAGCAAGAGATGTGAAGTGGAGCAAGGAAAGCCTCTTTAACAAATGGTGCTGGCACAACTGGACAACCACATGCAAAAAAATGGGTTTAGACCTTGACCTGACACCATGCACAAAAGTCAGATCAAAATGGATTAAAGACCTCAACATTAGACCACAAACCATAAGGTACATTGAAGACAAGGTCGGCGAAACCCTCCACGATATTGAAGATAAAGGTATCTTCAAAGGTGACACGGAACTAAGCAATCTAGTAAAAACAGAGATAAACAAATGGGACTACATTAAACTAAAAAGCTTCTGCACCGCAAGAGATACAGTGACCAGAATCCAAAGACTATCCACAGAATGGGAAAGGATATTTACACAATACCCATCAGATAAGGGGTTGATATCAATGGTATATAAAGCACTGGTTGAACTCTACAAGAAGAAAACATCCAACCCCATCAAAAAATGGGGCGAAGAAATGAACAGAAACTTTACCAAGGAAGAAATACGAATGGCCAAAAGGCATATTGTTTCATTTTTCTATGTAGAAGATCATCAGATAGCTAAGATGTAACAAGTAAGTAAATTCCATAAATGTTAGGCAAGTCAAATAAATATAGAGAAAAATATAATTTTTAAGTCCCACTTTTTAAAATTAGTCAAAAAACTTATTAGTGACTGAAAACCATGAATAATTTTATAAAAATAAGTTGAAATTTATTTCCCAAATAAGACAAGGGAGACTTTTGTTATAAAGTTATATAAGCTGTACTCTCTTATGTAACATTAGCGATGAATGTCTATATGAAGCATTAGCGAAGAATGTCTATATGTTTTTAAGAAGACTCCTAGGACAAAGAATTGTTCAATAGTCATTTTAAGTGTCAGATGATACTAGTGATTTAAATGTTAGTTACTAGTTAAAGGACATAATCATAGTTGTGGTACACTATGTATTCATGTTTAAGGATTCTGATGTCCAATGTTATGTAATTGAATGGATGTTATTAAAGATATATAACATGTTTTTAAGGAGAAAATTACTAGAACAGGTAATTCTTGCTTCCTGGAAACATATTCCTTTTACCATGAAAAACATTTCATGGATAAAATTAATAATGAGGTCAAATTGTTAAGAATTTCAAGTCCCACAGCACTTCATTCTTTAACATCCAGATAAACAACACAAGGCTTATTTAATTTGGCTTGAAATGTATGGCAAATTACTACAACTGTTGATTTAATTACTGTCCATATTAATCTAGAAGAAATGTCTTTACTAAAGATTAGTAGCTTCCCCAAACAACTGATTGTATTATATGACTGTTTCCCATAAGATGCAATTTATGGCATCTTTGACCTGATGAACAACTGTTTTTTAATATAATTGATCTGGTTAATTAATTAATTTATTTAATTTTCACAGACCCACTTTCATAGTCAGAAAAGAAAATCTCAGCAACAAACACTTTCATGACCTTCTTAGTGACACAATTTCTTATATCACATTCCAATGTTCTTACTACTTTTTTACATGTCCAAATGAGAGTATTTTAAAGTAGAATTTTACATGACTTGTTTTTCTTTCAAGTTCAAACAATTTTTCAAATCCACTAAAATAGAATCTCCTCAAAATCTAGTTTGGGTTTTGGAAAACAGGCAATTTAAATAATTTGAAAAATATTTTTGCTTAATTGTAAACAAACAAATTCTAGAAATTGTGATGTATCACTGCTATTGCCTCTATGGATACTCTGTGATCATGAGTCAAATTTGCATATGCCATCTGTGCTACATATGATCATTAGGAAAAGTCTAGTTTCCTATAGATAATTCTAGGTTGCAAAAAATTAATACTTTTTAAAATTCAAGCGACCATTTCCCTTGATCCCTTAGCAAAGCCAAAAGTGACAAAGTAAATGTTTTCTCCAATTTCAATTGAAAATGCTTTCTGGCGTTTGTTTAAGTTTAATTTTTTAAATTGTGAATGATTCCATCATTAATTAGTGGCATAAGAAAGAAAGCAGAATCAAATGTTCTAAGTAGACTGTATGCATTCTGTATTTTATATTCTACCTTATATCTAATCATTATGTGAAATAAAGTACGATAAACATTACAATTTGAGTATACAGATAAAGGTCATACGTTCGTACCCTATACTACACACTTAGAAACAAACTTGAAGGACACATTTCAAGTATTGAAGGAAGAAAAGATATAGAATAATCATAAAACTTCATGAACCAGCGGAGGTGATTTCAAAGTCAAGATCTTTCCCCATTGCATGTGGAGCCTATTAAGAAGACAAATACTAGCAATTTGAAGAACAATGTGTGTTTACTTAAGGAAATACACCCAGCTGTTTCTCTAAGGCAGTTTCAAGTTCACTATGGGTCAAAAGAGCTGTATAATATAAAACATACTTATAACATTTTCCAATGATAAGTAGCCTCAGGCCGGAAACTTTACAAAAATTTATGTCACACACTAAAGATTCGAAGGTAGGAGATGTGGGTTTTATATTCATTTAAATACAAATGAAGCTCAAGAAATAGTATCCATGATGACACTATTAAGACCTTGAGATAATATTAATGCACATGTAATGTAATATTCTATAATTAAAGGTGTCTGGAATTCATTAGGATTATTGAAAGTGGATTTAGTAAATAAACACTACAAAAAAGAAAAATGAATCAAAAGTTTATACCAAATAACTAAGCTATTATTTGACTAGACTGAGAAGAATGTTAGGACATTGTGAATTAAATTTTTTTTGTTATAGCTCACACCCAACAGTGCTCAGGGCTTACTCCTGACACCATGCTCAAGCATCACTCCTTGGGAACCAGATGTGGCACCAGGAATAAAAACCAGTTGTGTACTTCAAGGCCGGCACCCTACATGTTTAATATCTTTTTAGCTCCAACTTTAAAACTCCTTTTAAGGGTCTGGGAATCTTTGTTCGTTTGCAGAAAAAAAGTGTGCCAAGGAAATATATTTACATATAAATATTTCATACATGTATATGCATTTTGCCTTACACCTGTACATATATATTCTGTTATGTCATTCAAAATATATAGATATTGTCAGGAAATCTATTTGCATTCTAAAGATAATTCTTGGTATTTGAGAGATTGTGTAGGACATTATCATTGCACACAGCTAACCCCAGTTCCATTCCTGGAACCAAATATTTCTGTCTCACTCCTATTACACAGGAATAATTCATGAGCATGTAGCTAGGAGTGTGTGTGATCACAAACCACCCTCAATAAATAAAGAAAATTTCTCACTTTCCTCAAGAGACTTAAGCATCTGTAAGATACCTATATTCTTTTGCTCTACAAATGTACATATATAAATTTATGTATTAAATTTCCCAGTGAATACATGTCAAAATAATAAATAGCATATTGAAATTTCCATAAAATTGAAAACCCCATGTTACTTGATCATTGCTTTTACATGTTTCATTAATGCTCTACTGTAGAGAATGCATCAAGGATTAAACACTTCCAGACACATAAGAAAAAATTTTGAGTGTTATTATAATTCTTTTTTTGTTTTTTGGTTCACATCCGGGGATACACAGAGATGACTCCTACTCTTGGCTCTGCACTCAGGGATTACTCCTGGAGGTGCATGGGGGACCATGTGAGATGCTGGGAACAGGCGCGTGGAGTGGAATAAATGGCATCTAATCAATCAACTGGATTGGCCCTCATATCCTCCTCCATCTGCCCCATGGCCTGGGCTGCTCGGCCCAGGACCGCACCCCCCCACCCCCGCCAACCCAGGGGTGGCCAACTGGGGAGAGCCAGACCGCTTTGCGGCCACTCGATATCTTATAACCTACGTCTCCCTCTGGGAGAACCTGGCAAACTACTGGGAGTTTCCTGCCCACATGGGAGAGCCTCACAAGGTCTCCGTGGTGTATTAATATGCCAAAACCAGTAACAAGCTGGATCTCATTCCCCTGACCCTGAAAGAGCTTCCAGTGAGGCACCGTTGGGAAGGACGAGTAAAGAGAGGCTTCTAAAATCTCAGGGCTAGGACGAATGGAGACGTTACTGTGACCATTCGAGAAATTCAACGATCAATGGGATGATGATGATGATGATGATGATGGATTTTATTTTATTTTATTTTTATTTTTTTTAATTTATTTTATTGAATCACCAAGTGGGAAGTTACAAAGTTCTCAGGCTTATATCTCAGTTATACAATGCTCAAACACCCATCCCTTCACCAGTGCCCATATTCCACCACCAATAAAAATAAAAACAAACAAAAACAAAAACAAAAAAAAACCAGTATACATCCCACCTCTCACCCCCCAAACCCCTCCCCCCGTGTGTGACTGAAAATTTCACTTCCTTTTCTCTTTACCTTGATTACATTCCAGATTTCAACACACAACTCATTATTGTTGGAGTTTCAAAACAGACTCACTATTTTTGTTGGAATTTATCCCCCAAGAATACAGCTCTATTGACAAGGAAATATTTGATAATAAGTTTTCCACTGATGAGAATGAAGAGATAAAAAGTCGCGCGGACGCAGTAGCGTCCGCGCGGTTTACAATTTCTGTATTATAGTAATTAAGTCCACGGAGATTTAAGTTGGAACATAAATCATTTCCCTTCCTGGAACAGCATGTAGCAAAAGGTTAGTTCACAGTCTCCATACATGGTTGCAAGCACTTGCTGGAACCCCAAATCCTAAAGCTGTCTCTGGTTCCTGCTCGTTCCACATCTACCGGCTGTGCAAAGGCATGGCCACCCGGGTCGACATTCGGCCAGATCCCGAGCTCCGGCCCGGGCTGAGACTGCCCCGGTATCCCGCTGCTGTTTCAAGTTCAAAGCACATTTTTTTTTTCAGCGCCAAAAGTTCATACCTGCTCAAAGGACCCACAAAATGTCGGACACCACGCCTTCTCCCGGAGGGGAGAGAGACCAAGAAGGAAGGATATTTCCTCCGTTAGCCGGGGTGGGGCAAAAGCTTAGTTCACAGTCTCCATACATGGCTGCAAGCACTTGCTGGAACCCCAAATCCTAAAGCTATCTCTGGTTCCTGCTCGTTCCACATCCACCGGCTGTGCAAAGGCATGGCCACCCAGATCGAAACTTGGCCAGAGCCCGAGCTCTGGCCCAGGCTTGATGGATTTTAGTCTCCTACCATATATTTTTATATACTATCATGAATGCAGTCATTCTATATCTGTCCCTCTCCTTCTGACTCATTTCACTCAGCATGATACTCTCCATGTCCATCCATTTATAAGTGAATTATATAACTTCACTTTTCTTAACAGCTGCATAATATTTCATTGTGTACATGTTCCATAGCTTCTTTAACAAGTTGTCTGTTCTCAGACACTCAAGTTGTTTCCAAATTCTGGCTACTGTGAATAGTGCTGCAATGAACATAGAAGTGCAGATAGCATTTCTGCTATATAATTTTTTGCCCCTGGGGTATATTCCCAGAAGTGGGATTGCTGGGTCAAATGGGAGTTTAATTTCTAGTTTTTTGAGAAATGTTGATATTGTTTTCTAAAAAGGCTGGAGTGTTGGCATTTCTACCAACAATGAAGGAGGGTTTCTTTCTCCCCAAATCCGCTCCAGCACTGTACAAAATTCCTTTTTAAAGAGCAAAATATACACAGAGAAAATGGATGGATGGATGGATGGATGGATGGATGGATGGATGGATGGATGGATGGATGGATGGATGGGTGGATGGATGGGTGGATGGGTGGATAGACAAGCAGCTATAGAGAAAAGAGGGAACCAGAGGGGAAAGAGAACAAAAGTTTAAGTATTCTTTTGGGTGGAATCTGTCACAGACTGAAGCTATAAAAGCCTATGATTAAAGACTGAAGTAGAACAACACTATTTCCAAAATAAGTGAACCTGTATCAGGGGTATTGCCAATCTATTTTTGTGCACCTCTGCTCCCAACAGTGATCCCGTGGAGCGTGCTCAAATAGACATTTATCTCATCCCAACTCCATTCATACAGATATGATCCCAGGTATAAATTTACTCATTCTCAATCCACACCAGTTATAGAGCTCATATCATGAATTTTAAAGAAACAAAGGCTAGAATTACCACACATGTTACATCAGAATTGTCAACAAGCACCAGAAATAGAGAAGTGAAGGATTTGGTTTAATAGTTTCCTCCAGAGAGCTGCAGCTAGTGAGTTCAAGACCATTTTTAATGCAAACTTAAAAGATAATTTCAAAATGTGCGATTTTCCAACACTTACTCTATGTATTAAATAATGAGACATTTGGAATATGAAACAATTTGCAAATCAATACATTATTACTATCTTCAAATGGCATCAATGTACATATATATTTGGACTAATCAATTCTAACTTCATTCTAAAATGTATAATAAATAATTTAAAAATGTTTACAATAAATTTTTCATATGATAAAAAGGGGTGATAGAGGTGAAAGTAACAGGATAATTTTTAAAATGTTTTATTTTATGAAGTAGTTCACAATATTTGATTACATTTAACATTCAAACACCAAGCCCACCACCATTACACCATCCCACCAAAATATTTCTGATGCTTCCATCCTGAGTCCCAATCCCTGCCCCAAAGCAGAACCAAAATAATTTATTTTGTATTGTTTGTTATGAAAAACCGCTGAAAACGCACAAAAAAGTATCCTTAGAGGAAAGTGTGAAGAAGAGTAGATTGTTGTGTTTCACCCAGGGGCCATTAAGCCCTTGCTGAGCCTTGTGTGCATATATATGTATATATATATGTATATATATGTATATATATGTAATAAAAAACTCCCTCCTACTTTGAACCCTATCAAATGCAGTGCGGTACTCTTGGAGTATGTGTAGCGTGTGTGGTTTGAAGTGTCGCAAATCTGCAAATGTGGCCTCGTGGTCTAGGAATAGGTTCACTCGTGGGAAGAGTGGCTGTGAGCATGGTGGTGGTTGAGTTCTGGAGGGTTTTGGCTTCAGGGGCTGGGTCCCTTGGGGCGGGGAGGGCTCTCACCCACCCCACTTCAGGGTGCCCCGAATGAAACAGCCTGGTGCGGGGTCTGGCAGCATGGTTATGGCAAGTGTCATGTTATGCTCCCTTCTGGGAGAGAAGGACCTGCCATCCGGATGGTGGCTGATGACAAGATTATCTGGCACCAGCCAGAGGTGGCTTATGGGCCTGACTGCTGAATGGCCAGAGACAGTTGGATATGAGCAGAAAATCTCCATTCCTGGTCCATTGAACCCAGAGTTCCAGGATAATTCTTCAATAGCACAGCGGGTAGGGCATTTGTTTTGCATGAGGCCATTACTGGTGCCCGCTTGAGCAAATCAATGAGCAACAGAATGACAGTGATACAGTGATATGGTGATAATAAAAATAATTATCAAACCTATCCATCTTGATCACTGAGACACCAATTCTGTATTAGTTAATAATGAAAGCAATATACTTCTTCCTAAAAATGTCTTAAGGAACTTTTCAATAATTTTATCAAACTATGAACTTAATATTACTATTTTTTGCTTTTTGGGTCACACCCAGCGATGCATAGGGGTTACTTCTGGCTCATGCACTCAGGAATTACTCCTGGCAGTGCTCAGGGGACCATATAGGATTCTGGGAATTGAACCTGGGTTGGCCGCATGCAAGGCAAAGGTTCTACCTGTTGTGCTATTACTCCAGCCCCTCAACTTATTTTTATGGCAATATATAAGAAAACTTTATTGTAGTATAGGTAATGCTGTTACAATAATATTTAAATTTATGATATTATTGTATACCATGGGCTGGAGGATAGCACAGCAGGTAGAGCATTTGCCTTGCATGTGGCCAACCCAGGTTCAATTCCTCCGCCCCTCTCAGAGAGTCCAGCAAGGTACCAAGAGGATTCCACCTACATGGCAGAGCCTGCAAACAACCCGTGGCGTTTTTGATATGCCAAAAACAGTAACAAGTCTCACAATGGAGACGTTACTGGTGCCCACTCGAGCAAATCGATGAGCAAGGGATGACAGTGACAGTGACTGCATACCATGTGAATATGACTCAATATAATTCTGACTCAGGGATCATTCATATTGGGCTCAGGTGATCATATGTAGTACTAGGGATCGAACTCTGGTCAACTGCATGCAAGGCAAACATCCTACCCGCTGTACTATCTCTCAGATCCATTGCAATTTTTGAAGGTGGAGAAAATATGCTAAGGATACAAAGGGCTTATAAGTTGGAAAAGCAGAAAAAGTCTTGTTAAAATAATATCTTAATTGAGTTTCTGCAATTAATTATTAGATGCCTTTCCTAGTATGATTCTCAACATTGTACTTACAGTCATCAATCAAGAACAATTTAAAAGCCTATTAAAAGCATGTTTATTTTGAATAATAGTAGATGCCATATAATATCTGAATTCAGTTACAAACAAAATACATTTCATTAAATTCTATGTTAATCAATCCAATGTTCCTGGTGCTTGCATAATCTCATGTATTGTCATTACTCCCCTGTACCTATTTGTCTTCTTTGTGGTCCTCCATATCCCAGTAACCCAGTATCTTCGCTTTCTCAAGTGTTATTATTTTTTATTCTGGGCCACAACCCAGCAGTGCTCATGGTTTAATCCTGGCTCTGACTTCAGGGATCTCTCCTGGAGGGCTCGGGGAATAATATGGGATGTTGAGGATTGAACTTGGGTCAGCCACATACAAGGCATTTATTAGTCCTTAATCCACTATGCATAAAACTGCTTTAATTTCACTCTCTCAATTATTTGGGGTATCTGATCAAATTTCACCTCAATCACAGTAATTTTCCTTAGAACACTGCCTGTGAATCCCCCCTCTGACTCTTGCTTGCTTTATATTTCTTCAGAGTTCTGGGAGTCATATGATATATAATAAACTTACTTGTTGCCATATTTCCTTCTCCAGTAGAAATTTGTATTTTGCTAGTAAAGTCATAGCATATATATTTTGAATATAATATAGATCAATAAGTATTTATTTGAATGAGTAGACTTTATTTGAGAGTTAAAGATAGATATGTTCAAAGCTATGTACTATGGTTTGAGATTACTTAAAAACAATAATAAAATGTACCTCACAAGAAAAACATAGACTAGTAGAGTAAACATGTTTCTATGTATAAGAAAATACATAAGTATAAATAAATTTACAAAGTATGTTCTGAAAAGAATGCAAACACAATTTTAATTCAGAAATTGGATAAATCATTATATAGAATATAGTTGAATGAAACATTAACCTGAGATAATTTTTACATATAAAGGTGCAGGGTAAGGCTATTAATCAATAGGAATATATATAGATAAAGGCACTGAACTAAAAGACAAAAAGACGAATTTTTGAGATAAAGTCTACAATGTAGGTAGTATCATGAAGGAAGCATATTGTGAGTGGCAATAATATTATATTATATGTGTTATAAGATCATGTTCATACCACATTCTCTAAATCAATAATTCTCCAAATTTGGAATATAGACTCCTTTGGAAACATAATAAGATGGCTACATGAAATAGCTGAATTAAAAAAAAACTAAAATATATGGCATTGAGGGCTATTAAACTTTAGTACTACCTCTTACTACATTTTCTTTTTATTGAACATCATTTTAGAAACAAAGTAGCATATATGCACATATAAACATGTATGTGTACATGTTAATAATATATATCCAAATATATATATTATTTTACTTATTAGACACCAAATAGTCAATAATCATGTTGATTCTAAGTCCCCTTATGGGAAATCAATGGTCAGATGGGTCTCAAGCAAAAGAAATTCAGAGCCATAGTGTAGGCAATGGAAACCCATCAAATGTCTTTGAATTTGGGCTATTCAACTATGTCTTTGAACAGCCAATTGATATGTTGCACCCAGCTCTTTGAAGCACTGAAGGTTAGAAATGGAGCATCTTAGAAAAGATCACAGCACTCCCTCTAAAGTTAGAAAAGAAGAAATTACAATGCCCAAGGAAATAGTACTCAAGACAGAAAACCATGGCTTGTTTTCAGGTTCCTGAAGTGATTTCATGAAGAATTTTCATAATAATATGGATAAATGGATAAGATCACCCAAAATGTAATTATCAAAAATGCAAATTCATTGTAATATACTAACATTGGATGATATGTTACATACCTAAGTTATATTATAAGTGGATTGTTTTCTGCTATTATTTCAACTGTAGTGTTTTCAAAATCCCATATTTAATATCAGATAGATTCTACTTGAGTCTATCCTGAGTCTGTATTTCAAAAACATATTCATCTTTAAAAATGTATCTGTGTGTCTTTTTAGAAAACCACAAACTGATTTCCTCAAGGTCACCTGAAATTTCAGCAAGGGAAACTCCAGGTATCTTTTACTCTCTATATTATTTGAATTTCTGATCATTTAAACTTAAATAGCACATTTTAGTAAGTACATTGTGTAACATGTATGAAAATATCACTATTTGTGTCCAAAAGAGAGTTTTTTATACCAATGATTCTCTCATGAACCTAATTTGTAAAAACAGGTTTACATATACATTTGATTACTTTAAAGTAATGTAAACCTGTTTGACTCCAGTCAAATTGAGATTTCCCATATGCAAACATTTTTATACCACTCAATACATTCTATATCTACTTCAAAGTCATTGTGTAATTACGCATAGGTGTGATCTGCTCTCTGAACAAGCACTGAAGCTGTTTTCATTTTTTTGTTGCAGTTTCTCTAGCATAAGCAAAGAAAAGGCTACAGTCTTCTCCCATTCCTCCACTTCTGCAAGAAATTGCAAATAACCAATTTAGGCAGATGTGCAGATACAATTTCAATGTCCTACATAGATTTTCAAAGGCTTAATACAATTTTTACTTTAGAATATCTTTTACAAGCATTTTTCTCTTCTCTCCGGTTTTTAAACTCCAAGCACATTCTTTCTATTACTCTTATCAGGTCTTCTAAAAGTAAGTCGAATTTGTTTTACTCCTGGATATTATTTAATATTTAAGGAATGAGCAAATTGCAAAGTTCATTTGTGCGCTATTTCAATTTAAAAAAATCCTAAGAACACTTTCTTGCTTTCCCACAATTTTTTGGCAAGGTGAAATTATTGCCCTGATTGGATCACAATTTCTTACAGTTTACTTTATGCCCTTCAATGATCAAAAAAGGCACATATAAAATATATGATTGAAAATAAAAACACACTCTATTTTGGTTGTTGGTATAATGCAGATATTTTAATATATTCATTGGTTATCAAACAATTGCATTAGATTCTACTCTGCAATTATTATTTGTGTAAAATAGAACTTCATTTAAGGATTCTATTTGCTTTTACTGCTAAATCTTTTAATATGCTTTAATTTTATTATAGTACTGTTCTACAGTATTTTATATGATTTGAATAAAGAAACAGTTACTGCAGTGTACCACAGCTAACAGATACAATTAAGTATAAGTAACATTAGATTTTTTTTTTTTTAGACAAACCATTCAGTTACCCTACTGAGATCATGCCTGTCTAATTATACATCCTCTGACTTGCCTCATGTAATTCACAATTTCTTCCTGCTGCTTAATCACAGACTTCAGCAAGCATATTTTGGGGCCAGAAACTCAGCACAGTTTTTCTGTGAATCTTTTATTTGCCATGTGCATTAAGCTGAATGTTACCCACATGGAAAAGAATGAGGGGGTGTAGAAAAGACACAGGAGTAAAGGTGCAAGATGGATTTTAAGTACACTCATAATTTAGACTCTTGTAGGAGGAAATCATGAGGAAATTAATCAGCAATATATTTGTAGACTTTGCACCAATCATTTTATCACAAGCATAGCAGTTATGTGATTTCTGAATCACAAGAAAGAAAATCACAGAAGGCAATTAGGCAGATAGAACTAAACTCCCTGTCACAGTTTTTAGCTCTTTCTTTGGTGCATAAAACTTCTTGAGAGAAACATTCTGTTTTGGTGATGGATGAAAATGAACCAAGAAAAAAATGATCACACTCCAATGCATTACATTTCTATCTTATTTTGTCTTCTGGCAGAGTAATTATTGCTGACTGTCTGTATTTGAAAATATTTGATAATAGGTGAAGGCATCATAAGTAATTATCAGAGTGCTGCCTAACCACGGGACAAGTGCTGGTTCAGGTCTCAGATGGTAAATAGTCAATGACTAAATACCGTGATGTTTCCTTTCCACGCTTAGAAAAGATAAAGTGGTATAGAGTTGTACTTACTAGGCAGTTGTGGATTAAAAGCTTTTCCTGACAAGCACCTCTTTACCGTAAAATACACTTTTATTATAAGACTGATTTTAAGCTAAGTCCTAATGGCTTTTAGTTCCATTATCATCTTTGTTCTGGGCTTGAGTTCAGGGTCATTGTATTGCTCTCTTTCAGTCAGAATCATACCCTTTAGGGTAGTTACATACAAATCCCTTTAACCCTCGGAGATGGTGTCTTTTGTGAATTATGTTGCAATTGTTCTCTGGACCAGCAAGTTTGGTAACCAATATCCCAGTTACAGAGTCAGCTTGTCACTCACAATTAACTCTCTCCTCTCCAATCTGAGCTCAAGTTAGCACTGAAATTGGGTGAATAAATAGAAGCTTTAGTCTAGCTTCCCAAAGTGTGCAATAGACTTCTAGGAAAGAAAATCGGATTCCAAGGAGGAGAGAGAGGAGAGAGAGAGAGAGAGAGAGAGAGAGAGAGAGAGAGAGAGAGAGAGAGAGAGAGAGAGAAACTATCTAGTGACTATGCCTGAATGGAGGATACTGAGGTAGACTGGAATTGCATTTGATGTGTTTTTCTGTTGATTTTATAAACCTTTCCAAGGGTTTCTATAGTAACATGTGATTTATCCCTTGTCCCTCCAACATCACTCAAGTATGCAGCAGGGATAAACATAAAGGTTAGGGTGGTAAAAGCTACAATATCTATTCTACTGTCAAGACAAATCTGAAGTCATGATTAGTCTTTTAAGAAATCAAGTATGCTTCTACCACTACAGTCATAGGGAAAAAGTTAAGCAGGAATTTACTTACATCTTTGATGTCTGCGTTTGCTCCTGTACATGGTCATCCTGAAAAAAAATTTGACTTTCTAAGAAGTAATTGCTTTGGCCACGGAGACAATGAGACGGGTTGTGCTTCTGCTTTGCAGTAAGACTGTTGCTCACTGACAGAAGGTAACCAGCAATCACACAGCGAAAGCCAGGGTAATACCATTCTCGTAAAATTACAGGGGAGATGCTCCAGCCTGTAACTACTCCAGCCAGTGCAAATCTAGAGGAAATTCTATTTCTCTCTCCTCCCCCAACAATAGATATCAAGTTAGTTTTCTAATAAAATCTCTACTAAGAGAGTGTTATGCTTGAAGCAATGTTGCAGTAAGAACGGATCCATATATTTAGCAAAAAATAGTAAAACTGAAAACCTCAGTCTGAAACATAAAAAGCCTTATTCAATATTTACAGAAACTCCAAAACTATTCTTTGGATTCTTAAGCCTTTCATTCACTCCAGAATATTTAGCTTGTCTCTCTGAAATGCTGCTATTTTTGCTTCCTTCTCTGAGTTCCCAGGGTACTTTGGATGTTCAATTAGTAAAGCAGTTATCACTTTTTGTTTTGTCTCTTTCCTCCAGCCTATTCTTATCAGGCAAAGCAGGAACATATATGATTCCTCATTTACATCTGCAGGCATAGCTACCAGGGCACATAAAAAATCTCAAGTTCAGTGAGTGTCAACAATGGCTTCAGGCAATTTATTCCCTTATGGAAAAAAAGTGTTTTGAGACATGTTTCCCTCTCTCACCTCCTGCTACCACTTTCCAGAATTTAGTACTCTGTCTCATAGATTTGGGCACATATCTGGTCATGCTCCACACAGTGGACATTCTAGAAGGTTTGTTCTTCAAACATCTTCACTCTGCTCTGAACTCATGCCTGGCACGCAGCAGAAACTTGGCTATGCAATGGAACTGCAAGAACTTTGAAAGAGCCAATCTGATTTCAAGTCCTCTTTATTGGATAATTATCTGAAATGTAGTTTAATTTTATAACGTATATTTATGTACCAGAGAAGAACTTCTACTAAGGCATTTTGATTTTGAAATAAATTTCATGTTTCAACCAAGAAGAAGGAATGGTTTGAACTTCTCAATATTTTTTTTGGGGGGGATCACACCCAGCAATGCACAGGGGTCTTTCCTGGCTTTGCATTCAGGAATTACTCCTGGCAGTGCTCAGCAGATCACAGGGGATGCTGGAAATCAAACTCGGGTCAGCCGTGTGCAAACTCAGGCTTACTTATACCCAGAGATACCACTTTCCCTTTCTCATGACTATCCTCTATGTCCCCAGCCCTCATCCATACCTCTTAAAAAATAACACCAAAAAAGATTGAAAAAATATCAAGTGCATCAAATAATCAGCCCAGGGCCATAGAAACAGCACAGTGGATAAGGCACTTGCTTTGCATTTAAAGCTAATTCAGATTTGGTCCTCAGGACCCCACAAAGTTATCTGGCAGAGTCAGGAGTATAAACCCTGAGGACTGCTGCATGTGGCCCTAAGTTTAAAACACATATATCATCCCTGCAGACCTCTAATCCTTATTTTGTTTAAAAATTGAAACATATATTGATAAAACTTTTATAGACATTGATTCTATAGACATCCTGCAGAAACAATTAACAGGACTTGTATTATACCTACATTTTAGAATATCACTAAAATAACCAACATCTAAAGATAAAGCATGCAACTAAATTATGTTGCCAAACAAAGCAAAACAAAAAACAGCTATAGGTGTCTGGTTCACAATAAACTGTTCTTAGAGTTTGAGAGCTGCAAAACTTGAAGGAACTGAGAGGTAAGCCCTGGAAGTAGCAGGGATGGAAGATGTTCCTCTCCTTATGCAAATGTAGGTAACTGAGATGTGATTGCCATGGGAACCAGCCTTGTCATCTGGGGGTGGGCTCTGAAAGTGCCTGTATGCTGACTTTAAGGGAAGGGGCTTTGGTCCAATGATGATATCAGTCTCACTTAGGTAATGGAGCTCCATAAATCTCATGAGAGGGAGATCTGAGAACTTCCTTTGTGAAAATTTGGTTACAATTCTTTACTTGGAGAGAGAGCAAAGTTCCATCTCTCTCTCTCTCATATCTCTCTTTGATTTTTGTTTGGGGGCCACACCTGGGGATGCTTAGGGGTGCTCTGCACTGCAGAATTACTCCTGGCAGTGCTTGGGGAAGCATATGGAATGCCAGCAATGAAACATTGGTCGGCCACTTGCAAGGCAAAGCCCTACCCGCTTGCCTATCACTCAGGTTCCTTTCTTTCATACCTTGCCCGTTGCCTCTCATCCATCTGACTGCTGATTTGTATTTGTATCCTTGAGCCACTTCGCAATGCTGAGTTCTGTTTACCATTCTAGGAATTACACGAACTCAAAGAGTGTTTCCTGAGAACCTCCAATTCCTAATGAGTCAGTCAGAAGTACAGAGGATAATCTGCTTTTCTGTTGACACATAAAGTCTTAGGAAATGAGTAGAGGGATCTCCAGTTTGTAATCAGCTGTTCCAAGCTCAGTTGGTGTGTAGGTTTCTGAGTTAAAGGACCATCCTGGAATATAACACAGTCTCCTATGAGATCATCTGAGAATTGACTTGCATTTTCAGATTCCCTGCTAGTGTTCAAGAATTTCTTATCGGTAGAGAAAAGACTCCATTCATTGGAATTTAGTCCAGAAAGCTAAAATGCAGTTTTATCTTACTGCATTTTTGTTCACCATACCGTTGACCCTATTTACCTGATTTTTCCATGAGTTTCTTTGATAGCAAAATTTTTAAAAAAAAGATATTTCTGAAGATATCTCGGTTTGATTTATTAATTTTTTTTCTAATAACACTACAACAGACTTTCCTAAGATTTTTCTGTAAACCATGGTTCCATAGAATATGTGTAATCATTCTCTTTTTGAAATGTTTAATAATTATAAGTCCCAAACTAACCTATTTATCATTTTTTAACTTCTGTTATGCCAACTGTATACTGAATTTCCTTAGTGATGATTATTTTTAAGCATTTTTACATTTCTTTGTTTCCCCTATTATATGGTTTCCATCCCATCTTCCTCAATTGCATCATTTTTCTTTTAAACTAAGCTTGTTTATTTAGACTTTCTTCTTTTCTTCTTCTGAGTCATATTTCCCCACTTCATTTGAAAGCATTTGCATTATCTCAAGAATAATGAAATTTAATCTCTTAATCATATCATTTGGATAAGTCCAAAAGTATAATGGTTACTAAAATATTTTTTAGAAAGAATAGAGTACCTATAATTATATGAACTTTGAATTTCCTAGGGATTGTAATTAAAATAATAATGTAAATTATTTATTTGCAATCAGCTTCACTGCTTCATAATTTAACAAATGTTAATTGTTACATGATAATCTTGCATTAATTCAAAACCTAAAATAGTACAAATTTCTTTGGGATAAAAGACAGATGAAGGTCCCTATATGTGTAATAATAAATTATTGCACAGACTTATGAACATAATAAAGTTCATTTGGAGTAATCACGATGGAAAAAATTATGCCATGCTCTTTGGAGGTGTTTGTATTGACAAGGCAATGACTGTGTGTACCACCTGTGATTCACACTTGAATATTGATTAACTGACATTAATTAACATTTATTGGTGGATCAACATGGAAAGTATCATGTTAAGTGAAATGAGTCAGAAAGAGAGGGACAGACATAGAGAGATTGCACTCATTTGTGGAATATAAAGTAACAGAATGGGAGACTAACGCCCAAGAACAGTAGATAAGTACCAGGAGGATTACTCCACAGCTTAGAAGCCAACCTCGAATGCTGGGGAAAAAGGCAGCTCAGATAGAGAAGGGACCACCAAGTAAAGGGTGCTAGGAGGGCCTGCTCGGGATGGGAGATTAGGGCTGGAAGTAGACTATAGACTGAACATGATGTCCACTTAATACCTCTACTGCAAACCACAACACCCGAAAGGAGAGAGAAGGGAATGCCCTGCCACAGAGGCAGGGTGGGGTGGGGGTGGTGGGAGGGATGCTGGGACCATTGGTGTTGGAAAATGGGCACTGATAGAGGGATGGGTACTCGATCATTGTATGACTGAAATGCAAGCACGAAAGGTTGTAAGTCTGTAACTGTACCTCATGGTGATTCACTAATAAAAAGTTTAAAAAATAAATTCATTAAAAAAATTAAAACGTAAAAAACATTTATTAACAACATATTAATTAATGTAGTGCCATCATACATGTTAATAAAAACATTTCCATATGTGTCTAAGACACAATATCTTTATTGTGTCTGGAGTTTAAAAGCTACTACTACCTTTTCAGGGAATAATCATCAAAAGTTAAAACAAAGTCAGAAAATGTCATGTGAAAGTGAACTGCAATGGAATTTAGAAAAAAAGGACTACCTCCTCCTTATGCCTCCATTACCCTCTGGCATGAGCTGTAGGACTCCCTAGCAAAATAGCATCAGTGTGCTTAGTGAGCTGATGCTCAATGGCCAAACTCTAGCTGACAAGATCCTCAGCAAAGCAAACATGATACCGAGCAATGGCGGTAAGCATCAAGTGACACCTGTAGTGAAGAAAGGCAAAATGCAACTTAAGTCCACAAAGAAATTAAACCATAAAGGTCCCACTGCTCAAGTTGTTTTCCCAATGTGCCACCTGATTTTTTGTTTGTTTTGGTTTTATTCTGGATTATTCCATTTTGATCACTTTTTTTTCCCACCTACGGAAATCATCTTCTTTTATGAATTTTATACTATTCTCTTTCTAGAGAACTGGAGCATCTGTTGTTATATTTCTACTTTACTGGAATTTTTTCCCTCCCTAATTCTTTTCTCTATTTAAAATTACATTTCAGACTCAGCAGTGAAGAAACCCGGCAGGCACCACAACTCTGGAGAATTCTTCTGGCCCCATACCGAGCCGATATCTCTGGGATGCCCCAGATGGAGCAGGTGCAGTCTCCCTGCCTTCTCCAGATGGAATCCCAGCGACCATGAGCTTCTCCAAGCATGGCTCGGGTACGTGGCCACAGGACTGTTCCTCTGATGTGCGCAGCTGCACGACCTTCCCTGATATGCAAAGTGAGCAATGGAAAATAAATGATCTAGCGTCGGCCCCTGCCCCACACTAGAGAGAGAGCAGCAACACATGGGGCCTCATGGGATGGGGGTGGAACTGGCCCCTCTCCCTGCCCCGACGAGCCCCTGAGTTGCCACCCACAAATGGCTCCTGGCTCCTGAACAGCCACGATCTCAGAGACACACAGAACAATCTCGGAACCCAGCGTCTTCTGGTAGAAATTCAACTGGACTGAGCATTAAACTATGGTGCTGTGCCACCCTGGGTGGGGAAAGGTGTTTGTCCCTTCCGCCTTTCCTCCCCAGTGGCACAGTAGCTGGCACCTTTTCAGAGCCTATTGGACAGCCAGGTATGAGACTGCAGTAACGTGACACTCGGGGCCTCACGGGTTGAGGGGTGGAACTGGCCCCTCTCTCTCACCCATCGAGGCCCTGAGTTGCCACCCACAGATGGCTCCTGGCTCCTAAATGGCCATCATCCCAGAGGCACACACACAACAGTCTCAGAATACAGCAGCTTTGGGTAGAAATCCATCCAGACTTATTACTAAAATATCAGAAATCCAAAATGCTCTTCATATCAGCCATACAAAACAAATTATCTAATGATGCCTTCTCGGGAGGTCTGATTGTTGGGGAAAATTCCAAATAATAATGGTGGGTCTTTTGTCAAACTATTGAATGTGATCAAAGGGGAGAGAGAGTAAGGAGGAAATCATCTGGAAATAAGCTGAGGGGAGGGGTGAGATGGGGGGTATACTGGGATTCTTGGTGGTGGAGGATGTGTACTGGTGAGGGGATGGGTGTTTGATCATGGTATGACTGAGACTTAGACAGGAAAGCTGTTCTCACAGTGATTCAATTAAAAAAATTACATTTCATTGTATGTATGTGATTCAATTAGAGAGTAAGTCACCACAAATATTTGTATGAAGCAAGTCATATGTTCATGATTCTTTAAAAAAATGACCAAATTATAGAATTTGACACTTTAGTGTATGCGGACTTACATTTTTTTGAGTGCATCTCATTAGGGGCTGGAACCACTATAAGAGACAACATAATTGTACTTTATAATGCTAGATATCATCAGCATTAGTTTAAAATGTAAGCTATGAATTAAATTCACAGAAAAATATTTTCATTAAAAAATAATTCACTTATTACAGAAGCTGAATGGACTCATGTACATAAACAAGTTAATACTTTGCACTTGTGCTTTAGCTTATGATGTTATTTAGTCTTAAAATAGTTTTTACAAATAAGGAAACAGGTCTAATGTGAAGTTCATAAAGCTAGCTAAAGGCAGAAATGGAATCAGAATCTAAATTTGTGAATGACAGAAGCCATTTGGACAAAGATCAAGATTTTATTTCTTTATAGAGTTAAAATATTTTAATAACAAGTTTCTACTTATGGGTCATTTTCAAGACACTATTTATAATGTCAATATCAAAATTTTACTCTAAATTTCTAATAATTTCTATTGTAAATAGAATCTCTCACACATTTAAACCTGAGTATAAAAGTAGTATACACAGCAATCCTGTTCTTCTAATTTCTCTGTTGTTCATATTTAGTTATAATTATCACATTGATGAGCTACTTCAGCCTGCTGAGTTGAATTGATTGAATTTCAGGTATAATTTAGCATTTCATAGCCCAGGGGTATTTTGGGAATTCATCTCCAATCCTCATTTTGCATATGTTTGTGTCTACTAAAGGGCTCAGAATCACCTGGATATTCTTTGACCTCACGCGTGTTTTCGAAGGCAACTATTTGAATAAACTCTGCATTTGCTATTACCAACACAGCAGTACTTTAACAGCAAATATGTAGATTAGATTCATGGTTCCCTTACTGTTATAAAAACCACTTTTAGATGTTTACTTAAACAGACTTAGATACAGAAAAAGGTGCTACAGCAGGGGAAAAATATATCAAATTTTGTTTTCAAAGTTGTGTAGCTTGGTGAACAGTAAATCTCTTGTTATCTTTAAATCATTTCTTGGAAAGTTTTGGAAAGCTACCTGAGCTATACAATAAATACTTAAATGAGTCATTAGGGGACTCACAAAATACCAAAAATACATTATGCGAAAAGTTTATTGTTCAATTTCAAAAACTGTTGGTTCCTAACTTCTACTTAAAGAAAGGTTTGTTGGAAAATAATATAAGAGTGAAGAAACCAGGATTTCAGTTTGTAACAACCTGTTCTCAATTAAGCAAGAAAAATGTTTACTGCCTTTATTATTTCCTTCTAACTGATGATATGTGTGACCAATAGCATAAGTGCCTATGTTCCTACCTGGTTTGAATTAACCAATTATTATGAAATTTCAAACATACATAGGATGCCTCATTAAATTTCCTTTCTGGAGTTTTCAGTGATTCTTTTTATTTTTCCATGTATCCAATGCAGATATTTTGTGCATTTAAGATGTACAATCTGAATAACTGGTGAGAAAAATTGACATGAATATCCATGTATCTTCTATTTTAGTGGAGAATACAGAATGTTTGACTACACAGATGAAAATATTTTATAAGTTAAAATAGCCTTTAATAGTAAGCTGATAAACTCCTCTATGAAGCTACATAAATAAATGCTGTGGAAAAAGCATTGAAATAATGGAGGTAATGATAAAATAGTAAGAAAATTACCAAGTTTGGTAGAAAGTTAATTAAAATATGTGGATTTATGAACAGGATGATGGTAAGCAATTGGTACTGAACAAAATGTTGGTACCAATTGTTAAAATTGCTACTAATTTGTAATATTAGTCCAAAGCACTATTCATTTCCAAGACAATATTTAGTAGAATTCTATGCCTCATTACTCTCTTCCACAATGCTTTTAAGTATTTTTGTCAAAAGGCAAGGGAACAAAGATAAAATATTACCATTTTAATTTTGAAATATTATTTATGAAACTACCAATCTTTAAATTGTTATAGTAGTCAAAATACCTGCTAAAATATTTGCACATGCTTAAGAGCATAGACGTGTACAATACCCTGATACTAATTCCAGGTTTGCAAAATTAGCCGCGGCTGATATTATAAGGTCATGTAGCAATGGCTTGGGAGACAGTGAAAGTTTAGGGCACTCAACATCAATTCCCAGAAGCACCCTGCATGGTCAGGGGTAGCCCTGGAAGCTCTGAGCATTGATGTGGTCATCTTAGTGGTCCCCAAAAGCGCAGGGCCACTAAGGAAGCAGTTCTGCATCTTCAGGTCTACCATTGAACTACTGGCCTGGTTGACAAAGAATTGCTCGGGGTGACCGCAAGGCCCCCCGGGTACCACCTGGGAGGAACCTCCCAATGTCACTTATCAATGAGTAGTAATAAATGTAATATCTTGTTACAGTGAAAATTCAGTGAAAGTAGAATAAATAAATAGAGGAATCATAGTATGGCAAGATTTTTGTTTGTTTATTGGTTCCTCTGGAATAAATGGAAGAGTGATAACTGCCCAGAAATAAGAAATGAATGAAACCACGAAGCTGCTGAAAAAATAAGTGATTATGTCAGATACATAAATGAGAAAGAGTAATTCATAAATATTACTTCAAAAATAGAAATGATAAAGCTTACGAGTACAAATAAAGAAATTACTAGTTAAAAATACTTAACATTGATATCTGGCAATATATTTTCTTGAAAACTATACCCATTTACTTCTATGCCACCAATGACTCTTGTATTCCTTACCAGTATCAAGTATATAATTTATACATCCAGTTTTTATGTAAAATGATTCCAATTCTAGAGTTATAGATGAGGTTTAAAAATTCAACGTTCTGAAGTCAATCTGACTTGTTTATCCAAATCCATTCTCACACTTTCTTTTTTTTTTTTTTTTTGCTTTTTGGGTCACACCCAGCGATGCTCAGGGGTTACTCCTGGCTTTGCACTCAGGAATTGCTCCTGGCAGTGCTTGGGGGACCATATGGGATGCCGGGGATCGAACCCAGGTCGGCCGCGTGCAAAGCAAACGCCCTACCCGCTGTGCTATCGCTCCGGCCCCCATTCTCACACTTTCTAACTAGAAAGATGCTTTATACATCCAGATCACAGGTTCCTCATCTGTCAATGTTTCTTCATATATAGTATTCTCACAGGATCATTATAAGAACAAAAAGTTAATGCATTAAAAATGCTTAGGAAAAATGCAGTATGAGTTATTATTAAGAATCTCCATATAGATGCTCATAAATGCTCACATCCAAGGGAATAGGCAAAAACTATACAAAAGCTCATGGACTCAGACAGCAGAAGTGAAGATACGAGAAAAGACTAGATAGGAGAAATTACAGAAAGGAAAATTCTCATGGAATGTGCTGGAAGAACATGCAGACTTTGTTGGTGGTTGCACTATGGTAACATATATATTTTAAGGAGATGTGAAGTCTTACCCATAAAACATATTTAATCTCTCTCTCTCAAGAAACCATATTTAGTCTTATAAACCATTTTAACCTAAAAGAAAGATTGAGAGAATAAAGGGAGGAAGAAGGAAGAAAAGAAGGAAAGAGGGAGGGAGGGAAAAAAGAATGGAAGGTCAGAAGAGAGAAAGAAAGAAAGAGAAAGAAAGAAAGAAAGAAAGAAAGAAGGAAGGAAGGAAGGAAGGAAGGAAGGAAGGAAGGAAGGAAGGAAGGAAGGAAGGAAGGAAGGAAGGAAGGAAGGAAGGACAAAAGAAAGAAAGAAAGAAAGAAAGAAAGAAAGAAAGAAAGAAAGAAAGAAAGAAAGAAAGAAAGAAAGAAAGAAAGAGAAAGAAAGAAAGAAAGAAAGAAAGAAAGAAAGAAAGAAAGAAAGAAAGAAAGAAAGAAAGAAAGAAAGAAAGAAAGAAAGAAAGAAAGAAAGAAAGAAAGAAAGAAGAGAATGAAAGGAAGAAACCCAAAGCACATGACTCTCTTCCATTGTTCTTGGTCAGAGAATTACACAGTAAGATTACATTTTTACAGCGATCTCATTTGTGATTGTCTCCCTGATAGTTAGTCCAATGATTCAGATATATTAGTTGCTTTATAAATATTTATGAAATGAATAAGCGTATTAGTTTCCTACTGTAACAAATGACCAGAACTCGATGGCTCAAAGCAGCACATTTTCCCCCAATAATTCTGCAAATCAGAAGATTAAAATAAAATGTTAGCTGGACTACATTCTCTCTAAAGACATTAGCAAAGAGTCTGCTTCCATTTCCAGCTTCTAGAGGCTACTTACTTTATGTTCCTTCCAACAACTGATTTTATTCTCATTTCTCCTTTTATATAATTCAGCCTACCTCTTATATAATTTAAGCCTCTCTTTCATGAAACGCCTTCGGATTACCTTGATCAGTCGACATAATCCAGGACAATCCTCAATTTTAAAAGCCATTATTCAATAATGCATACACACCTCTCCCTGCCATACATAAGGCAACATGTTCAGAGATTATGGGGAAGAGATCATGTTAGGAAAATCATTATGTGACAGAAAACTGGCAGGTTACTATTTCCACCAATTAGCTTACACCTTGGAGCAAATCTCAGGATCTGATTTTTTTGTTTGTTTGTTTGGTTTTTGGTTTTTCATTCTCACCTATCAATGTCAGTGGACTTCAGGACAGGCTTCTGGACTTTTCATGATCTATGTTTACTCATTACACTCTGATTGTGATAAATTCGCATTGTAAACCCCACACCTACCTGTACTGACACAGTAATACTAAGAAAAGTCTTCAGATCAAATCTCAAAAGGGGGCCAGAGCTATAGCACAACGGGTATAGCAATTGCCTTGCACATGGCCAGCGTGGGTTCGAGCACCCTGAGCAAAACAGAACAAAAAGGCTCAAAAGATGCTAAAAGTGGTAGAATACACTTAGAAATCTCATGAATAGCCCTTGCTCTACTGGACTCATATTAATGGAATACATCAACATTCCCAATGTGACTTCCTCAGACTCAGTTTGGGCCCAGTCTCCTTTTGTTCTCTCCCCCCCCCCCCCCGCCTCTCTCTCTTTCATCACTGTGAGCTACAGTTACAAAGTTTTCATGTTTGAGTTTCAGTCACATGATCATCAAACACCCATTCCCCCACCAGTGACATTTTTCTCCACCAATGTCCCCAGTATCCTTCCCACTCCCCCACCCCTCCATCCTGTCCCACCTCTCCCCCTGCTTCTATGGCTGATAATTTCCCACTTACTCTCTCTCTCTCCTTTTGGGCATTATGGTTTGCAATATAGATACTGAGAGGTTATCACATTTAGTCCTTTATCTATTTCCAGCACACATCTCCCATCCCAGGCAATCCCTCCAACCATCATGACTTAGTGATCCCTTCTCTATCCCAGCTGCCTTCTCCCTCACTTTGCTGACTCTTTTGCTGCCTCAATTTGCCTCACTCTTGTCCTACATTGCCTCTGTGGCTTCTATCCAAATAGCACAAGAATCTCCAAAATCAGCAATTACGTGTTCTAACAGATTCTACAGTCTAGTCACCAAAATGTAATCTCTATCCTGCATACAAATACAGCCCCCCAAATCTCTGATACTATAAAACTTAAAATCTCTTTCTCATTTCTTTTTGCAGGGGGAGGAAGGACAGGGTGCCTGGGGTACAGCTAGCTGTGCTCGGCGGTGCTCAGGGGATCATATGGAATATTGGGGCTAGAACGTGGGTTGGAGGCACACAAAGCCATTGCCTTACCTTCTGTACAGTTGCAGTGCTCAGTCAGGAATCACCCCTGAACACTACTCTGTGTGACTCCCAAACACCTCCCCCTCAAAAGGGCATAGACAACTATTTACTTATTTCTTTAGCATTGAATTGTGGTGTTACCCTTATTAGAAATCATTTTGCATATATGGAAGAATCTTTCTCCATTCCATTCTATTAGACTGCTGGTATCATCAACACACACATACTTATAATTAATCACTGAAATTTAAATGTAGTAGTGTAAGAATAACTTGTATCTTGTTTTAAAGCTATTACATATTCTTAGTCTTTTGTTTGTCCATAAGTGTGTAAAAACACAAAAAAAGAAAGAAAGGGGTGAGGAGGAGAGCACCTCACCGCACCAGGCACTGGGCACAGGGCATCAGTTCTCTATCTCTCCCGCCGCCCGATTTCGGTAGTCTCCAAGCCGCTTCCCCCACCCTGGGGAGATTGATGGTGATGATGAGGCAGGCGAAGGAAGGAATGGAGCCAAGCTGTTTGGTCTCAATCGCAGTCTATTCCAATCTCCTCTCTATACACTCCTGTCTCTCTCTCTCTGCTTCTTCCCCGAACCCCCTCATACAGCCGCCTTAAATCCCCCAGCATCAGGGATCAGGGCTTACACATAGGTGTGGTCACAATCAATAGGGGTAAAGTTCTTTCCCTTAGGGGATGCTTCTTCTAGGACAGATTCTCTTTCAGCTGGACACCCGCCCAAGAGTGGAATTCCATGGGTGTGTTTCTCCTCTCCTTGTCCAACTAACATATAAGTATTCATTTTATTAATCATTTTGTATGGACATAGCAAGAGATGTATTAAGCTTATAGAATTGCTCTCCTGGGGTCATCTTGATCTCAGACTACAGTGCTCAGGCCAGATTAGTCTTTCCTATCCCTAGCAGGGTCCTAGTCTCCTCGTTGCTTTTGGATCATGACATGACATGTCCATGACCAAGCTCTTAACATATAGTTAAACATTAGGCGCTTTGGCCAGGCCCATCTCAATGCCAGGGTAGCACACAACTCACCGCTTGCCCTGGGTCCATCCCGTCCCTCGTCGGGACCCTGATTTTGGGGGCTCTAGGAAGTAAGGGCAGCTGAGGCTTAAGTCAAGAAAGCAGATGCCTGGGAGTGAATAATATTTGAAGCCAATTAAATCCCATGTTACCAAAGCATATTAGCAACTGTCTTTCTCTGTCCATACAAAAAGGATATTTTTTAAAGTAAACTCTTCAAAAGACATAAGAGAGGAGAAAGACAATCTTAACTTACAATACAAGTTCACTGTCCTAGCAAGGTCTGACCTTACAAATTAACAGAGTTTGATTAGGGGTAGAGCTGAATAACTAGTTGGGGAAGGAAGCATAGAAGTGATTATGGATAAACAAAGGAATGGGAGTGACTCTGGAAGCACGTTGATGGGCGTTCCTGATATACCTAAGCTCCTAGTGGCAAGGGGAGCAGGACAAACCAATGTAGTCTAGAATTGTTTAAAGATTATTACCAGATAAAGCTAAAGTCTTTATAGCAAGGGAGAAAGGACAAACTAAAGTCAGGCCTAAAATATTTAGAGCTATATTCCAACACATAAGAAGTTTTAGGAAATTATAATCAATTTTACTTTTATTTAACTCAAGATTTTTACTAGGTTTGAATTTAACTTGTAGATTAATTTTGTGGAAAACTATATCTTACTAGGTTTACAAATTCATAACCAAGTCTTGAAAACTTCTATGCAAAGGCTTTTGTATCTTCAATAACACTTATTCTAAATATTGTAATTTTAATTGAACATTTTAAGTAATATGTCATTAGATTTTCAACTTCTCATATATTAACCATTTAAAATCTCCACACTAAAGCTCACGCGGCGGCAGATAGTTTCCTCAACATCCTATCCAAGACTAATATCCTAGCTATTTGCAAGCAGTAGGACAATAAAACACAAGACTTCACATAAGAACTGAAGGAAACATCTCAGTAGGAGACCAGGTTCTACAAACGTCAAGTAAAAAGGCAACCGCTATTAACTGAGCCTATCCACAATCCTTTTTCGCAACAAAAGGAAATAGGGATACTCATCTCCAAGGGCCCTCTTTCATACCACAACAACAACATGAAGAAACAGCGAAAATCCCCAGTGCAAGCAGAGGACGATCCAAGGAGTCCGGAAACCTCAAGGGGCGTTTCCTACAAACTTGACCTTACTGAGAAAGAATTCAGAGTTGAAATCCTCAACATGTTCAATGAACTCAATGCAAAGATAGACAACTTCAAGGAAGACCTGGCAGAAACAATACAACAGACAGCCGACAAAATACGGGAAGAAATGAGAGCAGAAATAAAAAACCTTCAAAAAGAAATGAAGGATTCAGTACATGAAATCAAAAACTCTCTGGCTGCCCTCAACAATAGGATGACTGCAGCCGAAGACAGAATCAGTATGCTTGAAGATGAGCTGCAAGAGGCCTACAGGCAACAACAAACCATGGCAAGAGACCTCAAAATAGCTCTAGCTAGAATCAGAGTTCTAGGGGATGATTTCAAGAGGAACAACATTACAATCATTGGACTACCAGAAACACAGGGAGCCAACCCCAACGAAAAAGACACAAACAAATCATTGCGGAAAACATCCCACAGCTGGACAATGCGGGCAGCCAGATTCAAGGCGCCCTAAGAGTGCCAGCTAAAAGAGATCCTAATAGAAAAACCCCAAGACATATCATAGTTACAATGATGGACATTGTTCAGAGAGACACTATACTGCAAGCAGCAAGGTCCAAGAAGGAAATTGCATACAAAGGAGCTCCCCTTAGACTCACAGCAGATCTATCAGAGGAAACCCTCCAAGCTCGAAGGCAATGGTGGGATATAGTGAAAAAACTCAATGAAATCAACGCTTCACCAAGAATACTTTATCCGGCTAAACTCTCATTCAAACTAGAAGGAATCATACTACTTTGAGGATAAACAACAGCTCAGGAACTTCATAGACTCAAAACCAAACCTAAAAGAAGCACTAAAGGGGCTATTGTAAGACAAGAACAACCCCTACAAGCACAACAAACCCTTGCACAAAGATGGCACAAAATCCCATAACAATAATCTCCCTTAATGTCAATGGTCTGAATTCACCAATTAAGAGACACAGACTGGCAAAATGGATTCAGAGACTCAACCCAACATTCTGCTGTCTGCAAGAAACACATCTGAATAGCCAGAACGAACACAGACTCAAAGTCAAAGGATGGAAAACAATCCTGCAAGCAAACAACTCCCTCAAGAAAGCTGGGGTGGCGTTACTAGTATCGGACAACATAGACTTCAGGTTGAAAAAGCTTAGAAGGGATAGTGAAGGCCACTTTTTATTAATCAAGGGATGTGTACATCAGGAAGAAATCACACTCCTAAATGTCTACGCACCCAATGAGGGACCAGCTAAATACCTACAACAGCTACTAAGAGACCTTAAAAGGACATCTCGAGCAACACAATAGTAGTTGGAGACTTCAACACCGCACTGTCTCCTCTGGACAGATCAAGAAGATTAAAACTCACCAAGGAAATACTGGCTTTGAAGGAAGAAATAGAAGAGAGAGGGCTAATAGGTCTATACAGGGCTTTATATCCCTCCCAAAAGGAATACACATTCTTTTCCAGTGCACATGGAACATTTTCCAGAATAGACCATGCACGAGGCCACAGAGCATACCTCAACAGAATCAAAAAGATAGACATTGTACCAGCTATCTTTTCAGACCATGATGCACTGAAGATAAAACTTAATCGTGGACAGATGCAGAAAACCAAATCAAATACCTGGAAATTAAATAGCTCGATATTGAACAATGAGTGGGTCAGGAAGGAAATCAAGGAAGAAATCAAAAGGTACCTAGAAACAAATGAGAATGAAGACACGAGCTACCAGAACCTGTGGGACGCAGCTAAAGCCATTTTAAGGGAAAATTTTTAGCTCTGCAAGCATATCTCAGGAAGGAAGAAAGGGCCCACATAAATAACTTGACTTCACAGCTAAAGACGTTAGAAAAGGACCAACAAAAGGAGCCCAAACCAGGCAGAAGGAAAGAGATAATGAAACTTAGAGCAGAAATTAATGACATGGAAACCCAAAAGACAATCCGAAAGATCAATGAAACCAAGAGCTGGTTCTTCGAGAAAATAAACAAGATTGATAAACCACTAGCAAGACTCACAAAGAAAGAGAGAGAGAGAACCCTTATAAGCCGAATCAGAAAAGAAAAGGGGGACATCACAACAGAAACCAATGAAATTCAAAAGATCATCAGAGACTACTTTGAAAATCTCTATGCCCCGAAACAAGAGAACCTAGAAGAAATGGATAATTCCTCGACTCCTATAATCTCCCAAGGCTGAACCAAGAAGACCTGGAGTACCTGAATAGTCCAATTAACATCAAGGAAATTGAAATGGTAATCAAAAGTCTTCCCAAAAACAAAAGCCCTGGTCCAGACGGATTCACTAGCGAGTTCTTCCAAAAATTTAAAGAGGACCTTTTGCCAGTCCTTCTCAAGCTTTTCCAGGAAATTGAAGAAACAGAAACCCTCCCAAACAGTTTCTATGAGGCTCATATCTCCCTAATACCAAAAGCAAACAAAGACACCACAAAAAAAGAAAACTACAGGCCAATATCCCTGATGAATACAGATGCGAAGATCCTCAACAAAATATTAGCAAATAGAATTCAACAACTCATCAAAAAGATCATACACCACGACCAAGTGGGATTCATCCCGGGGATGCAAGGATGGTTTAACATCTGGAAATCAATCAACATAATCCATTATATCAACAAAAGAAAAGATAAAAATCATATAATCATATCAATAGATGCAGAGAAAGCATTTGACAAGATCCAGCATCCGTTTATGATGAAAACACTCACCAAAATGGGCATAGAAGGGACCTTCCTCAATATAGTCAAAGCCATTTATCACAAGCCTATGACAAACATTGTCCTCAATGGGGAAAAACTAACAGCCTTCCCTCTGAGAACAGGGATGAGACAAGGATGCCCACTCTCTCCACTTCTGTTCAATATAGTACTGGAAGTACTTGCAATAGCGATTAGGCAAGAAAAATATATTAAGGGCATTCAGGTAGGAAAGGAAGAAATCAAGCTCTCACTATTTGCAGATGATATGATACTATACCTAGAGAACCCTAAAACCTCTACCAAGAAACTCCTAGAAACAATAGAGTCGTATAGTAAAATTGCAGGCTATAGAATCAATACCCAAAAGTCCATTGCTTTCCTATATGCAAATAATGAGAGAGAAGAAAGTGACCTGAGAAAAGCAATCCCATTCACAACTGTGCCTCAAAAAATCAAGTACCTTGGAATCAGCTTAACAAAGGAGGTAAAGGACTTGTATAATGAAAACTATAAAACACTACTTCAGGAAATAAAAGAGGACACAAGGAAATGGAAAGACATCCCCTGCTCATGGATTGGAAGAATTAATATTGTCAAAATGGCAATTCTCCCCAAAGCATTATACAAATTCAATGCGATCCCTAGAGGGATACCCTTGACATTCTTCAAAGAAATGGAGCAAGCGCTCCTGAAATTCACATGGAACAATAAGCCCCCACGAATAGCTTAATCAATACTTGGGAAAAAGAAAATGGGAGGAATCAACCTCCCCAACTTCCAACTCTACTACAAAGCGGTAGTCATTAAAACAGCATGGTATTGGAACAAAGGCAGAGCTGCAGACCAAGGGAACAGGGATGAATACTCTGACATACACCCCCAAATATATGATCATCTAATCTTTGATAAGGGAGCAAGAAATGTGAAGTGGAGCAAGGAAAGCATGTTTAACAAATTGTGCTGGCAAAACTGGACAGCTACATGCAAAAAAATGGGCTTAGACCTCCATCTATCACCATGTACAAAAATCAGATCAAAATGGATTAAAGACCTCAACATCAGACCAGAATTCCTAAGGTACATTGAAGATAAGGTCGGCAAAACCCTCCACGACATTGAAGCCAAAGGTATCTTCAAAGCTGACACGCCACTGGCCAAGCAAGTGAAAACAAAGATAAATAAATGGGACTATCTCAAACTAAGAAGCTTCCGCAACTCAAAAGAAACAGTGACCAAAATACAAAGACAATCTACAGAATGGGAAAGGATATTTATGCAGTACCCATCCGATAAAGGATTGATAACAAGGGTATACAATGCACTGGTTGAACTCCACAAGAAGAAAACTGCCAACCCAATAAAAAAATGGGGTGATGGAATGAACAGAAACTTTTCCAAAGAAGAAATCCGAATGGCTGAGAGGCACATGAGAAAATGTTCAACATCACTAATTATCAGGGAGATGCAGATCAAAACAACAATGAGATATCATCTCACACCACAGAGACTGGCCCACATCCCAAAAAACAAAAGCAACCGGTGTTGGTGTGGATGTGGGGAGAAAGGGACTCTCCTTCACTGCTGGTGGGAATGCCGACTGGTTCAGCCCTTTTGGAAAACAATATAGACGATTCTCAAAAAGTTAGAAATTGAGCTCCCATTTGACCCAGCAATACCACTCCTGGGAATATATCCCGGGGAGGCAAAAAGGTATAGTAGAGATGACATCTGCATTTCCATGTTCATTGCCACTCTGTCTACAATAGCCACAATATGGAAAAAAGCAGAGTGCCCGAAAACAGTTGATTGGCTAAAGAAACTCTGGTATATTTACACAATGGAATACTACGTAGCTGTCAGAAAACATGAAGTCATGACATTTGCATATAAGTGGATCAACATGGAAAGTATCATGCTGAGTGAAATGAGTCAGAAAGAAAGAGACAGACATAGAAAGATCGCACTCATATGTGGAATATAAAGTAGCTGAGAGGTACAAGCTTACAATATTGCGATTTCTGGCAGACATTTCTCTGGACTTAATTACTAGATACTAAAATACAGAAATCCAAAACTATGCTGCTGCTAGTGCGGCCTCCTGACTTCATATCTCTTCATTATCAGCAATGGAAAACAAATTACCAAATGCTTTCTTTTCAGCAGATCGACTTTAGGGGGGAGAAACTCCAAATCAATAATAGTGAATTTTTTTTGTTTAAATATTGAATGTAATCAAAGTAAAGTGAAAGTAAAGTGAAATTTACCAGTTACACATGCGGGGTGGGGCGGCTGGGGAGGCGGGGGGAAGGGGGGAGGTATATCGTCATTCTTGGTGGTGGAATATGTGCACTGGTGAAGGGATGGGTGTTTGAGCATTGTATAACTGAGACTTTAACCTGAACGTTTTGTAACTTTCCACATGGTGAATTAATAAAAGAATTAAAAAAAATAAAATACAGTGTCCACTCAACACCTTTATTGCAAACCACAACAGCTAATTTGAGAGAGAGAACAGAAGGGAATGCCCTGCCACAGTGGCAGGGTGGGGTGGGGGGAGATGGGATCGGGGAGGGTGGGAGGGATGCTGGGTTTACTGGTGGTGGAGAATGGGCACTGGTGAAGGGATGGGTTCCCGAACTTTGTATGAGGGAAGCATAAGCACAAAAGTGTATAAATCTGTAAATGTGCCCTCATGGTGATTCACGAATTAAAAATTAATTAATTAATTAAAAAAATAAAAAAATAAAATACTGCATTGACCTACAGTTGAGCAAAGTCATCCAGCACAAAACCTATTTTTATAATAAAGCAATGCATATCTCATGCAATTTATTGAATACTAAAAAAAATAAAAATAAAATAAAATCTCCACACTAATTCTGACTAAGAATTTGTATAGAAACTACAAATGTGTGATGGGCACAAAATAGTTAAGATATAGAAGGGACCAGTTTGATAATAATGGTTAGAAATGATCACTCTGAACAAGAACTGAGTGTTGAAAGTAAGTAAAGGGTTATACATTATAATCTTTCATGAAAGAGAGAGGGATAGATAGAGAGAGAGACAGAGAACGAGGGAGAATCTGACAGAGACAGAGAGAAGAAAAGTACCTGCCATAGAGGAGGCAGGCTTCAGGGCAGTGGGAGAGAAATGGAGACACTGGTACTGGAAAATGTAGAGTAGTGGAGAGATGGGTGTTGAAACACTGTATGACTGAAACCCAGTCATGAACAGCTTTGTAATTGTCTATCACATGTTAATTCAATAAACAAATAAAAAGCTTTGTAGAATTTTGGTTTTCACTGTATCAAGAAAATTATCAGCAAGTAAGAATCATTTTATTTTTGTCATTTTAATATACCTCCTTCACCTATTAGTGGTTGTTGCAGCAACACACTTGGAGTGATGCTGCTGGGATTAGGTTCAGAGTCATACTCACTGTCACTGTCACTGTCATCCCATTGCTCATCGATTTGTTTGAGCGGGCACCAGTAACGTCTCTCATTGAGAGACTTATTAATACTGTTTTTGGCATATCTAATATGCACGGGGAGCTTGCCAGGCTCTGCCGCGCAGGCTCGATACTCTCAGTAGCTTGCAGGGCTCTCCGAGAGGGGCAGAGGAATCGAACTCGGGTCGAAAGACACCTTGCCACTGAGTTATCCCCGAGCGCAAGATAGTTTGTTTTCTTTCCTGCAAAGGTTATAAACCTATCTAGCATAATTTTCAATATGACTGATGAAAGTAGTCATCTTTTCTTTTTTTTTTTGATTTTAGGACCAAAAGTTTCAATAATCCACCAGCAAGCATGATTTTGATATTTTACATATGTTTTTTCTTTTCATAAATTCCCTATTGATTTAGTAATTTTCCCTTTGATTTCTAAAAGTTTTTAATCATTACTAGAGGATTTTTTGTTGCTAATGACTAATATAAGATGTTCTCATTTATTCAGAAGTACTCTTTCAACACTGTGACTTAGAAAATGATTCACATTAGTGTTTCTGACATGCAGTGTTCCAAGTCCAAACCCATAACCAGTGTCAGCTTCAACCCCGCCAACACTGCCATCCCAGTTTCTCAATTTCCCCACTCCTCCAGAAGCTTGCCTCTTTAACAGACTCATTTTTAAGTTTAATTATTGAACTTTTGGCATGCATAGAGCAGTGTTAGCTCCAATATGTTTTGAACCATATAGCTATCTCAACCCACCTCCATCTTATCCAAGGCCCCTGACCATTGCCTCATGAAACCTTCAGACTGTCACTTCCAGAAATTGTAGGTTGATTTTTATTTTCACATTTGATGGATACTTTTAGAACAAATCCAAGGTGGTTGTGATATTTATCCTTTTCATGAATCCACTGCATTTTGCTGATACTTTACTTTGGTTTTGATATATGCATCTATGCATAGAAGACTTAGACTGGACTTGCCCACTCCTGCAGTTTTATGTGGGTGTGAAATACCCTTTCCCTTTGTTTCCTCTGAGAGTATCACAACCACTCTTCTCCATGCACCTGAATCATTGCACCCGAAGAAGCATGCCCTCTGTTATAGGTCCTACCATCTCTACACAAAACTATGAGAAGTAAAATGAATGCTGGTATTTGTAACTTAGGAGGGTTGAATTAATCTTTCTTAAATTAAATAGACTGTGCTTAGCTCCTTAAGGATATAATTGGATAATAATTTTAGGGTTTTACTCTTTATTGTTGAAATTTATTGTCTTATATCTCAATTTACTCTCCCTGCAACTACATAATGATGAAAATAAACTGTTCTTATTAAAATTCAAAATCTAATTTTCACCCAGCAAAGAGATTTAGAGAGCTGAAACACCATCTATACTTCCGGCTATCCAGAGAAAGTAAGAATGTCCCAGATTCAATCTCAAGAGAGATGTACGGGGAAGATAACCCCTCTTGTAAACCAGAAAGTCATACTTTATATATGACAGCAAGCCAAGTCCCTTGGTCTTCCTTCAACAGTAGTTTATCACAAACACATTTATCATTTCTAGATATTTTATAAAGTTATCCCGACAAACAATACAAAATGTACTCCAATAAAACTGAAGAAAGTAATTTTAACTTTTATACTTAATCAATATCAGTCATGTGGAAATTCTCCAAATAGCGTTTTGACTTACCTGTAAAAATATTACAACTGTAAAATTCCTACACACGCTATATCTCATTTTTCTTTTAAGCTAAAAATTTACTTGTTAAAAGATAACAATTTTGGCAGTCACAGAACTGTAAAGTGTTATTCCATTTTACCTGTGGCATATTGGATATGCCAAAAACAGTAACAACAAGTCTCAAAATGGAGACATTACTGGTGCCCGCTTAAGCAAATCGATGAGCAACGGGATGACAGTGACAGCGACAATGATACATTTTATATAATAATATTGATCTTAAGATATAGTTTTTATTTTCATTAGTAATTTCTAGTTTATCTGAATCTTAACTTAGTTTTTAATCTAACATTATTAGATAATAGGATTTGAAGTTCAGTCATAAATTCTACAAATTAAATATCTCCTATTTATAAAAAGATATAATGTTATATCCAGAATAGTATTGTACTACAAATTGGCATCCTAAAGCTAAAGTAAAAGAGAAAAAACAATGAAGCATAGAAAAGTATCTCAAGCAAAAAATAAATGTTTAGGGATGAAATAAATAAACTTATCTATTTCAATTCTTTATCTATGATTTATATGATAAAATGGTAGACGGAGTTGATGAATTTAATGACTTTTCCATATTTTTCCATTGCATATCAAAATAAATATAGTGACCACCACGACAGCGGAATCCCTCGGCAGGGGAATCCGCGGTGAGCAGAGGGTGAGGGCAGAGGCTTCTCCCCTACCCACACCCTCCCCTTTAGGAAGTTAGTACAGCAACTCCGGGGGATCATACTCCAGTTTGCCAAAGCCCACTGACCAGAACCCCGACATTATCCACCACCATGGCAGCAAATGGGTGATATCCCCACACCGCTAGTAGTGCCAGTAGTGATGCTCCAAAGCACTGCAAAAGCATTATAAAAAAAGAAACCAAAATTGACATTTTTATTTTGACATTTATATGACAAATCCATTTTTAAAATCAAGTATGCATTTTGGTGCCTTTTTTTGCGGGGGTGGGGTGGCACCCGGCGATGCTCAGGGGTTACTTTTGCCTCTGCACTCAGGAATACTCCCGGCGTATATGGGATGTTAGTTATTTTACCTAGGTTGGCTGCTTGCAAAGCAAGTTCCCGATCCACTGTTACTATCTCTTTAGACCCTCAAGGCTCCAATTATGCTTGAAGAAAAGTGATAGCAGTGATCTATAATGATTTATATTTCTAGAGTAAGTCTTGAGTAAAATATGACCTTTAAAAAAATTGTCTTAATCTAGAAAAAAGCCCACAACTATTGATACAATTCTGGAATTAAAATTGGATAGATGATAATCTTATTACTCAAGATCAGGACTGGAGCGATAGCACAGCGGGTAGGACATTTGCCTTGCATGTGGCCAACTCGGGTTCAATTTCTCTATTTCTCTCAGAGAGCCCAGCAAGCTACCGAGAGTATCCCACCCTCACGGCAGAGCCTGGCAAGCTACCTGTGGTATATTCAATATGCCAAAACAGTAACAAGTCTCACAATGGAGACGTTAATGGTGTCCGCTCGAGCAAATCTATGAGCAACGGGGACAGCAGTGCTATAGTAGACAGTGCTACAGATTACACAAAATGAACCAAGTGGATAAACAGAAGTGGGCAAAGGATAGGCAAACGAATTCAAAAGATAATCAAAGGATCCACATAATTTGAGTCACTACATATAGCTACCTTAGTGACTCCAGTGAAACCTACCACATCATATAGTCATAGAATTGATGGATACCCAAACACAAAATCACTATTTTTTTCTTTTTGAGTCACACCCAGTGATGCATAGGGATTATTTCTGGCTCTGCACTCAGTAATTACTCCTGGTGGTGCTCGGGGGACCATATGGGATGTTGGGAATTGAACCCAGGTCGGCCGCATGCAAGGCAAACGCCCTATCTGCTGTGCTATTGCTCCAGTCCCAATTTTTAAGAAAATAAAAGAAACAGAATATTTCTGTAAAACACCAGAAAATGCTTAAGGAAGCAATAGTTTAGGTAGGTTGCTTTTTCTTTCTTATTCTTCAATTTTTTTCTTTTGTACTTTGTATTTTGTGTCACACCTTACTGTTCTGAGGACTTACTCCTGGCTCTGCACTTCGGGGTTACTCCTAAGCATGCTTAGAGGATAATATAGGTTGCCAGGGATTGAACCAGGGCCTGCCTCATGCAAGGCAGGGTCCCAACCCACTGTACTATTGCTCTGGCCCCAGTTTGATTGTGTTGATTATACAATGTAGTTTTAAAAATTATTTTTACAGTATACTGTTTCTCAAGTTACTATTCCATCTAATAAAGACATTTTTGGGATGCAGCAGCAAATTACAGACAAAATGTAGGTTGCAGCTTTCTCAATGGATTAGACCTTAAAATAAATTTGATCATCCATGTGGAGAAATAGACCTGCATCTATCAGGAAATCAATTAACACAGTAATTTGAGTGAATTAAATAACATTGCTATTTCGCACTGAAGCATAGTTTTCCTGAGTAGTTTCTATTAAGAAACTTCTGAGTACATATCATCATAATTCTTAGTCCAGTAAATAGAACAGGAAATTATTGAAATAAAATAAAATTATAGATTCAAAGACTATATTATGCATTTGATAGAATTTAGAAAGGACTGTTAATTGATCAAATTAATCCATGTTATATAAGAATATATTTTATTCACATAACTGATGAAGCATATTAAAACTCTAGGAGCAATGTTTATTTGACTTAATTAAAATGTTTGAGTAACACCAACTTAAACTTTTAAGTTTTTAATACCTCAAATACAGATAAAGTGAAAAGATGATTATCCCAGTATTGAACAAATAAAGTTGCCACTTTATATATTTTAAATATCCCAAACATGCTTTCTGATTGTTTAACTAAAAAAAGAATATTTATAATATTTGTTATCGAGCCAATGCTAAACCTGATGCTAGGAGCGAAAGTAACTGAGATGTATAAAGTGCTATGCTATTGGATGAATTGCAGAACAATAAAAACTATGTAAAAAATGAAGATCTTAGGCATTAAGGTAAAGGCAAATAATTTCTTCATAATTAGATGGTCAAATAAGAGAACATTAAACATATGACAATGTCACTATTATTACAGGATAAATATAATTCAAAAACGATCATAAGATATTAACTCACACCAGTGAGAATTACATATGTCAAAAATATAGGAAATTCTATGTTCATTGCCGCACTGTTTACAATAGTCACAATATGGAAAAAACCAGAATGCCCAAAAACAGATGACTGGCTACAGAAACTCTGGTATATCTACACAATGGAATACTACATAGTTGTCAGAAAAAATGAAGTCATGAAATTTGCATATAAGTGGATCAACATGGAAAGTATCATGCTGAGTGAAATGAGTCAGAAAAAAAGAGACAGACATAGAAAGATTGCACTCATATGTGGAATATAAAGTAGCTGAGAGGTACAAGTTTACAGTGTTGCAATTTCTGGCAGATATTTCTCTGGACTTAGTCACTAAAATACTGAAATACAGAAATCCAAAACCATGCGGCTGCTAGTGCGGCCTCTCGCCCTCATATCTCTTCATTCTCAGCAGTGGAAAGCAAATTATCAAATGCTTTCCTTTCATCAGGTTGACTTTAGGGGAAAGAAACTCCAAATCAATAATAGTGAGTTTTTTGTTGAAAAAAATACAGGAAACAACTTTTGGCAGAGATATGGTTAAAAGGAATCCTATTTCACTAATGGTAGGAATTTATCTGGATTAACCTCTATGAAAAGCAGTATGTAGATATCTCAAAATAGTAAGAATAAAGTTTCTATATAAACCTGAGATTCCATTTATTAACATCAACCCACCATAAAAAACACAAATATCCTAGGAGATGCATGCACACTTATGTTCATTGTAACACTAAGTCCAATAACCAGAATAGGGTAGCAATCCAAATGTACAATAATTTTTAAGTGGATCAAGAAGTTCTGGTATATACTAAACTCTAAGAAAAGAAGAAATCATGTAGTTTGGTGCAACTTGGATGGAACTGAAAAATGTCATGTTAAGGGCAATAAAGTCAAGGGAGAATGACATATACAGGTTGCTCTTATTCACCAGGGATAGAGACAAAACCAGGGAACAGACTATATAAAGCAATGACAAACCCTTGGCCTCTGATTACAAAACCCAGATTACCAGGTAACAGGGGCAGAGATAACAGAGAGTGACCAGGAGAAGAAATAACACAGAACATGGGGCGGGGTTTTGGGTGGGGAGGGGTGTCTTGGGCACTCTGATAGTGGAGAGGTGCAGTAAATATATGCAATACCATGAATGTTAACACTAGCATAACAGTGTTACCTAAACTAGAATATAACACAAATATTAAAAGGGTGAGGAGACAAATGAAGACAATTACTATGAGGAAATTAACAAAAGAAAAAAAAATAATGGGTTAAGATGAAGAAATGATGCAGTGGACAGTGTGCTAAATGACTCTTTCACTGCGGTCCCCTCCGTGCATAACGTTCTTTTTGCCCTGTTCCTCTCCTCTTTGCTCCTGAAACACATATTTTCATGTTTCACAACTCAGCTCACATGTTACCACCTTTGCAGTGCTTTGTTTCAATGGATACAGGTACAGTTGCAGTCCAGTATGCTGTCTAGCTTGTTTTGAAAACACACATTTGTTCCAAAGCAGTTGATATAAGGGAACAATCTTCAGTTGCTTTTGTCCTATTTTCCCCGTGAGAAAGATGATGCGACTGCAAAGGACTCCATGAGTTGAACCTGAGCCTGGTAGAAACACACAAAAGACACTAACAGACTCACACGCCCGCTCCCGCAGCTCACAGGGGCTTCTGAGCTGACCCCACCTGCACTTGGTACTCCTGTTTATTCTAATTCATCTCATTGTCCTTTCGTTACTTCACAATGGTTCACACCTACAACTCTTCTGGTGCTAAGAACAAACCAGATTTTAGGACAATATTATCCTATATGTCATTATGTATTTTGTGACTGTGGATGATATATAAACAATGCTACCACTATTTTTTTTAATCCAATCATTCTGGATAACAGGGGTTGTCCCCAGTAGTGCTGGACAATTGTTGGTCCAGTCCTGCAGGACTGATTATTTCTCTCCTTGGCCCCATGCAGCTGGGAGCGAGGGATCACCAGGACTTTGCAAGCTGTTCAGGGGACCATCTGGGACCAGTGTGGAGAAGCTTTCTTGGAGCCTCAGCCATATCCCCTGCCCCTAAGTTCTTAACAGTGTTTTAAAAACTATACCGCTGATAAAGTTGTTAAATTCTCTGTTCTACTCACCATTTTTCTCCATTAGATTTCTAATTAAACAACATTGCACAGTTTAATTTTTTTTTTTTTTTTGCTTTTTGGGTCACACCCAGCGATACTCAGGGGTTACTCCTGGCTTTGCACTCAGGAACCACTCATGGCGTGCTTGGGGGACCATATGGGATGGGGATGCCGGGGATCGAACCCGGGTCGGCCGAGTGCAAGGCAAACGCCCTACCCACTGTGCTATTGCTCCGGCCCCGGTTTAATTTTTCTTAAGCAAGTGCTGTGTTATAAGAACTGACTGCACTCTATTATTCTTCTCTTTCTCCCTCTTTTTGTAGACATTATCATATCAGCTGCATTTATTTGTATCTTAACTCATTGTCTCCATTAGAATGGGCCAATGCCTGTCACTCAATGCCTCTCTAGTCTGATGATTTATTATCACAACAGTCTTCAGTAAATTAATTTTCCTATGATGACAGGGAAGTAAGTGTCCCCTTAGCACCTCCAATTTATATGCTGAAGTCAACCTCCAATCTGCTATCTGGAGATGGTGCTTTTGAGGTTTTGAGGGGTAATTAACATTGATGAGGTCAAGAATGTGGGTCCTTGATGGGTTCCCTATCCATGTGAGAAGAGATACCAATAAAGTTACTTCCACTTAATTTTTTTCTGTGTTCAAGTGTCAAGAATAGGCTTTGGAATGTCACAATGAGTGAGAAGGTGATGGCTTAAAAGTCAAGGGTATTCTGGGAGGTTTTTGGCATTAGAGCACAGATGAATAGACTAGATTGTTTTTGTCTGTTTGGGTTTTAGTGGGGGACGCATGTGACAGTGCTTACTGCTTGCTTCTGGCTCTACACTTAGGGATCACTAAAAGGTTTAGGAGACCTTATGGAGTGCTGGAGATTGAACCAGGACTGACCACATGCAAGGCAATATGCTCTAGCTTGGAGCATCTTGCACCTGAATAAAGATACTCAGACTCAAAAATAGCATGTTTATTCCACATTCTGATCATCTGTGGGGCAAGTGATCAAGATTTATATGACAAGTATATTTTCTTCATGTTGATTATCATGAAAATTGGAATTATTGAATTACTGTTCTTTGTTCCCTAGTGTTTATCGAAGCTCAATAGAAAGAAACAATAAAATACCTGAAACATAAAAAAAAAATCAAGGGCAAAGGATTCAAATGAAACTAACCTTGAGAACCCTTAATCTGGAACCTCTTAAACTCCAGAACTATAAGAATATAGTTGTGTGATGTATGTCATATTAAGTACAAAGACAGACTCAACTCTGACATGTATATATATCATACATGTCTAAACTGCAGGATTTTAGAAACTCAACTGCTTTCTCTAACTGATAAGAAGATATCAATATGTCATAAAAGTTCTTTTATGATTTTTAACTCTACAAACTTCCCAGGTTTAACTCTTACTAGTACCAATATTTACACACCAAGTTTTCTATAGTTCCTTAAACTCAACAGTACTTGCAGACACAAAACTATTTTTGTCTGGAATGTCATTTGTCTTCATATATAAATCTTCTAATTATGTTTTAAAATGTAGTTCAAAGCCAAGTTCTTCCAGGAAGCTTTGTCTTGGGATACTTCATGCTTGCATAAATTTTACTAAATATATTTATTATTGCTTTAGACACAGTATTAAGCTTTGTGAGAGCAATGATTACATTTCTTTTCCTAATTTGTTTTATGCAACCAGATATGAGTGAGTACTCAATACAAAAGGAAAATGCCCAGCATATGAACAAAATGGTGATAAGCTCAATGATTGGCAGCTGTTACTATTATTTCTTCTATGCACCATTGCTAGTTCTGTTAGCTTTCTTTAGGAAATATGAAAAAGAGACTCAAGGTAAAAAAAAACATGTTGAAATAGATATAAATGATCTGTGCAGAGCAGGAAAGATCTTTTGTATAAAAGTAATTTATAAAGCTGACAATTCATCATGGTAATAAGCTGCCCATTCTCATACAGTTTTCTAAAAAGGTGAGAAATTCAAGGTTATTACATAACTTACAGACTAGGTGGAATCTGAATTTTGGAACTAATGATTTTTTTCACTTGACTGGTAATTTAAGAGAAAAATAATACTACTTGAGTCTGTCATGCACATTCTGAAAAATCTATAGCTCCAACAGTCCAAAGAAGTCCAGGCCTCTATAAATGAAGTAGTAGAAAGTTGTTTTATTTTTCACCTGTGCTGTATGTGTTTATTTCTTAAAAAATGCTCTCTGAAGTCTGTAAAGTCATTCAGACTAATAACTTCAACTAGAAGTACATGCATTGAATGTTCACTGAAAATGTCATTAAAAAGTCATCTCATGTGGGAGCTAGGTTAGCCATTGCTCTAAGAAATATTTCTTAAAAACAGATTTAACTGAGAAAGTTGCTAAAGTAATTGCATCATTTTATTTTCTTTTATTACACAAAATATCAATAAATGCTGCTGATTTCAAGTATTTTCCACTCAGAAGCAAATCTAGTCCTAGGTTTATCACCAATTTAAAATGTTAGATAGAATATGTTGAAGTTACACTATTTTGACTCCAAAAGCTACTGAAAAATACATTTTGGTTTAGTCATCAAGAAACAGACAATTTTTTTTATTCTTGATAATTTAGCATTCCATTTTCTAGTATGAAATCTATTCTTGCTCCCATAGTTTATTTTCTTATTAAGATTCTAAGAAGTTTAACTGTTGATATAATCTTCAGTGTAAATTTGGTATTATCTGAAAAAACATCCATATTATTTGTAATGCAGAATACCCCATGCACCAACTTTAACCCTTTACTGTCCTATTACATAAGAACAAATCAAGATTGAAATTTTACTTTTGTCCTGGGTAAAATAAAATTAAAGAAAAGGTTGTGTTTAATGTCTAATTCAAAGACATCACTTTAATACAATATATTTTACTTCTTTAATTCCTCATTTCTTTCTTCAAAATAAAAAATACATTACATTTAATCATGTAGGTGTAATCAAACCTATGTAGCTGAAAACTTTGATAGGATTATAACTTCTGCATTTGTGTGCTCATCCATACACAAAGCACAAAGGGGCCCACAAAAATCATTTGGTTAGAGGTGTAACTATGGTGCAAATAGCTGTTTTATAGTTAGAAAAATTTAATTCTGTTTTATGATTGAGTGATGGGACATGAAGTATCATTTGCTTTGAAGCACCATTGAAAATCCAGGACAAGAGATTCAGTAACCCATGGATTTTAAAGTCAATATAAAGTCAGTTTTCCACCTTCCTAGATGCTGTGTAGAACTTAAGATTTGGGAATACAGTAGGTGTATAAAGACATAGTCTCGGGGCTGGAGCAATAGCACAGCAAGTAGGGCGTTTTGCCTTGCACGTAGCCAACCTGGGTTTGATTCCCAGCATCCCATATGGTTCCCTGAGCACCGCCAGGGGTGATTCCTGAGTGCAGAACTAGAAGTGACCCCTGTGCATCACCGGTTGTGACCCAAAAAGCAAAAAAAAGACATAGTCTCAATGGCAACATCTTTATTCAAATAGTAATATAGAAAATAATTGCAACCTTCCGCAATCAAGCTTTGTATATTTGTATGTGAGGCACAAAGGATAATTCAAAGCTGGAGAGATAGTACAGGGTGAAGAAGCTTGTCTTGCATGCAGTCAATCTGGATTGGTTCCCCAGCATCCCATATGGTCCCCTGAACACCACCAGGAATGATTCCCGAGTGAGAGCATCACCAGTATGTCTATCCCTCCCCCAAACAAAACAAGCAAACAAGCAAAAAAGAGTGATTCAGCCATAGGTGACACTACAAAATCTCACAGATAAGAAATAAACTATTTTAAAAAACAGTTTTTTTCAAAAATGATCTCAATTTAAACAATCCAAATGTAATTGGATTGTTTAATTCAATTAATTAATTAATATAGTAATTCAAGAGCAGTGAATGCTGACTTGGGGGATTTGTTTGAATTTGAAAACCCAGGGGAACATTTAAAAGTAAGAAAACTAATAAGTGATACCTCCAGTCAAAATAATTTCATAGAGATAAGATCATGAAATATCTGTAAGTTATCACGAAGGGGTAACAATAGCATTGATGGAATATGAGGTTTCATCTTTGCTCACAAATATTAAATATTAAAGGATTTGAAATGGAATACAATGTTAGTTCTTCAAAAGAAATAATGTTTCAGTTTGAAAAGCTTTGTATATGAGGTAAGACTATCACCTAATATTTGTAAACTCAAATCAAAAACTATTTTCTAAAATTCTAGTTTAATTTAATTTTGATTTTAATATATTTTAATTTCTTTATTTTTATTTTTTAATTGAATCACTGAAAAATACACAGTTGCAAAGTTTTTCTTGATTGAGTTTTCAGTCATACAATGTTCCAACGCCCATCCCTTCACCAGTGTAATTTCCCCACCACCAATGTCCCTCCTGCCCACAGTTTGCCTCTATGGCAGACACTTTTCTTCTCTCTTTTTTTCTGTTAGGCACTTGCAATACTGCTAACTGAGAGGATAACATACATATTACTTTACCTCCTTTCAGCACTCAGTTCTTGTTCAGAATGATCATTTGTAACTATCATTGCCATCGTGGTCGCTTTTGTGTTGTAACTGCATCACCCACCTCACTATGACAAGCGTCCTGCCATGACCAGACCTCCTAGCCCCCAGGTCTATCGTCTTTGAGTATTATTCTCATACTATGTATCTTATATCCCATCGATGAGTGAAATAATTCTACATCTGTGAGTCTCCCCCTGACTCACTTCACTAAGCATGATACTCTTCATGTCCATCCATGTATAAGCAATTTTCATGGCTTCATTTTTTCTGGCAGTTGCATAGTGTTCCATTGTGAAGATGTACCATAGTTTCTTTATTTACTCTTCTGCTCTCTGGCCCTTGGGGTATTTCCAGATTCTGGCTATTATAAATAGTTCTGCAATGAATGTAGGAGTGCAGATGACTTTTCTGTATTTTGTTTTTTGGGCCCAAACACCAGGACTGGTATTGCTGGGTTGTGTGGAAGTTCTATTTCTAGTTTTCTGAGGAATGTCCATATTGTTTCCCAAAAAGGCTGGATCAGTTGGCAGTCTGCCAGTAGTTATTGAGAATCTCTTCTTTATGCATCCATGTCAGCACCGGTCATTCTTGTTCCTTTGATGAGTGACAGTATCTGTGATGTGAGATAATATCTTATTGTTTTTATTTGCAGCTCCTTGGTGATTAGTGATATAAAGAAGTTTCCATATACCTTATGGCCATTTGTATTCGTTCTTTTTTATTTTAACCTGAGAAATAGCTTTATTTGATTTTTTTTTAAAAAATTATGAATTCATTTATTGAATCATCATGAGAGCAGTTACAAAGTTTTCGGGTTTAAGTCTCGGTCATACAATGATGAAACACCGTCCCTTCACCAGTGCACATTTTCCACCACCAAATACACCCCATCCCATACCCTCCCCTTAACTGTGTGGCAGATGGTTTCCACATTACTCTCTCTCTACTTTGATTATATTCAATATTTTGACACCAGACTCACCTTTATTATTTGAGATTTTACCCCAACACTCAGCTCTGTCAAAAAGGCAATATTAAACAATTTGTTTTCTATTACTGATTATGAATAGCATATGATGCTATGCTATGATGTGACTACCACAGCTGCATGATTTTGGAATTCTGAAATTTTACTAATTCAATCTGGAGGGACTTTTGCCCATAGCCACTAGTTTCCGAGATTTGTTTCTGAGTCTCTGGGGTCATGGCCATTAAGCAGCCTGATCAGGAGCCAGAGAGGCAACTCTGGTTCTCCTTGAGGTAGGGGAAGAAATGGTTGGCTCCACCCCTATTCCTTGATGCCCCGAGTGTCTTGTCACTGTAGAGCCCATGCCTGGCTGTCCATTGGCCTCTGGAAGATGGTGGCTGGGAGGGTGAACAGGCATGTATTTGTTCTTTGTTTTTTTCTGCTTTTCGGGTCACATTTGGCAATGCACAGGGGTTACTCCTGGCTCTGCACTCAGGAATTATGCCTGGAGGTGCTCAGAGGACCATATGGGATGCTGGTAATAGAACCAGGGTCGGCCGCATGCAAGGCAAACACCCTACCTGCTGTGCTATCGCTCCAGCCCCGTGTGTATTTGTTCTTTAAGGAAGTTTTTCCCCATATGTTCTCCCCGACTTTTGATGTATTTTTTCTTGTAGAGTTCTACTATATTTATATCTTGGATATAAATCCATTATCAGATGGATATTGGGTAAATAATTTTTCCCATTCCATTGACTATCTTTCTATCCTGGTCATCATTTCCTTGAGGTGCATAAGCTTCTTAGTTTAATATAGTCCCATTTGTTTATTTTTTCAACCACTTCCTTGAAGATGCCTTTAGCTTCAGTGTTATGGAGAGTTCTGCCTACATTTTCCTTATGTACCTTATGAATTCAAGTCTGACATTGATGCTTTTGATTTGATTTTGTGCATGGTTAGAAAGAGGTCTGAGTTCCTTTTTTTTTTTTTTTTGCATGTAGTTGATTGGGTTTTCCAACACTATTTGTTGAAGAAGCTTTCCTTGGTCCACTTCATATTTCTTGCTCCTTTATAAAAGATTAACTGATCATATATCTGCGTGAGGATATTCAGCTCTTTTCTACTGACCTGAGTATCCTCTTAAATTCATATGGAACATTTATACCATCATTACACTATAATGAAAGCATTCAATAAACATAATTAAGAAGGTTCATGAAAAAGTGGGTGTTTATTTTCAACTGTAATACATGTTTACTAAACTTTCAGAAGAAAATTTCTCAAGCATTTGGAATGCCTGCTATAATTAACCTTATTTGTCATGAGTTTTATGTTTTTAAAGTACTTCAATATAATGATTTAATTAAGCACATTTATGCTTTAAGAACTCAGAGGTATTAAAAGTTAATAGAATTACCTTTTATATCTTCAATATGTTTTATTGTATAATATTAGCATAATAGTCAAAGTTTAAGTAAAAAAATCAGATATAAATATAAGAAATAAATTTAAGTCACACAGTGTTTACTTTGAAGAAAATCTTTGAAAATGTTTTGTAGTCTTATGATTCTGACATTTCTTAGAAAGCAGAAACTGATCATGTCATGAGTAGACAAAGGTCATTTCATAAATGCATTTTTGTTTTTTATTTTGAATCACCATGACATACAAAGTTACAAGCTGCTCATGATCAGGTTTCAGTCGATGCAATGTTTCAACACCCATCCCTCCACCAGTGTACAGTTTCCACCACCAATGTCCCCAGATTTCCTCCCAGCCACATGCCCCCATCTGCCATCCATCTGTCTTTATGGCAGGCATTCTCCTTCCTTCCTTCCTTCCTTCCTTCCTTCCTTCCTTCCTTCCTTCCTTCCTTCCTTCCTTCCTTCCTTCCTTCCTTCCTTCCTTCCTTCCTTCCTTCCTTCCTTCCTTCCTCTCCTTCCCTCCCTCCCTCCCTTCCTTCCTTCCTTCCTTCCTTCCTTCCTTCCTTCCTTCCTTCCTTCCTTCCTTCCTTCCTTCCTTCCTTCCTTCCTTCCTTCCTTCCTTCCTTCCTCCCTTTCTTCCTTCCTTCCTTCCTTCCTTCCTTCCTTCCTCCCTTCCTTCCTTCCTTCCTCTCCTTCCCTCCCTTCCTTCCTTCCTTCCTCTCCTTCCCTCCCTCCCTCCCTCCCTCCCTCCCTCCCTTCCTCCTTCCTTCCTTCCTTCCTTCCTTCCTTCCTTCCTTCCTTCCTTCCTTCCTTCCTTCCTTCCTTCCTTCCTTCCTCCCATTCCCTTCCTTCCTTCCTTCCTTCCTTCCTTCCTTCCTTCCTTCCTTCCTTCCTTCCTTCCTTCCTTCCTTCCTTCCTCCCATTCCCTTCCTTCCTTCCTCCCATTCCCTTCCTTCCTTCCTCCCATTCCCTTCCTTCCTTCCTTCCTTCCTTCCTTCCTTCCTTCCTTCCTTCCTTCCTTCCTTCCTTCCTTCCTTCCTCCCATTCCCTTCCTTCCTTCCTTCCTTCCTCCCATTCCCTTCCTTCCTTCCTTCCATCCTTCCTTCCTTCCTTCCTTCCTTCCTTCCTTCCTTCCTTCCTTCCTTCCTTCCTTCCTTCCTTCCTTCCTTCCTTCCTTCCTTCCTCCCATTCCCTTCCTTCCTTCCTTCCTCCCATTCCCTTCCTTCCTTCCTTCCTTCCTTCCTTCCTTCCTTCCTTCCTTCCTTCCTTTCTTTCCTTTTTTTCTCTCTCTCTGTCTTTCACTCTCTGTGTCTCTCTCTGTGTCTCTTTCTGTCTCTCTCTGTCTCTGTCTCTCTCTGTCTCTAACTCTCCCCTTCGTTCTCTCCTTTTGGGCATTATGATTTGCAATGCAGATACTGCGAAGATATAATGTAATGCATTTTTAACAAATCCCCAGTGTTTGCTAAAAATATATATACGTTAAAAAAAGCCAAGTTGTCCTATCCCCTAGAATTATTTAATGTTAATGAGATAATGAAAGTAAGAACTACTTGGAACAACTGTGTAGTGATTCAAACTACAATTTGACTCATAGAAGAAATAGAAGAGGATTATAGAGAATGTGATATGTACATTAATTTTGACAAATGTAGTAGTAACAAAGAAAACAGTAGACAGAGATAAGAAATCTACACTTAAATCCAACCCTTTACCGAAAGTCTCATAATCCAACTGTGATCACCTTTATATTAATCTCATAGCAATAATCTAAATAATTAGAAACTGACTTATGAAATACCCAAGAACTCTTCCAATTCTAAAATTTTCATAACTTTCTTTTTATTCCTGCATTATTGGATCATTCTTGAGGTCATGATACTCTTATTTTGTGAAATCACAGTAAATTAGTAAAGCAAAGTTTATCAAATTGTTCCAACACAATCAGGTACAAATTTTTCTATAAATCATAACTTCTTAGTAAGAATTAAGATTCACTACAATTATCACTTATTGGCATAATATTTGTGAATAATAAGGTCATTGATGCTTCTATTTCTGAAGCTCTTTCTCTAGAGACACTAATAAAAAAAAAAGCATTATTTTGTTTTTGGCCACATCTGGTGGTGCTCAGGGATTACTCCTGGCTCTCTACTCAGGATTTAGTCCCGATAGTTCTTGGGGGAACTTATCTCTGCCAGGGATCAAACCCAGGTCTATCTCATATGAGGAAAATATCCTATCCCTTGTACAATATCTCCAGTTCCTCAAAAATTCTTAATGGATGTTTAAACATTGTGCTCAAAAGAATCTAATCCTAAGAATCACTGTCACTGTCATGCCATTGTTCATTGATTTACTCGAGCAGGCACCAGTAACGTCTCTATTCCTCCCAGCCCTGAGATTTTAGCAGCCTCTCCTTACTCATCTTTCCCAACGATAGGAGGCTCTTTCAGGATCAGGAGAGTAAGACCTATCGTTACTGTTTTTGGCATATCAAATATGCTACGGGTAGCTTTCCAGGCTCTGCCCGTGCACCATGTGAGCAGAATACTCTCGGTAGCTTGCCAGGCTCTCTGAGAGCTGTGTAAATATATATTTATATACATGTGTATATATATATATACAAATATATATTACTCTATGATTTGTTGCCTACTGTCTGAACTCCATCAAATATGGTATGGTAATTATGGAAAATGGGTAGGAACTTTCTTATAATGTGGTCTGGAAAGCAGTCTGGAGCATGGGGGCGGTTGGGTAGTGGAGGTTGGCTGCCAGGGCTGGGTCCCTTGGGGCAGGGAGGGCTCTCATGTACCCCCCTCTGGGGCATCCCGAGTGAAAACAGCCTGGCATGGAGTTCAGAATAATACTATTCAGCTAAGAATAGTGTTATGAATAATTTATTAAGCAGTTAAGGAGGGAAGAACATACCTCTTAACTCCCACCTCCACCCCCCCACATTAAAATTAAAATTTTTTAGGTTTATTTTCCAGGAAAAGTAATTAGTACTAATACTAGGGAGAAACTCTGTAGCCAAACACCAATAGCTGTGGAAAATTGGTAAAAAGAATAGAAGATAAGATTTTTCTCTTTTGTCAATGAAAGTAGTCAGAGAATATGCGTTTAACTAGACCCCCACAGTGAAGGAACAAGGTTTCAAGAATTTTAATGTCAAATAAGCAATATAGTCAATTACAACTGCCTGAGGGAGGTTTTGAGTGTAAATTAAGGAAGATGGCTATAAAGAGAGATTGCTAAAACTAACAAATAGTTTAAATGCATACTTTAGTTTGTGAACTCCTGTACTTAACAGAGATGCATTAAGAAGCAAAATATTTAAAGTTAGTGCCTGATGGGGAAAAAAAGAAGTCTTGCTTCCTTAAGCACATCATTTTAAAAAAAGATGAGTAGTTTACTTTCCTATGAAAAAGTATTAGTTCAAATTCAGACACACATATTCCATGAATGCTGGAAATCGAAGCACAGTTTTAACTTTAGGCTTGGACTGCAGAAGTGAAAAGTGACCCTCATTCAAAAGGTTCTGTGAGTCATTCACATTTGCTTTGGGCAGAGTTGATCATAAATGTGCTCACAAGCACATGTGTGATCCAAAATAGAGACAGAGCTCATGATTGTGCCAATGTCCAGAGACTCTATGATCAATTATAATGTCAATATTTTGAAAAGGCAGCAAGTATATTTTATGCTACATTTAAAAATATATTTAAAAAAATTCAGGGTGGAAGAATGAGTAGTGTACCTTTCAAGGTGGAGTAGAAAAGTGTGGCAGACTAAAACTTGACCAAGAATTTGGAATTCTAGTACAGGCTCTCTATCTCTCTCTAACTTGCTGTATTTATGTCCATATTGTAACATTCCTAAGGAAGGGAACAAGTGATGTCTTTTGTTGTGTTTCTTGCACAGAGTGTGGTATCTGTGATCTTAATGGGCCTCAGTAATCATTTATTCATGTAAATGAATGAATGAATGACATGCAGGGTTAAATAATTCTTTGTTATTGTGGGGGTTGGACCACACTCAGTAAGCAGTACTCAGGGTTTATTCCTGACTCTGTGCTCAGAGAACTTTACCCATGGTCAGGGAAAGAACCAAGGTTGGCTGCAGGCAAGAGTTCTTTATGTGCTATAACTCTCTCTAGCTCTGAAATAAGACTTAATTTTCATCAATCCTTGTCCTAAATAATCCATTCATTAGTTCAATACTAACTTCTTGGTTTTGCGTGTTGTTTGATTTTGTAAGATCCTTAATATTATTTATTTTATGGAGCATTATTGAGCTCTAATTATTCTGTTTTTCAAGCCAGCTGTACTGTTAGTCATTCTAATCAAAATTACTTTGTCATACTTAAGTCTGCTTTCATATTAACTCAAAGATTATTGTTCTTTATCAGTGTATCAGCAATCTGCTTCTGTACTTTCCAGTCTAATTATCCCAGTCTAGAAAATAACTTCATAAGAAGCCTCGCTACCTTAACAAACTAACTCTCTAGTGTCCTCTTAGATAATGTTGAAATTTCTATCAAGAAACCATACTTCAACCACATGTATCAAGCATCCTTTCAACTTTGAAATCAGTAGGTCATTACTTCTGTTGTCCTATTTTAAATACTTTCCTAGATTCTGTTCTTCAGTATCTTTCCTTCTTTCCTTCTACCTCAACACACACACACACACACACACACACACACACACACACACACACACACCCCACCAGAGTTTGACTTCTTTCAGATGTCTACTCAAATCTTATTCCACAAGCATTTTTTTCCTTTACTAAAGAAGACTTGTTATCTCTATTATGCTCTCACAGGGCACCAGATATTCTCCAGCCTATATGGAAATAACTGTTCTTATTGCTAAATCTCAGAAAATCACTGCCATCGTCTCATTTATTTGAATACAGATGAAAGCATAGAGATTCGGTCTTTAAATTCTAAAGTATTTGAATACTGGATGATTCTGGGAGCGAATACCAGAAAAATTAGTTACATTCAGTCATATCAGCATCAAAGAGGCCAGGGAAGATGATCTGGGCCCTGGCGGTAGTTCTTTGGAAACAATGGGAAGTGCTTCTCATTCATTAAAGTTGAAATTACTCGAGGAAAAATATTGCTCAATAAATTAAACACCTTAGATATTTCTGAAAAGGAACTTCTCATGATATGATAAAAATGGCTTTACAGAACATAAAAGAACAGCTTATTTTGAAAAACAAAAAATAAAATTAAGCATTTGTCCTGCTTTCTCAATATTCACTCAATCTGAAGCCTAGATAGCCACGGATAGGATGAAGTCTCTTTTCCCAAGAATATTACAGCAAATAGCAAGGAATGATAGAAAAATCATCATTTTGGAACTCTTTGAGAAATATTGAATTTACACAATGAAAATAAATGGCCACTTAAACAAAGACAGATAAATAGGCTTTATTTCCTGATGCAAGTACTCAGTGTCACCTGTAAAAATGTTACCTGCCAAAATTGCATCCAAATCTGACCAAGTCACTGGGTTTCCCTCAGAGTTATAGAAAAAAACAGGAATAATGAAAAAGGTATCTTTAAATCTGATAACTTAAATAAAAAATTATAGACTAAATTAATTATTGAAATGAGGAAAAAAAGAAAAGGGAAAGGAAGATCTTTCCTCTGTGCACAAACTCACTCCACTCCCTTGATATATATTTTAATTTGAGGAACTTAAATTTATCTTTATTCAGTATTTATATTCAGATCTAGAATATGACTTGTAATATGTAACCTATCCTTTGTAGTAGAGCTGTGAGAGTCATAATCTTGCCAATATTTTGTATCATTGAACACTATCAAAGATCCCAGCACACAGTGCAAAATAGATGGTCAAGAAATACTTGCAAAATAAATAAATCAACTCAAGACATCGTCAACTTGCCATTTTTCTTCACTTTAAACTCCTCCATTTTATATATTTTTTTCATCATTTTGCTTATTTGGTGGCCACACCCACCTATGAGTAAAGATTACTCCTGGCTCTGCATTCAGAGATCAGCCCTAGACAGGACCCTGGGGACCACATACACTGCTACTGCTCAGGGATTACTTCTGGCTAGTTACTCAAGCATTACTTTTGGTGGAACTCGAGGGACTATTTGGGGTTTCAGGGACCGAACTCATGTCAGCCACATGCAAGGCAAATACCCTACCCACTGTACTATTTCTTCAGCTCTTCGGAACAACCTGTTTAATATATTCCACAAGATTTTGAATGATCTCGACATTGTGTCATATTTTCCAGAACATGAGTACACTGTTAGTTGAATAAGCCACAATGCTATCACATTTCCACTATGGTTTACAAAGAACGATTTTCACCATAGAAATGTATTATTGTAATATTTCTCTGATTACCTCAAATTGCTTATTTAATTAATGATGAAAAGAAGAAATATAAAGAGAGTAGAATCTATGCTACTGTATAGTATAGTTTAAGAATTTCTAAAAGCAAGATGAAAAATAAAAGCACATTCCCATTGTGAATAATACAAATCATGTAAAATAGTTTGGGCATTATCTTGAGACCAATGTGAAGTCATTGAAATGTTTTAAGTTTTAAGAAATATGAATAGAAATAAGAGCAGAAAAAAAGAGAGTGGCATTAAAGTAACTGGAGTGAGGTTGCATATTGAAACATAGTCTTCATTGCTTGCAGAATCCTGGATTGGTATTTTATTTTCTGAGAACAAAAATTGAAGTTCATAAGAACATGAGGAAAGAAAATGCTAAATGTAGACAACTATTAAAGAATTTGGATTGTAAGAATGAAGCAAAATAAAACTTGAATATGACTAAGTAGAGCTGATTAAGTTCAAAGAAAAGGGGAGAAAGACCTTCCAGGATTTTTTCTATGCTGACCAGTACTGTTCATTTGGGAATGAGAGGAGCAGAATCACAAAATGAATGAGCATGCAATTAGGCGAAATTGCCTTTTATTTCTAAAAAAAAATTTCAATGAAACAAAATCCATCAAAAATTATTAACCGTCATCGAAAGTAATTGTTATAATATAATGAAGTCTCTAATATAATTGAGCTTAGAAGTTAAACCTGGATGCATTAAAATAAAGAATGGAGATTCTGCTGTAATCATAAAAAATCCTGCTTGATTTGAAGGTGGAATTATTCAACAAGACAGCACTACGTATACTGTAATTTACAGTAAAGTTTGTCATCCTCTTGTGACCTTTACAGGATATCAGTGCTGTCTTGCTTCTTTGAACGCAAAATGAAGACTGCCAAGCAGGGGGGTGAGGCAGAGGTGGGCGCATCAGGCTGAAGAAAGCGCAGAGAAAGTGGGGGAGACTACGGAACATTGGTGTGGTGAAGGGGCAGGGATTTTGTTCATCAAAACCATGGAAGTTAACACTATTGTAGCCATTGTAGCTAAGCGACAACAATCAGTGGCATATATGCACTCGAGTGTATATGCTCAAAGCTTATTCCTGGCTCTGAGCTCAGCCTGGGGCACTATGTGGAATGAGGGGGATCAAACCCAGGTCAGCCAGTCTCAAGGCAGGAGCTACCCACTGTACTATCTCTCGGCTCCAAGAGCGCTCAATTTTAAAGACGGAAACACCTCCTGTTTCGAGATAATCCCCTCCCAGAATTCTTCGTCTGCTCCTCCCCTCTAGGCTCCTTAAACCAGGCTCTCTAGTTCTTTTGGCACAGACATGTGTAAACGGATCCACACATCCTTGAATCTTTAATTTTCTTTCTTGGTCTATTTCTGCCTTTTAAGGAAATATTCCCAGTGCCTTCTACCCCACCCGGCTATTAGTATTTATACCAATTATAGTATTTTGTTTTATTTTTTCAGTCTGGATCTGCCCCTCTCCATCTCCTTCACTCTTCCATCCAAATGTGTCTTCTTAAAAATGCATTGAAGTCACTCACTTGTAAATGAACACCTTTCATGTCCCCCTTGACTTAACGATATTTACATTAATGTTCTCCTCTAGCTGAAAGTCTACTGGAAAATTCTAATCACATTCTTTATCAGTAGGGCTGGGATTAAAAAAGGGAGGGATACCTCCTTTTTCAATGCGCTTCTAAAGATTTATGGGAAAATTTTACTGCCTGAACGTGTTCCTTTGCTTCTCAGTAAAAGAAAACTAATTTGATAAATGAACAAACATGTGGTAAGTGCCTCTACCTATCAAGTTCAGCTCAAGAAAGTTTCTGATAATATAAGAAGTTGATGAAAATTCAACATCACACATGCAACTCAAAAAAATTGCTATTGAAATGGCACAGCAGTTCTTGGATGTGTCCCTATATACTACATCCATTAAACCCTATAGAGTTTTAACATGTTTTAAGAGTAGTAAAACAATCTTTACAGTGTCAGCAGCTGAAATTTTATGCAGTTTTAGAATGTGATCTCTGAAATAATTTTTCACATTATGCAAAATCTGAATCAGCAGCTTAAAGTGAACTCATTTTGCCACTCAAAACATTTTTCCATTGTCCTGTGTATTTCAGAATGATCTCAGCTATAAAATTATAATCAAAGTCAAGCAAAAATGGAATAGAAAACCTTCTAGGCTATTATTGATACTTAATGGAAAAAATAGTTAATTTATCTCATTTGGTTCCTTAGACCTAATGCATCTTAAGACATAATGAGTTTCACTCATTTTATGTACATTTAAATCAGATTTTGAAATATGCAGAAGTGGTTTCTCTAATTTTTACAAGTGCCCTAATTTATAGGAAATTTGCACTCAATTTTGGATCAGTTTATATGTTTGCCTTCATTTTTCAAAAGTATAATAGAGTATTGGAGTTCTAAGTATTGCTGAATGAAATAAAAGGTTTCTGACTTCCATGCATGATGAAGCCAGTTTCTAGAACTCTGGTTTTCACACTATAAAATATGGATAGTAATATTCTATCTAGCAAGATTCAAATGAAGACAGAGCATAACTATAGTCAATAATCATCAGTTAATGATATTTCTTCTCTTCTTATTTCCATCTTCATGGATTAACATAAATAAAGCTGGTCATGTTCCTGAGTTGAATAAGCTATTTCAAAGGAACCAATATTCTTCTTTTATTTCTTTTTGTTTTTGGGTCATACCTGGTGATGCTTGGGGCTTACTCTTGGCTCTGCACTCACGGACACTCCTACCAGAGTTTTGGGGGCCATATAGGGTACCAAGGATCAAATATATGTTGGCTGCGTGCAAGGCATGTACCTTACCCAAAGTGATATTCTCAGGCCAGAAACAGCTGTACCTTTAAAAATATCCATCAACAAGAATTTTACATGCATTTTCGTAGGATTGACTGATTTTTGAAAAATATCTTATTGAATTACCAAGAGATATACATTTACAAAGCTGTTTATGATTGAGTTTCAGTCATACAATGTTGCAACACCTATCCCTTCACCATTGCACATTTCCTACCACCAAAGTTCCCAGTTTACCTCATACCTTACCCCCACAGCCTGCCTCTATGGCAGTCACTTTTCTTCTCTCACTTACTTTCCTTTTAGACACTGTGGTTTACAAGACTAGAAACAGATATTCTTAAGATTGCATGAGATTCTTTTTTGTTGTTGTTGTTATTTTTATTACTTTTATTTTTATAATCACAATGAGATACACATTTACAAAGTTATTCTTGATTGGATTTCAGTCATGATAGCTATTTTTTACACATAATAGAAAATGAGAAATATAATAGCTTCCAGGAAGAAATTTAGGTCGGAGCTTTCTGGAGCTTTTGTTTTTGATCTTTTTGTGTATTTAATAGTATCTCATGTATGCTGATATGCTTGTAGCTGAAAGACTTAACTGCTCTTTCTCTGTTATGGAGACTGTGGTATGTACTTTTCCCAGTTCTCTTTAGAAGGTCATCTGGGAAGGTTAGACCCAATTTTTTAAAATTATATATTTTATTGAATCACCATGTGGAAAGTTACAAAGTTCTCAGGCTTATGTCGTCTCAGTTATACAATGCTCGAACATGCATCCCTTCACCAGTGCCCATATTCTACCACCAAAAACCCCAGTATACCTCCCACCTCTCATTCCCCCACCCCTGCTTGCATAGCTGATAAATTTTACTTCATTTTCTCTTTACCTTGATTACATTCTATATTTCAACACAAAACTCACTATTGTTGTTGGAGTTTCCCCCCCAAAAAATAGCCCTACTGACAAGAAAGCATTTGATAATTAGTTTTCCATTGCTGAAACAGTGGGACGAGTGGGCAGTCTCAGGCCAGGGGCAATACCAGCGCTTGCTCCACGGAGATTCGACCCGAGTGGCCACATGTTTGTGTGGCCACAAACATATGGCCACTCTGCTGCTGATCGACCACGATCCGGAGGCCAGATAGATCACTTTTGGTCCCACCAACTGCTTTCAGCCACGTCTCTAGACTGTGAACTTAGCCATAGCCCCACACCGGCCGAGGAGGGGAAAGATCCTTCATGAGATTCTAATCAATATGCGCTTCACTCTCTAGGTCATCTGAGATGACACGAGAGCATCAATAACACCAGAAGGAAAGCTGTGCTGGGTGTCTAAGAATCAGCTTTTTAAGCATCCATGTTGTAACTAAACTTAATTGAAATCAGGGTCATAATCCAGCAACAAATTGATTCTTGTACTGAACATCCTGTCTCATGACAAATATGCCCCACGTTGATAGGATAAAAGTAACAGACTTTAGTTATGAACTGATCTCTGCTGCTAATTAACTGTGTAAGAGAGATAATGTAGCTTCATTCCTAACTTATAACAATATTGTGAATTTGGGTAATGTTTATGCCCACAAAGTGCTAACTGTTGTTTACAGTTGATGGTCTATATCATAAGAATCACTAGGGTTGGAAAAACAGAGTACAGAAGGTAAGGACCTCGTCTTGCATATTCTCACTGTGGTTTGATCCTAAGTTCTCAAGATGATTCTCCAAGCACTGCCAGAAGTGATGCCTGAGCACTACCAGGTATGGCCCCCAAACCAGAACAAAGTTTACCAAAATTATTTCTGGTCCAGTGTATCATATTGTTAATTTATGAACATACTTCCAATAATAATTCTAATCTATAATAGGATACTTAGCCTACTAATAATTCATTTTTTCATTATTATCATCAATAAGTACTTATTGAGAACCTAAAGTATGCCTGATACATATTATATCCTACAAGAAGATTAATTAAAAAAAAGATACCAAGAAGTAAAGCAAAATAAAAGTAAAATTCTGTAAAGATTAAAGTGGGCAAGGAAAAAAAGTGTGTGGAGCATGGAAGTTGTTTTTCAATTAATTTGAAATGCCACCACAAGTGATAAATTTGGAGTAGAGAACTGAAGAAGAAGAAGAAGCAAAGCATGTGGGATCTGGTGGAAAAATATTTCAAGTATAAGGAACAGCAATCACCCAGAGAAGTGTGAACTTGAGATGGCCCAGGAAAATAGGGCGACTAATGTGGCTAGAGCAGATTGAGCCAAAGAAAGGACAGAAGAAAAAATGTCAAAATAGGTGTGTGGCAGAATTAAAATCATCTGATTAAAAGACTTTATTAATAGGACTTTAATTATTTAATTAAAAGACATTATTAATAAGAGTCTCTTGCCCGCATGCCTGGCTGTCTTCCCCGGGGCCTCTCAGAGGGGATGGGCTCCAGCTTCCCTCCCCACCCCAAGCAGAGCTCCTGGTGGCCGAAGACCACCGGAACCTAGCTGCAGCCATGCTGGAGGCTCCTCTCTACACGTTCGGACAGGCCTCATGCATGAAGGTACCGGCAGAGGAACCCAGGTGTGTGTAATTCCATCAACAGTCAACATCCAGAGACTTAAAAGCAAGCACTCAGAAGCACGCGGCCGCAAGCGGGCGTGCAATATCTTTAGCCTGCCTCTCCCTCTGAGAGAAACTGGCAATCTTCTGAGAGTTTCCTGCCCCCATGGGACAGCCTTGCAAGCTCCCCATGGTGTATTCATATGCAAAATCCAGTAACAAGCTGGATCTCATTCCCCTGACCCTGAAGAGCCCCCAGTGCAACATCATTAGGAGGGCCAAGTCAAAATAGACTTCTAAGATCTCAGGGAAAGGACGAAATGAGATGTTAGTGAGCCCGCCCGAGAAATCGGTGATAAACGGGATATTGTGTATGTGTGTGATTAATAAGACTTAACATTGGGACAAATTACTTCTAAAGAAATTATGTTAGGATAATGTACATAGTTCTAACATTAAACTGTGGCATATCCCCAGAAGTTTCATACCTCGTTTGTTTTTAACATTTCACTAACTGGTACACACAATGATATTTACATAAATGTCTTCTAGACACTCACTTGAATAAACAGTTATATTGCTTTTGAATATTTTTTTCAAAGCACTTAGAGTAACAACACCTTTCTGGCCTTGCAATGAATTGATTCAGTATCTGATTTCTTATTGAATAATACTGGTTTCTTAGTGGGATTAAAGTGACCATGTATTTTATTATGCAAAGAAGGATACTTAGGTGGAAAATAGATGCTGAACTAATAGCACATAAATCAGTAATGTCCTGCATAAACAGAATACAGTACCCAGAGATAACTAGAATGAGAGTATTGAAATTAAGTATGTCTAAAAAGTGAACCTGACCTCTTAGTCCTTTTATAGACTTAAACATAGTATCCATACTGTTTTAGATAGATATGTGGGATTATAAACCCAAATTTATGGTTGCTGGGAGGATGTATTCTGATAAAATACACATTTTATGAGTCATTTTAGGAATGACATTTAAGTCAAGATGGGGTATATTTAATGGTTTATATAATTATTACAGTCTTGTTAATGTGGACCTTATTGAAAGATTAAAAATAATAGGGCACACAGCAATAGTACAGCAGGTATGGTGCTCTTGCATGTGGCTGGCTTGAGTTTTATATCTATGAGCACCTTTGGTTCCCAGATCACCACCAGGAATGATTTATGAGCACAGAGCCAGGAGTAATCCCTGATCACCAGTAAGTTATTAAAGTGGTATTATATTTTGTTTGCTTTAGGGGGCTACATCCAATGGTGTGTTCAGGGCTTACTACTAACTGCATTCAGGGGTCACTCCTGGTGGACTCAGGGGAACATCTGTGGTTCTGGGGATCGAACCCAGTGAGCCAAATGCAAGGCAAGCACTCTACTGCTTCAAAGATTATTATAAAGCTTTGTGGGGGATTGTTACTCTAAGGTAACAGTTAGTTGTATTCAAAGCCACACATTAGTGAAGGATTGAGCATAATCCGGGATGAGTTCAATGCTTTATTCTGCAACCAAAAATATGACAATCAAAATGATAGGTGCATACAAATAGTGTCCGTTATTTAGTATTAATGAACCATATACAGAGAAATATAGTTTCTTGGCTTTGAGGTACCTGGTTGATTTAAAAGTGGTTGGTTGGTGGCCTGGAGGTGACACAGAAGCAAGTGTAGTGGCTTGTGTGCACTTGGGTGGTGTAAAGATAAGGTAATGTTATGCACAACTATAAATGTCAACTGCACTGAAAACACACTAAGCAAACTCTAATACATTTTAAAAACTTTATCACAAAAGTAAAATAAAGTATTGAGGACAAGTGTCTCTCTGGTAGAAGATATGTACATTTTTATACTCCTAAATTTATAGTAGAATGCTGCATCTACTTGCAAAAAAAGTATTTGATGCCAAGTTTTCTTAATGTTCAGACTCTTCTGGCTAATTATAGGGAGTGGAGTCCTTATGAAATTTTCTAAGCTCTTGAGATTTTAATAACATGTTCAATTTTTATGTCAAGTACAAAATTGAAAATTTTGGCACAAAGATTCTAAGATATTTTCTTTATAGATTGTTAATCTCTTTTTCTGAGATTTGAGATATTCAGATTTTCTCTAGTTTTTTTTTTAATTACCTTAATTCAATCAACCTATTTTCCTTTTCCAGGCTTGCAGCCACAGAATTGAACATTCTACTCCAAATCACTTGTGATTGATTTAATGACATACTGAATTTCCTTCCAAAATCTATTTCAATAATTTTTGCTTCATCTATCTTCTTAAATGTGCATTTCTATCTTAAAATATTTTATATGGCAAAATGTCTTTGAAATTGTTATAATATTCAGTAGTGTCTAAATGTAATGTACATAGTATATAACACATTTAAAATGAAGTAGATGTTCTTTTAATTATTTTGACTTTTGAAGTTTTTATAGACAAATGAATCCAAGTTCTTTTTTAATTCCATGGCAATATTTGATTCTAGGGCAAGATGAAATTGATGTCAAAAGCTGGAAGTACACATCTTTGTTTCCATAACTGTTCCTATTTGCTCATTCCCACATAGACTAAGTGGAATACATTGCGTCTAGAAAGAGCAGCCTAATTCTGTGGTTCAAATTATATATTAATATTGTATAACTAAATTATACTATATTCATGATAGTAAAGCTATTATGACACCCAACTACTAGGAATTGTTCGAGATAAATATAATAGATTAAAAATTCATATACTCCATGATATAAAGAACTGGTAAAAAAGTTTTATATAAAATATATGTTATCATTATGTGTCACTAAAAATGAAATATTATCGTAAGCAGTTCTGTGATGAACATACAAGTGCAGATGTCATTTCAACTATACTTTTTGCCTCTCTGGGATATATTCCCAGAAGTGGTATTGCTGGGTCAAATGGGAACTCAATTTCTAATTTTTTGAGAAGTGTCCATATTGTTTTCCAAAAGGGCTGAACTAGTAAGCATTTCCACCAGCAGTGTACAATAGCCAGAATCTGGGAAAAACCTGAGTGTCCGAGAAAAGATGACTGGTTAAAGAAACTTTGGTACATCTACATAATGGAATATTATGCAGCTGTTAGAAAAGATGAAGTCATGAACTTTGCATATAAGTAGATCAACATGAAAAGTATCATGCTTAGTGAAATGAGTAAGAAAGAGAGACAGACATAGAAAGATTGCACTCATCTGTGGAATATAAAATAACGGAATGGGAGACTAACACCCAAGGATAGTAGAAATAAGTACCAGGAGGTTTGCTCCACGGTTTGGAAGCTGGCCTCACATGCTGGAGGAAAAGGCAGCTCAGAGAAGGGAACACCAAAGTGCTGAAAGTAAACTATAGATTGAACACAATGGCCACTCAACACCTCTTTTGCAAACCACAACACCCAAAAGGAGAGAGAGAACAAAAGGGAATGCCCTGCCACAAAGGGGTGGGGGGAAGGGATGTTGGGGAAGGATACTGGGATCATCGGTGGTAGAGAATGGGCACTGATGGAGGGATGGGTACTCGACCATTGTATGACTGAAACACAAGCACGAAAATATGTAAATCTGTAACTGTAACCTCACAGTGATTCACTAATTTAAAAAATGCTAAATTAAAGAGATAAAGGATGTTCAGAGTAACAAACAAATATATCATGAGAATGATTAAAGATTTGATCTCTTTAAAAAACATTTTAAGCTGCCGTTTTTCATTTTCTTTTAATTTTTTTTTTATTGGTACATGGAGGAAAGTGTAGGCAGAACCTTCCATGACATTGAAGTTAAAGGCATCTTCAAAGATGAAATACTCCTGACCAAGCAAATGGAAGCAAAAATAAACAAAGGGAGCTACATTAAACTAAGATGCTTCTGCTCCTCAAAAGAAACAGTAACCAAGATACAGAGGCAGCCCATGTAATGGGAAAAGTTATTTACCCAATGCCCCTCAGATTAGGGGTTAATATCGAAGACATAAGGCACTGGTAGAATTTTACATCCATACCTATCAGCAAATGGGGAGAAGGAATGAACAGAAACTTCCTCAGAGAAGAAATACAAATGGCCATGAAAAAATGCACTACATCATTAATCATCAGGGAGATGCAAATCAAAACAATGATGAGATACTGTTATTCTCATCACACATCATAGTGACTGGCACACACTCAAAAGAACAAGAACAACCAGTGCTGTTGTGAATATAGGAAGAAGGGGGCTCTCCTTCACTGTTGGTGGGAATGCCGACTGGTCCAGCTTTTTTCAAAAATCAATATGGGCATTCCTCAAAAAACTAGAATTTGAGCTCCCATTTGACCCAGCAATACCACTCTGGGGGCTCAAAAACATAAAGCAGAAATGCCATCTGCACTTCTATGTTCATTGCAGCACTATTCACAAAAGCCTGAATCTGAATACAACCTGAATGCCTGAAAACAGATGACCAGATAAAGAAACTATGGCACATCGACACAATGGAATACACAGCTGTTAGGAAAAAATGAAGTCATGAAATTAGCTTACAAGTGGATGATCATGGAGAGTTTCATGATGAGTGAAATGAATCAAAAGGAGAGAGACAGACATAGAATGAGTGTACTCATCTCTGGCACATAAAAAAAAAAAGCATAATATGAGACCAATATCCAGAGACAGTAGAAATAAGGGCTAGGAGGACAGATCAATGGGTGGAAGCTTGCCACAAGTGGAAGGGTGAGGGAGGGCATTTAGGATAGAGAAGGGACTACGATGACAATGATGTTGGAAATGATCACTCTGAACAACATGATAACCTCTGAGTATCTGTACTACAAAACATAATGTCCCAAAGGGGGTGGCCACAGAGTCAGGCTGGCATATGGGGAGGGTGGCAGGAGAGAAACCGGAGATACTGGTGCTGGGAAATGTACACTGGTGAAAGAATAGGTATTGGAACATCCTATGACTAAAAGCCAATTATGAACAAATTTGTAACTGTGTTATCTCGTTATACTTCAATAAAATATATTTTAAAATGAAAACAATAGAATAATATCAATTACTAGCAAAATTATTTTTATAAAATATGACAAAGGACAGTAAATCTTAAAACAAGATATTACTGTAGCACTGTAGCATTGTAGTCCTATTGTTCATTGATTTGCTCGAGGGGGCACCAGTAATGTCTCCATTGTGCGACATGTTGTTACTGTTTTTGTCATATCAAATATGCCACGGGTAGCTTTCCAGGCTCTGCCGTGCCAGCGGGATACTCTTGGAAGCTTGCCGGGCTCTCCAAGAGGGGATATTACTGTAAACCATTTTAATTTAACAAATATTATTGATGAATAAGTATAATTTAGCATTATCAAGCTTAAAAGGCTGGCAGATAAATTATATGTGGTATCTTTGGGTCAGAAATAACATTCTATTGAGAAATGATTTGGTGAGAAAACTTCCTCAGATAGTTAGAACACCATACACTCTCTCTATGTATTTGTTTATATATTTCAGTATATACATGCATACTTATATTTGCATAATTAAATACACTTCATCTATTGAAACAGTATAAGCTATTTTCATTAACTTGTCAAGGATGTTTATCCTATGATATAAAACATCAATTAAAAGTTACATATTAAAATACTACTTGAAGAGATTTGTAATATTTACTCAATGTGTAGAAATAAGCATTGCCCTTTTTATTATTAACTAAATATGGAAATGTTTTTCATGCTCAGAGAGGTAAAACTATTCTGAAGAGAGTATCTTCAGCACGTAGGTGTTGTAGTGGGAACTAGCCCTCTGGCGCCATCTATTGACTGCATTGCTGTATTGTCTAGTCAAGTCACACTAGTTTGAATGAATAGAGAATCTGTTCTTCCTCATCTTTTGCAAATGATGCGTAGCCTCAACCATAGACACTGACAACAGATAATAAACTCAAACATATTTGTGAATTCATATTTCACCCTTGGAATCTGATATTGCTTTCTTTTTTATAATTTATTTGTTTGGGGGCCACAGCCTGCAGTGCTAAGGGCTTATTCTGACTGCACTCAGTGATCACTCCTAGCGGGTCTCAGGGAACCAGATGTGGAACCAGGGATTGAACCCGGGTCATCTGCAAGATCCCTTCCCTCTGTCGTATCGCTTCAGTCCTTAGCCTTCTAAGCATGAATAGAGACTTGCTTTAATGTGTCTGCAGGAGTCTCCACTAGTGATGTACATGCTGAAAAGTCTAAGAAGAGGGTAAAATAACCTTTGCCAGGTTACTTGTTTTTGTAAAAATTCCTTAAACCCTGCTGCAAAACCACTGTTATATTCCTCTGAGGTGCCTTGAATATATGCATCAGAATGCTTTAAACCTAGCAGCTCTACCCGGCTGTGTAGAAGAACACCTGTTGGGTACCATTATTTAGCAAGAATTATTTAACAAAACCACTCAATTTCTTACCATTGTCATAACTCTCCTTTGATGTATATTGGTTTGCAAATTGCCTAAGTTCTAGATGTGTTGTCACATATCAACAGACACATAAATAACTCTAAATCCAGCACCAAACATAGGTGACATTCACCACTATCAATGAAGTTCACCCACTTCTTTGCTAGGAACCACCAATTTGCTGTCAGAGTCAGAGTAAGCTTTGGTGTGTTTATTAGTTCATTTTCCCCCTTAAAAAGTAGAGAAATTGGAGCCTTAACAAACAGTACAGTTGGGTAAGTTGCTGACCTGGGTTTAATTTCTGGCATCCCATATGGTCTCCTGAGCACCTCCAGGAGTAATTCCTGAGTGTAACCCCTGAGTACAGCCAGGTGTGGTCCCCAGACAAAAAATATAAACATACAAAGATATGAATATAGATATAGTTTCCAAAATGAGTGAAATAATTCAGTATTTGCTTTCTCTTTCAGGCTGTTTCTCACTCTCCCACCCTCCACCAGTAGCTCTCCACAGCTGCCTTCGAGAAAATTGAGTTCTGCCTTCGAGAAAATTGAGTCTCCTTTAGCTGTAGCTGGGCTTGTCCCCTCAGTGAATTTTCTTAGTGAGACTCTGCACAATGCTGTGCATGGATAAAGTTTCATGCAATCTTTGTGTTGATGCAAGTGGAGTCCTCACAGAACTGTACCTTTTTGGCCATCTCAGCCACTGTTATATTTTAAAAGTTCACTGTATCACTGTATCATTGACATACCGTTGTTCATCAATTTGCTCGAGTGGGCGCCAGTAACATCTCCATTCATCTTAGCCCTGAGATTTCAGCAGCCTCTCTTTACTTCTCCTTCCCAAAGATGATGCATTGGAGGCTCTTTCAGGGTCAGGGAATGAGACCCATCATTGTTACTGTTTTTGGCATATTGAATACTCCACTGGGAGCTTGCCAGCCTCTGCCATGTGGGCAGGATATCCTCAGTAGCTTGCTGAGTTCTCTGACAGGAAGAACTAGATAATAGAGATTGTTTGGCCAAAAATGTGGCCATGCATTTCCCGGAGCTTTCTTTTAGTCTCTGGATGTTGGCTGTTGATGGGATTACACGGCTCCAGGGCAGTTTGTGGGTGTGACTGCCTAGGTCCTAGAAAATGGGGGATCTGGTGTGGAAGAAGCCCAGTCCTGATCCGAGAAGGCTTGGAGACCTCATCCATGGGTCCCGCACACCTGGGTTCTCTGCAGGTTCCTTCATGAGTGAGGCTCATCCGAGCGTGTGGAGAGTGGTTGTGAGCATGGCTGTGGCTGGATTTGGAGGTTTTTTTATAATTTTAAAAATTATAAAAGTTATAAAGATGTAAGTTTTCCAACTTGTTTTGAATTCTTTATTAAAAGGACTTAATACTTCTCTTAAATTATATAAAGGAACGCAAGCGAAATGACAAGTGAAGTGTATGTTAGGCTCAAGTAAAAGTAAATATACAGAAAAATTAGGCATGAAAAGTTCTATCATGCATCCATACTAGGAAATTATTCTTATTCTTTTGATCTATTAAAAATAGATCAAAAACAAGTAAGAAATTATGGGTTTATATCCTATTATGGATGACATTTATAAAACATTTTATGACTAAATAATTCTATGCAAAGAATATGACTTATGGGTGCAGATTTAAATTAGAATACTACCATTCCTCAGCTAAGTTTATTGTCCTTACAAATGCATCCCGTCCATTTACATTTCCACCTCTACTTTTAATCTCCACCTCTTTTCTTTCACACTTTCTTCTAGAAATCATATTAACTCCCCTCATTCTGTTCCCCATACTTCATAGACTCACTTACCTCGTAACTTTTAAGCCATTTCTCTACCTAGACTGTTTTTGCTCCTGAGTATCCTCCAAGTCTTTGTTAAATACAAATCTCTCATTGGAATTTCCTCTGCTGATTATACTTCAGTTCTTAAAAATCTCTGTCTATGAAGGACAGCTGAGTTTGACTCTTGGCACATTCTCCCCTAAACCTAAAGTGCTAAGAGAGCAAATAAACAGCTGATTAAGCACACTTTTGGGCAGCTCTAGGAATCCATAAATTCTGTCAACTTTATATCAGTTGTGAGCAGTGGAAACAATTTTCAGTATTATTTTCATTATCTTCCTGGAAAGTCTATGGATATAGAAAGGGAGAAATAGATTTGAGAGACTGTTAAAAGGATCAGAGAGACTGAGATAAAAGACAAACTAAATCATCAATAAGAAGAGAAAGTTCAATAGTAAATGTCAAGAGATTGAAGACAAGTCAAGAAGAATCAGCTCATGGCATTGAATTTGATGTAGGCAGGATAGGAAAGGCCCCTCCCAAGGCAATGGCAAAGGCTGACCTTGCAGAAAACAGGAAAAAACAGGAACTAAGGCCTGATAAGACCCTCAGCTATCTATTGCAACAGACCCAGAGTAGCTCCGCCTTGGTAACCTTAGCAATGGACTTTTACCTAGGAAGAAGCCCACCTTTGGACAGGCTGGAGTAACCCTATAAAGGCCACCGTGATCAAAGGAAGGGCGCACATATGTTGCCTGAGCCCATGTACTGCTTATGACCAAGTGGCAGAGCACATATGGTGCACCTGTGTTGAGCACATCTCCCCTCTAGAGATGTGGACTTTCATGCTTTCACGTCTAATGCTGCGGTGTGTGTAGGGGCTCTCTCCTCTCATAGAAAAGCCTTCATTCTCTCTTGAGCACGTTACTCTTTACTTTCCACTTTCTCTCCTGCCTCCTCTTAAAAACCTCTAAATAAATACTGTGCAACTTCACTGCTCCGCTACTCCTGAAATCCCGTTCCGTGAGGCAAGACAAGAACCCAGTCAAGCTAGGTCCTGGTGGCAGAGGCGGATCAGGAGGAAGTGACCGTCTCTCTCCTCCCCACTTCACATGAGCCACCCGTGGGGCTCACAGACATCACATTGATATGAGGAGCGTGGGAACAAGTGCCAGAGCAGATAAGATCTGTTCCTGCAGAGCGACCCAGGAGGGAGAGTCTGGGCACATTTGACAAGCACCAGGTATCTTGTCTTGAGTCTCACCCAACCCAACCCCCCAGGAATCCTCACCTACACTTCCAGCCCTACTTGGGATTGGGCCGGGGCAAAGCAGAGTTGGAAAGGTGATAGGTCGGTAATGCTAAACGGTATGTGATTGGACCATCCTCTTAAGCCGAGACCCTCTATAAAATATGTGTGTGTTTGGCAATAAAATGAACGGCCATCAGCTGTCTCCCGGAGAGGTTTCTCCACGCGCCCAGCATTCTTCGCCCTGCACCCGTTACCCTCCGCCCCACATCACCCAGGACCCATGCGCAACGTGTCACGCTGGGGAAAACTGTTCTCCATCACTGGTGGAAAGTGGCATTGGGTGTGGGCAGGGTGGGGAGTCATCACAGGGTAGGGAGAAGGAGGTTTGCAGAGGCAGTAGGAGAGGGGACACAGCCTCGATGGAGAGCTGGGAAGGAAAAACGGAAACAAGAGGGGGAAGTAAAAAAAGTAAACCGTGGCCTGAAACTTTGACTGCTTTTAGCAGGAAGCAGCCAGATGATTTGTTGGTTCCTCTTCAATGCCCGCCCCTCCCCGCCTCAGTTGGAGGCCTCCACTGAACAGGAGAGAATGATGGGACTAAAGGGACCTGGCCCCAAACCAAGTGAACCATCGGTATGGAATGTGACGAGGGAGGCCTATGTGGTACCTGATGACTTGGATGAACTTGGCCCTGCTGCATAGGACACAGGAAAGAATCATCTCATCATCCTCCGCCCTGTTGTAATGGGCCACGCTCTAGGAACATAGTGGGATGTCTACCCACTTACCTTAAAAGAGTAGGAGAGGGGAAAAGCTTCCACCTCTCTCAGAATCCTTCTTTAAGAGACCCCTCCCAGAATGAATCTGGGAGCTTCACTGCTTGCTTTCTTTTCTCCTTTAAATAAAATCTTTTTTGAGTTTGGCAAAAATCAAACATACAAGAAAAAAAATCCCAAAACAAAAACAACCCCACTCACTATCTAAGTAATCTTATTCTCCACATTTTATATATATATATATATATATATATGTATATATATATGTGTGTGTGTGTGTGTGTGTGTGTGTGTGTGTGTGTACATATCACTGTCACTGTCATCCCGTTGCTCATTGATTTGTTCAAGCAGGCACCAGTACCAGTAACGTCTCTCATTGAGAGACTTATTGTTACCGTTTTTGGCATATCCAATACACACGGGTAGCTTGCCAGGCTCTGCCATGCGGGCTTGATACTCTCGGTAGCTTGCCGGGCTCTCCGAGAGGGGTGGAGGAATCGAACACAGGTCGGCCGCGTGAAAGGCTAATATATATTTTTTTTGATTGTGACTTTCTGTTTTTTGTTCTTCATATTTTTTAATTAAGGCTCATATATGGTAACCATCTCCATACTATTGATTTATATGTTCAATGTGACTTTACCACCTCCACCACCAAATTTTCAAAAATGCTAAACCACTTTCCCAATGTCTCTTTGCCACCGACCCCTGATTTTTCAGCCTTAGTTCACTGTTCTGTATCCACTGCTCAGGGCTTGTCTGCACTAAGGAAATTTTATTCTCTCACTTTGTTTCTTTATTTTCCAAATATGAGTGCAAGGTCATCCATCAGCCTTCTTCCACATAAAACTATTACCAAAAAGTCAATTAAAGTGAATTAAAATTGACAATCATTATTAGCACAAAACTACCCTCAAGTTTGTGGAGAACTGAAACATCATGTATTTAGCTCAAGTAGTGATTCTCAAAAAAGGGCAATTAAATAATTTTGCAATATTTTGGACCTGGAAATATAACATGTGAATACAAAAGGGATGAAATGATAAAGAAATATAAAAATTAATTATACCCAGGAAATAAATAGAAAAATATTGAATATCACAAATATCTGCATTAAAAGATTTTTAGGGAAAATGGATTTAAAGAAAAATTTAAGAGTCTTGCTAAAAATAGAAAAGAAAGAAGAAAAATAAAAAATGCTTAAAAGAATAATCATGTCAGAGAGTGATTAAAATGGAAGACAAGCAAAGTCCAACATTTGTATATATGGACTCTAAGAAAATCAAAATTGTGGAACACCACGAATTACAATGTTAAACCAAGAAAATATTCCAGAAAATAAAGTAAGACCTGTTATTGAACATTATAAAGGTCATATGTGTATCAGGGAAACCTGAACCAGAAAAGTAAATCCAGGATAGAAGAGGAAATAATTAGAATTTAGAAATAGCCGAACTGCAAGATTCAGAATTTTCAAGAAATGAGGAAATCCTGCACCAGCTAAGTTATTTAAGTATCAAATCAATTAAAAATATTTTAATATGCTAATCTTTAGAGAAGTACATGGATCTTCAGAAGTATGCTGGTCTTACTTCGCTGTCACTGTATCACTATATCACTGTCATCCAGTTGTTCGGTTGTTCGTCAATTTATTTGAGCGGGCACCAGTAATATCTCTATTCCTCCCAGCCCTGAGATTTTAATAGCCTCTTCTTACTCATCTTTCCCAACGACAATTGGAGGGTCTTTCAGAGTCAGGGAAATGAGACCTATTGTTACTGTTTTTGGCATATTGAATACACCACGGGCAGCTTGCCAGGCTCTGCCTGTGCAGACAGGATACTTTCGGTAGCTTGGCAGGCTCTCCAAGAGGTATATATATATATATATATATATATATATACAAACACACATACATATATGTATATATCGATATATATGTATACATACATACATATATACATACATATATGCATATATAGATATATATGTATATATACATATATATCCGTGGCATATTCTATATGCCAAAAACAGTAATATATAATATATTACTCTCTATGATTTGTTGCCTACTGTCTGAACTCCATAAAATGTGATGTGGTAATTATGGAAAATGGGTAGGAAGTGTCTTATAATGTGTCTGGAAAGCGGCCTGGAGCGTGGCAGTGGTTGGGTAGTGGAGGTCGGCTGCAGGGCCGGGTCCCTTGGGGCAGGGAGGATTCTCTCCTGCCCCCTCTGGGGGCGCCCCAAGTGAAAACAACCTGCTCAAAGTCTTCTTACTTAGCTAGAGGAAGAATTTCATCCAATCTTAGGATGATTGGAGAAACTCTGGCAAAAAGATTATTGATGAGAAACACACACAGACACACACACACACATACGCAATAGATTTTGAATCTTATCTTGTGTCAGGGTCAGAGGTTGACCATTGTGGTGCATTGTGGGACCAGTGAGTGACAGACTGAATCCAGGACTCCCTTATGCAAAGCATATGCTCATTCTCTTGAAATCTTTCTGGCCCAGAATTACATGTTTCTCTCTTTTTTTTCTTTTTGTTTCAGTGTCACCACACCCAGCTGTGTTCAGGTCTTCTCCTGGCTGTGGCACTCCCAGCATTGTCAGGGACCAAATGTGGTACTGGGGATGAAACCCAGAATGGTATATTAAGTGCCTCTACCCTCGACAATCTTTCAAGTCCAGAATTATATATTTTTGTGTCAAACTAAGAGGTAAGACTTGAAGTTTTAGTCATATTTAGAATAATAATGCATCAACACAAAATGGAAAATTTCAAAAGAAATGTGTAAGCAGTTTACTAAAAATTATATTTGTGTTATGTAAGAGTCAAACAATAACGAGTTATAGGAAAGACAAACTTTGATAGAAAGTAAAAGAAATAAGATCTCCCTGTGTGTGTTATAACTGAGCAACTAGTAGAACAAAAATTTAGAAACACCTAGGGATATGATAAAACACAGTATGAGACTAATATCCAAGGGCAGTAGAAACAAGGGCCAGGAGAACTGGTCCACAGCTGGAAGCTTACCGTAAGTGATGGTGAGGAGGGCAGGGATGGCTACAGTTAGGAAAGAGAAGGGAACACTCTGACGGTGAATCTTGGAAATGATCACTGTGGACCAAGAACTGAGTGCTGAAAGTACGTAAAAAGACAAGCATGATAACCTTCCCGTACCTGTATTGTGAGCCATAATGCTCAGAAGATGAGAGAGAGGGAGAGAGAGAGAGAGAGAGAGAGAGAGAGAGAGAGAGAGAGAGAGAGAGAGAGAGAGAGAGAGAGAGAGAGAGAGAGAGAGGGAGAGAGAGAGAGAGAGAGAGAGAGAGAGGGAGAGAGAGAGAGAGAGAGAGAGAGAGAGAGAGAGAGAGAGGAGGGTGGGGCAGGGTAGGAGGGAAATTGGGCGCATGGATGGTGGGAAATGCACACTGGTAAAGGAACAAGTGTTGGACCATTGTATGACTGAAACCCAGTCATGGACAAATTTATAATGTGTATCTCAGGGCGATTCAATAAAAAAAAGTTTTTAATTTATAAAATACAAACACATTCCGATTTATGACCTTTGCCAAATTTTTCTGAGTTAATATAATTTCAGAATAGAAGCATAATTCCCCCAATAGCCTGTAAGCACATTACTTTAGTATCAGAGAAAATCCCTTTCTTTGAGAAATTGAATGTAAGTAGGGCAGGTTAAGAAATATGCACGTTTTGGGGCTGAAGCGATAGCACAGCAGGTAAGGCATTTGCCTTGCATGTGGCTGACCCGGGTTCAATTCCCAGCATCCCATAGGGTCCCCCAAGCACCGCCAGGAGTAATTCCTGAGTGCAGAGCCAGGAGTATCCCCTGTGCATTGCCGGGTGTGACCCAAAAAAACAAAACAAAACAAAAAAAAAGAAATATGCAAGTTTCATTTCTGGGATTAAAAGTATCCTTGTGATTGCTCAATAGCTCCAATAGCATCCTGCTCTCCCAGTTGCTTTCCAGGGCTGACCCCTGAGTGCAGAGCCAGGAGTAAGCCCTGAGCACTGCTGGGTGTGGCCCCCAACCAAAACAAACAAACAAAAAGGAACAAGAACAAAAACCATCTTTGATTTTATGAAGCTCTGCTAAGTCCTGGCAAGAGATTCCGTGGCAGCATATTTTCACCTCTTCTCCACTACCGCCATTAATTATATCCCGGCCTTCTTTTTACAATGCAGAGGAAACTTTTTCATTAAGTGTCCAATTGAGAATTCTTCAGTACCCAGCACCTTCTTGGTTTCTTACTCCTCAACCGTATCTGATTGTATGAACCCCAAAATGTCACTTTACCTTGAATGGCAATTACTAAAGCTATTATTCTCACATTTGCCCTGAGGTGGCAGCAAGTGCTACTTTGGGTACTGTTGTTTCATAGTTCTTTGGACCATGCAGTGCACTAGAGGGCCTTTAGTGCTGCATTTTGCAATGATCTGGGAAGCAGATAGTATTAGGGATCATATCCCTTCTACATTGTGTTTGGCTCACTGTTTGCAGCTTATTAATTTTATCTGACGGTGCTTATATTTAATTCTAAGGCTCAACTCTAATTTATATGCTAATTTTCCAAAATCATACATCCCAAGAAAATCCTAGTTGGTGAGGGTAACAATAGTCTCAGCGTGTCACTAAATAATCTACTTTGCAAATCTAAAAATATCCTCAAGGCACTGGGAACATCTTCCAGGAGGACAGCTCTATGGTAATCCTCTCGCAATTTTATGTTATAACCCCGACTTTGAACTCAATCAGCAAAGAATACAATCAAAGACAAACTTTTGGAATTGTTCCAACTATTGCTACTCCCGCTATTCTCATTTTATAGAAAACTGAATACTATTATTAATCAAAATAAGGATTCAGTCAGCCTGGGTCATGGTGGCTGAATTTTCTGAATATATGGAAGAAGTTTGAACTATCTACAAAACCTTGTTCAGTGCAGTGTTAGAGAATTGTGAAATAAATGCTTCTTCAGGAGTTACAGAATTCTTATTTTGGCAAAGGCTAAAAAAACACTTTTTAGAGTATTATAGACTGTGTGGACTAGCAATTCTTGTATGAACACTATGATTCATTTTCATTCATTGTCTATGGTCTCCCCTGTTTAATACAGCTGCTTGCTACAATTATTACATTCAAGCTTCTGCGTTGAAACATGACCCAGTTGGCTGAGAAACACAGAATATCCTGAACGGCACTAGCGAGGCTCAAATGGAGCGGAGGGATGTGGGGGTTGGGTTTGGTATGTGATATTTGAAAAAAAATAAATGGAGCATGAGCAGATGGCCTGGGGTCATGGACTAACCTCACTTTCTTTGTGCTCATATTACTGCATTGACAGATTAGTTGGATGTCATAATTTCCTGCATTTCAACAAAATACAATTCGTTTTCTCTTTTGATTGCTGAAAATCTAGTACAATTAGCATTCATCAATACATGCACAAGCACAATATATAAATGTGTGTTTGCACACACACATCTAACTTCATTTTCTCTCTGAGCTTCACGTTCAGAATATTCTAGTAGAGTATTTGCCTTAGTCAAGCTGGAGCACCACATGGAGACTATTTGGAAGATACTTTGGTGGAAAGCCTTATGAATATTTCCAAACAAGCAATATTTTGAAAAAGAAACAAATAAAAGCATTTCCCAATGGAATATAAAAGGTTTTCATCTCAATACTAATAAATTCTCAGTACTCATACACATATGACCTTGAATAAGTAACTGATTCAAGAGGATAATATTTTCAGGACAAAACTCTATGTAATATTTTCCATACCATATATACCTCATTACTATTCAGAATGAAACAAATTTCAATTTTAGTATCAATATCACACATGTTTACAATAATGACTGCAATTGACTGCACATTTTCTGGTTATAGAATTGGAGAGTTTAGCCATATGATTTAGTTTTAACATAAATTAATTTTTTACTCAGCTGATAGAATTGGGCTTTCTTTCCCAGAAATAGTTCCTGTAGTTGTTTCTAAAGATGTGGGCTTGAGTAAATCTACATATAAAACAGTTTTCTAGATAACTATAATAAACTATGAAATGCATTGCTTCAAAATATTCTATTTCTAAAATAAAGTTTATAGTTAAATGAGACCCCAGTTGATGACATCTCAATAGAGTTTGGGTGGTAAGAGATGAATCATATTATCACATTAGGTACATAAAGCAGAACTGAATTTCTCGTTTTCATTTTATTTCCTTATTCTGTATTTTGCACTATATGACTTGAGATAGCAAAAAATAGCTATTTCAATAAAAATCACATCCTAAAATTTATGTCATTCAATTAAAACAGGACTTTAAAAATGTTAATTTTGTAGATAAATATTTTCTTTGGTAAGAATGTTTTTTATTTTTACTTAAGATGAAACAGATTTCAGCCTGAGGATGTGATATTAGGGATTACCCAAGACAGAGTTTCAGAGGGTGGATATGGGGTTCTAGGCATACAAGCAGCCATTCTGGAGGCTATGTAGTGTCACATCCATGTGCATTCCACGTACCAGATGGAGATGCATCTGCCAGATCTATGAACCTGGATCCATCTACTTTAACTGCAACACTGTCTCCCAGACCCTCAGATTCTGTTAAAACAAGTCTAGTTATCTTAAAATTTTACCTCGGATCAGTGTCAAGTTCATTACTCTGCTATTGTGGTTATATATATGTGTATATATATATATATGTACATATATATATATGCACACACACATTTGTGTAAAAACACATGAGCTAAAGGATATAACCTCAAAAAAACCAAAATGTAATCATTTTGTAAATGTTTAATGGTATAAAATATTGACAGCAAAACAAATAACAAAAAATCCATAAATCCATTAACATAATTTTTTCTGTGCGATGTTTTGCTTTAAATCTCAGTGAGTAAATGTTTTTATTATTTTTTAATAATAAAAATTAAATTAAAAAACACATGAGCTAAAGTCTTGGAACATCTAAAGTTAGAACTCTCTGGCTGACTATTTGCACTTTATAGGCCCGCTAATATCTAGATCTTATTCATCTTGTGTAACTGACAGCTACAATCTTTTCCCCTTCCACAGTATTTGTCTAAGACTACTCTACTCATTTCTATGTATTTGATAATTTTAGATTCTTTACATCTGTAAAGTTGTGCAGTTTGTTCTGTTTCACTAAGCATAGTGTTCTCCAGGATACCCATGTTGTCACATGTGATAGAATATGTTTTCCTTTTGTTTATTAAAAAGCATTGTTATGACACTGTGATGTGCAAAGTTAATTTGAGTATGGTTTCAGGCATACACTGTTCTCCCCTCAAACCACGTGACCCTACTCATCCATCAGTGACCCAGGTTCCCTCCCACCACCCAACCTTAACAGGTACATTATTTTATGTTTAATCACTGAAATTTGGGTCTCATACTTTCAGTAGTGTTGGGTGTAGTAGTGTAGATAGAAACTTATATTCTATATCACAGCTGAGTCCAGGGCTCCTGGCCTTTACCCCTAACTTAATTACAGAACTTTTTTTCCCGTCCCCACCCAATTATATCCTTTCTGGGCATTTCTGTTTTTTTGGTTGAGATCAGAATTGGCTATGCTCTGAGCTCATGGCTCTTTACTCAGGGATCACTCGAGGTGGGCTCCGAGAACCACATGGGGAGTTGGGGATCAAAACTAGGTCAGCCATGTGCAAGGCAAGTGCCCTACCCACTGCATTATCACTCCACTCTCTGCTCCTTCAGTTTATAAAAAATAAAAATCATCTCATTGCATGTTATTGTAATTTTTTTTCTGTAAATTCACAAATTGGAATTAATTAATAGAGCAGGTTCATGTCACATCTTGACAATTTTGAAAAATGTTGCAATGAACGGGCTGGTATAAATATTCTTTCTATGATTCCTACTTCACTATTTTAATGAATATTCAACAAAAGTGAGATTGTCAAACATAAAAACATTATTTTGAAATTTCAGAGTACAAGTGTCTATGTGGGAAATGACAGAGTAGACAAGATGACAGTAAGAGAGAAAGAAAGAAGGCAACTTTGCAACTGTAAAATTTGGAATAGAATTGATAAGGTCTTGCTAACACCACGGGATGTGGGTATTAACATGAAAGCAGAATCAGGGATTGATATCAAGTCACTAACTTGATCAATTAAAAGGGGATGATCATTCCTTTATTAAATCTTCATGATAATATTTGAGCTTTGAGAAGAGATCTAACCCAAAGAAATAAATCACATTATCAGAATATAATTAAAAACAAAGGAGATAGAGAAAGAGACTCAGAAAAATGTAATGAAAAACCTAGGAGAGCATGGTCTTGCAGGAAGAATGAAATGATAGGTGGAAGAGGTCATCTGAATAAAACCAAAGATTATCCATTCATGGGTCAGCAGAACTGCTATCTGAATAGCAATGGGAAGGATGATGAATGACATGAGATTCTTTACAAATTAAAGAGTTTCTGTGAGGTAGAAGAAACACAGGCTAAAGCTATATGACGGCCAACTGAATGGGAGAAAATATTTGTAATCAACACATCAGATGAAGGGTTTATATCCAGGATACATAACATTGTCACAAAGATCAGCAACATAAAAATCCTTTGAAAAATAGGGAGAGAAAAGGAAGAGGGACTTCTCTGAGAAATCCTAACAGATGCTAAACAGGTACATGAAACAATGCTCAGCATCACTTATTATTTGGGAAATCCAAAACAAGAGGACAATGAGATACCATCTCACACAAGTGAGAATGGTACATGTGAAAAATAATGGAGACAATCTATGGTGGCAGGGATGCAGTGAAAAGGGAACTCTCATCCACTGCTGGTGAGAATGTAGTCTGGTTCAACCTCTATGGAAACAGTATGGAAAGTTCTCAGAAAACCTAAAATTGAGCTACCCTATGGCCCAGCAATTCCACTTTTGGGTATCCATCCCCAGGACAGAAAAACCTTCATGCAAAAGGACGTATGCACACCGATATTCATTGCAGCACTCCGGACAATAGCTAAGATTTGGAATAAGCCTAGATGTCCAACAACAGACCAGTGGATCATGAAGATGTGGTATATATACATAGTGGAATACTACACAGCTATAAGGAATGATGAAGTCGTACAAAATGCTACAACATGGATGGAACTGGAAAAATATCATGCTAAATGAAGCCATAAGAAGGACAATACAGGATGATATCACTTACATGTGGTATTTAGAATAACTGGATGAGGAAATGCAATGGTTTAAGAGGGCCGGGCAGCCTAGGTCACCCTTCGAGTTAGAGTATATAGGGGGAGGGGAAAGAAATAGAGCAAATGGGAAGGGCACTAGAGACATGCAAGCAAGGTGAGGTAAGGGTCAAGAAGACCCAGGTAAATTTGTGCTGTTAAGGAATGATAGAGGAAAATATCCAAACCACAAAGTAAACAACACTGATACGATGAGGCCTAAACTTTAATAACCGAAGTTAAAGGGTGCCTGTAAAAAGGGCAGGCTGCGATTGGAGTATGTGAGTAGGAGAGAAAATTCGGGAACACCGGTGGAGGGAAGTTGACACTGGTGGAGGGAATGGTGATGGAAGATTGCATGTCAAAAACTCAGCTATGAATGACTTTGCAAGTCATAGTGCTTCCATAAAATAAAATTTGAAGAAATTTAAACTCAAAGCAAAACAAAAACAAACAAAAAGAATTAATGTATTTATTGCCACTGAGGGTCCGCCTTGAATTCTTTCGAACAATGCTGTAATACAAGTGTCTCACCTGTGATATGATTTTCAGGGGTCTAGATTCTGAACAGAAAACAGTCATCAAAAAAGATTATAGCACCAGAGATAAAATGAGTTTCAGTGAACTGGAAGAGGTACGATAATTCCAAAATTTTTAGAAGCCTCCAAACATCAATCCAGTCCAGAGATGGTATGAATTTCATTATCAATAGTTATAGTAGTAAAAAAGTAGCACTATCGTCCCCTTGTTCATCTATTTGCTCGAGCGGGTACCAGTAACGTCTGCATTGTGAGACTTGTTACTGTTTTTGGCATATCGAATACGCCACGGGTAGCTTGCTAGGCTCTGCTGTGAAGGCAGAATACTCTTGGTAGCTTGCCGGTCTCTCTGAGAGGGACGGAGGAATCGAACCCAGGTTGGAGTTAAAAAGTATCATTATTATTTCAATTGTATTAAATTATTATAGTAATTAATAAATATAGCACGTATCAATAAATTATAGTAAATGATATAATTCATCACTATCACTATCACTATCATCCTATTGTTCATCAATTTGCTTTAGCAGGCCCAGTAACGTCTCCATTTGTCCTAGCCCTGAGATTTTAGCAGCCTCTCTTTACTCGTCCTTCCCAACAGTGCCGCATTCGAAGCTCTTTCAGGGTCAGGAGAATGAGACCCATCATTGTTACTGTTTGGCATATGAATATGCCACAGGGAGCTCACCAGGCTCTCCTGTGAGGGCAGGAAGCATAATAATACATATAATCAATGTATTAGTAAATGATTAATCTCATAAGTGATATATTATTAATAAAATTATGATACTGGGGTTGGAGAAATAGTACAGAGGGTAGGGCATTTGTCTTTTATGCAGCCAACTTGGGTTCAATCCCTGTACCCAATTTGTTCCCCTGTGTACTCCATTTGTTCCCCTGAGCCCACAGGAATGATCCCTTATTACAGAGCCAGGGGAAAACCATGAGCACCATCGGGTGTGACCCCAAAAGAAAAACACACAAACTCCCCTGAAAATAAAGTTATGAAATTACTCTCCAATCATTAATCAAAGGTCAAAGACTGAGAATCTCTTGTGATACACTAAAACTTGTTGGAAGCATGCATTAACTACAACACAACTTGAAAATATGCTTATGTGCAATCACTTGCTTTTAAAATGCCTTCAGAATAATTCAGCCTACAGTTTGTATTAAATCAATCACTAAAAATCAGCTGCTCTGATGAACTCAAATACGTATATGAGTTTCAGTATATTTTAATAATTATTAACATCTAAGTTCCTTCATTCATATTTATTAACAGTGTAAAATGTCATTGAAAATAATCTATAATTAATTATTTTTCCAATTATTTCAATTAATTACAGAACCTAATAATTTTCAAAGGAACATTCTGAGATTAAATATCATTTATTACATATGAAATTTACCTGAATCATTTTGTTTCCCTTTGGTTATAATTAAATTGTTTATTTTTTCATTTTAAAGTTTATTACAGTTTATTACACATCTCTACACTAGTGTTAATGTGTATGGTTTTGAGTATAGTTAGGTACTCAAAATCACCAGATCACCAACTCATCACCACCAAAATGCCCAAGACCTTGATCAATGTCCTTATGTTATTTAAATTTCATCTCTTCCTTGACCCGCTTCCCTGACCTCCCAGTTGGTTTGATAATATCAGTTTTGTAATCCAAGGCAAAGCGTTTATCCTCCTTGATATTGAATGGAATTTCTTACAATAAAATCAGAAGGTACAAGATGTGAAGTAAGGCTGCCACCATGTGGTCAGAATCAAGTAATACAACAAAAGTAGAGGAGACTTAACCGTCACACATTCTTTACACATTCAGAATTTTACTGAAAAATCAACAGAAGGTAAATTAGTCAGATAGGCAGAAGTAACACAACGCAGACATGTAAACACATGGTGATTTCAGTCTGGTGGCTCATTCTGAAATTCCCAGGGGCAGCTTTTTATCAGTCGACTATATTTTATTTCCTGATTTCTGTTCTCTAACTTTGCCTAACAACAAAAAGCATATTAAGGAGCTGCTATGATTTTAACTCCATGCTAGTGCCTTGAACTCTCTTATTAAAACCCTTGGACTGAGAATTTTTTCCACATACTTCCTTAAAAAAATCTTATGAAAATTAGTAATAATATCAATTTTAAAAGAATGTAAATTTAATTTTGCTTATATTAAGACTTAATAATATGAACTCTAGGGATACGTAAGGAGAACAAAGTTCAGGGTCAGAGAGATAGTACAGCAGGGATGGTGCTTGCCTTACACACAGCCGACCTGGGTTTGATCCTTAGCATTCCGTAAGGATCCCCCAAGCATCGCCAGGAGTGATCTCTCAGTATAAGGCCAGTAATAGCCTTAAAAACTGCCAGGTGTGACCCCAAAATACGTGTAAACATTAAAACCATTTTAAAGTCTTAATTAGGACATTTATTGGCTTCACAAACACACTTATCCTCACCATTAAATTTCATCACCCTAGCAAAGTTTGTCTCTTTAAAAAATTATTTCATTTTTGGTAGGTTGTGGGACACATGACTGGGCTCAGGGCTTCCTCCTGGTGCTGTGTGCAGGGGTCAATCCTGGTGTTCAGGGGACCCTTTGTGGTACTAGGGAATAAAACAGGATTAGCAGCATACAAGGTGATGTGCACCAACTAAGGGATGTCTTTTAAAATTGATTTAGGACACTAATCCTTTCATGTGGTGAACTAAATAAAAATATTAAAGACACATCTTTAATACAAATTGACTTTAATTGTAGATGAACATCTGTTCCCATTGACTGTTTAAACAATAAAAGAACAAATCTAATAGCATGGCATCTTTGAGAAGTGAAGCTGTATTTGAAGTGGAATACAGCTTAGAGCAAATTCTTTATTCAGAGCTATGTTAACATTAGCCTGTCTTCATTATTATAATTTTTTATGAGAACTGTGCATATTATATTTACAAATGACTTTTAGCTTACCACTAGGCTTGAATCTTAAGTACAAGAGCTGTGTAGTATTACTTAAAGGGAAATTTTAAGTAATTAGATAATTAGACAGATACTGAACATATCTAGAATAATTATACTATTTCTCATAAGACTTGAATGAGCACACAGCCTGATCCCCTGGACATACACATCTAAGGGCTTTCCTTTTTATTCATGTTTATTGCAGTTATTTATCAGGAAATAATACTACCCTGTGAAAATTGTCAGTGCTTGAAACATAGCTGGTCCAATGAATAATAAAAGTTTATGTCTGAGAAAATCCAAAAAAAAAATCACACTTGAGATTTAGTTGACATTACAAGCGAAGTAAACCGTTTCACATTCTTTCTAAAATAAAATTTGAACAAGACCTTCTTCCATGACATAATTTGGGGTGGGATTTTCACTTGTTTTTCTCTAGAGCGTCAGAAAGCATACTGATGTTTCTGCCTTGTTGCAATGTGTCTTTCCTCGAATTCTGGCAACAGGTAAACTCCAGTTCTCATGTACTGCATTCCTTTTGTGTTATTGAGGAAGTGGTAATAGTTACTTGAATTTGGCATTTGATTGATTCAGTACATTTAGAGTTTTTGTTTTTGTTATTGACTTGTTGTTTATGGCTTGGGAGAGAGAGACTCTAGGCTGTGCCCAAAGCTTCCTCTCAGTTTTGTTCAGGGATGACCCTGGCAGAGCCCAGGGGGTCATTTGCAATGCCAAAGACTGCATTTATGTCAACTACCCACAAAGCAAGAGCCTTGCCCACACTCTTATCTCCCTGTCCTGCATGCAGGGTTTTAACTCTAATATTTAAATTATATTATTGACATTAATGATATATGTTTGCAGATATAACTTCATGACTTGCAATTGCTCTGACTAGAGAAGCTTTAGACAAAGGGACACAATTACTTTTACAGAAAAGGACCCAGAAAAATGCTAAATCCATGCTACAAGGATTTTTGACTCTTCCTAGTTTCATATTGATGCCACATACTCATAATAGTTGCATCATAAAGGGTGTGTTTCAGTTTAAAATTTACACTTCTATTGTTTTAATTAATTTTTTGGGGGATCTCATTTTTTGTTTAGGGAAAATGTGTTTATTTATTTGTTTATTATTTGATCTCCTTGAGATGCACAGTTACAAAGTTTTCATGATTGGGTTTCTGTCAAACAACGTTCCAATACCCCTCCCTTCACTGGTGTACATTTCCTACCATCAATGGGATGTGTGATTAGTCACGGACCACATCTTCTTTATCATCAATTTGTGGAAAGCGAAGACATTTTGACCGTTTCCCAACTCAAGTGGCTAGTTAACATCCCCTTATTCTCACCCTTCAGTGGAAACGAACACGTGGCACTCTAGGACAGAAGATGCTTCTTTGTTCATAACCATTTAAGAATATATAACTTTCCCACAGAAGTTAATCAGATTATATGTGAGGTTATCTAAAGTCTACAATCAACATCTACCAGGAGGGATGGGGAGAAGGCAAGCTAAAATCTTCCAACTATTTCTCACATGGAGAAATTAATCTCCATGAACCTCCCAGATTCTGGAAAGCAAACTTAAAAGAAGAGAGACTGGATTACCTGGTGGCTTCTATAACTGTATTTTATAATTGTAGTACAAAATTTGGACACTGGGAGAAACAGGTGTCCTCTGAGTAGTACTATCTACATGAAGAACAAGAGCGGTGCTTTAATTAACAGTCACAACTTACTGAGTCCCTACTGTGTGCCAGGCACATTAGAGATGCTTTAAATCTATTACCTTAGAAAACAATTCTGAAAAACAGTAATCCTTATGCCAGCCTATTTTGTGGGTACTGATAAAATACCTTACTTGACATGTGAAGAAGCTGAGGCTCAACAAGTTAACCAGTTTGAACAGTTTATACACAGTAAAGGTGAAATTTAAATAACTCCTTGACTCAAACTACTATACTACAAAATATGAAGAGAGGAGTCGGTTAATGGGCTTTAAATTTCATAGTTGTTTTTATAGAAATGTCAATCTTTAGAGAAGGTGTTTCTCAATTTCCTTTTTGCTAAAAAATATGAGGATATTTCCTATGTGAGAAATAATTTTAAGTAAAGTAAGGAAAGATTTGAAAGATGGAAAACCGTATGAGGATGGCAATTTTTTATTTGAGCAACATGTACTTTTTCAAAAGGCTTTTCTTTCCTGTACATTCCTTTATGGGGACCAAAACAATTCTGTCCGTATGAATATTTTAAGGTGATGAAAAGTGCTGAACACTCAAGTTAAGATTCTCTCAGGAGATTCTATGCTGTAAAATCTGATTTCTATATGCCGATGAGAGTAGATATATGAATGTGAGAAAATGTCATGTGACATAAAGTGAAACTATTTTCACTTATTTATAATTTATCCTAAGAATGGATCAAAAAGGTAATTTACCAAAGATAGTCATTGATATCCACTACAGTGTGTTAAATATATTCATAGTCACGGCTCCTGCTGGAAGGCACCGTGACTTCAGCCGTGATGTCCGGAAGGCCATCTCCATCAGCCTTTGACGAGAGGCAGGAAGTCTCTGACCTGACACAGGAAAGGACCTGCGCTGGATTTAAGGTGCAGAAGTTTTAAAATTGCTAATGTTTTGAATCAGAGGCCACCCAGTTTCTTGTAGCCCTGAACTGTGTCAAATTATGTTATGGGGATTGGCATCACTGACAGCTCTCTTAGAAATGTAAACCCTCAGGTCCACCAAACCTTCTGAGTCAGAGTCTCTAGTGGCTGCTAGACTCATAGTTTGTCAGAAACTGATAAGGACTTCACCTCTGGTGTTTCTCAAAGATAACATCTTTCTTTCTTTCTTTCTTTCTTTCTTTCTTTCTTTCTTTCTTTCTTTCTTTCTTTCTTTCTTTCTTTCTTTCTTTCTTTCTTTCTTCCTTCCTTCCTTCCTTCCTTCCTTCCTTCCTCTCTCTCTCTCTCTCTCTCTCTTTCTTTCTTTCTTTCTTTCTTTCTTTCTTTCTTTCTTTCTTTCTTTCTTTCTTTCTTTCTTTCTTTCTTTCTTTCTTCCTTTCTTTCTTTCTTTCTTTCTTTCTTTCTCTCCTTCCCTCCCTCCTTCCTTCCCTCCCTCCCTCCTTCCCTCCTTCCCTCCCTTCCTTCCTTTCTTCCTTCCTTCCTTCCTTCCTTCCTTCCTTCCTTCCTTCCTTCCTTCCTTCCTTCCTTCCTTCCTTCCTTCCTTCCTTCCTTCCTTCCTTCCTTCCTTTTTCTTTCTTTCTTAAAAATTTTTTTTTAATAATAAATCACCGTGAAATACAGTTACATACTTACTAACTTTCGTGTTTGCGTTTCAGTCATACAATGATCAAGTACCCATCCCTCCACCAGTGCCCATTCTCCACCACCAATATCCCAGTATCCCTCCCTCCCACCCCACCCCACACCACCTCTGTGGCAGGGCATTCCCTTTTGTTCTCTCTCTCCTTTCCGGTGTTGTGGTTTGCAATAGAGGTATTGAGTGACCATTGTGTTCAACCTATAGCCTACATTCAGCATGCATCTTCCAACCGGAGTGGGTCCTCCAAACACCCTTTACTTGGTGTTCCCTTCTCTATCTGAGCTGTCTTTTCCCCCAGCATGTGAGGCTGGCTTCCAAGCCATGGGGGAAATCTCCTGGTCCTTACTGCTACTATTCTTGGGTGTTAGTCAAAGACAACATTTTTCCCAGGAAAGAAAAACAGCCTGGCCAGCTTCGTTGTAATGAGGACAACTGATATTTTATAGGGGTGTGACCCTTGGAAGGGGATGATGGGTCATGGTGTGGGACACTCAGAACTTCTCTGAACTTATTCCTGCCTCTGTGCTCCCTCCTGGTGGTGCTCAGGGGACCGTTTGTGGTGGTAGGGATCAAACTGAAGTTAGTCGTGTGAAGACAAGTGCTTCACACCTTTGCATTATCTCTGACCCTGAAAGCCTAAGCATAATATAATTTTACATAATAATTCTTTTACACTATACCATTTAGTAAGTTTTAATGCATTTGGAAATAATAGTATCTGATAAATTTAGACCTTTATAACATTTTTTACTTTGTACTGGTCAGTGATTCCTTGACTTACAGAGAATCTCTTTCTCTTTTTTAAATATTTTTTATTAATTAAATAAGTTTTTGGCCACATCAAGCAATTCTCATGGCTGACTTCTTGTTCATGGCTCCAGGGTCACTGCTGGAGTGTCAGGGAACCACATGGACAGCGTGGTCGAACCCGGGTCAGACATGGAAGGCTGCCCTTCATCCTATGGCTCTGGCTTCTTTCTAAGTTTTTCTCAGTCTTGTGGAGTATAATTATGTTACTCAATTTAAAGAGCCATTTACCCATTATCTACATTGAATTGCACACTACTCAATTACTCTGCCTCCTCAGAGAACTTTCACTTAACTTCACTGGGTAAAAGCTTTCTCATTTAAAATGGGAATAATAGGGCTGGACAGATCATACACAGGTGAAAGCTCTTGCCTTGCATGCAGACAACCCACATTTGCCCCCTGACACTGCATAATACCCTGATCACCACTGGGAGTGACCCCGACCAGAGAGTTTGGAGTAGCCTTTGAGCCCTACCAGACGGGACCCCCAAATCCAAAATATGAAATGAAGTGGGAATAGCAATAGCAGTTTATATATAACATTGTTATGAGCATTCAATTAGTTATTACAAGCAAGATACTAGTATCATTGTCTTGCTCATGGCAAGTTTTTAATGGACTGAACTAATGTTTTATTATTATTATTATTATTATTATTATTAAACAATGCATGTGTTTTCTGTCCAAGTTTTGTGATAACATTTGTAATAAATTATTTCTTGAAAGAATCAATAGAAAGTTGAAGGTTCAGAGTTATACATTCTTAAAGAGATTTGTTTTTCATGTATTTTTTCAGTTTCCAACCATGAGTATCCAAGTGAAAATTGATTTTTTCAAGGATTCGTTTTAGTTCTTATGAAAATAGAAACTTTATAGTTTCAACAGGAATTCTGTAAGACAAGCGTAACTCAGCCATCTGAAATCTTTTATATTGAAATTCTGTGTTTACTTACACATTTTATATTTCCCAGTATTTGATTAACTTCTTTACCTAAAGCAACTCATAAGCCACTAATGTTTTCAAGTCTTCTGCAGTCTGTGAACTCGGATTACGAGTAAACACACGTTGCAATCATCTTCAAAGCAAAGAGTGAACATAATCCATTTCTCACAGTGAATTTTACTACCCTAACTAAATCATATTTACTGGAAAATACAAGCGATTTACATGCAGTGACAATCCTTTTCCCTTTGTACGTGTCGCTATGGATTCACCAGGATACATTTTCAAACAATGTTGGCAGTGCTGTTTGGAGCATGTTGAAAAGAGTTTGTCTTACTCTTTTTAAACCTCGTTTATTCAGAGACACACAAATAATTTTTTCCCCTCATTTCCCCCTTTGTATCAAATCACACAAAGCAGTCCTCCCAAGAAGCATAGAACGTTACATTTTCCCAAAAGTTTTCTGTTGTTTTAATAAAAAAAGAAAAGTAGTATTCTCAAAGCAATCATGATCTCAAAAAAAGAAATATTTAAGTCTATTAAGTATTAAAGTCCATGTGTGTCTCCCTTGTGGAGTAGGATGATATTCTGGATCTATTTTCTTTTTTCACAATCACTTCCCAAAGCTGGTATTGGCTGCTTGTTGATTTTATAAATTGCACTAGTGGTGTGGTCCTGGCTTATAGCACCATATAGATCTCTAATACCACCTACAAATGTGAGACATTGACACAGAAAATATGGTTAAACTCAACTATGGTTTCTTGATGTGATATCTTGACATTTGCTTTTCTGGTAACTTACAAAAGCAGGCATTTGTAATGTGAGTATATAGACAAATCCAAGGCCCATGTTTGATCTAGTTCTTTATATAAATAACTTCTTAATATCTCCCAAGTAAGAGAAATCATGAGAATTAAATATATTTAACATCTAGAAACAAAAAGTTCCTAAACAGATATTATCTACAATGCAAACAAAGAAAGCCAGAGTTTGAAAGAAAGAGTTCAGCATTGGTAAGGAAACAACTTAATAATGTAAACATAAAACATGATTTTATTGGGGCTCGATGGATAGCACAGCGGGTAGGGTGTCTGCTTTGCACACAGCTGACCGGGTTCGATTTCTAGCATACTGTATGGTCCCCCAAGCACCGCCAGTAGTAATTCCTGAGTGCAGAGCCAGGAGTAACCCCTGAGCATTGCCCGGTGTGACCCAAAGAGCAAAAATAAAGAAAAAAAAAGGTCTTATTGGTCATTACTGTATCACTGTGATGATATATATAAAACCAGGTATTAAACTCTCATTGCTCATGAATTTGCCTGAGCGGGCATCAGTGACATTTCCATTGTGACACTTGTTTTTACTGCTTTTGGCATATCGAATACGCCAGTGGGTAGCTTGCCAGGCTCTGCCGTGTGGGCAAGATACTCTTGGTGGCTTGCCAGGCTCTTGGAGAGGGATGGAGGAATTGAATCCAGGTCGGCTGAGTGCAAGGCAAACACCCTACCTGTGATATAAAGACATATAAATATCACTGTCACTGTCATCCTGTTGCTCATCGATTTGTTCCAGAGGGTACCAGTAATGTCTCTCATTGTAAGACTTTTTGTTACTGTTTTGGCATATACAATACACCACAGGTAGCTTGCCAGGCTCTGCCGTGAGGGCACGATACTCTCCGTAGCTTGCCGAGGTCTCTCAGAGGGACGGAGGAATTGAACACTGGTCGGCCGCTTGAAAGGCGAACGCCCTACCACTGTGCTATTGCTCCAGCCCCATATAAATATAAAATATAAAAAATTACCCCCAAAATGAGATTAGTAAATTAATGGGAAACAAATGAATAACAAATGATTAAAAAAAATAGGAACAAAAGCTCAAAGGAGGTAAAGTGACAGGAATGATACCCTTTTAGTAGCAGTATTGCAAACCGTAGTACCTAAATGGAAAAAAGAAGAAAAATGCCTGCCATTGATGCAGACTGGGAAAGGAAAACATGAGGCATTGGTGGTGGAAAATGCATAGGTGAAAGTATGGATGGGTGTTCAAAATTTGCATGACTGAAACTCAATCATGAACAACTTTGAAACTTTGTAACTCAATCATGAACACTTAATGGTGATTCAATTGAAAAATAGGAAAAACATTTTAGCTCACAAATACACATCTCATATGGCGACTGGCAGTGATGCTTTACATTATTGAGTGTGTGAGCCACTATAGATGAGATTCTAACAGCAGCGATTCTAACTATCCCCACAATTTTCAACCTAGCTATAGACAACTGAATTTCTACTACGATGAAGATAAGGTAGAGCAAGCCAAACAGAAGTGAAATATGCAAATAGAGAATGTCAGACCACCTTATTATTGCACTAAACATGCTATGAATTAGTCTTATCAATCATTCATCTAAATTACAAATCTTGTATTGAGTGTTAAACTGTGTGCCAAGCAAGGGATACAGTAAAGAAAATACCCAGAATTACAACTTTTACTTTTTTGTATGTATGTATGAATTTATGTATATATATATATACTTACACAAACTTATTAATTTCTGCCTAAGTCTGCCATTGTCTATGCTTTGTTTTAATTGTTTTAAGAGCTAAAAATAGAATGACCATTGTATTAGTACTTGCTTAGTGTTTACCCAGAAAAACTGGGAAAGTCTTGAATAAAAAAAGAGATGGAAGAATGAAAACTCAAATTGCATATGTTAGTGTTATTTTTTTATAAAAATAATTACTAAATTTTGGAATTCATTATTTCCAGAAAGTTGATCACTTCTTTTACGCTTCAAACCCTCAACAATTGTCTTTGTCAGGAAAATCTTTACAAATAACCCATCAGCGGTTATCTTCTTTTTTAAAAAAATTTATTTATTTTTAATTAGTGAATCACCATGGAGGTACAGTTACAGATTTATACATTTTTGTGCTCATGTTTCCCCCATACAAAGTTTGAGAACCCATCCCTTCACCAGTGCCCATTCTCCACCACCGGTACACCCAACATCCCTCCTACCCTCCCCAATCCCATCTCCCCCCACCCCACCCTGCCACTGTGGTAGGGCATTTCCTTTTGTTCTCTCTCTCTCATTAGGTGTTGTGGTTCTCAATAGAGGTGTTGAGTGGCCACTGTGTTCAGTCTCTAGACCACATTCAGCCCGCATCACCCTTCCCCCGCAAGGCCTCAGACCGCATTATACTTGGTGATCCCTTCTCTGAGTTGCCCTCTCCCCAGAATGTGAGGCCAGCCTCCAAGCCATGGAGTCAACCTCCTGGTACTTATTTCTACTATTCTTCTATTCTTGGGTGTTAGTCTCCTACTCTGTTATTCTATATTCCATAGATGAGGGCAATCTTTCTATGTCTGTCTTACCACATCACATTTAGCATTTTGCCAGATGGCATAACTTGTGAAAAATATAACACCAGGTGTTAAACTCAAACAGAGAAAAGAAAGGGCACTTTAGAGTCCCAGAGCACCCAGGAAAGGGTCTTGGTTTCTGATGCTGTTCTCCATTTCAGAAGAAGCTTGTTGGAGAAATGGCTGACATTACCTGGGCAGGAAGGAGGCAATAAACCCTGGCAACTTGCAGTATTGTTGTGACTGCAAAACTACTAAAGTACGTTAATACCTTAAACTACTAAAATAACTCACTCTATGTCCTTCCCAGCACCCTCAGGGGAATTTCCAGGAACCAAATCAAAGTGCTCCCAAAGGCAAGACCTAAAACAAACTTGGCAACAAAATAAAAAGACACAGAATTTTAGCTCCCAAGTAAGATAAATATTGATGGTTTTGCTCCTGATCAAAACAGGTGGGTCACAGTTGGGGATGGGGTCGCCGGCACTTTGGTGGTGGTGAGTGAGGTAACTGTACTCCAAGACCAAAAATGTCAACACCATTGCAAACATATTTCCTTAACTACCATGGAACAGCTTAATTAAATTTTAAAAAATGAAATAAACATTTGAGTAGATTTGTAAATGCAAAAATACCAAATAAACAACAGATACTCCATTCTGAAGTAGGGATGCACAATTCCTTGATCTGTAAGCGCAGCTTTGTGTAACAGCTTCTTTTAAAAATATGGAGGTTAAGGGCTGGAGCAATACTACAGCAGGTGAGGTGTTTGCCTTGTATGCAGCAGACCTGGGTTCAATCTCTGGCATCCTATAAGAACCTCTGAGCACTGCCGGGAGAAATTCCTGAGAGCAAAGCCAGGAGTAGGCCCTGAGCATCGATGGGTGTGATCAAAAAGCAAATAAAACAAAACAAGTATGGAATATAGAAAGGGAAAATGTGCCAAAAACTACTTCACCAGCTGCTCAAGGTTGACATGAACCCTGACACAGTATGTACCTTTAATATTATTCTCTGAAGATAACACTTTATTTCTACCTGGTCTTCCTTCCAATTACCTATTATCCCAGTCTGACCACAGAACAAAATCAAATGGAATTCAGGAAAGGTCTTCTTATAATATGCCTGATTGTATTCCTAAAACTACGGTGATCCTGAAAGCCAAGGAAAATCTGAGAATGCTATAGCCTAGAGGATCCTAAGAAGACATAGAAATTGAAAGCAAAATTGTATCCCGAATAGGATTTCAGAACAGAATAGGAACACTAGGTGAAAACCGAGGAAGCTGAATAAAATGCTGACTTCTGTTAATGATACGCGGACATTGGTTCATAAACTGTCCAAGTGTATCAGACACTAAGTACAGGGGGAGGGCAGAGTGCACGGCTGTGTTTACATACCATGGTATCTACTCATTTTATTCTGCACCTTTAACACTGCTTTAAAAATTACATTATTGAGCCCAAGGAGATTGTTAAATGGGCAGGGAGTTTGCCTTGACCATGCCCAGCCCAGGTTCAGTCCCTGCCACCCCAGATGGTACCCCAAATCCCAACAGGAGTGATCCCTGGGTGCAGATTCAGGAGTGAGACCTGAGCACTGCTGGGTGTGGCCCACAAACAGCAACAACAAAATTAATCTATTGATGAAAAGCACTCCAATATTGGACTCAGAGCCAGTCGTAATTGCATCTGCTTAGTCAATAGTTTTAACATGTATATTTATATCTAATGATTCAAGAGACTTGAACTTCAAGAAATCAATGAGAAGGGAAGGAAATTTGCATTTATTGAGTTCCAAATATAAAGCAATGTCAATGTTAGGTACTTTCACATTATTATTATCTTTACTTCTTAGAGTAACCCTATAATGGGTATGAGATTCCTAGTTCATAAATAAGAAAACTAAGATGAGGTTAAATTGATAAAAAAAAAGATGTGCAGTTTAAATCAAGTGTGAGACTTCCAGCTACAAATTGGAAAATATTGGAATAGACCTAGTAGATTATATTGATTTCATATCTCATATATATATATATATATCCAATAATAAAATCAGTGCCAGAGAATGCCATCACCAATCTGGGAAGAAACTTATTACTTGGACCGTGTCCTCTTCCCTCAACTACTCTCAAACACATGCATTTACTTTTTTAAATTAAAAAAAAATTTATTGAATCAGCTGAAGATCTCTGGAACCCAGTCATAGCCATGCTCAAGGCTCCATGTAATCCCATCAATGGCCAACATCCAGAGACTATAAAACCAAGCTCCTGGACATCTTATATATAGCCTAGTTCTCCCTCTCAGAGAACCTGGCAAGCTACTGAGAGTTTCCTGCCCACATGGGACAGCCTGGCAAGCTCCCTGTGGCGTATTCATATGCCAAAACCAGTAACATTGATGGGTCTCATTCCCCTGACCCTGAAAGAGCATTCAATGCAGCACCGTTGGGAAGGATAGATAAAGAGAAGCTTCTAAAATCTCAGGGCTAGGACGAACGGAGATATTACTGAGTACACTTGAGAAAATTGACAAGGTAATGCTAAACTTTTTAAAGTTAAGCATGAAACAGGAACTTGGACTTTCCATATCATTTAAAATATAATTTCTAAGGGATTCTTCTTTTTTTGTTTTTATAAGTTTTGATCCTAAACAGAGTGATGAAAAACACCTTCTTTTAAAAGTAACCAAAGGCAATGGTAACTGCCATTAGTAACCAAATGCAAACTGTACATTCAGTTCAGTCAACAGAACTGAATGTAGTTTGGGAGTGTTGAACTCGAGGGACCTTGGAGAAGAGTATAGCAGTAAGTGTAGTCTTTGAATGAGGTGTGCACAAAATCAGCATTAACTGTACATCACAGTACATCATTAAAGTTACATTAGTTACATCAGTTACACAGCTACAATAGTAACTCATGAAAGGTTACAAAAATGAAGCCCTTGTTCTTCCAGCAGAGAGTTTTAAGAAACATCTGCAAAAATGTTTGAAGGTTCTGCAGATGCACATACCCTTGGTTGTAAATTCCTCCTAAGAGGGAAGGAAATAGCAGGAGGAGGGCAGAGAGGAATGTCCAAAGCTCGTCTTTTAGTGACCCAGCTGACCCTTCCTTCTGCAGTTTTAAGTACTGGAGTGTAGAAAACGCACAATGATCGGGAAGTCTTTGCCCAGCTACAAACTAGGAAAGGTTGGGAAAAAATTGAAAAAAGTATGGGATATCTGGCTTGATTTCACTTTTTTGGTGAAAATATACTTGCTGAAATAATCTTTGTAAATTATAAATTTTCTTTGGTCCAGCAAAACACTAATTATGGATTAACTCAAGATTCAGAAATTCCACACCAAGCATCTATAAAACATATATCTTTTAGAAAGCATTCTGTAAAACAATTTGGAAAATTTTTAATTGTTTCTATTAATTGACATCTTGAGGTTCTGAGATTCTCAAATTCATTTTTAACTGTCAAATATTTCTCAAATTTGATTTGGAATTTAGAGAACATTTAATAATATGGGTAGTATATTTGTATGTGTGTCCATACATATATAATAGACATGTATTTAAATTCCATTTAAATATTGCACTGTAGCACTGTTGTCCTGTTCATTGATTTGCTCGAGTGGGCACCAGTAATGTCTCCACTGTGAACTACCTGCTGTGCTATGGCTCCAGTCCATTTAAATATAATTTGGTATATTTGCAATGTTTCAATCTTTCAGCAAAAATTGCTTTTATGCTTGATAAAGAGGTGAGCTACTTAGTCATTATCTAGGTAGATACTAATGAAACAAAAATTAATTTGCCTTTGGGGTTTGTTTAACTTAGCCTTAAAGTACATTTTCTTGATAAAACTTGAAACTGTATACTTTCATTATGCATGCTACTTAAATTTTTAGAAGAAACCAAGCCATCAATAAATTACTTTTGCTTTATTACAAAACAGTATTGATGGCATAAAGCTAGCAAAGTCTATGTGTTTAGAAAAAAAAATCAAGGTTGTTAGTTTCTCTTAGTATCACTGTATCACTGTATCACAGTCATCCCATTGCTCATCGATTTGCTGGAGCAGGCATCAGTAACGTCTACAAGTGAGACTTGTTGTTACCATTTATGGCATATCGAATACGCCAGTGGGTAGCTGGCCAGGCTCTGTCGTGCGGGCAAGATTCTCTCGGTAGCTTGCCCAGCTCTATGAGAGGGATGGAGGAATCAAACCCAGGTGGGCGTGTGCAAGGCAAATGCCCTACCCACTGTGCTATCGCTCTAGCCCTTGACTTAGTAAGCTGTAAAAAAAATGATATACTAAATTGCATCCTTCCTAAAGTTTTCATTAATGATCATTATTAGAATTTTAAGTTTTTAAAGATTGTTCTGATGCACTGCATTCATTTCCTTTCATTTTCACATTTATTGCATCAGATGGGCTGATACTTTATAGATAGATAAATAGCTCATATCGGAGTTTTACATGGCTGAGAAATACCAGGAAACTTTCCAACATGGCTCGGCCAGTGGCTCACTGAGGAGCAGATCATGCTCTTTCAATGCTACCGCAAAGACTTCTCCTTCCTGGATTAAAATATTCCTAAACCAATGTTTGTTAGCTTGTCTCTAACCTGGAACACGGGAGATGCATTTCTGTAATTTAAAAACCAGGAAGAGGCCCTGAGTTCATATTTAATTAATCTCCAATAAAATTTCCTCTAAAAACGTTCCTGAATTTTATAATAAACTAGAAATTTCAGTCATTGACTGGTCACAGAGGGTCAATAAAACCTAAGAGTTGATTTAGGAAAAGATGCAGTGCATTTTGCTTACTTTTTATCAACTGCTATTTTGTTTGTTTGTGTTTGTTTTTGTTTTTGACTTTTTAATCACTGAAGACATGTCTAGGAAACGTATGTCCAGTGAATTTACTGGTGAGAGCTTTGGGAAAGTTGAACTATAAACCTATGGTGCTTTAAGGAAAGGATAGACGTTTGATGTGTGAGGAAGTCGGGAGCGTTGTGGGGACCTGTAAGCAGGCAAGCCACTTGAGGATGCCTTGCAGCAGGAGCACCAGAGAAGAGAGCTGGGCCAGGCAGGAGCAAAATTACTGTGATAATCGTGTTCTGGCTGCAGAAGAGTTGAAAGAAGTCAAGGGCGGTAGAAGAGACCCAGTGTGAGGCTGGAATGGAGAGAGATCGCCTGCAGACTAATGACCTTCAAGGCCTCGGCTACATAACCAGGACTGCAGAGAAGCTTTAACCTGGCAACAGGGGCATTCCAATAGACATGTGGACATCTGGGGTTGTAGTAGCAGTACAGTAGCCGTAGGACGTTCGCCTTGCATGTGGCCGGTCTGGATTTCATTCCCTCCAGGAGTGATTCCTGAATTCAGAGGCAGGAGGCACTGCCAAGTGTGTCCCCCACCCTGCACTCCCCCAAAGAAAAACAAAAAAGAAATAAGGTAGTTTTCTGGCCCCAGAGATGCTGTTTCTGTCTTTAGAGGAGCTCTGAACTCAGGCTTGTGATTTTCCCCAGTGGAGAAGTGTTTGGGTGACTTGAGGTAGGAGACGATGCAGGTTGTGCTAATGACAACGTAAGGGAGAAGTTGAAAACTTCCAGTGGATTTAAGCACTCTCGGGTCTTGTCCTTGGTACAGAAGGACCAGTGATTTATCTGATAGACAGAACGGTACTGTGGCCTGTAACATGGACCGAGACGGCCCTAATTGGGATGGTCTGTGTCGACCCTGGAGCCCGAGAGATCACGCAGACGTTGGGTGATGTGTGAAGCAAAGTGCAGTGAGACTGTGGGCAAACAGCAGCGGTTACCAAACAGGCCCTGGTGTGACGGCGATGTGGCAATACGGTGATGAGAATAAGCTGCCTCAAAGAGCTATCAAAAAGGCTGGAGCAACAATAGAGTGGGGAGGGCGTTTGCCTTGAACCCAGCCAACCAGGGTTCGATCCCTGGCACCCCACATGGTTCCCCAATCCACTTTAGGAGGGATCCTTGAGCACAGAGTCAGGAGTAAGTCAAGCACTGTGGGGTGCGATACCCCAAATTAGTCATCATAGGAATAACTATTGGGGTCTATATAATGGTTATTTCATAACCTTCCATATTAATGTTTGAAAAAACAAGTCGCAGGCGTGGTGCCTTTTGATTTAGAACAGAGATGTGTGTGCCCGAGGTGATGCACTAAGATAGAAACCCAAGTAAAAGTCATTAATTTAGTTAAGACATATGTTCTGTTATGGTAAAAGACTTTAAATGGGAAATTCTTTTATGACCATTGGAAATCAGGGCTTCCTCCCGACTTCATATTCAAAGGAGAAAAAATAGCTGCCCTTTGACTGGAAGTTAAATTTTAGTCAGATCAATTTTTATACTTCCCTTGATTTGCTTTATAATAAAAATAATCACCTTTTCAAGGATAATAGGAAAGAATATTTTACTAAGGTAATGGAATAAAAATTGAGTATGCTGGTAGAATGCTTGAAGACTAGAGTATCCCAAGAGTTTTGAAAGTACCATCTCGTTACCACATGGTGGCACCAAAGTGCTTTATATAGATTTACCATTCTGCCATAATCATTTGTTGCAGGCACTGTTTTCTTTCATCTATCACACATAATAAGTAAAAGCTACAGAGCATTCTTCATCCTCTAAAAGGGTACAGGAAAACTGACAGTTAAGTTTCTCTTGGTAACAAATCCTAATGTAACACATCTTTGGATTTCAAACAAATACAAGTTTAAAGGAAGGAATAAGAATAGATGGTAAACTCTTATTAAAGTACATTTTCAGAGACAATAACCTCTTAAAGAGTATGTGATAAGTATACCTAGCTTTGAAAAACAGTGATAAAAATACCTTAAATTCTTTATAGAAATTAAATTTAGAACCAGGGAGCATAATTGAAGGGAAGACAGAGCACCCTGTAGACCCGAGGACTACTTTTTGCAATGGAGACTTAAAGAACTCCCATTGAATTTCATAGCACCTCACATTTGCATGGGGAAGTCTTGGCTCTGTCTTTTTTCATGAGTTAGCATATACCCATATTTTTTGCACCAAAGGTTTAAGATAAAAGTGGCTGAGATAAACAAAAGACAGCCAAAATGAAGATGCTGTTTGGACACACAATAAGCCTCATGCCACTCGTGTACTTCCCCAGATTTTGTAGTGTATGAGCAACCCCGAGTATAGCAATCAACTATATAGTACATAGAAATTAATTTTGGGCCAGACTACAGTGGGATGGGAGTTTGTCCTGCACAAGACCGACCTGGATTCCAACCCTGGCATCCCATATGGTCCCCGAGCCCTGCCAGGAGTAATTCCTGAGTGTGGAGCAAGGAATAACCCCTTAGCATTACTGGGTGTGAAGCAAAGAGCAAAAAAAAAAAACAAAAAAAAATACCCCCCAAAACCAGAATCTACTTATCACTTAGGACTGGAAGGATAGCACAGTGGCTAGGGCGTTTGTCTTGCACATGGCCGACCCGCATTTGATTCCTCTGTCCCTCTCGGAGGGTCCGGCAAACTACTGAGAGCATCCCACCCACACAGCAGACCCTGGCAAGCCCCCATAGCATATTCGATATGCCAAAAACAGTAACAACAAGTCTCACAATGGAGCCGTTACTGATGCCCGCTCGAGCAAATCAATGATCAATGGGACGACAGTGCTAAAATAGTGCTACTTATCACTGAAGGTTAAAGTAGATTATAACACCCAAAACTGTGCTGTTAGGAACTCACACTCTATTTGATAACTGGGAGTTGGGGATATTAATTTTCCTTAAAGCTGACGAGAAAAGGAGGGTAAGGCCCCGGGAGCAGCTTTCTCACACAAATTGTGCTTCCTACAGGTGCTTTCTCCTTAGGGGAAATAACAGAAAATTTCCTGTAGGGATGTTCGTTATTTTACAATGAAAGAAAAAGCAGGGAAGTGGGACCTGGATCAGGGAGAGTGCGATTTTCTCTAACTCACAAGAAAAGCTTTGAGGTTTTCTATGTTTTAGCAGAGGCCTGCACCTGATGGCAGAAAACCGAGCTGCTGTAATCAAACATACATAACACAATCCATCTGCCATCCACAGTGAGAATATCCCATTGCATCATAAGCAGTTTAACTCTGGGCTCCATAAAGAATGTGCCTACTTTGCAGTCTGCTAGCCAGGGTCACAAATTGGCCCTGCTCTTACCCAAGTGTCAGCTGGGATAGAGCTACTTCACCTTTGTGCCCCCCCTCGCCCCCCTCCCAATTCTTTGGCTCCAGGTAGTGTGCCAGGGTCCTCTCCTTGCTATCCACCAACAAAGTGAAATCTCTTATCTAAATCAGGGTTCTTTCTACCCCTATTCATTTCTTCCTGATTTCCTTTGTGGTTTCTCTACAATTCTATAATAGTACAGAATGACAACTTTTCATTCATTTGTCTAAGCATTTATGAGGTTCTAAAGAAGCTATGTTGTCTACCAGCCCCCGTTGATTTAACGATGGATCAGCGGGGGAAGAGTCAGAGCAAGCTTATAAAGAAATTAGTTTGTGGAAGGAAACAAATAAGTGATGACATTAGAATATGGTCACTACAATTAGAGCTATGTCAAGTTTGAAACGAAAAGATAAAGAATAACTAACTTGTGTTTCTCCAACAAACCTATAAAAGAAAAAACAACTCATGAACAGATGTAAATTAAGGAAGTTATCATGTTACATTAATTATATAATAAACAAATAATTGCAATTTAAAGAAGAATCCCTAGTACGATGAGTTTGGGGAAGGATTACAAAGAGTTCATTGCTTTTAAAAACCAGGGCCAGAGAGAGAGTGCAGTGGATAGCGCTCCTACCTTGTACATGACCGACCTAGGTATGAACCACGAGACCAGGAGTGACCTCTGAATCCAGAGCCAGGAGTAAGCCCTGAGCACCTCTGGGTGTGACCCCCAGAAACAAGAACAACAGCAACAACAACAACAGCAAAAACAAGTAGAAAACACGAAGTGTTCATTTTCACACCCATCTTCCATGATTTTTGCTCCTCCTTCACTGATCTTCTGATGGCTTCTAGAATGTGATAGCTTCTTTGCCTTTTGAAAATATTAATAATAGATAGATGTCATTCATGCCTAGGACATTCTAGGATACAATGCTTCCTAAGTCTCAGTCTTCATCTTCTAGCTGCAACTTAAATATCATCCTCTAGTGGAGACCTTCCCAGACCAGGCGATATGAAGCATTCACTGCACCATCATTCTCCATGACAGAAATCTATTTCTTTCATTTTATTCATCACAGGTTGTTCCTATCATTCCTCTTGACAGGCTGCTCTCATCTTGTTGACTTTTTTTTTTATTTTGTTTGAAACTGTCTGATTCCTCTGCCTAACTGTGAACTCAATGAGGGTCAAAGAAAGTCTGTAATCCCAGCAGTTAGCCCGGGGCTCATTTATTTTATGTGCCCAGTAACAAGTTCTTTAGTGCGTAAATAGAAATGAGTGCAAGGGCTGTATAACTAAATGAGGGATTAGATACCGGGCATCAGTAAGGAGGTGCCATGCTGAAGTGTTTTTACTAAATCTTAAGATTGCTGAAAACTACTCGAAGGATCTTACTAGACAAATGGTGTCAATGCATTTTTAGTACAGGAAAATACGTTATTAGACAGTAGGGGAATTGATTGGAATGAGGGCAGGCTAGATTCAGGGAAATTCACGTGAGAAATGCTACAAAAGCACAGGAAACGCTACTCAGTATAAGGCTAGAGTGAATAGACATGAGCATTTTCACAAAGTAACAGAGTTTGATGGATGACTAGAAATAAAAAAAAAAAGCATGTAAAATAGTACAAAAGGACATCTAGATTTCTGATGAGAAACCAAGTCCTTAAGGAGTGTCACTTACGGAAAGTTGGAAAGTAGAAATTGAGTATCTTAAATTTGAATTAATTGTTGCACATACTTTAGCCTGAAGCTCAGGGCATAGATATGGATGATGTACTTGAGAGAATAACATACACGATACCTGGATTTGGGCATGTTTATGTATGTGTCCATTTGGTAACAAGTGGTGAAAAAGTTCATTCAAGAGAAAGGATCTGGAGTGAGAAAATTAGACGAAATAAATGAAATCTTGAAAATGATGTTGCATAGTGGCTAAATACTACTTACTTTTATTTATTTCCCTCAACAATTTGGCACCCATAAAAATTTACATTATAAAATGGATAATTTTGGGAAATACCTGTGTAGAATGATGAATATGTCTGACAATACTTTAATATACACTTGAGTAGTGCTGAAAGAATAAATCTGAAATGTTATTACCTCAAAAGAATAAAATAATTATATGAGGTGATAGAAGTGTTAGCTAGTAACATTATACCCTAATCATTTTAAATATGTATATATCAATTCAAGATGTTCTACATCTTAAATTTGCTTACTGTTCTATGTCAATTATATCTCAATAAAGTTGCAATAAAGTAATTAATAAAACCTTAGGAAAGAGTGCTAAGAAGTAGGAAATAATTGGCACTAGAGAGATAGAGTGGATAGGCACTTGCCTTGCATGCAGCTAACTAGGTTTTGATCCCTGGACCCTGCTGGAACTAATACCTGAACTCAGAGCTAGAAGTAAGTCTTGAATACTACTGGGAAAACAAAGCAAAACAAAGAATAACAAAACAAATGAAAGAAAGAGTCCACTAAGGAAATGTTGTGTGACAAGCCAGTTATTCCAGAATAATTGTAAGCAGAGCCATGCAAATCCAAGAAGGCAAACTGTTCAAAAGGAAGGAAATGAAATCACCAGAATCAACAGTTTAAGTGAAAGATAAATTATATTGTTATTTCTCTGTTGCAGATAACAGAAAATTTTCCTTAAAATTGCTTTAACCAGTGGTTTTCAACTGTTTTTTTTTTTTAACCTATAGACAGGTTGTACTCTGTAGACTTCGGTTGACACTATATTAAGAAGGAACAGCATTTTTTTTTAGAACCAGCCAAAAATTCCTATGGCTTGGTGCTACTAACTTAAAATAAAAAGGCCTTGCTTATTTTTTCCTCACCTGATAGTAAGCATGAAGGAGGATAGCTGTTAGTAATCGTCAGCAACTCATCCATCCCTAGATCTATGGAATTCTGTTGTTTTTCTCAGGTGACATAAGACGTGTGCGTTAGCATCGTGTCTGCTTTCAAGGGAGGAAGACAAGTTAGGGGGAAGCAGAGATAGCCTCATCCAAACTATTTGAAATGCAACCAGTAGTTGGACAGAAATGATCCCCAAATCACTATTTGGGAAGATTGGAGTAATGGCTGTTTCAGCTTTTACATAATCTTTCATTGACGTATTCACAGTAATAATGTTAATAATATTAATAAGCACACTTTTAGTTTTCACGCTCTCACTCTGTAATATATATTCACTAGGTATTGTAGCTTATTGGTAAAATTGGAGGTTTGGGAATAAAAAGGAAAAGTGCCCTACCTTCTATCTACTGTATCTAGGGCCATAATTTCCCAATAAGCCTAGTAACCTCCCCTATAAATTGGAAGTCCATTAGTATAAATTAAATTTTATTATAATTTTAGTGAATTAAGAATATATATTACTAAGATACAAGCTATATAAATATGTGTAGTGTCCTATTTTATATATCAAATTATTGTACATTATTTACTGAACACATCTAAGCTCTGCTATAAAAGTATGGAATCTTCATAAGAGAAGGAGCCTGTATCTTAAATATTTTTGGCTTGTCTAAGATATTCTATAACCTTGATTTATACATTACAAGAATTGCTAAATATTTCCTGACTCTGTTGCAGACTTACTTCCTTATGATGATAATCAACAGTGCTATGATGACAACAGCAAATTATAATACAACAAGGGGGCAAAATATTCATGGACTCACAAATACTTCATCTCACACCTTTTCCTTCTAAAATGGACATTTCAACAGGCTCTGCTTGATGTTCAATTCTAACAATTTCTAATTGTGCTGTCAGTTTGTTCAAGTCGGCAAAAATCATGCTCATTCCGACAATGAGGCTTTAGAGAAGGAAAAAAAATTGAAAAAGTAATTTTTTTCAAAGCCCCTCCTCACTCCTCCCTGTCATGCCCAAATCCACTTGGCATACCTGCTCCCACAGATGGGCTGAGCACGGAGCCCCAAAGGTCTGCAAACTCACACTGAGAGAGCCGGAAGGAAAGCAAATGTCAGCAGTGAAATCCTCTGAGGGCTACACTTTTGCCTCAAATACCAACCTCTATTGTACCTATTAACTTTGCAAAGAGCAAACCTTTCTACATAGTGTACAGAAACAAGAGTAAGTGTTCAGCAGGAAAATAGCAAGTGGCTGGCCACGAGATAAGCTAAATAAGCCCAGCTGCGAGACAGCATCTAGCATAAACCAAACATGCAGGAAAACAGCTCATAATCAGCCCCTGATTCATCTGGACAAGAAGGACTGACCAAATGCTTCAGTTGAGTCCCTAGGGAAGTGTTAGTATTCTGCATGGCTAAAGAAAACAGGATGGGTGAAGTGAGGATCAGTCCTCTGCTTAAGAGCAGATTGTAATTGCAGGTTGTACAGAAGCTAACAGTAACAAAATGATCAAAACTTTCCCAAATAAAAGTTTTAGAAAGAAGTATGTCAAGCATGGCTAGAAAATACAATGAAAATCCACAACTACATATTTATAGCATTATTTGGATTTGCAATGCAAAAATTATATTCAAAATACAATTATACCATTAAGTAACTTCTGACCATAAGAATGAATGGGAATATATAAGAAATGACACAAGACGATAATACAAATATATATATGTGCTTCGTTTATGTGTCAATTTGTATCATATATATGACACAGATAGGTATATAACATGTATATATAACATGTATACACACATGTATCATATATACACATATATCACTGTATCACTGTATCACTGCCATCCCATTGCTCATCAATTTGCTCAAGTGGGCGCCAGTAACATCTCCATCGTGAGACTTGTTACTGTTTTTGGCATATTCGAATATGCCATGGGTAGCTTGCTAGGCTCTACTCTGCGGGCAAGATACTCTCGGTAGCTTGCCAGGCTCTCCGAGAGGGATGGAGAAATCGAACCTGGGTCGACCTCGTGCAAGGCAAACGCCCTACCTGCTGTGCTATCACTACCCATATATATGATAAATATATATACATCCTGCTAAATATTAGAATAATTTCCCAAATCACTGTGTGATAACATAAAATAATCTTTCTTATAAAAAATTTGAAGAAAAATTTTCTCCCATGGTTGAAGCATAGCTTGTTTTAGAAACAAATGCATGTCACATTAACACGTAATTAAAACATTCCAAGTGCTTTTTTTTATTTTTGAGGAAGAAGTAATGAAAAAAAAAACAATGCTACAAAAGTTAAAATAAAGATTTTTCTTAGGGCTATCAAAGGAAGTAATTATTTTTACATCTCAACAATAAAGAGGGAATTTGAATTATAATAGTTAAGTTCAATAGATTCATATTCTTAGTATTTAATAATACTTTACTAATGTTTAGTAATGGTAAGTATAGTACAATTGTCACTTACTGTTCTCTAAAGTTTCTTGACCTACAAATAAGTAAGTCAAGAATTAGAATTTAATGTAAGTATAGTTAAACATTTTCAAGTTGTCCATATATAATATTTCAACTATGTAAGTTTTTAATGCCTATTTATTAACAGTCACTGTCACTGTCATCCCATTGCTCATCAATTTGCTTGAGCGGTCACCAGTAACGTCTCCATTGTGAGACTTGTTACTGTTTTTGGCATACTGAATATGCCATGGGTAGCTTGCCAGGCTCTGCCGTGCGCGAGAGATACTCTCAGTAGCTTGCCAGGCTCTCCGAGAGGGGCGGAGGAATCGAACTCAGATTACCCTCGTGCAAGGCGAATGCAGTACATTTATAAAATGTTTATAATCTGTGCTACATGATAATCATATAAAGAAAAGCTGAATTATTTAAACATCCTACAATGTCCAATGCACTCTATGATAAAAATATAGCTTTTATATGCAAAAATTAGGTTGATTTTATATATTTTTGCTGTAATATCTCCAACAGAAAGTATATTTTTTAATGCTGCATCAATATGAAATGTCAGAATATATTTTAGAATATAATTTTAATGTTTTATTTTTAGTTATGTAAAGGCTTCTTTTTAAACCTAAATAATACTGATACTGATACTGTCATGCCATTGCTCATCAAGTTGTTCGAGTGAACACCAGTAACGTCTCTCATTGAGAGACTTATTGTTACTGTTTTTGGCATATCCTATACGCACGGGTAGCTTGCCAGGCTCTGCTGTGCGGGCTCCATACTCTCGGTAGCTTGCCAGGCTCTTCGAGAGGGGCGGAGGAATCGAACACGGGTTGGCCGCGTGAAAGGCAAAAGCCCAACCGCTGTGCTATCGCTCCAGCCCAAACCTAATTAATAACGATAATAATGAGTTCTTATTCTTATTGTTTCTTGAGTCATATATGGCTGTGCTCAATGCTTACTACTGGTTCTGTGCTCAAGATTCAGTCTTAGGGAATTCGGGGGACCATGGGGTCCTAGGGATCAGCTAAGTGAAAGGAAGTGCCTTACTTGCTTTACTATCTGTCTGGCCCTATCCAAACTATTATAAACTTACATGTCAGATAATCAATAAGCAGTGATAGGGCCAATACTAAGAATCAGGTTGTGATATTTACTAAGGATAAAAAAAAATATGAGGAAGAACTCTTCCTGTCAATGAGCTGAATCAGTGTCTACCACTTAGACATGCTCAAAGCAATAGGCTAGACAAAGCAAAGTAGTATGTGGGACAACAGAAGCCAGGAAGGGAATATCTTTTGGAGAGAGGTCATGAGGACTACCTAGAGAAGGTGATCCCAGTTAAAGGGTGATAAATGTCTGACTTGGCAGAATGGAAGGGCATTGCATTATAGGGACATGAGCTAGGAACTACATTATAGCAAAGGATCGGAGGACACAGAGGTCTGTGACTGGGAGGCATGTTAGCGAGGCAGGATATGGAGGTCCGTGTGCCACGCTGAGTCTGAGTTTATCTTAGTAGTGACTGATCCTGGAAAGATTTTGGGCAAAAGAACGATGGGGTATTCTTTATATTTTAGGGCATGGATGGCAAACTTTTCCTGGATATGCCTAAATTGTAAATATTTTAAACCCCATGAACCCTGTGGTCTCTGCTATAATTACTTACACCATTTCTTAATTATTGAACACATGTTGACACTCATGGACCAGGTCTTTTAAAAAGTGACTATTTCAAAACCTACTTATGGGCATCAATACGTAAACTTCATCAGTTTTTTATTTATCATGAAATGTTGTTCTACTGTTATTTTTCAAAAGTCATTAGAAATGTGAAAAAACAGGTTTTGCATGGGTCATGAAAAAGCAGAAAGCAGATGGAATGTGACTTAAGAGCTGAATGTTGCTCACCCTAGATATTTGCATATCACTGAAACCATGAAGTCATAGAGATCTGTTGGGAGCCTAATTCAGTCTCTCAGTATAAGACTTATGGAAGTTTACATAAGAATATTGGTAGTAAGAACTGAACAGGAAAAAAAGAAAAAGAAAAACATACCGAAGTAAATCAGCAAAATTTGGCATTCATAAATGAACAAAACGTCAGAGTCACACAAAAATAGAGGCTTCAGGAATAGATGAGTATATAAATAATGATATAAAAGATGATGAAGAATGAGATAAGTCTACTTTATATTTATACACACTCAGAATTTTGAGATACTGAAAAAAGTCACAGAAATCAAGTGTTTATTTTATCTGGAATAATTAAACTGTTCAAATATTTTAGAAAAATTGCTTGTTCTGTTTTTATACTTATAAACATATTCCACTGTCTTAGACAACTTGCATTATTTCAAGTTGTCTTATCTAAGACAATTAAGTTTCTTGGAATGGTTTATTTTCCTATCAAAGGTCATGCTATAACTTCTTACTTCATCTTACTGTCTATTTTATATTTTCTTAAGTGTGTCTATCAGTGTCTGAAAGTAACAGGAAGAACCTGTCAATTTCTCCCTTTATATTTTATTGATTAGTATGAGTCCCTGTAGTTGCACGTACAAACCAAGTCCCAGAGAAGAGCAGGAAGAATGAAGACTGAGCAAGAGCAAATAAAAGAAAATCAATGAAAGAAAAAAAACTGCTTGTAAACCTAGGGATTTCTTTCCTCTCTATCCCCCCAGTTCGTGATTAAGAATGAGTCAGGAGAGTTGGGACCAGGCAGGACACAGTTTCCTGTGGATCTCAGAGAGCGGCTTGGAAAGATGCCAGAGGCATCCTGAGAAGTAACACTCCTGATCCTGGAATTTGGGCTGGCTTCTGTGTCACCCTCGCTCCTACCACACTGTCTACAGGAGGAAGAAGAAACAATAAAGAAGTTAACAGCAGTAAATTAAGGGTTACTTACATTTTCAAGAGCACAATTTAATAATACTAGATAAGAGGAGAATGATCTCTTTGCTGGGAAATATTATTTTGGCTCACCCTGGGCCAGTGATGGCTGCGGGTCAGACTGAGAATTTAGAGTCAGGAGGCAGACAGGCATACTGGGACCAGAAAGAGGAGAAACATAATTTTCAAATCACGGTAGTTGGCACGCACCAAAAATTAAGATATGGTCAATCAAGGCATACAACAAATAATATGAATACAAAGCATTATAAAACTGCCAAGCAGTAATGATGATGGATTGACCATCTAATGGAACACATGAAAGTGAACAGATCTATTGGAAAAGGTCAGTATATTTGCGTTGAAATAAAGCCCCTCCAGTACTTTCTTCAGTATTTATACCGAGTCTGAGTAAAACAGAATTGTGAATTGTCAAATATGCATAGCTAAAAAGTTGTAACTAATAAAAATCTGATAAAATGTGTAAGGAATTTTTAGTTGAGCAAACGCTCATGTCAGTAGAAGGAATTTTCTGTCCCTTGAAATATGATCAGAATGAGAAATATGTCATTGAGAAGTATCTGAGTATTTCTCATCCTTATTCTTTTATAGAAGATCACATATAGTTTTTAAGCTTTTCTTCATGTGTGGGTAGGTGGGTGTGGGATTCAGAACTTAAATATCAGGCCTAAAGACCACTTGTTATGATTTTATAAAAACCAAAAATTATCAAATTTTAATTTTGCCTCCAGTAACTTTAACTTTGGAGGAACAATATTGTCAGAATAAAGGATTTCCCATTGCCCTAGGCATTTGTTTCATACTGTATTCTCTTCTTGGTTCTTTTTTTAGACATCATGGGCTATAACTGGTCTTGTTTAAAATTCACATAGCTGAAAATATACATTGTTCATATATTATTTATAATTCGATTGAGATAATGTTGGTTTTTCAGATTGTAAAGTCTATGTTTTCAGGGTTAGAGATATTCCATACCATACCTACCATTATATCCTTGACCAGTCGTTAATGAGATCCCTTCAGCCTAATGCCTTCAATTATTATCAGAGTCACTGGACATTGTCCAGTCTCTCTTTCTTTCTTTATATGCCACATCTGAGTGAGATTATTTGCTGTTTGTCTTTCTCTCTCTGACTTATTTCCCTTTAAGGGCTACTAACTTCTTAATGAGTCAATGAGCAATTCACGTAATTGCTAGCTCAAGGACATTCTTAAATCCTTATAAACATGGTTCAGTTAATTTATTCATTTAGAGATATCATAAGGTGTTAAAACTACCTTTACAGTTTTTCACTTTTTAACTTTCTAAGCACTATGTCCTAGAAGCAATTCAGTAGGATTTCCTACATCCTGCTTTGCATATTGTTTAGCTTGCATATTTAAATATGCCAATTACTCATTTTGCATACATGTGAAGAGATTATATACCTCAAGTTCCTTAGCGGCAATGTTCACACTCTAACTTATCAATGTTATAAAATGTTACTGGAGACAATTTGTCTTTCTCTCTCCCTCTAGCTTTAAAAGCAACCATCCTCTGAAAACTCAAGGTTAATAAAAGTGTGACTGGAAGATCAATTTTCTAAATGGAGATAGTTCATTCAGGCTGAAATCCCAACTTGATAGACTTTTCTATCTGTATGGCTTAAATATTCTATTTAATGAAATAAATCAGTTTTATTAGAATATTTGGGTCTAGGATCAATCTGTTGGAATCATTTATATTAAAAAAACTGATTTAACAGAAAAATGTCTCTTCTCCTAGGTCTGCCAAAAGCACATTTAGTTCTAACTGAAGTGCTACTGTGGAATACAGGAGAAATATCATTTGTGCCATAATGATAAAAGTTGTTCTCTATTAAAATAGTCTGCTGTTTGCATAATTTTTAGAAGAAGCAGAATAATTTGAAATAAGTTACAGGGAAAAGAACAAGTATTGGATAGTTTCACTGATACCTGGTTTCAAAGAAAATGCAGCAAGGGAATAAATAGTGTCCAAGGAAAATCACCCTTGTGCCCTTAACAATGAAATTGAAGTGAGCATGTTAGGATGGAGTTTTTATGGATGAGACAAGCTAGAAGTGACAGGACAATAATGCAGGTTTTTAGGTATTTGGGTGGCTATAGTGGGATGACAACTATGCACCAAAAGTATAAGTGCCAGCACTACTTCAAACCACTTCAGTCCAATAACAAAGTCGATTTCTTGGACTCTAGGTTCTCCAATGAGATTAATAACAGTATATATTTTGAACAGTAAAATTTTATAATAGCTCATAGTTATTTTTCATGAGTAGATGCATTTTAATGTAATCTAGTTTATAAAATTAATCTTTAAAGTTAAAAGCATTTCCACTTAAGATAGAAACACTTTTTTATTATGGTAAATCTTGCAATAGCTTAGAAAAATTTAAAAGCACAAAATAACCAAAACAATAGATAAGTTGAACCTTTAAAAATTGAAATGTTGTCTCTGAAGAGGACCATCAAGGAACTGGAAAGTCATCATACAGAAGGTGGGAGAAAATTTGTCAGTACATTTGTTCAAAATAAATGTTTATCTGAGGAAGACATGCAAATAGTCCATAAGTGCATAAAAAGATCTTCATTATTGAAGAATCAAATGAGTATAAGGTACTATTTTACATCTAAGTAGAATAGCTGTCATCACTGTCATTCAAGTGTTGAGACAGATGAGGCGAAATTAGAACACATACATTGTATGGTGGGATGTAATGTTGCTACTTTGCAAGACACATTTTCAGATCCTTCAAACATAGTTAACATATGGCTTGGCAATCCATACCTAAGTGTAAACCACTGTACACATAGAAACATTTCTTTAACAGAAATGTTCATAAAAACATATCTTGTAATAATTATAGAAAAAGTCAAACTTATGGTGACTGAAAAATGGATAATACAACGTTCTCTATAAATAGGATTAATCTAACTATTCTAAGGGAAATAAGGTAGTTATTATATATTATGTACCACATACTCTAATAAAAAAAACAAGCAAAGAAAGAGAGAAAGTGTTTGTAGTCAAGGACTAGAGGTGAAGGAGGAAACGGAAGAATTGATAAAAGAATGTTTGGCATTCCTTGTTTGGTTGGTGAGAATATTCTAGAATCAATTTTGATGATGATGGCACAAAAGTGTGTGTGTTTGCGCACGGGCGTGTATACTCAAAGCACTGAATTGCATACATTAAATGGATAAATTAGGAGATATATGAACTATATCATATAAAGCAGTAATAAAAGTAGATTATGTTAGTTTCTATTTTTATTTTCTTTTTTATTTTGAGGAGGGCGCATACCAGTCAGTGCTAGGGCTTAATTCTGGCTATGAATTAAGGGATCATTTCTGGTGTTACTAGGGGGAATTAGATGGGTGCTAGGGAGCAACATGTGTCTGCTGTATCCAAGGCAAATACCTATCTTTCCAGGTTCTCTATTAGTTTCTAAATTGTTTTTTGTCTATGAATTATAATAATATTTCTTTGCTTATTCCTTTGAATCCTGCCTGTGTGTCCCGGTTCTTATCAGTCCCATTCTCACATGTATGTCAGAGTAACCTTCAGAACTACAAGATTAATATAACTTTGTCATTATTATATAAAGCTAGGAGGTCTAACAGGTTATTCCACATGGTGATGTCTTGCAAGTTCAGTCTACACTTTGGTTCTGTTAAGATCCTATGCCTTTTTGCAAAAAAAAAAAAAAAAAAGACTTTAATAAGGATTAAAGGGAAAACCCTACATTTAAGGAAAAGAGAAAATCCTTTCTATGGATGTTGGCAGTGCGTGTCCAATAGAAAACTACTAGTAGTTTATCATGGAGAGATCTTGGTTAAAGTGGGGATTCCTTATTGTTATATAATTTTATTTAAGAAAGAATCAATGTGTTAGTATATACTATAAGCAATGTTTTGGTGATGCTCAGGGGACCAAGTGGTATGAGAAAACAAAAACTCTTTTTGTTTTAAAAAAAAAACATATAAAGCACATTTTTAAAATATAAAGCACATGCTCACATGCTCCCTCCCATTGAGTATTTCTTCAGCTCTGGGCTTTCTTTGTAACAAATTAAAATTTGAAAGTCAATAGACAACACTAAGAGGCTAGTTACACTTCAATATTCATACAGTTTAGAGCAACTTGCATTGCAAACTCAAGTTGGCCATAAGAGACCCCAAGTCCAGTGTTTCTTTCCCCTGGAACCTATTAATTCACTTAAAATTGTTTCAGAGTTTATAATGTATTCTATGATTAATTGTTTTTCTAATATAAAATCAATAAACCATTGCACTTAGACAAAAGACCTGAAACACCCAATAGTATTGCTAGTCTAGTTAAATCTGTGGTTTTTGAGAGTTCCTGCTTTGTGGTTTTTGTTGTTGTTATTTACTGGTACTGAAATTACAAACCCTGAGTCAAGTTTTGAGTGGGAGCCACTAGGGGTTGAATTGTGCTTTCCAAATAGAAATATTTGAATGCACTTAAGTTTTGTGCAAATAGATACCTTAAAAATCTTTTTTTTTTATTTTTTTAAATTTTTTATTGAGTCACCATGTGGAAAGTTACAAAGTTTTCAGGTTTAAATCTCAGTTATACAATGCTCGAATACCCATCCCTTCACCAGTGCTCATATTCCACCACCAAGAATCCCAGTATAGCTCCACCCCGCCCCCTCACACCCCAAATCCCCCCACGCCCCTAGCCCTCCCACCCTAAGCCCCCCCCCCGCCTGTGTAACTAATAAATTTCACTTTACTTTCATTTTAATTGCATACAATATTTCAACAAAACTCACTATTATTGTTTGGAGAGTCTCTCCCCTAAAGTCAGACCTGCTGAAAAGGAAGCATTAGATAATTTGCTTTCCATTGCTGAGGATGAAGAGGTATGAGGTCGAGTGACCACACTTAGCGGCCTCTCAGTTTTGGGTTTCTGTAATTTAGTATTTTAGTAACTAAGTCCAGAGAGATATCTGCCAGAAGTTGCATCATTGCCAACTTGTACTTCTCAGTTACATTATATTCCACATATGAGTGCAATCTTTCTATGTCTGTCTCTTTCTTTCTGACTCATTTCACTCAACATGATACTTTCCATGTTGATCCATTTATATGCAAATTTCATGACTTCATGTTTCCTGACAGCTACATAGTATTCCATTGTGTAAATATACCAGAGTTTCTTTAGCCAATCATCTGTTTTCGGGCACTCTGGTTTTTTCCATATTGTGGCTATTGTGAACAGAGCGGCAATGAACATGGAAATGCAGATGTCATCTCTACTATACCTTTTTGCCTCTCCGGGGTATATTCCCAGGAGTGGTATTGCTGGGTCAAATGGGAGCTCAATTTCTAACTTTTTGAGAATTCAATGCGATCCCTATAGGGATACCCTTGACATTCTTCAAAGAAATTGAGCAAGCGCTCCTGAAATTCATATGGAACAATAAGCCCCCACGAATAGCTACAGCAATCCTTGGGAAAAAGAAAATGGGAGGAATTAACCTCCCCAACTTCCAACTCTACTACAAAGTGGTAGTCATTAAAACAGCATGGTACTGGAACAAAGGTAGAGCGGCAGACCAATGGAACAGGGTTGAATACTCTGACATACACCCCCAAATATATGATCATCTAATCTTTGATAAAGGAGCAAGAAATGTGAAGTGGAGCAAGGAAAGCATGTTTAACAAATTGTGCTGGCAAAACTGGACGGCTACATGCAAAAAAATGGGCTTAGACCTGCATCTATCACCATGTACAAAAATCAGATCAAACTGGATTAAAGACCTCAACAACAGACCAGAATCCCTAAGGTACGTTGAAGATAAGGTTGGCAAAACCCTCCACGACATTGAAGCCAAAGGTATCTTCAAAGCTGACATGCCACTGTGGCTAAGCTAGTGAAAACAAAGATAAATAAATGGGACTATCTCAAACTAAGAAGCTTCTGCAACTCAAAAGAAACAGTGACCAAAATACAAAGACAGTCTACAGAATGGGAAAGGATATTTATGCAGTACCCATCCGATAAAGGGTTGATAACAAGGATATACAATGCACTGGTTGAACTCCACAAGAAGAAAACTGCCAACCCGATCAAAAAATGGGCTGATGAAATGAACAGAAACTTTTCCAAAGAAGAAATCCGAATGGCTAAGAGGCACATGAGAAAATGTTCAACATCACTAATCATCAGGGAGATGCAGATCAAAACAACAATGAGATATCATCTCACACCACAGAGACTGGCCCATATCCCCAAAAACAAAAGCAACCGGTGTTGGCGTGGATGTGGGGAGATAGGGACTCTCCTTCACTGCTGGTGGGAATGCCGACTGGTTCAGCCCTTTTAGATACCTTAAAAATCTTAATCTCTTTTACTGGGAAAGGAATCATATTTAGAAGTAGAGTCTTTGTAGATGTACACAAGTGGAAATGGAGTCACAAGGTGAGCTTTTGTTCAATATTACTGATATTACACACCTAGAAACTCCTCTGAGGCAAAATATGGAGCACTGCGCATATAATCCAAGGGAATCCTGAGGATTATTGGTTTTTACCAGAATTCAGTACTGGAGGGATAGCACAGCAGGTAGGACGTTTGCCTTGCACGTAGCCAACCTGGGTTTGATTCCTCCATCCCTCTCGGAGAGAGTATCCTGCCCTCACGGCAAACTACCCGTGGTGTATTTGATATGCCAAAAACAGTAACAAGAGGTCTCACAATGGAGGTATTATTGTTTCCCACTTGAGCAAATCGATGAACAACTGGATGACACGGCTACAGTGCTACCAGAATTCAGAAATGTTGTAGAAGGAACTGGGGCAGAAAGTGGGAGGGGGACTGACGGTTGTAATGTATGTTGGAAAGTGTCTGAAACCTAAACCAGCCCAAAGGCATGGAGATGTTTGATACAAAGGACCCATTTCAGGAGCTCTGAAAACCATTGAGATGCAGAATTTCAGGCAGATGAATGAAGGCTTCCCTAGAGGAGAGGTGGTTAAATCCCCTGGGAAGAAAGGCCCATCACTGGAACAAAGACATGCAAAGAATATCCAAAGACCATCAACTGCTCCAAGGTCTCAGCTTGGCATCCACTCAAGCTATGGACTGTGGGATGGGGGCGTTTAGGAAAACTGTGCCTAGCCTAAGCTGTCAGGAAAGCCCATAGCTCTCCTCTTGAGATGTTACTTTCATGCTTTCGGGTACATTTCAACATTATCAGAGTAGAAAAGATCAAATTTATGAATAAATAAAATGTTCTATATCTACATGCTATAGCTAGGATTCATTGGCTACACTAGCATGCGACAGGGATGGATGAAGATGTTACTAGCGCCCGCTTGAGCAAATCGAAGATCAACGGGATGACAAGTGACAAATTATACAAGTGATATCTAGGATTCATAGCAACAATCTATGCTAAAGAAAATAAGTCAGTAAATTATTATATACTATATAATTTCATTTATGTATAATATGAGAAAGAGATAGAGTTAGGAGAGAGATTTGTAGACCAGGGATGTGTATTTTTGCTAGCGATAGCACAAACTGGAGTGATAGTACAGCCAGATTGTCTTGCACTCAGTAGAACCAGATTCGATTCCTTTGTCCCTCTCCAAGAGCCCAGCAAGCTACCAAGAGTATTCCGCGCACACGGCAGAACCTGGCAAGCTACCTGTGTGGAGTATTCGATATACCAAAAACAGTAACAACAAGTCTCACAATGGAGACATTACTAGTACCCACTTGAGCAAATCGATGAACAACTGGAGGACACTGCTAGACAGTGCCATTCTGGAGAAGCCTAGCTTTTCTCTTGAGCTCCCATCTAAATCAACTTCTCTCCTTTCCTTCTTTATTTCCCAAATAATTTATTTTTGTACAACTATTTTTTTCCTTCTGAAATTCTTTTCTTTTCAGTCTTTTTTCTGTGAGTAAAAGACAAGACTGAATAGTCTGGGTAAGATTTAGGACTGACTTTCTTTTCCTGCACGAAACAGTTCCTCCCTCCAGCATGAATGCATGGCTCCTGAAACAATAGGCTTGTGGGGTGACTGTGATCATTTCCCATGAGGGGGCAGGGGCCACTCCCCATCAGGGTGGCATGGTTCATCTCCCATAAAGAACTGGTGGACTTCAGGCTCAGCTTGACAGCTGTCTTGTGGGGGGAGTGAGTCATCAGAGCTGAGCCAGGCAGAGACTCATGGCAGACTTTCATCGGTGCTCAGTTCCCCAGGCTCTGCCTGCTCTGGATGATGGAGGTGGTAGAGAAGGAAGCAGTAGATTTCCTTCTTGAAGCTTCACCTTTTTCCTCCCCACTCACAAAAGTCACTCCAAGAACTCTACTTCTCTGCTGGCGAGTTGGGGGGGGGGGGTCAGGGGAGGTGAGTCTAGAGTTGACACACTCAACTGACTTAAAAAAATGTGCTAGACAATGAAACTGAGCTGCATTATGGAAAATAGCAAGAAAGGAACCCCAAGGAAAATTTGAGCAAATGCACAAGAGCATATATAAAGTTTAAGTTGGAATGACCTGACAAATCAAATGGTACAGGGTCTGGAGCGATAGCTTTATGGACAGAACACATTCTTTGCATACATGTTGGAGTCTTGAGTTTGATTCCTGGTACCCTCTGCTCCTCTAAGCACTACCAGAGCACCCTGCCCCACCACAGCGCCCGAAGTACTCCCCAAGTACCTCTGAGTATGGCTCTAAATCAAAACTAAAACTGAAAATAGACAAAGACAAAAAATAACAAAGACATTCCCAACAAATATTTTTTAGACAGGGGGAAATTGAAACCCAGGAAAGCAGAAACTATAACTTGAATCTGAGCGAGAATCTGTGTTCTGTCCTGTGTGTATTGCTGCATCTTGTCAGGCTGATGTCAGCCTACCTGGTCTGTCAGGTAACTTATTGTACAAGAGGAAAGGACGGCTTAGATTGGAGACATCAAGAAACTGCTGTCAGGATTCCACCAAGCTCTTTTCACCAGATCTGTGCTCACAACAATTTCATTGGGCTGAAAAGCCAGTCTGTAGCTCTCTGGAACTTTAGTCTAACATTTCAACATATCCTCTTTTATTAGCAATGAATATGATATCCATTTACTTATTCTGAGTTAAAATTATAAGGTTAAAATAAAGGCATTCCATTTGCTGTAATTTAAACATGTGTAAAAGAGCCACACATGGTGATAGTGTCTAACACTCTGTACAGAGTCTAATGCAAGAACTCAGCTTATTCTAGAATTCACGGATTCAGTGCATTTGCCTAAGAAACAAGTCTTTAGTGAATCACAAATAGTCTGTAAGGGAAATATGCATTTATTAAGTGAGACAATGCTCATTTATTAGTAGAGAATATCCATGTATGTAAATCAGAGTGTGATAAAGGCAGAAATGACAGATTAAATACCGAAAATATGATACTTGGTTCTATTTATGGTTACAGAAGTGTTTTATGGTGGTTGCAATTTTTACTGTTTTTCTTTATAAATATGATCTGTTCAGTTTGGCCAAAAGTTGTTGAATATTTATTCTGTTTCAGGTATTAATGTGGGGTAATATATTCCATTATAATCATCTATTTGATTTTGGCATGCATGAATTAGCTTTGTTCAATAGCAGTCAAATTCCCACATTCAGTTCAGCACTTCATAAATAGTGTTTGATGTTCATGATGACAACAGATTCAGTGAGATTAAAATTCATAATTGTTTATACAAAAAAGAGTTCCTTAGAGTTAAAAAAAACTGTATTATACATTTTGGGCATTTTAAGTAGATATATTGGTATTAATTTACAAGCTTACCAGAAATATAGAGGACACAAAAATATATATATATATATATATATATATATATATATATATATAAAAGTAAGGAGAACAAAAGTCTTGGTTACTCAAGCAAAATAAACTCTTTTTAGAAAACAACTCGGTTTCTCTATAATTTTTAAAGTAAAAAATATTTTTATCCCTGTATATTTTTGTGGTAATACCTATCATCTTCTTATGATTTTTATATAGAACTGGTCGTCTTGAAGTATGGAAACTAATCAAGGTGTAAACTCTTTATATAGGCACTGACTTTTGGAAATAGTGTTTCATCAGCCATTTTCTTCTCTTGCCTGCAACATCGCCCATCCGAGGATCTATCAGCAGCCCCTCACCACCCTCAAAATACACTGATTAGCAAAGCTATAGTGCAGATGAGCAGTGGAACAGAAGTAGTAAAAACAGGATGAAGATGAAACAGACTCAGAGGTGTCCTAGTGATCAATCAAAAATAATTATTTCCTGCACAGATTATTATATAAAAATAATTTCAGAGGTACCCTGGCGGCATTGCAGTGTGTAATCCAATAAGGTCACAGGAACAAGTGTGAAGCTCTCTGGGCAAAACAACCCTAGAAGTGTTCGAACACCCCATCAAATTGTGTGACCCCTGGGAATTGCAACAAAGGAAAGAAGACAACAGATAAAAGTAACAATGTAGTAGATATGGAAATTAGAAAAATAAAAATTAACCACATTTTTATTTGGGGGAAGACTCTCCTAACAGTTCTCAGGAGACCCTAAGGGTCCCACTGGCAACTTATGCTAAAGTCTGTGGCTCAATGCTAGCCCCAAAGATGAGAGGGACTATTTGGGCCCTACTGATCCTGTAACGTCTCCCAACACGAATAGCTTTCAGGTCAGTTCTTACAACATGAATCTGCAAATTTTCTTTCCCATATTCTTACTTTTTCCATGATGCTACATGCTGTTGTTGTTTAGGGCCATAAATGACAATGCTCAGGACTTACTCCTGGCTTTGTGCTCAGAGACCACTTCTGACAGTTTTCAGGAACACATGTGGTGCTGGGTATATAACCCGGGTTGGCAGCTTGCATGATTAATGTTTTATCTGCGGTACTATCTCTCTGCACCCCCATGCCTCTTTTTTATTTTTTTGCTTTTTGGGTCACACCCAGCGATGCTCAGGGGTTACTCCTGGCTTTGCACTCAGGAATTACTCCTGGCAGTGCTTGGGGGACCATATGGGATGCCGGGGATCCAACCCGGGTTGGCCGCATGCAAGACAAACGCCCTACCCGCTGTGCTATCGCTCCGGCCCCGCCCCATGCTTCTTTTTTTTTTTATTTTTGGGTCACACCGGCGATGCTCGGGGGTCACTACTGGCTCTGCACTCAGGAGTTATCCCTGACGGTGCTCAGGGGACCATATGGGATGCTGGGAATTAAACCCGAGTCAGCTGCATGCAAAGCAAAGGCCCTACCCACTGTTATATCGAACCAGCCTCCCCCCCCCCCCCCCCCCCGCTGCTTCCTTTTAGCAAAAGTCTTTTTATACACTATTTGCATGAAGGGTAACAGAAGCCTAAAGGTGAAAATTTTCAGACTCCCTTATAAACTTTTTTTATAGATTTCAACTTTGATTAAAATAGTTTAATTAAATAGTCTATTAAAATAGTTTTAAATCTTAATTCTGTTTTATGTCTGCAGCCAGTCTACAACATAATTTTAAGTTCATAGGACATAACATAAAAGTTACTGGGTAAGTTTTACAGTTATATCTTATATAATTATTGAATAACTAATGAATATTGTTTATTCCATATTTATAGCATATGGAAGTTAAGAAAACTTTTTTTTCTTTTTGGGTCACATCTGGCAATGCACAGGGGTTACTCCTGGCTCTGCACTCAGGAATCACCCCTGGCGGTGCTCAGGGGACCATATGGGATGCTGGGAATCGAACCCAGGTCGGCCACATGCAAGGCAAACGCCCTACCCGCTGCGCTATTGCTCCAACCCCAAGAAAAAATTTTAAAAAGTTGAAATCCAAAACTTCTGGTCATCTTTGTTAGGATTCATGTGGTCTTTCCTTTCACTTGTTTTAGGAGAATAATCAGTACATGACTTCTCTATAAAGTAATGAATTAGAAAGACGGTATGCTCCAAAATGATGTATAGAACAGAGGAACTCAACCACACAAGGTTCAGTATTATTAATGATAATGTATGGCCATTGGCATTAAAGAGATTTCACATGTCTTTTCATTTCTCTAAGTAATTAGATCCTCTCATTAGAACACAATCAATTTATCATGTTCAATGTACAGATAATATGATGATTGATGTCTTTGCCACCAGCTACATGATATGAAAATATTATACATGACTTTCTAATAATTTTGCAAAATACTGTCTAAATTTATTTTATACTCACATTTTTTCCTTTGACATTCTTATGGTTCAAGAGGTTAATTTAAATTGTCATTAACACCCTGGTTTAACATTAGCATATTTGATAAGCTAAAAACTTAATATGTAATTGAAATTCAGGAATAATTTAGGATAACACAATATAATATTAGTTGTTTGAAAGTACTTTTCTGATGCAAAACTAATGTTTTAAATACATTTTCACTATAAATTATGGTCATTAATATTCCATGAGCTATTATTTATAAATTATATATCCATGGAAATATATGCTACTTCTAATTTTGGCTTCTAATTAAACTTGTCTGAAGGTAGTAAATTTGTATTGTAATTAATTAATAATTTACTAGTTCAAAATAAAAGTAATTATGAAGAAATAAACAAAATGTGTGTGACTTGCATACTGAACAGGAAGACGCAAGCAGGATAAACTGGAAAAAAATCTTAATTTTTCTAAATTTCTTATGTCCAATATTCTCTTTGGGGATCCTTCCCATATATTTATGAGCTCTACAGTTATTTGCAGTAATTAGAACATGTCCTCTATAAGGGAGGTGAGGGAAAAGATAAAATTAAAATCTTAATAGTTCTAATAAATTTGGTTTTAAATAAATCTAAAATTTATGTTCTTACATAGATAAAGGCTTTTTATTTTACGGTTTTGAGGTCCAGAATAGGTAAGGCAGTCTGTTTGGTCTTTAGGTGTCCTGATATTGTGTCTTTCCTGTATTTTCAGAGTCAGGGCAAGGGAGAAGTAATTTCAGGAAGATATGTGGAAATGTTAAGTATTCCACTTCCAGAAAAATAAGTGCTGGGAAGCAAAATTCCATATTACAGTACAGCCACAACTCATCTACCCGTAAGAGGAAAAACCCTCCTGTGCTCGGTCTGGTTTCCCTGAGAGACACATGCCACAGCACATGTGCTCAAAAGGATTTCAACAAAGACCAGAAGCAGAGGGCCAGGATGGATGGATGAAGAAATCGCTGAATGTTGTGTTTACCCACTTCTACTGCTGCAGGCACACCTAACAAGGCAGGAGCAAGGACAAGAATGTGGAAAGGGAGGGTTACTTTTCAGTCATAAACGAAAGATTGTGTTGGTGGCAGAAGCTGAGCTCTGGGACAACAAAATAAACAAAAGTAAGACACAATCCCTGGTGTTCTGTGCTTTTATATTTAGTCAGCTGGATCACCCGAGTCAGCCACCTCGCTCCATCAGAGAACAGCCTAAGCATCGAGCCAACGTCCACAGAGAGAGATGGTCAAAGAGGGGAGCATGAGTGACCATGAAAACTGAGGGGAACCTGAGTTTCCTGCAGGCTGTCCAGTCTCACCCCTTATAGGCAACTCTGTGATCTACTGATTGTAGGATTCCTGTCCATCCCCATCTTCTTTCTCTTCATCACCCTAAAAACAAAGAGTTCCGATACTAAGGCCAAGCAACCAACTCTAAGAAAAGCTAGTCTGGCTATGAAAGCAGAAAATCTCTGCAGATACTCCTTGTTGAGAGAAGGGATTACTTGTAGTGGGTCGCCTGCAAAAATCCTAATGATTTCTGGTACCACTCACTGCAAACTAAAACCAGCAACACAATATGGAAATACAGAAACATAGATTTTTTTTTCTGATGTAAAATAAAAATTGTCCACAGCTTAGAGAAACGGAGACATGGAAATCAGGTACTATTTTGCATGCTCAGGTACATTCTTCCCCTCAAAGGTCTAGGTCAAGTTGTCTGGAGTATTCTCAAATACATCCTGCACAGTATTCCCAGACAAGTGTTCTTCCTTCACATTTGCGCAACACAGCACTTTGTCTGAGAAGAATGATTCCACCCTGAAACTTGCAGCAGAACCCAAAGTTTGAAGAGTTTCTCTTGGCAGAGAGAACAGTAGATTCTTCATACGTATAGTGCATGTCTACATGTGTATGCATATTTGCAGAGGGATGGAAGGATGAGAGAATAGGAGAAGAATATTAAATAATATATTCTCTATACCATGGCAACATTGCTTCCATGGCTCTTTGCTATCATAAATTTTAATTTCTGGCCTTCTTCACTTACAGTTTTCTTTAAATCATCTTTGATTTGCTATACTATGTACGATGCTGCTATACAAGTTTTGGGGTTCAGCTTTACACCTTACTTTGCATATGTATCTCACCTACTCAGCATCAAAATATAGGGCCACTTTTAAAAAAAATTAATTTTATTGAATCACCATGAGATAGTTACAAGCTTTCATGTTTGGGTTACAATCTCACAATGATCAAACACCCATCCCTCCACCAGTGTACATTCCCCACCACCAATATCCCGGGTATACCCCCCCTTTCCCACCCTCCCCCTGCCTCTATCGCAGACAATATTCCCCATACTCTCTCTCTACTTTTGGGCATTATGGCTTGCAACACAGACACTGAGAGGTCATCATGTTTGGTCCATTATCTACTTTTGGCATGCATCTCCCATCCCAATTGATTCCTCCAGTCATCATTTTCTTAGTGGTCCCTTCTTTATTCCATCTGCCTTCTCCCCTCCACTTATGAAGCAGGTTTCCAGCTATGGGGCAATCCCCCTGGCCCTTGTATCTACTGTCCTTGGGTGTCAAAATCATGTGATGTTATTCTATACTCCACAAATGAGTGCAGTTAGGGCCACTTTCTATCAAATTGATCCCTTCTACTTGTCTCTCTCACCATCTTCTTTCCCTTCTGGTCATCGCCTTCTTTCTACAGAATTTAAAAGTTGTCCTGTTTTGCTCCTCTGCTTACTTTGAGTATTATATTACAGATCACATAATAATTGTTTTCTTTTTCTCATTTTGATTAGAATGATGACCTCAAGCCTCATTCACTTTGCTGTAAAAAACACAATTTCATCATGAACAGCCGAATAGCAATCTATTGGGTATATAGGCCTAAACTGATTGTTCTAACCGTCCAGTAGCACTGCAGTCCCGTTCATCAATTTGCTCGAGCGGGCACCAGTAACATCTCCATTGTGAGACTTGCTGGTTACTGTTTTTTTTGCATATCGAATATGCCATGGTAGCTTTCTAGGTCCTACTGTATGGGCAGGATACTTTTGGTTGCTTGTCGGACTCTTCTGAGAGGGACGGAGGAATCGAACCCAGGTTGGCTGTGTGCAAGGCAAACGCCCTACCTGTGTGCTATGGCTCCAGTCGAGTAACAGAAAATATTAAAACATAATTTACATCACTCCACTAATAGATATCCTCTTCCTTATTTTAGATCAGTGGAACCTGGGACCTAGGATCTTCTGAAGAGGATGCCATTCTGTCACAGGGCAAACACTTACGCAGCTCTCAGATGTAACGATCTCGACAAGGCAATACACATAACATGCCCATATTTGGAAAGTGGGGGGAATTACAACTTCTGGAGAAAAACCATGTAATGGTGGGGAAAATGTGCAAACTCCACAAAACAAATTTGTTCAGCTGGAAGTGTTTTTCACCTTGTACTCCAAAGTTATAATGAATCAATTCTGAATTAAATGACACTATTCAAGAAATGCTACACGTAATTACTTAGTTTCACATTTTGGTTATATTGCTGTGCTTTGTTTGGAAAAACCTTTAGGTTTCTTTGTTTGCTTTCTAATCACACCCAGTGGTGCTCAGGGGTCACTCCTGGTGATGCTAAGTGGACCACATGTGGTGCTGGGACCGAACCCTGGATAGTCTTTTGCTTTACCTGCTATACTGTCTTTCCAGCTCTATTTAATTTTCAATACAAAGATCTCCATATCAAATAAATTTTGAAATGCTGCTTTCTATAGTTCTTGTCTGGAATATTAATAGTTCTAAAAATGCATCTAAGACAAAAATATGTATGTAACTTTAAAACTTCACTTTCCTTAGATATTTTGGATAATAGTTTTTTAAAAAAACTATTGCTTTTATCAAATATTTTTTTTCAAGTATCACCTACTGCTATTAACAAGTATCTCTAGAACAAAAATTGGGGGAATGGCTATTTTAAAATAAGAGTTAAAAAGTACTATACAAAATACTGAACTTCAATGTCATCCATCACTCTGAATTGAGAACAATCATCAACATTTAGTGACTCTCTAGGACATATTTTCGTGCCATTATCACTTAGAGAAGTCTGCAAGTGAAAGTAAATCTCGAAATAGGAAAGGTTGCACCTTAGTTTTCCCATTAGAATGAGTGAATAGAAGGTTTATATTTAATGTCTTTTTACTCAGTAACCCCATATAAACAGATAAAATATGACATCAAGGAGAAACAAATTTTCATTTAACTGAGTTGTTGCTATACATTTTTCTCTACAACAGTGAGTACTATTACTTGAAGCCTGCACTAAAGTTACTGACTATTGTGCTTAATGATACATTCAGTAACAATCAATTTTTCAGACTTGGGCAGCTGAAACACCAATGTTGCTCTTTAACACAGAGGAAATGAACCAAAATGAGTCATATAACTTTCTTACAGTGATGTAGGCTGACAAAAAAGGTATTATATAGTAGTTTAACAAAGCCAAAACATAAGAAAAGAAATGACCACTCCAATAAGTCCAAAGTATTTTTAGGCAGGAGACATTTTATTTAGAAAAATATTTCATTTATTATTACCCTACGAGTATATACAGAAACCTGCAGCACAGTTTATTTAAAGAAAGCAAAAACATTATTCAGCATAATGTACAGTTCAATTTTATCTTACGAAGAAGCTTAAGAAGAAGCATTTAACGATTAGATGCTATTTTTGTATGGATGATTATCAATAATTCAACTGATAGGTTCATTATACATACATTAATAGATCAAATGAGGGAAGGCTTTGTTAGCTCTAGTTTTTTTGCACTTAAGGGTTTGCTTCTTCTTTCATTAGATAGACAAACAGTTCAGGCCTTGAGCATGGCAGATCTGGATTCAAATCTCTGCTCCGTGACCTTGACCAATTTAACTACAAATTTCCCTGAATTGCAGATGAAAATGAAAATAAAAAAAACCTTACATGTTTTGGGGCTGGAGCGATAGCACAGCGGGTAGGGCGTTTGCCTTGCACGTGGCCAACCCGGGTTTGATTCTCAGCATCCCATATGGTCCCCTGAGCACCGACAGGAGTGTTTCCTGAATGCAGAGCCAGGTGTAACTCCTATTCATTGCCAGGTGTGACCCAAAAAGCAAAAAAAAAAAAAAAAAAAAAAAAAGAAGAAGAAAAAAACTTGCATGTTTATTTTAAATGATTAAGTTTTGCTATTCCAGGCCAGTGTTCAACAAGGTGAGTTCTCCCCAGGAATCAGGAAGGTATCTTAAGGACAAATTTCATACTGGATTCTGAGATGAGCTTTTTTCACCTGAGTCTGAATTTAGCACTTGGCAACTTGGTCAGCACCTGCCTGCTTACTGTGTGCAGCTTGCCTGATGGATAATCTGGAGATTGGCACCATATCTTATTTTTCTTTTGTCTCCAGTATGTGACAGAGTACCTGGTACCTATGATATAGATGTACAGATAAGTATTTTCTGAGTTAACTGAAATATCAATAGGCATGTTATGTCTGTTTTCATTATTATTCTTATGTCAATGCTTTATAGTGAAAAAAAACATTCATCTAAGAAATATGTTTCTAGAAGTAGATATAGAAAATAGTAATTGTTAAAATCTCTATGAATACATGCATATGTATGCAAATACGTAATATAAATATACATATAGGTATATACACATCATCTTTAATTATTCATGAAGAAAAATTAGATCTAGTTACTTCCTTCTTAGTAAACGTCTGGTAAAAATCAATGCATATTATTACCACTACTGTGAATCAATAGTATATACTAACAATGTTGACAATTATATTCATTAATAAGCATTTATTGAGCTCTTGCAGTGACTTCAGAATTTAAACAGGACCAAATTATACTCTTTTTAGAGGGCTTTTATTTCAAATTCCAGCAGTCAGAGACAAGGAGGGTGAAAGTCACAAAAAGAAAAAATGGACATCAAGGCATATACATCAATACTTTATACTTAAGGGGAAAATGCGATATTCTAAACTAACATAATTCATCAACACTATTAAAAAATTCCCAGAATAGATACAAGCATTCACGCGCATATCCAAACAGAAGCTAACTCAAATGGCTCAAGGGAAGATGACTCCAAACTTGTCAATCATTGAAAAATTACTAAGATAGAATACTGGGCTGACCTAGATGCTGAGTAAACTGGTAAGTAGCAACCACTTTAGTTGTTCATTGAAAAAAAAAACAACAACAATCTTAAGTAGAAGTGAAAAAAAATCCTTAATTTCTTTATTTTAAGAGAATATAAGCATGAAAGGAAGCTGTTTTAGCAGATCTGTTCCTTTTTTATTTTTTTTCTTTTTGGGTCACACCCAGCGATGCACAGGGGTTACTCCTGGCTGTGCACTCAGGAATTACTCCTGGTAGTGCTCAGGGGAAGATATGGGATGCTGGGATTTGAACCCGGGTTGGCCGCGTACAAGGTAAACGCCCTACCTGTTGTGCTATTGCTCCAGCTCCGCAGATCTGTTCTATATGTGATCATTACTTTTTTAATTCAGCTCAGAAAAAAAGAAGTAATGAAGAAGAGAAAAACTTGAAATTATACTTAAAATATTTATAACTTAAAAAAAGAAATAATGCAAAATTCAACCTTTAGCAAATTAAATGCATTTTATGGCCAATAATATTTCTTACATATCAATCACTGTATCACTGTATCACTGTCATTCCATTGTTCGTAGATTTACTCAAGCGGACACCAGTAACGTCTCTATTCCTCCCATCCCTGAGATTTTAGCAGCCTCTCCTTACTCGTCTTTCCCAATGATTGGAGGCTCTTTCAGGTCAGGGGAATGAGACCTATCATTATTGTTTTTGGCATATCAAATACGCCACAGGTAGCTTGCCAGGCTCTGCCTGTGTGTGCAGGCAGGCAGGCAGGGTATATGTGTGTGTGTGTGTGTGTGTGTGTGTGTGTGTGTGTGTATATATATGTATATATATATGTTTATATATATATAGAGAGAGAGTCTCTTGCCCGAAAGCCTGGCTGTCTTCCCTAGGGCCCCTCAAAGGGGATGGGCTCCAGCTTCCCTCCCCACCCTGAGCAGAGCTCCCGGCAGTCAAAGACTATCGGAACCTAGCTACAGCCATGCTCAAGGCCCCTCACCACATGTTCGGACAGGCCTCACGCATGAAGGTACTGTTAGAGGAACCCAGGTGTATGTAATTTCATCAACGGTCAGCACCCAGAGACTTAAAATCAAGCTCCCAGAAGCGCGCAAAGCAGCCACGCGATATCTTGTAGCCTACTTCTCACTCTGGGAGAGACTGGCAAGCTTCTGAGAGTTTCCTGCCCACATGGGACAGCCTTGCAAGCTTCCCATGATGTATTCATATGCTAAATCCAGTAACAAGCTGGCTCTCATTCCCCTGGCCCTGAAAGAGCCCCCAGTGTGACATGGTTAGGAGGGCCAAGTCGAGATAGACTTTTAAGATCTCAGGGAAAGGACAAAATGAGATGTTACTGAGCCTGCCCGAGAAATTGATGATTAAAGAGATTTTGTAATTGTGATCGTGATATATATACAAAATATGTATATTTTATATATATATATATATTTTTTTTTTTTCCCAGCCACGGGGTCCAGAAAGCTGCCCAGAGCATGGGGCTGTTGGGTAGTTGTTGGGTAGTGGAGGTCAGCTACCAGGGCTGGGTCCCTTGGGGTAGGGAGGATTCTCATTCACCTGCCCCCCCCCACCGCTCTCTAGGGCACCCTGAATGAAAACAGCCTGGCTTGGAGTCCCTTACATATCATATCCCTTACATATCAAATACCAAAATATATTTAAGGTAAAAAATTATGTGAATATTTTATATAACATATGTTATGCAATAAAATCTCTTTTGATCAGCTATTTTCAGTAAAAATGTATTCAAAATACATCAATTGGTGGGAATCTTAAAATTTAAAATCAAGGTACTTTTAGAATTTATTCTGCCTGAATAATTGTGCCTAATATTTAGCATTCTAAGTCCTTAATTTTTTTCAGTGATTATACACATCGCAGATATTTTATAAGGGTTTATGTAATCAAAAATGGGTGTTTTAGAATACATTATATAATTATTCAGGGATGTTCTTTCACCTTTAAAAATACAAAACAATTTCAATAACCCCACAAGATCTGAAATTAAATAGAAATCACATTTACTAGATACAGACATATCTTTTTCAACTGATTTTATTACTCCTATTCATATATTAAGAAATAAGTGGCTAACCATTAAGGAAACATTCTAAAGTTAGTTATCTCAATATTGATTCTAGTATAAGTGAACTAAAAAGTAAGAACCTTGTACGTTTTTTTTTATTTCATGAAAAGAGTACCGTAATTTCCACAAGATCAAGGAAATGTTGGGTCAGCTTTTACAAGAAAAATGGAACCCAGAGACTAGGAAATCAAAGGCCGAATAACAATCATTGATCTCTGTGACTAAGGCAGCTCAATGTCGCAGACTGTGCAGACAGATGGCATTAGGGATTAAGTCGAGAATGTCACTAATGTCTTAGAAATATAAAACATTTAAATCAATGTCTCCTAGCAAACCAAAGTATGTTTAGTTTATATTTCATAAAAAAACATATTGAATACTAGTCATATAATGTGATACCGACTTATAGTACATTTTATGAAACAAAAAATAGTTATAAGGTAAATACCCTTAGAGATTCTGTAATATACCAAGTCAGTGTGAAGATATGGGAGCCTGCTCAAACGTATGTTGCTTTGTTAACTCCTAAGACAAATAGAACCCATTATTCTTTACTCTTAATTGAATGATATTTTTTTACTGAACATATCCAGTTAGATTGTAATTTTTTGTTAATGTCAACTATTAATCGCAAATGGGAGAATAAAAAATGTTTTGAAAATATTATATGTTAGCAGTGTCACTCATTAGATGTGTTTGTGAAAAGGAAAGGATGAAAGATCACTTAACAGAAGAGAGATGCCTGGCACTTTTTTAATGTTCTTTGTGGAGTTGAAAAAGAACTGCAATTTTCAGGCTGGTGTTATTCTTTGTGGAATTAGGCCTTTCTATCAATCATCAAACAAAAGTAAAATTTGAACAAAAGTCTAAATTTTATTCACCCAAATTATAGTTATTATAATTCAAATAATTTATGGTACTTACTAGTAAAATTTTAAAAAAATTAAAAATTCTTATAATCATGATTGAATAACAAAAATTATGATAAAGAAATATGAATAAAATCATCATCTTTTCTTAATCTTTTAGGAAGGCTAAAGTATATTAAAATAAATATGTATATATACCTGCGTACATATGGAAATTACACTAAAACTAAATTTGTGTTTACTTCAAATTTTTAGGTAGCTTTTTGGGGAGGGTCTCCTAAGCTGTCATCACTGGCTCTGGGACCCACTCCTGGAAGTGAGATGCGGCGAGCAATGCCTCAGCCTAGGGGTCAGTAGGCTCACACTGGCACAGTCTGGGGACCATGTGGTGCAGGAACTGAACATGGATCCCACAAATTCACACCACTTCTTTGAACTATTTATGAACCCTTCCTTTTTTCTTAATATTTTATACTAAGGGAAGAATGGATCATAAGACAACCCAATTATTCTCATATTCTTTACTATATTTTCAATAAATGCTCAATAGTTATGCCCATTTAAATATTTACTCTTAGACTATTTCAAAAACACAATGCTCCAATATAGTTAACCATGTTATAATGAAACTGCTCTAGATTTGCCCTCTGTTGATTAGAATAGACCATGATTTCTTCTTCCACAGATTTGAATTAATGTCCTTTTCTCTCCACAGTAGTCCCTAAAGAAATTCACTGAAATTAAAATTTCTAGATACGTTTTCATAGATATTTTGCTTACTCTGTACCAACTTTCCAAATAGATCTAATTTCTAAATTGGATAGATTATATCCAGTTTAGAAGTATTAATATCCTAACAAATTTATCCAATTTAGAACTATCGCTATCCTAACAAATTTACTATTATTGTTACAGAGAGATAGTACAGGGTTGTTGCACTTGCCTTGTTTGAGGCTGACCCAGGTTGACCCCTGACACCACATGTGGTGCTTCCTCCGAATCACCAGGAATGATCACCAGGTGTGGCCCCCAAACAACAACCATTTACTATCACTGCCTTTATTTATGAAAGAGAAGCAGAATTAATAGGGCATCTCTGTAAGACACTCAAAGTTATTAAACACGTCCAGCATGATAAGCCTCTGAAGAATAGAGTAGAACAGTACTATTATTGTAAAACAATTTTATTATTTATTTGTGCAGTAAGTTGGCTGTATGCCAGACTCCAGGTCTACAGACATGATCTGTGATGAAACATGTGATGAAATCTCTGACTCTAGTCAACATTTGGAGGTAGAATAAAGACCGCATAGAATTTGAAAATCACATTCAGTTGCAGATACGAAGAAGTGTTCAGCAAGCAAAATTATAAGGTGCTTATGAAATAAATTCTCCAATTCTTTGACAGGTGAATGGAGATGAGATGTCCTTTTCAAGGAGCCTTCCAGAGTCTACATGGAGGAACAGAAATGCTTTATGTGACTTCCAAGGCTGAGTCTCATAAGGAATTCCGCTTGGGTCTGCCTCAATGGGAAAACTGTACTTAAATGTCCTGAACGCCCTGTGAAAAGCCCAACGCTTCAGAGAGAGCACGTTGCAGGGAGGTCAGGCTTAATGAAGACGGGTTACAGACTGACAGTTCTTGTCTCTAAGTTCTGCATCGACAGTTCTCATTTTTGAGTTCTTTTAGATTAGTTGCCAGATAGTGTTAGTGAACAATATTCTATATGACTTCAGCTACTAGGCAGTGTTCCTCTCTCTCTCTCTCTCTCTCTCTCTCTCTCTCTCTCTCTCTCTCTCTCTCTCTTTCTCTCTCTCTTTTCTTTCACGCTACTGGGGACTGAACTCAGGACTTATCCATGCCCAGCCTGGGCCTTCCTGCTGAGCCACACACACCCTCCAGCCCAGCATATGCTAACGACAGACTTACTTTTATTTTTCTCCCTGTGAACACAGTCTTCTCTTTCCTACTCACAGTTCTGCTGTCACTCTTAATTCTAGACTTTGCTCGACCTGCCATGCTTCTAGAGAGGCCCCCCTGTAGTTTCATCTTAAAAACCTGACACTTAGCCTTTCTTCCTCAAGTTCAGTCAATCAACTACTTGAACTTGGTGAATATACCTTGCAAAAGAGGTGGATAGTGTCAGCCTGACTAAAGACTCTGAGACTGACTGTTTTATTCTTCCCCGAGAAGCCAATAATTATGCTAAACACAACCGTTGGCCTGCTTGTCTGATGGCCTTTCTGTCATTCGCTCTCCTCAGAAACACCTGAAAACTGTCAGATAACAGCTGTGTGAAGCAGTTGGTGTTACCCCTGGGAAAACACCTGTCAGTTTCTGTGTACAGTCAAAAGTTCAGTGAACAGAAAGACAGTCAAGGTGGAGGAACTATGGAGGAGGCAGAGATACTGGAAACCAGGAAGCAGATTAGTCAGGAATTCTGCCAAGAACCACCAGATTTCATATTCTGTGATGGTGTCAAAGTCTGACTACAGTTTAAAGCTTATGTCTAAATTTCAAATGTCACCAGAGGATAAAAAGGCAAGCAAGTAAACTATGTTTATGGAGAGAACAGACAATATTAGTACTCATAAATATAACCAGTTTATTAAATTTTGTTTTATTTGAAATTGTATGTGTGTATACGCTCACATATACATGTATATATATATATATATATACACATTTATTTAACTGTCATGAGAGACACTATTCTTTTCATTTTACAGATAAGTAATATACGACAAGGAGTAATGAGACCCAATTCTTAGAAAATAAGCAACAGTGGGATTTAATTTCAAGCTGTCTTCATAGGGAGATTGTGATCTTAAAATAATGCCATATTGCTACAGAAACAGTGGCACTTGTGTTCATCTGAAGAGCAAATGTATCCGGTGAAGGTATTCATACAAAAACGATGCATCTGTCATCCACTTCAGCCACTGATTTGTCTAGTCACCGGCAAAATAAAATTGGGCTCAGTTTTCCGAAATTCCAGTCCTGTACTATCAGCATGCAATCCGAAATTAAATGTAAATAGCAGTGAAACTGAACTTTATTTACAGTAACCTGAGCACAGCACAGGCTTGAAAAATTCTTTTGTCACTGGCCGCCACACCCACATCCCACAACTGCCATGTGAGTTCATGGGCTCAGCTTCACCGAATCATGACTAATCTCAGAAGAGATGCCAGTGAGCCACTAACATTTATGGGTGCACCAGTTTTCCATCTGAAAATTCTGGGGCACCCTTAGGAGGAGGGTGGGCCGAGTCCTAGCCCTGCTGAAGCCCTGGTAGACGCATCCAGAACCCACAGTTGCCGCCGCACTAACAGCTCAACTTCACTGCTTCACTTCACAACTCATCTCTGCGAGATGCCAAACCAACAAAAATTCCAGGTACATGGGTATTCAGGCTGAAAACTCCGGGATCTTCTTGGAGTGGGGGCAGGAAGCCTCTCCCGGTTCCCCTGTGCTTCTGAGAGCCGTGGAAGTCAGACCCACATCTCACAATGTGTAAAGTCACTGGCCCAGTTCTATAGGTCCTGAAGACCCTGGAGCACAGTGCGGCAGAGCACCTGACAGCCCTGTAGGAACAGCCCAGATTAGATTGGAAAGTAGCAGAAAAACCAACTCAACTCAATAAATAAAGAAAAAGCCCAAGTCACTCAAAAGGCTCAACTAGCAAAAAACAATTGAGTAAACCCTCTGGCAATGACTTAATGACCCCATGGTGAGATAGGACGGTTCTCATCAGTTTTCTTTTGCTGAAGTATTTTTGATAATTCCATTAGCCATTTAATTGTAATAAGCCGTATAAAATAGATTATTTTGTGCCTGTTAAGGATCAGGTGGGGAGGAAACCAGAGTCAATGATATAGGGAAGATCACACAGTTGGTGGGGTTGGGGTTGGGATATTGAATACACACAATGGTGCATTATGAACACCTTTGTATAACCATGGTATTTAAGTAAAGTAAAAAAAAAAACTCTCCTTCACTTATAACTCCTTACAGTAGCACTGTAGCACTGTCATCCTGTTGTTCATCAGTTTTGCTCGAACGGGCACCGGTAATGTTTCCATTGTGAGACTTGTTACTGTTTTTGGCATATCAAACTCCTTACAGTATGTCTCATAAATTTCATTGCCATGTATATTAAGGATCAAAAAAAACTAAAGTGTACATAAATAAAAATCATTCACTAAAAGTATAAAATATAGTTTTCGTCTTCATTAATCAGCAAGTAATTGATTAAAGAGTAATAGAGATTGCTATTTGTTTTGTATTGCCATAAATTTTTATTATCGCATATATATATTGAAATGCTTTCCCAATTTTTCGTTTGTTTGTTTTGGCTTTGGGCCACACTTGGTAGTGCTCAGGGCTCACTCCTGGCTCTTCACACAGGGATCAGAGCTGGAAGGGCTCGGGAACCATATGGGATGCCAGGAATCTAGCCCAGGACGCTATCTTCAAGGCAAGCACTCTAACCGTGAGACTATTGCTCCAGCCCCATTCATTTCTTTCTAATATTAATTCTTGGATGCACTTTTTGCTATTCTCAGAGCCGTTTGCACTGAGCTGGCCAAGTGCATTATCTAGCCTTTTGGTGCTGAATTGGGGAAGTCTGTGTTGTATCAGACCATTGGAAAAACAAAGAGGTGAAATAAAAGAATGTGTTGGGGTCTAGAGATATAGTACAATGGAACAAGGTATTTACTTGCTTTGTATGCAACAGACCCACATTTGATCCCTGGCACTACTTGTTGTTTCCTGAGTTCTACCAGGAACAATTCCTAAGCACAGAACCAGGAGTCAGACCTAAAACAGAACAAACAAAATAAGAACAACAAAAGCTGCTTATGGCTAAGATAATTTTATTATACAGGCAGTACAGAAATGTGAATACAGCTGTAATGTAGTTGTTGATCATGGTTTATGCACCAGAGACTGCTTATGTCAGGAATATTTAAAGGGCTGGAGCGATAGCACAGTGGGTAGGGCGTTAGCCTTGCACATGACCAACTTGGGTTCAATTCCTCTGTCCCTCTTGGAGAGCCCGGCAAACTACCGAGAATATCTCACTCACACTACAGAGCCTGGCAAGGTACCCGTGGCATATTCGTTATGCCAAAAAAAGTAACAATGAGTCTCACAATGGAGATTTTACTGGTGCCTACTCTAGCCAATTGACGAGCAATGGGATGACAAGTGCCAAGTGACTTCTATAAATATTATTTTTTGTTTTAAAATTATGAAAGGATGATAAAATAACCAATTGTTACACATTCATTATTCCCATTTCTAAAGAATCCAGGGCAAGGAGAGCTGGGTCTAACTTGAATCTCTGCCTCAGAAACAATTGGACTTAGTCTACTCATATTCTCTATTCTAATTAAAAATTATTAACTCTGGTCTACGCAAGGAGAACATTCTCTCTCTTCACCTTGACCTGATCAATAAAAAAGAAGGAGTTATCTAAATCTGTATCAGTTATGGCACACGGGAATTCATTGATGTACCTGGTGCATTAAAACTGAACTTTTGCTGCATCAGCAAGACAGGCGTCCAAAGAATGATCCTTTATTGACTGAACTGTCCTCCTCTATCTTGTGAGAGAGAACACTTTCCATGCTGCACTAGACAATTATTGACTCAAACTAATGTCTAAAAATGTAAAGTAAGTTGTTCCATGAAAATATTTATTCTCAAAATGAATTAAAGCAAAAACAATTGTTAGATCTCCTGGGATACTATGGAAGAAAGCAAGTCTTTCAAACTACCTTTACATTTAAAAATCTTTTAAAATAAATACGTATTTTTATATTTTAAAATATCTTAAAATGTGTTTACTTTTTCCAGACATGTTTATAATATTTCAAATGATAGCAACACAGATATTTCACTTCAACTGACAATCAACAGACTAGTGAAATTCTAAGAGAAAGTTCAGTAGCACTGAAATAATTTGGAAAGAACTTTAGTTTTTTGTAAGAGTTTAATGTTATTACTATAAACCACACTCAAGTTCTCATTTTAACTCACAAATCTGAGGTTAAAATTTTTTCCATCATTAAGGGGTAAAATGTTAGTCAAAGTGAAAGAATAGTGGGTAGGGCACTAGCCTTGCGTTCTACTGACCTGGATTCAATCCTTAGCACCATACATAGAGCCCCTGAGTACTGCCCAATGAGACCCAAAATCCAAAAAACAGAAAAAGAAGGAGGGGTTCAGGGTGTGGGGGGGAAGATGAAATGCAAGCTTTACTGTTAATTATTGTAAAACTGAGGTGAAAAGAACCAAAGTTTTTCTGCATTATGGAACTTCTTCCTTTTTTGCGATATGTTGACCATGGTTCATTTATGAACAGAAAAAAGAAAACAATATGCTGAGACTTAGTAATCAAGTTTTAAGTTTGAAATAAAAATAATAGGAACACAAAATATTGAACTTTGTTAATGGCCTTAAAACTTTTAAAATCAGGGGCCGGAGCGATAGCACAGCGGGTAGGGCATTTGCCTTGCACGTGGCCGACCTGGGTTCGATCCCCAGAATCCCATATGGTCCTCCAAGCACTGCCAGGAGTAATTTCTGAGTATAAAGCCAGGAGTAACCCCTGTGCATCGCTGGGTGTGACCCAAAAAGCAAAAAAAAAAGAAAAAAAACTTTCAAAAGCAGGCATTATTTACTCTCATTTTCAGCTATGAGAGAGATATTAAAATTGTGCTATCCTATTGCCACAAAATAGCAAAACATCCAAAATTATATTTAGATGGTGGAACACAGGAAGCACAGCTCTAAGAACACACAGAGAAAAGAAAATTGTTAGGTAAGTCCTGTGGTAACTACCATAGCTCTTTACACAGATCACTGTGCAGGAAAGGTAGGAAAGGGGGGAGCTAAATAGAGAAATTGGCTCTCTGAAAAGAAGAAGCAAATGATTGTAGAACACGGAACAATGTAGGTAACAAGATCAAGGAGTCTGCACAGTAGGGCTTCGCTCAGGTGGTTGGCTGTTTAAATAGGTGTATAGTATTAACTCATTTTTATTTCAATTAGCATTTACCTAATGATGACATGCAATGTATAATTTTTCTTCTCCTTGTCAGTCATCTGTATACCTTCTCTGGCAAAGAATTCATTAAAATCTCTGACTATGTTTTAATCAGGATATTTTTAATCAAACATTGATATAGATATTATAAGTAGATTTAAAGAAAGACATGAGGGTCAGAAATGAAAAATACATAAAAGAGTCAAAATGAATTTCTATGTAGTAATATCACAATGCCAGAAGTAAAGAATTAAGAAAGCAGTTGAGTGGATTTTAAAAGGATTAGTGAAGATGCAACTGTAGCAAATATTCACATTGAAGCACAGAGAAAAACAAATGAAAAATTAAATAACAAGCGCTTTAAAAAATAACAAATATTTGATTATTTTTAAATATAACTTCTACTTTCCTTTTCTTCTTTAAATTCCCATTATGTGTGCTAAACATCTTGGTATTTTAAATCAAATATAATGAAATAAATAAATAAACTTTAAGATTTAAGATCTGTCAAAACTGTGGGCAGATAATCCAAAAGACAATCACATCAGAGTAAAAAACCAAAGATCCTAAAATAAACTGGGTGGATGGGTGGGAGGGGAGTAATATAAACTATGTACATGGGAGCAAAAGTTATTATGTTCTTCTCATCATAAAGTATGATAGATATCACTTGTACGTGTGTGTGTGATTTTATAGAGGTGTGTGTGTATAATTTTAAGGTTATTAACTCACAAAATCCTGGGGCTGGTCCGTTCAAACTCTGTAGAGCATTTTAGTAGGCTGAAAAGTCAGGCAAAGTTGATGTTCCAGTCTTCGGCTCACGATTTATAGTTTAATTAAGAAAATTTCTATGATGTATTCATTAAGTCAACTTCTTTATCCAGGAAATTTCTATTTTTGTTCTTAAGGTTTTCAATTGCTTGCTTCCATATATATGTGTGTGTGTGTGTGTGTGTGTGTGTATGTATGTATGTATGTATATATATACATTTATACACACACACACACACACACACATATATATATATATATATATATACTTTTTGGGTCACACCCGGACACCCAGTGATGCTCAGGGGTTCCTCCTGGCTCTGCAGCCATGAATTACTCCTGGTGGTGCTTAGGGGACCATATGGGATGTTGGGAATCAAACCTGGGTCGGCTGCGTGCAAGGCAAATGCCCTATCCACCATGCTATTGCTCCAGCCCCCCCCCCCCATAAATGATATTTTTAAGATGAGTCTTTAAGATGACATTTTAAAGTATCTTAAAGATAGAAGTCAATTCATTGATCACAGCTATAAATATATTCACGCAAACATCTAAACTAGCGATTGACCATCTGATTGGTCAAGCTGACATATATTTATGCATTACAATCAGCAATTTTACATCACTGTTCTGCTATGAGGCTAAGTGCATCGTCCTGTTTCTTTTAAAATATTCTCCCTCTTTTATTTATTCTCAAACCTGTCTCTCTTTCTCTTTAGATATTTACTAAAACTCCCTTCTCCTAAAAAAAAAAATCATTGAACATTGATTTTTTTCCTTTGGAGGTCTTCTTCATACAGTATTCTTTTAATGTTGATTCCTTGTACTGAACTGTGTTTCTATTCAAGTGTATGACTTCAATTTCATTCACTTGATTACAAATTGATCAAGGGAAACAGTATATAATCAATGCGTGAGCTCTCTCTACCTCTATCTTCCAATAAAGTATAACTTGCTAATGAAGAAGTCTTCAGATATCTTCCCACAAAATGTTAAAAAGCTAATTTAATAGAAGGATTGAGAGACAAACAAGGCTGTAACTTGTCACTCATTCTGCTTTCAGAAGCCATCATTATCACAATAAATTGTATGTTTGGTGTATATGAGTTGGAGTGGAGACATCTGATGACATTATTGCTCATTTTTCAAGCATATAAATAAACTTATTTTTAAAATGAGGGCTTTTTTAAATATAGAAAATAGTTTGCAGAATCTATTAAGGGTTTGTTGCTTTACTTCTGGGTGATCCTATGAAAAGTATATGTGTTCAATGTTATTCCTGATTGGTCACCAAAGTTTTGTTAGGCCTTGATTTTAATACTAAAGAGAAACATATTTTACTACTAAATGTGCTCCAGTTTAAAGGCTATACAATGTGTCATTTTAGGTATGTGAGAGTGAAAAAATGCCATTGTTGTGAACATAAATAGTGGTTAATAGGAATAGACAAAATTTGGCGCATAAAATATCCTAAGGATATTAAAAATAAATTTACGTCTCTCTCAAGTTTTTTATCCCAAATTAGTATAAGAACAGCAGGATTCCAACCTTTTAAAATTTAATATATTTTATATAACTTAAATTTTGATACCCCCAATTTCAAGATTACAATATATTTCCATTAATTAAGATTGTAAACATCATTTTCCATATTACACTTTTCTACTTTAATTTTTTTGAGGGATATTTGCAATCTAAGATCTGCTTGTTTTTAAACATTTTCTCTATTCCAGAGGAATTTTAGAAGTCTTTTCAAACCAACCCATTAGCAGGTTTCGATATTTTCTAGAAGTCTAGAACAAAAATGAAGGTAAATGATGAAAATTCAATTGTTACTCAGATCATGTAAATTACTCTAAGGTGTGATTCTTTCCATGTTTAATAAAAATAAAAGGAAGAATTTTTTTGAAAAGTGAGATTATAAAAATATACAAATGAGAAAATTAGAGCATAATCATTTTCAAAGCCTGATCTAATCTTAGATTTAAGATTATCTTGATTGAAAACTAGCAAAAATGGAGAAATCAAAACAAGTCATTTTCTGTATTCTAATAACCGACCCTAAAATTATTACTATAATAACTACTTCTAACTGTGCTGCCTGACTCTTAGCTCGAGTTTTATTTTGTTTTGTTTGGGTTTTTATACTATATTAGCCAGTTAAGTTTGGATTATGCACTTTCAAGATTAGCTGTTTGATTCTATTCTTTCATTAACTTGGATAATTGAACCATAAAGGTCTGTAACCATCTAAAAACCATGAGTATAATGTTTAATTCAGTTGTATTACTTCTGAGATAATATCCAGAGGGCTATTATGTATTTATAGCACAAGAATGAAATGACAAAGGAAAGAAGAGACTATTGTTATATAATAAACACAACACACAAACAAATGAAATTTAAAGAGTGACTCTAACATTTCTAAAGAATAGACAACAACATTCTTGATATATCATCCATTTTGAAATAACTTGTCATTCAGTATAAAATTCAGTTACCAATTCAGAATATTTCTATTGTTTTCTTTTTTCACACACAACCCCTCTCCCCACTTCTGTCTCAGCAACTTTTCCATAATGTAAATTTATTTGAGTATAAGGACTTTTTAAAATGTCCTAATATAGCAGCGCATCACCAGGATATAGTCTTAAAGTTCTCTTTTTGCAGAAGGACTTTTTTAAAAAAAAGAAAAAGTGTAAAGGGTATAGCATGAGGAAGCACGAAATGTTCTATGCAATTCATGATCATCATTCTTTCTTTTAAAGACATCCAAATGGCCTACAGTCTAATGGACCCTATGAAAAAATACACACCATAATACTTCCATTATGGATGGATACAAGTAGCCAAATGACTGAACTTTTCCCTGACCTAATTCAAATGAATTGGTTTTGTGTTCAATGTACTAAAGCAGAAGACAATTAATCCTTTTCCCCTTCAGTTATGGGCAGGGGGATAAGATGATAAAACGAAGACTATCATTTTTGCGCTGTTCTATTTTCCTTACATAAATTATGTTACTTAACCTTAATCCTCTGAAGTAGGTGGTATTACCCCATTTAATGAAGAGATTGAAGCAGTTCAAAAAACTGTCCAAAATTCACTTGCTGAGTTACTAGCAACATTAAAATATTAACTAGTTAATGTGATTCTAAATTCCCTCACTGCTAGAAATAAAGTAATACCCAAAAGCAGTTCAAGGAAATGCAGATTTAATTAGTCCTTAGAAAGAGTTGTGATGCAGATTAACTTTAATGTACCTGATTAGTTATAGTCACTACATAGCTCGTATCAAAGGGGCCCCAGATACCTGCTCCTGAAAATTACTTAACTTCCATTAATTCGTGATCTTTTTCCCAAGTCCCATCTCTTTCATAATTTGCATTTAATGACAGATTAGTGAAGCCGATGCTCATCCTCTTGGCTAAGAGGTTTGGAAAATAGTCCAAATTGTTTTGGAACACTCAGTCCGCATATCATGGAATGTCCCAGGGTTGAGATTCAGTCTCTACCAATGCCCTACAGCAAATTAAAAGCCTTTGTTTTTCTAAAGCAGAATAATATCTGCATAGGAGAGCCTTAATGCAGTTCAAAATCTAGAGGTTTGTTGCAGTTACTCCATAGAGCAATCCTCCTTGCCTTGTCTGCAGTCTTGGATGTCAGGCTCATGAGTGTTCCTCAACCTTTTCCTGATCAAGCTTTCCTTCAATGTTGTATTTGTCTAGTGACCCCCTCTCCTAAATAGTGCCTGTTGTGTATTGTTGCAGTCCCCAATTATGTGATTAACTTCTGGGGTCCCTTACTGGAGCAATAGCACAGCGGGTAGGGTGTTTGCCTTACATGCCACTGACCTGGGTTCAATTCCTCCATCCCTCTCAGAGAGCCCAGCAAGATACTGAGAGTATCCCACCAAGCACATCAGAGCCTGGGAAGCTACTGTGGTGTATTCAATATGCCAAAAACAGTATACAAGTCTCACAATGGAGACGTTACTGGGGCACTCTTGAGCAAATCCATGAACAACGAGACTACAGTGCTACAGTGCTATTACCTTCTAGACCTAGACATTTCCTACTTACACAGACCAAATAATACTTAAGTAGCTTGCCTTCCATTCTGTGGCCAGGAGTAAGATCTAATATTTCCAAAGGAGTTTGTCAACTAACCTGTTCTGATGATCTGTGTGTCCCTGCTCACCTATAGATTCTATACTTCTAAATGTCTTGGGGAAATGCATTTTTTCTATCAAATATTTAAATCTTGGATGGTTTATTTTAATTATTTTAGGGTGAAATCAAAATATGTTTCCAAAAATCATATTATGAAAATAAAGTATATTGCATACCTCAAATAGTCTTGCTTCTGAAGTCTAAAGTAAGGGACTTAAACTTAAAGTGATTTTTAAATTGTTTCCAAAAAAATCTATTTATTCTTATTGGAGTAACATTGGTTTATGACCATATGTATTTTAGGGATATCATTTTGTATTATTTTAAAATTGTTTTACCACACCACATCCAACACTAAGGTACTAACATTTTTCCACCAAGCAGTGCAATAGGCATATAATATCTTACTCATCCCTCCAAAAATGATTTCTGTATCATAGTATCAAGAAATTGAATATACTAGACACATTGTACAAAGGACACTGCAGATCTGTTTAGGTTAAGATTCTTGAAATAGAGTTCTTATCGTGGATTATCTACAGTGAGTTCATTATGATCACCCCAATAGTTCTTTGAAAACATAGAAGGACAGAGAGAGATGAGACATCACTGCTTGAATATGACAAAAGGGACCCTGAAGGTGAAACGATTTTTGAAGGTGAGAGATGAGAAAAGTGATTTTTGTTGTTGTTTGGTATCACACTGGCTCTGTACTTAGGATCGCTCCTGACAGGTTCAGGGACCATATGGGGTACCAGGGTTGGCTGTGTGGAAGGCAAATGCCCTGCCTGCTCTATCTCTATCCAGCTCCAACATTTAACAATATCTGGAAGCCTTTTTGATTGTTAATGCTGCCATCTACCAGGTAGGGATAGGAATGTTATTAACCATACCACAATGAATGGGATAGGACTTCACAAAAAAAAAATATTTTTTTTTTTTTGAAAATGGCAATAGTGTCTAAATTTAAGAAATCTTATACCATTCCTGGGTATAAAAGGAGAGTAAACCTGAGTCTTTGTTAGTGTAAATCAATATTTTCTTGAGGTCAATGTTCCTAAAGCCTTTTCATAGAACATAGTTGCATATGATACATTCAATTCAATATTTCTAACTCCTTAAATCTTTAGGCTCCACATCTTCCAAAAAATTCTATAAAATCTCCAACATGTCAACACTGTTAATATAGGGCACTGGCTTTGATCTTTAACTTTCAATGAAAAAATCATGAAATCTTTCAAAGTTATCTTATGCTGCATGCTACTACAGTAAAAGCTGGATATCTGGCAAGCCATCCTTAACCATAAAAGCAGCAAGATTTGAATTTTTATTTCATTATCCTTGTTTTAATATCCTTAAAATCCATTTTGACTCATTCATTAGGTTTATATTAAAATATATTTGCAAACATTTACAGTTCTTTTTATAAGGTATTTCATTCTGATAATATGCCCCCAGCTCTCACAGAACAGTAGGATTTTATACTAACTATGGCTATAGTAGTAACAAGTAGAAGTAGTAGGTTTTGAGCATAGGCATCCTTTTACAGATTTTAATTCTCAAGGAACCTGTCAGAATTTTCAAACAAAGAAGACTCTCTCTTTAATACTTGAAGGAAAGCTACTACTGAATGTGGGAGTATTGAAGTATTCTGGTAGTACAAGATATTTTATTTATGTCCAACAGGTAGATCCATTTTACTATATAGATTCACTTCTAAATCAATGCCCCAATTTTCTCCTAAGCGTGTTGAGACTGTGAATGCAACATGCACTGTAATATACCATCGACACAGTTTTGTATTTTGTGTTTGATTTTCAGATGGATAAACATCACAGCCACCAGAAATAAGAGACACACTTAGGATTGTTACGGGATTTATCTTAGTTTCAGTGTTGCTCAGTGAATGAGGGCTTGGTCTTGTCATTCCCTGTATCCTTGAGTGGCACTTAAAAGATTCCAGCCCGCATCACTGACTTACAGTGCTCCTGCCGTCAGTGGCCCAGAGCACACAGGAATCAGCAGGATTCCTAAGGCACATGTTTCAGCTGACACTTCATCACAGTCAACTATATGCATTAACTACATAAACGTGAATTGAAATTTACTGTTTGTGTGTCCTTCTTCTAGGAGATGCTAAAGGTTCTAAAAGCTATTGATAAAAATGTTATTTTAAAATTTAAAGGAGTTTACTGATAATATATAATTTTTCAAACTTTTGTAATTCCTTATAATTTATAATGCTTTTAAAGCTTGCAAAAACAGTTATATATACCATACAGTATTAAATATTGGAGTTCACTTTAGAAACTTGAGTGAGTTTAGGAACAGTAAGTGCTACTAAAAATTTTCCTGTTTTAATACCAAATACAGCACCTAAGTTAGGTGTTAGAGAACTTGAAAGTTTAAAAATTTTTTTTTGTTTTGTTTACACTCAGCTGTGCTCAGGGATTACCCCTAACTTGAGCTCAGGGATTATTATTGGTAGTTCTTGGGGTGCTGTGGAGAGCCTCCATGGAACCGTGCTTCATGAACACCTGTTTCTTGTTGGTTGCACCGTGCTTCGTGAACAACACCTGATGGGGAATCAGGATGTCTTGATCACAAGTTATGGCTAGTTTATCAGCTGCAGACACTTGAGGGCAAACAGGCAGGGAGAAGTATATAAGGGGGGAAGTCACCTAGCTAGTCGGTTCTCCCTCATGCGTCCCCCTTTCCTCCTTCCTCCTCGTCCCCGTTCCTGATTTCTTCTCTAACGCATGAGAAAGTTCCTGAATAAATCGCAGCCAAAAGAATCTCCGAGTTGCGTGTTTCTTCGCTGGACGAAGCGGCGCGCGACAGGGTACCATCCAGCCCAGAACTTGAAAATCTTGATTTTTGAGAAGTTACAAATGCAAAACCTATTCCCTTGTCAACCATATATGTGCATTAGAGAAATGTGGCTAAATGAATATCTAGTTTAGTAGGTTTAGTTTTTAAAAATACTTCTGGATTCAAATAAGATTAGTTGAATTACCTTACGTGTACATGTAGTCTCAGTGATACATATATACAAGATTATCTTGGATGCAATTGTAAACTGCTTTATTGGTGACCCAAAATGAGGTCACTCAACTGTGGGAGAGGATAATTGCATATTAGAAAAGAGAATATAGCTGAGGATGAAGAGGTATGAGGTCGAGTGACCACACTTAGCGGTCTCTCAGTTTTGGGTTTCTGTAATTTAGTATTTTAGTAACTAAGTCCAGAGAGATATCTGCCAGAAGTTGCATCGTTGCCAACTTGTACTTCTCAGTTACATTATATTCCACATATGAGTACAATCTTTCTATGTCTGTCTCTTTCTTTCTGACTCATTTCACTCAACATGATGCTTTCCATGTTGATCCATTTATATGCAAATTTCATGACTTCATGTTTTCTGACAGCTACATAGTATTCCATTGTGTAGATGTACCAGAGTTTCTTTTTTTAAAAAAAAAGAGAATATAAAATTTAAAACAATTTTCTAAATTTAAATCATTAAACAAAACTAAAATAATTAATGTCAGCATTGGAAAACATGAAGTCTTAGTTTTATATTCTGATTAACAAATTGCATGAACACAGTATGTAAAGGCACTTGCCCCAAAAGTATTTTATATGAGTGAAATCTTACTGTTGCATTATTGGAAAATTATTACAATGCAAAATAATGTTAAATGAAGCATCTATTCCTTGTGATCCATTCAGAGAGTTAATGCAATTATGACTGGCTATAGTTTGAGATAGGCTCTAGAAAAACCTTTCTAGCATTTAGTAAATTATCAAAAAAGCCCTTATGCATATTAAATCCCCACTGACCACAAAAGATTTAAGGAGAAATCAGCCATGAATAGGAAGAAAAACAGTTTAGAAAGTATGGAAATAATAACTCATCGAACATACTTTGAAACTGTTTAACAGAGAAATAGTAAGTTATTCAAATAATACAGCAGTTTTAAAATATCTGAGTAACAATACCCCTACTGCAAACCACAACACACAAAAGGAGAGAGAGAGAACAAATTGGAATGCCCTGCCACAAAGGTGGGGTGGGGTGGTGGGAATGGGATTGGGGGGTGGGAGGGATACTGGGTTCGTTGGTGGTGGAGAATGGACACTAGTGGAGGGATGGGCTCTCAAACATTGCATGAGCAAAAAACAAGCACGGAAAGTTGTGAATCTGTAACTGTACCCTCACTGTGACTCACTGAAAAAAAAATAAAAATAATTAAAAAATTAAGTAGATTAAAAAAATAAATAAAATATCTGAGTGAATACTATATAGATACTCTTTAGTTTTCTCCAAAGATGCAAACGATAAGCTAGGGACAATCCACAACATTAAATTCAAGTTTAGTTGAACCGTGTTTCCCCAAGTATTAGGCATTCTTGACAGTGCTCCAGAGCATTGTTGTCCTTTGCAACAGATATGCAGAGTGTTTCTGCTCTGGGTATAATATTGGGCTAAGGATAGCTGATGACCTCTTAACTTTGGAGACTCAGTATTCCAACGACATAAGCACAGCTTCTAAAAGGAGGAAATTTATATTGATAGGACAAGGAAAGGCAGAACAATTTAACAGTTTCATCAGACCACTTTTTCATCAATTTAATTGATCTTGAAGCTTGTATTGATATAGCACAAATGGTTAGAAGGATTAAATCAAAGAGACATAAGATGATTGTAAGTCAATCACTTGAAAGTAATTCATTTGAAGAGTTTTTATTGTATAGGTTATATCTCCAGTTCTGCTGGTGGTATTTACAAATACATTTTTGCATAATTAGGAAAATCTAGAAGCACCTAAATCTATATTAAAACTTTTTAATATCACTAAATTCTGGCCTTAGAAATATAAAAAGTGAAAAAAAAGAAATATGAAAAGTGAAACAATCACAATTAGTATGTGAAATATCTATAAGAAATTATCTTTCATATATATATAAAACATTAGTATGTAAGTAGAAGTAAGATATTTGTAAGTAGCCTTAAAAGTAAAATGACAGAGAGACTTCTTTAAAACATTATCTTTAACTACAGTTTAAGAAAAGGGTTTATTTTTAGTGAAGCAATTTCCTGCACATAAAAACAACACAGAAAAGATCTAAGTTCACCACAACATATTGACTGCTGAGAGTTAGGGAAAAAAAGCACTACCCAATTTAATCACCAGCTTTTGCTTACACTATAGGCTCTAAATCTGTCCCAAACCACTGGTGTGTCTAAGATTAAGCACACTTTCCCCTTAGTTTCCCTAGGAACCTGAAACTATATCTCTGAATAAAATTGTTCCAAGAAAGTTAAATTAAATATAGAAAGGACAGTTACACATACATAAAACAATTATTACAAGATAAAATAAAAATAAACAATGCCATTAATCACATATAAAAAATTTCTACTGCGAATATCATTTTCCATGACAATACATCAATAGTCTATATTTTAAGGGACTGGAGATAAATAATTAGCTTAACTGGCTGGATGAAACAGTTGATAATTACGGTAACTGTGGAGTAAGGCGATTATTTTATCAACCCAGTCCCATTCCTATTCCCAAGTCATTATCTAGCTGGTTGTATGTTTTGTGATAACTGGATACATTCAACATTGTTGTGTTTTTTCCAATAAAAGCATCTTCCATGTTCCGTTTTGAAAATGTCCAGGTCTGCAGAAATATATCTTTAACTTACCATGGCACTGTCTCACTGAAGAAATTTACTTTCTTTTTATTCTTGGAAACTTGAAGATACTGACTGGGTGTAGAGATAAGAAGTAAAGTCCTGTTCATAGTTAAACTATTATTTCCACTTTCCAGATGAGGAAATGGAGGCTCATATGAAGAAAACATGGTCACATATAGGTACACCATATTGACGTTATTACTCCTTGTTCCCTGAGAATCTTTACATGATTAAATATACTTTATTTACATCTAAAGAGAAATTCACATCTAAAATTACATCTAAAGAGAAACATATAGCGTAACAAATTACCACCAGATATTTTTGGACCAATAAGTGGTCACCATTAACCTTAGATAATAAATACACTGTAAGCCCCACAATGGATGGCTGACCATGCACACAATTGAAACCTCCAGTACAAAAAATAGTATTTTAACATTTGTTTCAAACTTTTATAATGATACATATGTATATATAAAGTATTATTAGTAAATATTAAATAACTCAGGTAGTAACCTTCATGTTAAACATTTGCTTTCACTTTGGATCTATTAGGAGAAATTTAAGCGATTTTCCATAGCCATAGAAATACATATTTCTCTATTTTGTGTAAATATAAGGTGTATCATCATCCTACTAAACAATGCTTTAGTTGATGTCATTTCTTAATGTCCTAGTTTTACTGAGGTAGTTTAATATAATATCTCTTTCACGCAATTACTGGTGTTTTCTTTAAATAATTTATTTTGCGGCAAAATTCTTTACTTAGCAGTTTTCCGGTAATGCTGTGATGCTACCATAACTACTTAGGGTCACAAGCACTCTCCACTCCCGACACACCGGCTCACACGTGCACTTCACAACTTTTATGGTCTGCAGCAGTTCCCTTGAAGTCAAACTTTCCTGGAATCCTTTCACTGTGTTGGAAGGAGAACTTTCGTCTGTTCTGTCTTTACATACTGATTTCCCTCCATCTCTCATTTTTCTTTATAGCTCCTATAAAGTACTACTAGTGATGCTTTGTCTTTTACCCCTTCTATCATAGTGTCTTTGACCTCTTCCTACTTTGCTCTTTGTTTATGTAATGTTTGTTCTGTCAGTTACATTTTTGTTATATTTTAGGCAACCTGGTACACTAGTATAACATTTAAGGTGTTAACGTACAAGCCAGATGCCTTCCACACTGTCTTTCTTATGTCTGGTCCTCTCTTCACTCCACGCCCCCCCCCGGCCCTACCCACCGCTGCTTGGTGAGGTGAGAGTTGCAATATAAGGTTAAATCCGACAATTTTTGATACTATTATCTTATTTTGTTTCTCCCTACTACTTCACAGATTAGTGTTATAATCCATGACTTAAATAGTCACGACTCTGTGACTTTGCTTTGAAAGGTTGGAACAGAGAGAACAAAAGGGAATGCCCTGCCCCAGAGGCAGGGTGGGGTGGTGGGGGATAGGGTGGGAGTGGTGAGAGGGCTACTGGGATCATTGGTGGAGGAGAATGGGCACTGGTGGAGGGATGGATAAACGATCACTGTATGAGTGAAATGCAAACACAAAAGTTCATAAGTTTGTAACTGTACATAACAGTGATTCTCCAATAAAAATTTAAAGAATAAAAATAAATAAATCAAATAAAAGGTTGGACCAGAGCAGCAATAGAGCAGGTAGCATGTTTGCCTTGCATACAGCTGACATTAGTTTTATTTCTGGCACCCCCAAAGGTTCTGTGAGTCCCCCCAGAAGTGATCCCTGAGTGAAGAGCCAGAAATAAGCCCTGAGTATCTCCCCTAAAAAATAAGAATTGAAAAAGGTAGTTAATAGAGTACTCCTACTTCAAAATAAATTTTCAATAATTATTTGAAGTACCTAATGATTTTGTAATTACCTCATTCAAGTTAGTTCTTTAAGCAATAATCTTAATATGTGAAAGGCAGAATAATATATAATTTGATACTTCCTAATGTACTTTTTGACAAAATACTAACCTGGAGATATTTCTTACATATGCACTGTCTTCATATATAATTATTATGCATATATAAGTTTTGGTAACATTGGTTCATAAGAGAACAAATCTTTGTGTTTTAGGGGTACAAATTACCCGCAGATAAATAAATAAATAAATAAATAAATAAATATTATCCAGGTTTTTTTTTTTTTGGAGAAGCCCACGTTCTCTCTTGAACACATGTCTCTTTGTTTCTCTTCCCTCACTGTTCTCTAAGAAAATTTCTTTCAATAAAAAAGACTTTTTTGTACATAAACAAACAGTGAAGAAGACAGGCATGCTACCAAACCACAGCAGTCAATAATGAATACAGAGGTTTAGTAATTATTTTGCCAAATTAAGGAACTTCATTACATCACATACAACACATACAAATTTAATCTGATTAAAGAGTGTAAGAAGACATATTCCTTATAATTATGCTTTTAAAAATATTTGCATGTTATATTAGTTAAGTGATAGAAATATTATTTTGGTGCAATGAGAAATGAGTATGTCATATCTATCTTAGGGTGTGAGGAAGATAGTTGCTATTAAGGTTTTGAGGTCACCAGAAATGCGTGCATCAATATCATAAATAGGCACAAAGGGCTCAACCAACTTTAACCGAGACTACCAACTCACAGTCTTCATGCACATGCAGCTATAATGAATAGCATCTCAACAAATGCAGTATATATCATTCATAGATTAGATTACATGACAGCTTGCAGGAAATCCACAGGTCAAGGAATTTCAAAAATTTGAGACTTTGGTGTGAGGGCTTTGAGGGTAAATATAGAACATTTCAGAGAATATGGGGTTCCATAGCCCACGGTATGGTTTTATATACCTGCTGTCTCTGAGAGATGTTGTAGCTCATTTTGCTAACAGTTTTTTTTTCTCAGTTGATAATAGGATGCAAGATTTTACTGCACTTCCTAGCCCTTACTTTTGGGAGTCAAACTTATTTATGTCAGCTAGAGAATAATTAGTACATGTTCTTATAAATCTTACAACCCAATGATTACAATACATTTGAGATATTCCTAAATTAAATTTATATTATTTTGGGGACACAGCTGTCAGTGCTCAGGGCTCGCTCCTGGCTCTGTGCTCAGGATCAATCCCAGCTTACCTGGTGGGACCATATGGGATGCCGGGATTGGCACCAAGGTCTGCCATGTGCAAGGTAGGCACCTTACCTGCTGTACTATTTACCCACTCCAAGACATTCCCACATTGAAGAAAATCTTAACATGTGAAATGCAGAGTGATATATAATTTTATACTTTCTAATGTTTTATTTTGACAAAATACTAACCTGGAGATATTTCTTACATATGCACTGTCTTCATATATGATTATTATGCATGTATAAGTTTTGATAATTTTGGTTCATAAGAGAAGAAATCTTTGTGTTTTAGGGGTATAGTTTTACCACATCACATGTACCAAGTGCCAGTATCTCCCCATTACTACATAGATCCCTTCCCTTCCACTGTCCAACTTAGGCTTCCTACGTTCTTTACATTACTTTTCAGACCTTAATGTCATTTTAGATTTATAATTTTTAATATCTATTTATCCATTTCTTTCAAAGATGGCCAGTGTTATTGTCTTGCCCTAACCACATTTTAAAATCAATTTTTAAAAGAAAATTTTTATTAAATCACCATGAAATGGAGAATTACAAAGTTATTGCACTTCAGTCAAAAAATGTTCACACCCATCCTTCCAGCAGTGTCATTTTCCATCACCAGAGTCCTCAGTTTCCCTCCAACCCCTTCAAAGCACCCCACCCCAACCTAGCCTGCCTCTGTGGTAGTCACCTCTCTTCTTTCTCTCTTTCTCCATGTCTCTCTCATTTTAGGTATTATGGTTTCCAATACAGATGCTGAAAGGTTATCATGTAGATCCCTTTACCTGCTTTCAACACTCAATTCTTATCCAGAGTGATCATTTCCAACTAGTATTGTCATAATAGATACTCATCTATCTAAACTATCTTCCATCTCCACACCACTGACCAACCATTGACTAGTCTTCCTGGCCTATTTCCCCTGGCCTTGGATATTAGTTTCATACATCATTTTTATATCCCACAAATAAATGCAGTTATTCTATATCTGTCCCTCTCCTTCTGAATCGTTTCACTCAGCATGATACTCTTCAAGTCTCTCAATTTATAGGCAAATTTCATGACCTCATTTTTTCCTAACAGCTCTGCAGTATTCCACTTTGTAGATATATCAGAGTTTCTTTATCCACCCAACCACATTTTAATCAATAGTTTGAATAAGACACTACCACATCTGGTCACATCCTGAAATATCTAATTTGACAACCTAAGTCCTTAAATTTTGAAATAAATTAATATTGTCATTGATTTTCTATCTCTATCTCTCTATATATCTATGAAGATATTTGTTTTTGAGCTACAACCAGAAATGCTCAGAAACCATATGGGGGGCCAGGGATTGAACCTGGATGTGCTGCACGCAATGCAAAGCCCTTCGTGCTACACCTGTTGTTCTGTCACCACAGCCCCACCATTAAGGACATTAAGGATGCTTTCATGTGTAGTAGCAAGATCTTTGCCTTATCACTTTATTCACTAATTACATATTATTTCCCATTCTATTATATTTCTTCTAATGCTAGTGCTATCACTATTAACCAAAGGAAGAGCCCAATACTATTAGCTAAATTTACAGTCATTTACAAAAAAGAATCAGCATGAAATGCAAATTTAATTTTAGCAGAAACGAGTATTTCCCAAACTGCTGAATGGGTCATAGCAAAGCCTGTGTTAATGACTTTAAAAGAATGAACAAACAAGGCCTCCTTTATGATTTTTGAGATAATCCTTAGATGTATTGTGGCTGCGTTGTGGGTTCTACAAAATTCCCATTTGAATCTATGAAAATTCCACTACTATTGAAAAACTTACCCCCAACACTTCATTAATCTAATTAGTCAGGAGAATATTTTTATTCTCCTATAAAATATTACTCTATACTTTATTTTCCCCCAAACAGGAAAAGTGCTCAGCAATTTCAACACTATTGTTAGATGAATAACCACATAAATGAAGCAAAAGGACTATTTTTTGACCTCTGTTAAGAAACATTGTTATTTTCAGAAAAATATTCTGATGATAATTACAGAAAACTCTGTTGAATGTTCAATGTGATATTATTATACTATTTATAGTTTAATCTGATTGTTGATTGCTTTTGTGTTCCATCACAGCTTCAGTACAGCTTGGAGGGCAAAGGCTGCCGACCTTCTCCAGAGTTAAGAGAATGATGCGTTTTGGGTTGTGCTGAACTCAAAGCATGGGCCAAGGACAAAGTCAAAAAGTGCTGAAAGCAATTATAGAGGACAATCCTCACTGGAATTTACAGCACATGTTGAAATACTACATCCATACTGCCTAATTATCTCTGTAGGAGAACTTTCATCTCCGGCAACCAGAAATTTTAAATTCAAATTGTAGTATATATAGGTCAACATAAACTCAAAAAAAAAACGTAATTGCAAAATTGGGAAATAAATTATACCCATGGGAGTGACTTCAGCCAACAAAGATAGTGTAATAGTGAATTCCACTAACAGAAATAGCAGTGATAATTTAAATCACAAATTTAAAAGTACTACAAATGTAATACAAGTATACTGTAATTAAAAGGCAATCTATAAATAAAACAAGACTGGGTCACAAATAATGACTTCTCACCTTTGGAATGTTAGTTGCATAGTCATATATTTTCAGAAAGAAATGGCCTCATATGAATCACAAAGGTCATTTAAAGGAAATGGTATCTGATGCATTAACATATTTTGCTTGCTTTCTTTCATTTAAAAAAAAAATAATGGAGGAGGAGCACACCAAGACATGCTCTGGGTTTATTTCTGACTCTGTGTTTAGGAATTACTCCTGGCAGTGCTGGGGAACCTTATGGGATGCCGAGGATCAAAGCCCAGATAGATATGGACCACTTACAAGGCAAATGCCTACCCACTGTACCATAGCTCAGGCCTATAACTTTTTTTTCTTTAATTGAAAAACCATTGGGTGATTTGTAGTGAAGGACCATTTGGTCAGGACACAGGGGCACTGACTAAATCCTTTTCAAGAAAAATATTTCTGTGCACAAAAGTTCCATATATCCAATTGCATTTTGAAAAACAAGTTTATAGTGACCAGAAAAAGAACATGGGTTTCTTTCTTTATGACATATCAAGATATTCTAATCAACAACCTATATCAGGAAGAAGAGGATATTGCAAGAAATTTTCACTTGTCTCTCTAGCAGACAGGTGACGTTTGGAGATGCTCACGTAGTGAGCATAGAAGCTTACTATGCTTTTCTGGCTTGTAGCTCAGAGCAGCATAGTGATCTGGAGAGAAGCAGAGCTAGCACCACGGAAACTGAAAACAAGGAAACAAAGTGGGTTAATGAGTGCAACTGCTGGATGCATGGCAAGTGAAGGAGTCCATCTGCTATGAATGTACTGAATCTAGGACAAGTCCTTTTTCATCACGAATATGTCAATGTTCTCAGAATCTGGCATGAAGTCATCACAAGATCCTATTGCAGTTTAGTATTCAACTAAATGATTACATTTAAAAGATTCAAGATTTCATTGGTAGAGATGTATGGATTTAAATAAAATATTTTCCACAAATTATTAGTTTAAGTACTGTTATTAGGTAGCACTTGTAGCACTGTTGTCCCGTTGTTTATCGACTTGCTTGAGCGGACACCAGTAACGTCTCCATTGTGAGACTTATTGTTACTGTTTTTGGCATATAGAATACACCACAGGTATCTTGCCAGGCTCTGCCGTGCGGGTGGAACACTCTCGGTAGCTTGCCAGGCTCTCCGAGAGGGATGGAGGAATCAAACCTGGGTCGGCTGCATGCAAGGCAAATGCCCTACCCACTGTGCTATCTCTCCAGTCCCTGTTATTAGGTCACTTTCTCTCACTCTCACTGTCATCCCATGGCTCATCGATTTGCTTGAGCGGGCACCAGTAACGCCTCTATTATGAGACTTGTTGTTACTGTTTTTGTCATATTGAATACACCATGGGTAGCATGCCATGCTCTGCCCTGCAGGTGAGATAGTCTCGGTAGCTTGCCGGGCTCTCCAAGAGGGACAGAGGAATGAACCTGGGTTGGCTGCGTGCAAAGCAAATGTCCTACCCACTGTGCTATCACTCCAGCTTCTATAATTAAGTATCAGAATTTATTTAAAATTAAGCCAAGACTTTGGCAACAGCAAGCTGCATTATAACTACCTTCCAAATTTTCTGGAAGAAGAGTATGAATCCAGGGCTACCATATACATTCTAAATATCACTTATGCAATATGTATACCCCAAGATAGAGAACAGGAATAGGGAAGAGTTAAGAGTTAGAGTAGGAAAACAAGGGAAAATTTATGAAGCAAAATTACTTGAGAATCTCTGAAAGGAATTCAGTTGCTCTCTTTGTAAGCTTAAGGGTACACAGATATAATGACATTTCTCAGGATGAGTAGAACTACATAAAAAATGGCAAAATTCTTGCAAAGCTCAGCATGGAGTTAGATTACAGTTTTCTATATTTGGAGGCAACATCCAGGGGTGCTCAGGGATTAATTCTGGCTCCTTTCACAGGGATCACTTCTGATGGCTTTTGGAAGACCATATGGGATGCCAGGAATCGAAGCGGGTTGGCCACATGCTCAAGTGCCTACCAGCTGTATGCTCGCTCCAATCTTGAGTTAGACTGCATTTAATAAGATATGTAAAAATATATAAAAATACAACTAGTTGAAAACTCTATATAAAGTAGGTATATATTTTTATGCTTATACATATAATATACAATTAAAATAGGTACCAACATGGAGGTCATGTGGGGAAAAGATGATGCGGGCCGAATGTAGACTAGAGACTGAACACAATGGCCACTCAACACCTTTATTGCAAACCACAACACCTAATCAGAGAGAGAGAACAAAAGGGAATACCCTGCCATAGTGATAGTGTGGGGTGGGGGGAGACGAGACTGGGGAGGGTGGGAGGGATGTTGGGTTTACTGGTGGTGGAGAATGGGCACTGGTGAAGGGATGGGTTATCAAACTTTGTATGGGAGAAACATGAGCACAAAAATGTATAAATCTGTAACTGTACCCTCACGTTGACTCACTATTAAAAATAAACTATTAATTAAAAAATAAAAAAAATAAAATAAAATAGGTACCAACAAATTAAATTATCAACACTAATGAATAACTTTTTTTCAAGAAACTGAATCACAGTATAAAAAATGAAGAAATTACTTGGTTGTATGATACAATGTTTTATGTCTTTTGCTTTGTTTTATATCTCAGAGCTGTGTTCTGAATAATTGCATGGGCTTTCTTGTTAAAACATTGCAAACTTTCCTTTGGGTATTGTGACTTGATGTCTTTTAACTTTTACCTTCACTTTCATAATATCAGTTATATATTATATCAGAATCTGTTCTTTTCACATTAACCTAGAAAATTATAGCATCACTCTTGAAGGCAACTCTAGTGAAGTTTTAGACTTTGGCAAACTCTACCGCTAAAATCCTGTGACGTATGAGAAGAAAATTCAAAACAATTAAGATTATGCACATAGCATTCTTTATATATAATAAATAAATAAAGTGTGTTACAGAGATAACAGAATTACTAAGAAAACATTTATAGATTTCAGATTAAGTGATATAATACAATGACAGCAATTCAAAGAAAAGTCTATAATGCTTTTATTTATTAGCCTATGCCTTCTACTTTTAGAGTCCTTTTTTCTACTTACCATTAAATAACTTGGGGTCCACCTAAAAGCTATCCAATAATGGACAAATTTAGTTTGATAAAAATATGTACTATAGGATATCACTTACATAATGAAAAATCACTCCTGAGATTATTTATAAAAACTGCTTATATAAATAAATCGATGTTTTAATAAAATGAGTGAATTTCTATCACTTAGTATGTAATAGGGATGCATATTTTGATAAGAGCTCTTTCCTGACAACCTACGCGATTTTTTTTTTTGTTTCCAAACAACTTTTAGAACTGTTTTTGCCTTGTAAACTCACTGAAAGGGAACTGTGACAAATTAGGTTTTCCTTATAAAGTGACACCAATGATCAGTTTAGGTGGGTGATTATTGCCTGAATTAATCAGCTTTCTCTATGTTATGATGCATATCGACTAAGCTCGAATATCTGTAGTTTTACACTTATTTCCCACTCAAACAAAATTTTGTTACCGGTAAGTAACAAAAATTCTGTGGCAAGAACTCTTTTTCAGAATATGTTCACTGTTCATTCTTCTCAGAGACTCAGGCTGAAAATGCTATCCTATCCAAGAAGGGTTGCACTCTTAAAGAAGGGCAAGAACAGAAGTCACAGAATCAAATCAAGTAAGCACCTTTAAAGTGTCTCTTGAGAAGTCACACATACTCTGCCCACTCATGTTCTATTAGAGAAAACAAGTTTCATGATTGGCAGTACTGACAACTGGGTGGAAAAATGCTCTCACTACAGGGCGTTGTGATGAGGGTATGAAAGGAGTACAATATTGAGATTAGCATTACAAAATAATCACAAGGACTGATATGCTAAGAGCATCACTAAACAACCAAAGTAATTTTCTCATCTTTTACAAATCTCTCAAGATAGCCAAGAGAATGACGACAACGCCTTGAGATGAGCGGACCTCTGACATGATCTAGCTATTTGATCTTGAGCCAACATTTCTACCTCAGATTTGTCATCGGAAAGGAAAAAAAAATCATAATTCTAAAATCTGTTCCCTGGGATGATTTTAGTTATTAAATGAGTTACTTAATGTAAGAATCTTGAATATCCCTCCTGAAATTTTAAGCTACTCATACTATTAATATGCTTCTCCATCTCACTCTCATCCATCATGTCTACACATCATACCACTTCGCCGTAATTCTGAAATGTACAGGCAATATGTAATTTAAATAGTCATTTTTAATACTATTTTGCATAAATCATTCTTGGTCTTAATCAAGTAAAATGACCTTATTTTGTGTTTATCATTTGTCACAATGTTCCTGCAAATGTATATGATCAGAAAGCAATTAATCTGGAAACAGAATGTAGAAATACCATAATAAACATGCTGTAGAAGCAAGCCCAAGTGAGCAGGTCATTTTAATTTCTGTCATTTTTTTCTAATGTTCATGACTTTATTATAAATGCAAATTATCTGAAACATTAAAAAACATATATAGTACACTTATCCCATTCTTTCTGTGCAAGTCTCTGCAAGTTGTTGATTTCACTCTAAACTCTCAACAACTAGTTTAATTACTGGGGTATCTAAATGAAGAAAATATTATATAGGCTACAACAATACTACTAATGATACTTAAGAGACTATATGCTGTGTCAGGATCTGTTTCTAAAATATATGAAACCATATTTTAGAAATTAAACACAACTATTTATAAAAAATGAAACTTTAAAACATATTATTAATTTAAACTTTCTAATAAAAACCTTAGCATTGATTTTATTCATTACCATGTTTGTGGGTTCAAAAAGTGGTTCCTGGAATGAAGTTGTACCCATTAGTGACACACAAGAGAGGTTTTCTATAATAAATCAAATTCTTGGCACAGCCTAGTGGCGTTCTATAGGGCAAGAAAAGGGCCCAAATAAAGAACATGTATTCACAGTAAGCTATTTGACTGCAAGAAGGAGCACTGCGCTGATTTAAAATGATAGACTAACTCCAGCTGTCATGAAGATTACTTCATAACCAATGGGGAATTGTCAAATAAATAAACGTAACAGGGTAAACTTTAGAGTTAAGATAGAATGCCTAACTATGTAATTGTGGGATAAGACCCCATAGAGGGTCGAATAATTGAATTTTGGGTTATAAAATTCCTTGATTATATGTTTTAAAATAAATATTTTGATGACTTATTATCAGCAAATGTTTGATTTGTCTATCTCTTTTTATAAGCCCAAGGTTATGATTTTCATTATCAAAGTATTTTTAATAATATTCATTTTAGGAAAGAAATACTTCCTCAAAATTCTATATTGGCCCTGAAAAATACATTAGACATTTACTTTCTATTCACTTGAATTTATCTAGAAATATCCACTCTAGAGGATGCAGGTACTATTTATTTATGGCAATGTTGCACAGGATAAGGTTAAATTGAGGTAGAAATGACTGTGATAAGGTAATGGAGTTTGGAGGTAAAGAAATTGCTCTGAGGTAGCAGAGCAAGATTCACCAAAACTATGAGGTGTTGGAGAAAAAAGTAGGGCAGAATGTTTGTACTGTTTAAATCAAGTGTTCAGAATATCCTAGGTACAGTTAATAGTAACTGAGAGGATTGCAATATAATTTGGAATATTTTCTATTTCTAATATTTTGGACCATGTGTATCTGGAGATATTTCTTTAAAAGAGAGGGAAATTTGTGCATGTATGTGTAATATTTATATTTATGCATAATAAAAACACTGGGAAATAATTAATAGTCACTTTGCTATTTTTCCTTCCATGAGAGATGCAAAGTCAGGATTGATTTAACACATTGTGGCTAAAAAGCAAAGCATCACAAATTGCTAGAAACTGCAGTAAATTGTTACATTGCTAGTTTGTTAAGTGTGTGATCTAATTAACTAAAAGTGAAAAATACTGAGATGATTTTAGCTAATTATAAAACATTGTTGCCCACAAACATGAATAAATGTCTTTCAGCCATGATTACTTAATTTTGCACAGAATGTGTTATTATAAAACTACTATTGCATCATGATAATCAAGTTTCTAAAGAAACCTATTAAGCTTCAATTCCGTAAGAAAATTAAAGTAATATGAGAAAATAAAACTCTATTAAGAATGAGATTGTCGAATTCTTTGTTTTAAAGGGTTTTTAAGAGCTTAATTTAATATTCTAGAGTATTTTACAATGATAACATTATACATATGCAAAATTAGTTTTCCCATAGAAACTGCTTGTACAATAGTTACTTTTTCCCCCTCAACCAGTTATTATCACTTGGTTAATGGTATTTAAATACCTACAAACACAAATATACATACAAAAAGGGAAATAGGCCACAAAAACAAGAACATTAATATTTTTAAAGCTCGACTGTCACATATAGCTTTATTTTATTTGGATTTATGACTGAGTTTTCATTAAATCCTCATTTTTTTCCCCCAAACATAGACACCAGGAAAAAAATAATTTTCAGGTGCCTTAAATACCTGAAGGAAAGATTACTCTATTTCCTTTTAAGATATTACTAAATGGGCTGGAGTGATAGCACAGCAGGTAGGGGGTTTGCCTTGCATGCGGCCGACCCCAGCATCCCATATGGTCCCCTGAGTACTGCCAGGAGTAATTCCTGAGTGCAGAGCCAGGAGTAACCCCTGTGCCTTGCCAGGTGTGACCCCAAAAGAAAAAAAATAAGATATTACTACATAATATATTGCATACTCTTTTAGGAACATTTTCAATGTTCAGTTTTGTGAATTTCCTGCCCCCCACCAGCAATAATCTGAGATACATAACACCAAAAGGTGCCTCATATGAAGGTGCTATAATGCACATAAATTAAATCTGTAAGGAAAATTTTCCTCACTAGCAGTATTTGCCATTGACATTACCTCTACTTTTGACAGTGTGGAAAAATCTTTCACGCTATCATGTTAATTAAGATTAGATGTCTTTTACTTCATATTAGCTTAAAATTATATAAAATGGACACAACTTCTTTTTCTTCCATTTTTTTTCCCTTTTGCTTGTTTTTAGGACTGCTATGCTTCGTATATATGCTCAGGACTAACTCTCTTGGCTTTGTTCTCAGGGGTCACCCTGGCACGACTTGGGGACCATCTGTGATATGGACAGAACTTGGGTCCACTGCATGCAAAGCGAATGCCTCACCCTGTATTATCTCTTTGGCCAATATTTAAACATTTTTTTTCAATAATAACATACTTTTTTTTTCTCCATCCAATGTATTTGTGTGTGTGTACTTTTTCTCGCCCATGTCATTTGACACCAACCCTTACCCTGTTTTCTTTAACCACTGCTTTTGTTGTTGTTGTTGTTGATGTTGTTTGATTTTATTCTGTTTTGTTTGTTTGGGGGCAATTCCCAGTGGTTCTAATGCTTGGTGCTATGATTACAGACCCCTCCTAGCACCTGAAAGGCTGTGTGCAAGGCAAACATCCTAGCCATTGTATTCTCTCTGGCCCTTTAACTACCTTTTTACTTGTCACTCCTCTGTCATCTTTCTCTTGTGTTGATGTCTCTTCAAGTACAATAATTTTCTTATATCAAATGTTACTTTTTTTTTTCTTTTTGGGTCACACCTGGCAATGCACAGGGGTTACTCCTGGCTTTGCACTGAGGAATTACCCCTGGCCGTGCTCAGGGGACCATATGGGATGCTGGGATTTGAACCTGGGTCGGCCGCGTGCAAGGCAAACGCCCTACCCTACCCGCTGTGCTATCTCTCCAGCCCCAAATGTTACTTCTTAACTATGATTTGGATGGGCATTTGTAAATGGGAAGCTGATTAATTGGGAAGATACATGAGCATACCACTATGAAGCCATAGCAAAATATTTAAAAAATGGAATCTGAATAAAAAATTGAATTTAATTGGGAAGTAAAGTCAAAACAAAGATAAAAAATCAGAATGCTAAATTTAAAAAATAGCCAAGATTACAAGATCAGGGGACAATCACTCAAGAAAGGCACTATAGATTTCATAACTTAGTTTTTGCTCAGATAGAACTGTTTTCATTGAAAAAATTAATCTGGTTTGCTTTATCTCCTAAGCAAAGCGATATGTATAGGACCAAGGTCATACTGGGCTACAGATGTCCATGATTAGTTAACAATAGTCCATAGCTACCATTGTTGCTTCCCTGTTCCTGATACATATTTACATATGTATCTGCAGTTTAATCAGAGTAAAATTATCTTATTTTTCCAGAACCTTTCTGAAATAATATCACTCAATTTTGTGAAGTATGTTCTCTCTTATTTTTTTTTGTAAGGTAAAATCGTTTTATTCAAAAAAAAAATTTCCTTAGAGAAATGTGAAGGGAGAGAAAGAAAACTCCAACTTCTCCCATTCTCTCACCATTCTCTATATCCAATAATCAATTTCAAAAATTTTGAATCTTCCTTATGGACTTACTATTTATATTTTATGTATCAATCTGCTTGTGAATTGTTAAAATTTACTGAAATCATATATAGTCCTGCCATTCTGTAGTTTCCGGGGAAGTGTGAGTATCCACAGAACTAGACCGATGTTTTATTTTCTTTACAGCAGGCATTGAAAGCAGAGGTGAAGATAAATGAATGATTAAATGATACTTTTCATTGACAGTTACCAATTTGGTTCAACTATGGAAAAAATGGCATGACTTAGTCTACATGTCATAACCAAGTCAACTCTGGCAATATTCCCCAAAGGTGTATTCACTATTTTTCTGAACTTATCTTTCCTTTCTCTTACTGCCGTATTAATATGTCATTTTTACATCTTTATTTTCCTTCCTTACTTATTGCCCGTTATTCTTTTTCATTGGAGTGTGCTTACCTATTAACCACCAAGTCATCAATTAGTTGATAACCATTCAAGTGGCCCTTAAATAAGAATTGAGTAATTGAAGGTTGGCTTTTCAAATACTGGACCTGAAGAGAAAGTTTGGGGACTTAGGTACTTGCCTCATGTGCTGCTGACCCTGATTAAATTCCTAATACTGCTTCATGCCCAGAGCATCCTTGGGGATCCCCAATAAATGATAGGAGAGGTCCCTAGGCCTTCTTAGCATCTCCTTTGAAAGACCCTCTCCAAAAATATTTCAAATACATAAACATCTTTACTTTTAGAATCAACTGAATCATGTTTTACAGTACATGGCAAATATGCTCTATCATGAACGCAAACAATCCAGGTGCAGCTACACTATAGTTTTTTTCAGGAAAAATATCAAAGAACATCTATGTTTGGGTTACTCTCTGTACGTTGTTTTCTCTGTATTTAATATCAAATGGATTTATCTTATTTCCTCTTTTGAGGTAATTTGGGTCAGAGCCAACAATGCTCAGGGCTACGCCTGATTATGTCTTTAGGCGTCACTTATGGTAGTTTTCAGAGAACCATATGCAGTGCTGAGGATTGACCAAGGTTAGCTATATCTAAAGCATGCTTCTTAACCCCCACACCATTGTTCTGGCCCCTCCAGGAAAATCTATGAATCATTCTTTTTCCTTTGTTATTTCAGGGAGCTCCCTATTTGCAAATTAAATCAGTCCTGGCAGAGACAAATGTTTCATTAGTGATGATAAGAGAGTCATTCGTGTATCCAGCTGATGCCAAATCAGATCCAAAGCTGATGAAGAGTTCTGAAAGTGAGGTTTGCACGATGAGAACTCCACCAGAGTCAGGTGATCATAGCTTGGTCGGAAAATGATTTTATAACCTCAGAATAGTATATTCGATTTTTTTTAAAAAAACACATGTATAAAATCTTTTCATATATCATCTTCTTCAGTCTGAAAATGGGCTGGAGGATTTAGTCAATGTTCAGGAGTACTCCAACTCCTTCAACGTATTTTTTCTGGACATACAGGAATTTATATAAACCAGGAAATTGTTTCAATATTTTTTTAGTATCGTGGCTACTTTCTGTTCTCTGCTGTAATAAGACATATTTTTCTTTTCCAAGATCACTTCATACAAGTGGCAAAGGGTAAATACAGAATGCATTATGAGGAATTTACAAAATTCAACATCATGAACACACACAAAAAATCCCATTAAAATGGAGAGAAGCCATGAATAGATCCTTTTCAAAAGAAGACACAGAAATAGTCAACAAGCACATAAAAACAAACACTACTTATTTTCAGGGGAATACAAAGCAAAGCAACAAGAAGATTATCATCTCATGTCTATTAGTAGCATATATCCAAAAGCACAAACAAGCATTATCAGGACCTTGGAAAAAAAAAGAATCTCATTCCCAGTTGGTGAAAATGCAAATTAGCTCAGCTTCGATCAAAAACAGTACAGAGATGTCTCAAAATATTAATTTGTCATCATTTTAACTCATGAGTTACCTTTTAGAACGTGATTTACTAACCTAAAAGACTCCATGTCAATTTCCTCCTTTATTTATGCCTCATTCATCTAATATTTAGGTATGAAGTAATATATCTATCTCAGGACTATAAATAAGTACACTAGATTTAAATTATTCGAGATGGAAATGTTTCTTATTCAAACCAACAACACCTACATTAATAGTTGTTAACATATAGAATGAAAGCTTGTTTACTTTTTATAATAAAAATTGTTAACTAAAATAAAAACTTATTTGGTCAAAAATAAAGCTCATTGTCACTTTTACAATTATTTTGAAAATGATGACTTTATCTAGTATTTGTTTTATTTTCTAAAAATATAATTTCAAAAAAAAACAGCCAAACAAGAAAGTATAAAAAATATATTAATTTTACTTTATTAAAGTTTGACTGAAAGAAATCAAGTCACTCTGGAAAAAATTGGGAAAAATGGTTATACTTTCTAATAAGTAATCTTTTGAGATCTAAATATAAGTTTGAAAATGTTCTTTTTGGTCCATTTTCTTGCTTTTTAAATAACAAGTTATGTTCTTACTCATGAGTGACAGTTATAGAACTAGTATACTATTGCAATGGAAAAATAAATTGTTTTGAGTTTAAAATAACTTGTTGTAGGTTTATGTTGTGATAATTTATATCTTATATACCATAATATTTTATATATTAGTAAACCAAAACAGCAAATTTCATTTGAAAACACAGAAAGTATTAAATTTTTATAGCAAAATTATTTTAACTATTGGAAAAAATATTAACAGTAGTGATTTTAAAACTTTGTAATTATTTATATAATGAATTAATGAGACACATACTGAAATAATTTTCATAAAGCACATCATTTAGTTCACTTGTTCTGATTGAAATTTAATTGCTATATTACCAAAATTTCTAATTAAAAAATAGTTATTATATTTTTAGTAGTATTTTTGGCATCTTTACTGAAGAAAATATCAACTTTAATGTACATATACAGGGAATTATAAATTACTTCTTTTTTTTTTTTTTTTGGTTTTTGGGTCACACCCGGTGATGCACAGGGGTTACTCCTGGCTCTTCACTCAGGAATTATTCCTGGTGGTGCTCAGGGGACCATATGGGATGCTGGGATTAGAACCAGGGTCGGCCGCGTGTAAGGCAAACACCCTACCCACTGTGCTATCGCTCCAGCCCCTAAATTACTTCTTAATATTATTTTTTGAAAGTTGTAGATATAGAGCAAATAATGAAAAACTAAATAGTAGAATATTAAGAGGAGTTCTTCAAAGGGAAGTAGAAAAAGAAAAAAAAAGTAATGCTAAGGATAATAATAATGATTTTCATGAATATTAATGGATATTGGGTTGAAAAGCACTTATACATATATACATATGTGTGTATATATATGTGTGTATATTTAGACACACCCAGTGTGCTCACGGTTTACTCCTGCTCTGTACTCAGGAATCACTCCTGGCAGGACTCAGGAAACCATATGTGGTACTAGGGAATTAAGCCCGGGTCTTCCACATGCAAGGGATGAGCCCTAGATGCTATTCTATCCCTGAATCCATAGATGTATATACATATGTGTGTGTTTGTGTATATATTCAATATGTTGCTTACAATATATGTGGAGAGTATTTTTTGTGATAACCATTATTGTTTGGTCATCACAAATAGTTTTATTTAAAACAGAAAGAGCAGCTAGGATGATTCAACCCCCAATATCAAAATATGTTTTAATACAACAAATACAAGTATCACAGCTGTAGGATAACATTGGGTTTGTCCTTTTAGCATTGCCGCAGGGAACTTAGTTTACCTGATTGACTCCAATAACTCCTGGGCATCTACTTTCTTGACTCAGTTGCCCTTAGTTCCTAGCACCCCAAAAGCAAGGTCACGATGAGAGACAGAATGGACCCAGGGTAAGTTGTGAGCTACCTTGGCATCGAAATGGGCCAGGCCAAAGCGCCACAATACTCAACTATAAGTTGAGAGCATGGTCATAGACAGACTAGGACCCTGCTGGGGTTAGGAAGACTAACCTAACCTGAGGACTGTGGTCTGAAATATATAGTGAATGTCCTCAGGAAGAACAAAACTTTATGTTTGATATATCTCTTACTGCGCTCATACAGAATGACACTGCTAGAAATATTAGAAGTAGATTTACTACAGCTATTTAAGTGGATTACTAGCTGAGGAAAGAAGAAAGTGACACACCCTTGTTGGGATCCCACCTGTGAGCAGATCTCATAGTAATCTGGAGTAATCTCCTTACATGAGATTACTGATGAGTTAATCTCCAGGAGAAATGGTTTTACCCCTCTTTGTTGATTTGCTAATGTTCAACCCACCTTTGTGTCACCACCCTTTGTGATTGCTATATAAACTAAGATTGTAACATAAGCAGAGAGAAGACATAGAAGACACAGAGGGGAGAAGACACAGAGAGAAGACACAGAAGCAGGGAAAAGACACAGATGCAAGAAGAAAAAGAAGCAGAGCACAGAGTGAAAGAGAATCATCAGAGTCAGAAGCAGGGAAAAGAAAGAGCACAAAGTGAGTGAGAATCAGAGTCAAGGTCAGAAGTGAGAGCGAGTGGGGCTCCAGAGATAGAAGCAGAAGGGCTCTGGAGAGAGAGTTCAGAAGAAGAGATATCAGAAGAGACCAGAGGAGAGATGACAGAGACAGAGAGAGTTTGGAAGAGACCAGAGGGGAGACTACAGAGATAGACACAGAGATAGAGAGACAGAGAGAAGAGAGCACAGCAGCACACACAGAAGCGGAGCACAAGGAGGAGCCATACCCATCCGGTCCAGACACAGCGGTTCGAGAGCACCGAACGGGAGCATCGAGAGAGAGGGAGAGAGTGCCACCCTGAGAGCCCACGAACAACACACACATCAACTTTCCACGCTTGCGTGCACGTATGTCATTTTTTACAACAGCTGAAGACTTCAATTCCTAGAGAAAAATCCCAATTTTTGATTTTGTTTGATTAACCAGTGGCAATTGTAGAAACATTACCTTGGTAGAGCGTGGACCAAACTACCTTTGCTACATCATATTTGGTACAGTCTCTGATTGGAGTTTGCATCAAAGACTAAATTCCTTGGCCAACTTGGTTCCTATGTACCATTTGTTTTCCTAGCTCTGGCAACTACTTTCAGAAGTCTGTATATTTGGCTCTCTTATCTGTGCACTTCAGAAGAGGAATGGCAAAGCAACTTGAAAATACTGTTTTCACGGATTGTGTATCCAGATATTTTTACTTGCTTGTTCTCCCTTAGCTGCTGTGACCATAAAATAACAAGAGTCTTTTGTTTCTGGCTCCATCAACAGTGGAAAAATTTCCAGATGTGTACTGATCCACCTACCACCCAATTACTGCACCAGTTCTTGGAGAAGAGTTGACTTTTCCTTTAGTTCCAAATCTGAGCTAAGAGACTTTAAGTCTTAACATCATAAACCATTGTAGCAACTGACTGAAGGCGTCCTTGTCTTACCCTGTTAATCGGTTACCTTGCTATCAGGAAATTCATTTTTTCTTGAGCTTAGCTGAGTCCCTGACAATACCATGCACCTCCACATATGAGCAAGGAGAGAACTAACCACCCGCTGACACATTAAACAGTGCAAAAATAACTTATTATCAGGGAAATGCAAATCAAGCCACAAAGAGCCATTATATCCCCCACTGGCAAAAATGGTCTAAAGTGGAAAAAATGGAAAACAGCAAACCTTGCTGAGGATATAGCACAAGGAAGCTGTTGGAGAAAATGTAAATTGGTACAGCTTCTATGAGAAAGCCCTGATTTCTTAAATGTGGTAGGATATATTCCTTGCACGTGTAAGGACCTGGATTTGATGCCCATCACTTTATGACAGCCCTTACCTCTTTCTTAAATGATCTTGACCTTCAATCAATTCTCAGATTTGCCCCTATACAACTCACAAACTAAATAAAAATGGAAATTATATATGAGTCAATAGATCCACTTATCAATATTTATCTTAATATATGAAAACACTAATTTGAAAAGATATTTGTTCATGGAAGAATTATTCATAATAGCCAAAACAAGAAATTAAATTAAATGTCCCTCAATAGGTAATTGAATAAAGAAGCTGTGGTGCAATCAATAGGGCATTATTCTACTGTCCAAAATGACTAAATTCTGGTCTTTGAATGCAAAATGTCTTTAGCATTTTTATACATTAATTTAACCTTCATAGCAACTCTGTCTGCTTATGATTATCTCTATTTTACAGAAAAGAACCCAGAGACCTTTAGCAATGTACGCCAAACTGTGTGGGTAGAAGGAGAAAAGCTAGCATCATAGCCTAGGAAGGCCCAGAGTCTATGCTAGTCAGGCTAGTGACAAGCTGCTTGGGAAGTTTAAAATTCAATTCATGTGTTTTAGCTTAGATATAAATCAAAGACTGTGATGTAAAAATTTCCTTGAAAATTAATATTCTAATTTTTACTACCTATGGATTTTCTGAAAGCTCTTTAAGTTCACAATTGCATTTCAAAAATACTGTCTGCTAATTCCCTGATGATAACTAGCTCTTTTTAAAAATTATTGGGCAACAGAGATAGTACTGGGATGGAGGCAATTGCCTTGCATCTAGCTAACTCATGTTTGATCCTCAGACGTGACCCTGAAAATAAAGCTCAGAGCAGCATCTGAGCACTGTTAAGCGTGAACCTCCACCCCCTTGTCCTGAATAAACTATAACAGTTGATAATGTGAATTATATTATGCTTTAGCTGTAATTTCCAATTTATTTTATGATAGTTTATATGTACACATCTTCTTTCATAATCACCCCGGGGATTCACAATACTTTTGATCCTATTTTATGACACTTGATGCCATTATATCTTGTTTTACCTTGTTTTTGACAACTTCATTTTTCAAGTGCCATTGTGTAATACATATTTTACACTGGTGGTTAGATTATTTTCAAGGGCAATCATCTACTTTATTCTAGCCTGTTATTCTACTTGATATTATATTTCAATTTATTTTTTGTGAAGTATTATGTTTGCATTTATTTTAGAGCTTAATATGTTTTGGAAGTCATCAAACAACTTCATAATACATCATGGAAGGAATAAATTCTCATATTACTACAGTATTCTGAGATTAATTCTCAAGTGACCCAATATTTTATTTATGTGATTTAAATATAACTTGAAATTCTGTCTCATAGTCTACGTATATAACTCTATCTAACTATATAGTCTGATATTATATAAAACTTTGTTGTATTGAACTAAAACTAAAAACAAATCTTCTGACTGATGTTTCATATTTTTTGATAAATAATATATTAACAGAATTTACCACTGTCTTCACAAAGTTAAATCCAGTGATTGAGGGAAATAACCCATTTTACAATATTAAAGAAAATCCCAGAGGTTTTATATTATCTGTGGGGTCATGAATGTCCCTGGCTAACAATCTGTTAGTCCTACAATTCATACAATTGTGGAAGTTTGCTAATTAGTCCTTGTTTACAGCATATTAAGTAGCTTTGTTAATTATTAGAAGCCTGAAATGTGCGTTGTACTTCGTGACAGATTAAGTTTTTTTTTTTTTTTTTCTTTTTGAGTCACACCTGGCGATGCACAGGGGTTACTCCTGGCTCATGATGCACTCAGGTATTACTCCTAGTGGTGCTCGGGGGACCAAATGGGATGCTGGGAATCGAACCTGGGTCGGCTGCATGCAAGGCAAACGCCCCACCCACTATGCTATTGCTCCAGCCCCTAAGTATTATTTTTAACACAGTGGAGGAAAAGAATAAAGATGGAAGAAGGAAGCAGATGAATACTTCTCAATAATCAAATATCATGTATCTACTCTGGACAAGTAGGATTAAATATATATATATGCTATTTTTATAGATATATTAAATGCATGTATTTTATATAATCATATGTTATATAAAATATATGTATATTTTGTTTTTCAGTCACTCTGTGTGTAGGCTGACTCCTGATTCTGCACTCTGTGATCACTCCTGTCAGAATCACACCATTTGTGGTGGGGAATCAAATCTGGGTGAGCCACAATCAAAGAAAGGGTCTAATATGATGAACTACCTCCTTCCTCAGTATTAAATCAATCTTTCACTCTCAAAATGTGAGCAAAAGAATTTTTAAAATGTGGTAGAGTGAATCTTGAGGTTGTGAGTGAAACTATCATGCACAACAATTATTAATAAAACCTGATATTTCAGAATGGCGACATATTTCATCAACCATGGAAAAGAGGGAATAAAAGTGACATGTTGAGCACCATCCCTTAAAAAATCTTTATTAGGAAACTGTGTGTAGTATTCAATACGCTTAATATTTGTGTGAGTAATCTCTGGGGACAAACAAATGGTTATCTAAGTAAAACATTTCTATTAATAATTACATAATTAAAATTTCCTGGAAAATTGGTTGTTGAAAATAAAGGTGTGTTTTGATTTGTTAGTAGAGAACAGAAATTGTAATGATGCATAGTTTCAAAGAAACAAATTCAAAGATTTATTAACTAAATATCATATTCACTTTGTAGTTAATATTTAAATTACCTGATGGATTAATTTATTATTTATATATTGAGATGTGAAAACTTTCTTAATTATAAAATTGAGGAGTCATGATAGTAATATGTCCTTTAGACGCTGGCATAAAGAAGCTAGTTATTATTTTACTTTTTAGTTCTTATTAGGACTGGAGCAATATCACAGTGGGCACGGTATTCGCCTTGCCAACCTGGGTTTGATTCCTCTGTCCCTCTCGGAGAGCCTGGCAAGCTACAGAGAGTATCCCACCTGCACCACAGAGCCTGGCAAGCTACCCATGGCGTATTCGATATGCCAAAAACAGTAACAAGTCTCACAACGAAGACGTTACTGGTGCCCGCTTGAGCAAATTGATGAACAACGGGATAACAGTGATACAGTGCAGTGCAGTCCTTATTATCACTGTGTACGGAAATGGATTTATAGAACGGTGTTTGTTGAAAGTCTTCTTGATTCTCAGCAGCACCTTTTGTCAATATTTTCTTAACTCAGAAGCCTCCACAAGGCTTGTGTACTTCTCTAGGAGTTATGAAACACACTGTTGTCTAAAATTATATCTTTTCATCATCTTACTCCAGTTTCCTTTTCTGTATATCCAACATTGTATCAAATTTATAGCTGAAAGCACATCCAGGAAAATTATTATCCTTAACACAAGGGATAGGAAATATGGACAATAGAATTAATGTGTTTGTAAGATAAAATATCAACCAGGGATATGACAATTCTTACTTTCTTTGTTTAGCAAGCTTTTAGTGGTATTGAATACTACACATATTCATATCATTCCAGAGCATCTTGGTAGCCTCAGAACTTGATATTTTTTATATAACATTTTGTTATTTTTTGTACTGTCTAGTGATGATTTGAAATATTTGAATAAGACGAATTAATGGCATAAATCAAATACCTAAGAACATTTTATAAAGATATGATAAGAAAAAGACTTAAAAAGCTTTTTTTGGTTTAAAATCAGTAAAGATATAAAGATATCAAATGAATAGACAGATCAATTTTCTTCTAGTGTTTGTGTTGTTTTTAAATTCAGTTTTAAAATTTATTTTGAGTTTTAGTTCTTTGGGCCATACCCAGTGATGAACAGAGCTTACCCTTGGCTCTGAGCTAAGGTGTCTCTCCTGGTGGAGTTTAGGGGCATTTGAGGGTAATGGGGAATGAAACCTGGGTTAGCTCTCTCTTCAGCTCTCAGCCCTGAAGTGGTGTTTGGGTTTATAATGATTAACACAAAAGAAAAACATGTCACATGGTGACTTGTATTCATAAGCACAGACACATTGTTGTAATTATTCTAAACACCCATACTAAGTTTTGTTTTCTGGGCAACAGAAAAAGTTCCATTGCTAGTGTAAGTTATGAATTAGTCTAAATAATACAATGCATTGTTTCTGTATACGTTCTAATAACAGCAAGGTTATTAGAGCAGTTCTGAATTAATAGAGTCAACTTTATTCTGACTGATGTAAAGAAATGATTCTTAACCAGAGGTGATTTTGTCTCTCAGAGGACTTCTAGTAATATCTGAAACATTTTTTGTTATCATTACTAGGAGAAAGTGCTTCTGGCATCTACTAGGCAGTCATTAATATTACCCATTATTATGAGGGCTGCTATCAAGAAAACCCCTACAAACATAGATCCATCCTCAAAAAAAGGTCCACAGATTCCATACTGGCTGATTAGGAAGTACTGCTCTAAATGTTTTATATATGTGTGTGTGTACATATATATATATTTCATGTGTGTACATATATATATATGTGTACATATATATGTATACACTTTCATATAGTATTTTATTATATATATTCTATTACCTATTCTTAAAAAGTACTGCTTTAAATATTAATATATAAATAAATTCACCAAAATTTTCTTAATTGAGATATCATGTTACCTAAAACAACATATATATATATATATATATATATATATATATTTTAAAGCTAAGCACTTACAAGGTATTCAGATAAAAGCCCATAACAAACACACTAAATCTGAAGGTAGTGTTTATTCTTAGAAAACCTTACAAAGACAATGACCTGGCTAATATAAAAAATACTTGATTATTTGATACAGGTGTTAAGTTGATAATGCAATAGACAATCAACTGCATATCAAATAATACACACTTAAAAAAACATAGCAGGTCAAATGATAGTTACCAAATACAAGATACTATTTATAAGTCACTCTTCACTGCATCGGATACAATCTCATAAATATTTTTATACTGAGATCATCAATATAGCATTTGAAACCCTTCACAGTGGCACCAATCTTGTCTTTCTTCACTTCTCTCCACAAATCCACACCTTCAGTTGTGGGGCTTTTTCCACTCCTGTCTCAATTATATCTAAAGGAAAAATATTTGCAACTATTGTTTTTTACCTACCCATACATTTAAATTGATTTTAAATATCCCTTTTTCCAAGGTCATGTTCCATTCATCTATTTTCATGCCTTGTTCTCAGCTACTATTATCTCTTAATCCTGGCATACCTGTAGCCCCAATTCCAAAATGGTTCAGAATGGTGCAACCCCAAACTCTAAATTTCCCATGACTTTAGAATTTAAGCAACTGAAGTCTGTGTTTTTTTCTTTTGTCAACATGTATAGTCATAAGCAGACAACTTTCTAAGAACTTTACAAGAATGATTTTTGAACTCTGTTCTGAAATAAGATTTCTTTTATTTTTCACAGGTTTAGAAACTGATTACCAGTGAATAAATTCTTCATACTTAACTTTATGCAGCAGAGATGCTAACCTTTCACCAAAGATTTTATATTCTTCCTACCCCACATAGGTCACAGTTGGGAGTCCCGAGCCAGCCGCAATGGCTTCTAGGTGTGACCATGAAAATAAGCTAGGATGAGCACTCTTCCTGGCAGAATTACAAAACATCTGGAGTCTTCTTCTTTCTCCTTTAAACTTTCTGCTGGTTTGACTTCTAGTTCATGGCAACCACACACTAAAAGATGTCAGAGACTCTTACAGACTGGTCCTTGAGATGAAGAGAATACAATTTATCATCCTCACTGCACCTCCTCCTCAGAACACTGGGAATATTTTATATTTTATCACTGCATCACTGTCATCCCATTGCTCATCAGTTTGCTTGAGTGGGCACCAGTAACATCTCCATTTTGAGACTTGTTACTGTTTTTGGCATATCGAATACACCATGGGTAGCTTGCCAGGCTCTACTGTGCAGGAGAAATTTAAGTTCCTTATTTCTTTCTCCTCCTTTCCATTTTTTCTCATTCTTTTTCCTTTCTGTCTTTCTTTTGTTGTATTATTTTAACGGGAGGAGGAAAGTTGTCAGTGAAGCCCTTTACAGGAATCCACCTATTTCTTTTGCCTTCCAACTGTTCCTCAAGCATGTTTTCTTATTGTTTATCCACCCAGGCCTCAACTAGGAGCTGAATATTATTATACATTTTTATAGGCAATAGTGTCAAGGAAAATGCAATAGATATCATTGACAAAGTTGTAAATATAAATATATAGCTTAAAAGAAAAGATACTAGAAGGGAAGTCAAACTTTCCATCTAAGTTTGTGGAATCAAAGCAGATTCCCCAAAAGTAAATTTTATCTGAGATGTTAAGAATGAATAGCGGAGTGAATGGAGTGAAGAGTGGGAAAGAAAGGCGGAGGAGTAAAGAAATTCCCTGTAAAGACCGAGTGCAAATGTTCGGGAATAGTAAAGCAGTTGACTTGAGAGAATGGATTGAAGTCAATTTGGATGAATCAAAGAGCAAGGCTGAGAAGAACAATGACATGATTTTGAAAAGCAACAAGAATAAATCAAGTACAAATTTCTGGGTAGCAACATAGATGTGTTTTGTTTTTATTTTCTGAGAACAATGAGATATTGCTAAATTTCCTTTTCATTAGAGAGTGGCATAATTGGATTTATAGTTCAAGAACATTCACCCTGGATGCAAAAATGATAGCTGAGCTTAAAACACACTTGGGATCCGTTTCCGGAAAGGAAACTTGATTCTTTGTTAGAAGCATTGGTTTTGTTTTTCTCTTTGTCCTTACCCAGCACTGCTCTTAGAATCTTTCTTCCTGCTAATGCATTTTCATTCCTCCAGGAACAAGAGGACTCAGATTATTAACTAGATTTTCTTTACAATTAATTTCTATTCATCATGAATCTTCTTTGAATTTCTCCAGCATTCTACAGACATTTCTAGTGTGATAATATGTATTTAGTTCTCAATTTTAAGTATTCTTTCTTTCTTTCTTTCTTTCTTTCTTTCTTTCTTTCTTTCTTTCTTTCTTTCTTTCTTTCTTTCTTTCTTTCTTTCTTTCTTTCTTTCTTTCTCTTTCTTTTTTCCTCTTTCTCTCTTTCTTTCTTTCACTCTTTCTTTCTTTCTTTTTCTTTTTTTTTGTTTTTTGGGTCACACCTGGCTCTGCACTCAGGAATTACCCCTGGTGGTGCTCAGGGGACTATATGGGATGCTGGGAATCGAACCTGGGTCGGCTGCATGCAATGCCCTACCCGCTGTGCTATAACTCTAGTCCCTTAAGTATTCTTTTTCTAAGCTAGACTTTGATGTTCAATGGCAGGGATCAGAGATTTCATTCTCTTGTGTTTCCTTTCTCAGATGTCTGGTTTGCATACCAGGCAGTGTTCATACACTACTAATGAGTCTACCCTCAGGAATCACTTCTGGTAAGGCCCATAGGTGGTGCTGGGGATTGAACTCTGGTTAGCAGCATGCAAGGCAAGATCCCTACGAGTTGAACTGTCTTTCTGGTCTTTCTTTAAATCAAGAGCAATTTCTAAAGAGCAATCAACGTTTTGTGTTTGGTTCCATCTAATAAGATCTAATTTCTTGAGTTTGTGAATTGAAAGCAAAACAAAAATAGAGACATATCTTAAAGTTTGAGGAAAGAAGTAATTTTTGCTTTTGTTTAATTGCCCAGAATATGAAATATGTTGTAGTCTGAACCCAAGGGAAAAATAGCACTTTATTGGTTGGCCTATATGTTTCGTACCTTTAAGGAAAAATATAACAGTAAAATAATCTAAAAATAAAGACATTTCAAGTGTTTATTTATAGCCTGAGTGTAATCAAGACAGCGCAATCAGCAGAAATTGGCACGGATCTGGAGTTAGTCTCCAATCTCTGCATATTTTGGTATAAAAGGACACTTTATTTGTGACATTCCATATAAAAATGATCGTTACTGAATATTTAAAAGGTCTTTTTTTACCTTTATGTGAATGTACTTGAGAAAGAAAAAGTTCCAGTGACTAATTTAAGTTAGAATATAATAAATATTATAAATTTTACAAAAGTTCTAATTTATATTCAATGGAATATTAAGAGAATGTTAGTATTTTAATTTTAAAAAATTATTAAAAGAAATGCATAGTAAAATTGAGCATGTTTTTGTGTAAGAAGCATTGGATTATAGAATTTTATATAGTTTTTAAAGTATTAAAATAATTTCAATGATGAATATGTTGTAAAATAACCAAGTAATATGGATCAAAATGCAATCACATTTTCTGTTCTAAAATAAGTAGCCAGACTTCTTAACATAACAAAGGCAGAAAGCCAGAGGTAAAAAGAAATATATTTTGCAACCAAAGTGAGTTGGAACCAAGTTTTCCTTTCTCTTCAGTGTTGGAAATATGCTGTGGTAGATGTTTGAAATGATGTGATACCAGAAATCTATGTTTGTATCCAATTTATTTTCTGTAAGTCTCTGTAAGTCTCTTTCTTCAATTGTCATATTTCCAAACATACGATAAGAAATATTGAGTAGACAAATGTTCTCAGACAACTGCTGTGCCCTAAGATTAAGGAGATATTATTGGGCCAAGAAGAGCCTCTGTCACATCCCTTGCAAAGAACATAGTGATCAACTGAGTGGCAATGGCAAATGGGACCCTCAAAAATTAGCTATGGAAAATAATAAGGGAATATGACTTCAGATTGACCTATGACAATTATAAATACTGAATATGTCTACAAGTATGATCTACTTCCATGACAATCAGGATACAGGCAATAAATGGAGAGTTCCCTGAATTAGCTCAGATGCTGTTTTGATATAAAAATTAAAATATAGAAAAGAAGTGTAAAAAAATGCATACTGAGGTAAACAAGTAGAATGAAAAACTAAGGGAGGGGAAATGGCATAAATTAAAAGAAAGATCTCCCCACTCCAAGGGACCCAGCCCTGGCACCCGAAAAACCTTCAGAACTCAACCGTGGCCCTGCTCAAGACCACTCTCCTCAAGCTCTGGCCGAGCCTCAACCACAGGTGAATCGCTAGAAAACGCAGGTATGTGGAACTCTGTGACTGAGAACTCTGGGTTCAACAGGACTGGGAACGGAGATCCTCCGCCCACATCCTGCTGTCTCTGACAACGAATCAGAAGTTATACCCATAAACCACTTCTGACTGGCGCCAGATAATCTCGTCATGGGCCACCAACCAGATCACATGTCCTTCTTCCCAGAAGGGAGCATAACATGACTCTTACCATAACCATGATGCTGCCAGATTATGCGCCAGGGTGTTTCACTAGGGGCGCCCCAGAGGGGAGTGGGTGAGACCCCCTCCACGCCTAAAGGGGCCCATCCCTGGCAAGGAAAAGCCTCCAGAACTCAAGCACTGCCATGCTCACAGCCACTCTCCACATGCTGGTGGAGCCTCACTCATGAGTGAACTGTTCTTGGACACTTCATACCACACACCCTACCCATATTCCAAGAGTACCGCACCACATTTGATGGGTTCAAACTACCAGGCAACCAATATTAGGCAGAAATATATATATATATATGTATATATATATATAAGCACATAAGGCTCAACCATTAACTACATGTTATTAATCTCCTATAGAAGGTTTTAATGGCCCCTGTTGAAATAGAACAATCTTCACCCTCTTTCCCCTAAGGATACATTTTTGTAGTATTTTCAGTGGTTTTTCATGACAAACAATACAGAATATATTATTTTGATTCTGCTTTGGGACAGGATCTGGAGTTTGGAATGAAAACATCCCAAATATGATAGTAGGAAGGTGTAATGGTGGCGGGATTGGTGATTGATAATTAAGTGTAATCAAATATCGTGAACTACCTTATAAAATAAAAAAAAATTAAAAAAAGATCTCACTAGTATCCTTTGGCAAGTATTACTTTCTTTAAATATAAAAACTATAAATTAAAACTATATTTCTATAAATCACTGGCTATAGCAATGGTTATAAGTCAATGGTTATAGACCCAAAGGTCTACAGTAAGCACTGTTCTTCCCTCAGTTATTATTTCCGATATCACTCTCATTTTATTGAATTTCAAACTTTCCAATTTTCATGGCTAAATATATAATGCAATAGAATAACATTCTTAGAACTTGATTTCCTACATCTTTAGCTTGTTTCTTTATAATTCTTTTTATATTGATGGTCATTACTGAGGCAGCATAATAAATGAAAATGTGTTAACTTTGATACCGTTCAGAGCTATGAAAAATAGGTATTATAGGAATGGAATTGAAAATTCGGGTAAGAAAACAGAAGATCATATTATTTTGGATTGATTGGTCAGAGAAAAAGCTTCTCTAGGAAAGGAAAAGTTAAGCACAGCATAGTTGAGAACAAAGGCTAAATTATCGCAAAGTTCAGTCTCTGAGCAGAGGAAACAATGAGTCTTAAAAACGGAGAAGGAAACTCCATTGTGACAGTGATCAGGGTGCTACACCAGCTAGTCACGTGCTCTGAGACTTGAGCTACTTCTCTGGTCCTCCTTTATGGTTTTAAAGTTTATCTAATTTAATTCAGTTTTGGCAGTGGGGGTTGTTGGGTCAATCCTAGCAGTGCTTAAGACTGATTCCTGCTCAGGTGTGACTTCTGGCGGGTGCCAACGATTCTATGTGATGTGGGATTTTGAACCATGGTTGGCCAAAGTGGTCACGTGCAAGGCCAGTGCCTGACGTCCTCTAATAACACTCTGGCCAGTCTTTACGGTTTTTAATGACACTATGAGCAGGAGAGGACAGAGGTAGAATTTGATTTAATGACTTGTATAAAAAAAATTATTGTCAAAGACAGAAACAGTCTGAGTCATATTGTCAGTATGAAACATATGATAGATTACAATTGAATGTAGAGGAAAGAGAAGATTCATATGTTTTTCTTGAAAATTGCATGAAAAAGTTCTATTTTGGGCATGAGAAAGCCAATTGGTAAAATTGACTGGTGTGGGGAAACCAGGACTTTTACGCTGGGTCTTTGAAGCTTTGATAAATATTACATATATAGAAAAAAGAATTGTATACTCAGCTTGATATACGAGTGTATCATACTATAGAATGGTAGACGTAATAGGCAAATACTGATATATTAGAATTTTCCTCATATAGAAAACTTGACAATAATTTTTAATTATGTTGTAAATAAAATATTTTCTGCAAAATTTTGTTGTACATCAGATTATAATTTCTTTTCTTTAATGTACAATTGTAGGATAACATAGCCTCAGGTCATTTAGGTTTATTGGGTTACTCCCGTTATGGTGCTCCCATTCCTCTGTGTTTATTTGTAGCTTCTTTCTTAGTGTTCTGTTGACTTGTAAATGCTGCTTTTCTCTTCTCCTTGAGTCCTTTGCATAGTTTATTCAAAGCAATGTCCTTTTTGTATGGACACAGGAAGACAAAGCAAATGCTATGCTTTTGTAACCTGGGAGTCATTTGATTCTGCATGATATTTTCCTCCTGGGCATCTGTTCTCTCAACCTAAGCCTCAGCTGCCCTTACTTCCTAGCACTCCCAAAAGCAGGGTCCTAACGAGGGAGATTCGGACCCTGCTAGGGTTAGGAATGATTCATCTGGCCTGAGTGCTGTAGTCTGAGTCTGTGGCAAGATGTTGCCAGGAGAGCTGCCTTGCAAGCCTCAATGTATCTCTCGCTATGTCCATACAAAAATAACTAGTATCAAGATGTAAATGAGTGTTTGGACTGAGGAAAGGAGAAAAACACCTTAAGAGTCAGGAAGGGCTTTGCAATGCCCTGCCCTCAGGAAGGGCTTTCTTGTGTTGATTTTGCTACTTGGCTGGGTATAGCCTAGAGGGCAAGGTGGCAGAGACAAGTAGGAGAGAGACTAGAGAGAGAGGCAGCAGTAGATCCAGAGAGAGGACTGAGCTAGGAGTGCGGGAGATGAGAAAGATGGAAGATTGAATAAACGGTAACTAATCAGCAACCAGCTTGGTCCTCATTCTTCCTTCGCCTGCCCTTGACCACCGGCCGACCCGATCCAGCCCATACACAGCGGTTCCAGAGCACCGAACGTGGGCCGTGAGACAGAGCTGCCTGGAGAGCCCGAGAGTGCACATGCCCCTTGGCGTGCCTTAGTTTTTTACATACAATATTGAATTTAGGCATTGTATGCATGTAAATCAATTAATTATATATACCCACATGTAACTGATCAAATGTAATCACATGTAATTAATCATATTTTATCCAGCCACTGTGGCTCTTGCTTTTCACTTACTCATGTACATGTAAATTAAACATGCATGTAAATATATTAATCATTATTGAAAAAACAAAAACATGACATATAAAATTCCTAATCAGATTGGGGCATAGTCTTTTTTTTTAGCTTTCAAAATGCACTTTTTTGCTAAATTTTAATATTTTATACCACCCAAATGATAAATGTGAAATACACTAACCCCTGAGATCAAATGCCATAAGTATTAAAAACAAAGTTATATTTTTGTCTCGCATAGAAACACAGTTTTAAACCAAATGAATTTTTAAAATGATGGATATTTTGTAAGTTTCTTGGTTCTCGTAGGATTTGTGGAGGTAAAAATTATTATGATGCAGGCTTAGTCTCACATTTAAACTTAGTAAAGAAAATAAGATAAATGTAAAAAAATACAAAAAGTAATACTCATAATGCATACATAATCTCTATACTTATAGACACTGTGACAGTGCTGGCTTTTAAGCAGTAAGGCCATAGTCAGACTTGTGAGAAAGCTACAAAGCCGTGTGAACTATGTAACCATGCATGACTTACCCAGCGGTTGACCTGCGATGATCCTGGCATTTTCTCCGGCCACTGCAGCTCTTGCATGCCGCTCACTCATGTACTGGACAAATGCATACCCTTTGTGGACTGAACATCCAACTATTTTTCCATATTTTGAAAAAATGGCTTCAATATCACCTTTCTTGACAATGGCTGTATTTAGATTGCCGATGAAAACACGGGAGTTGATGGACTTGGGGTCATTCTTATTGGTGACGTTGCTGGTCTGGGTTTTGCCGGTCATGGTTGGCTCACCGGATTTTAGTCCTTAAGCAACAACAACAAAAATACAAATGACCAAAAGGTAAAAATTTAGTTGAATGGACATCATAGACTTTGAACATTTTTTCCAATAGTTTATATAATACCCACAAATTCCTAAGTATTGCTGGTTTTCTTTAGTTAAAATAATGAGTATAAATAAGGGTGAACGTTTCATTGCTAAATGCTGTAGAAAAATGGTTGCAATTAGTACCTAGTTACAAATAAATCTTTGACTCATTCCTGCAAAATGTGCAAACCTTTTGTAGTTTAAAAAAATGTCTATTAGTTTTTCAAGAAACAGTTTGAGGAAAAAGACCACCTTGTTCTAGCAGCAAAAAGAAAATTCTGTATGCCACGATCTGATGATGGATTACAATAATGCAACTTTAGTTAACTGACAACATGTATTTGTATTGCCAAATTTTTATAATAAACATATCTTACACTTCATTATCAAAATCATCCTATAAGAAACTAGCAATTCATATTATTAACAATGCAGAAGAAAATAGTAAGTCAGAAATTCAATTAGAAAAGTTAACATAAAAGCAGGATTTTGAGGATAAAGACATTAATTAGAATTGTCTTTTATATTCTTAAATTGAGCCATATCACATGCTAGTTTTTTAAAAAGATATTTACCAATAGCTTTAACAATTATCAGCAAAGTAGCAGACTATTTGTTGAAGTTTTTATTCTCAACCTCAGTTTTAACAGATTTAACTCAAGGATTCTGGTACCTAAGGGCTACAAGTATTTCTAAAAACTGTTTTGGGGGCCCCTAAGAGTTTTTTTTAGTCTAAAGTGCTTGATAGCACTTTAAAGAAAAAAATTAATCTCAATGAACATAGAAATAATTCAATGAACTCAGAAATAATTTTACTTGGTCCAGCACTGTGAGACATATTTTAAAGCCTTAAAATTCATCCATTCATTAATTTAACAATAATTATTAAACACTTTTAGTCAGACATCAGGCATTTGCCAGATAAATTTAAAGTATATAGACCGCCGAGATGTGAACCCAGGGGCCGCACACAAGTGTGAATCCAGACCCAGCAAAACCTCTTTTGGCATGGGCAACTCCTCGCAGAATGTCTCCAGCCTGAGAACTAAGCCTCGGCCCCGTGCCCGCCCGGGAGGGGAAAGGTATTTCTCTCTCTCGCCTCTTTCTCTCTGGGGATGAAGGGCGCGGTGGCCGCCATATTAAGATGACCACAGATTGGGTTTTCAAGCGTGCAATTATCTAATATCTGGAAGAAATCTCCCTGGACTTCTTGTTAAAGTACAGAAATTCAAAACCGTGCGGCCACTACTGCGGCCGCGCGACCTTATTTGTCTTCACAGTAGGTCTGAATCTAGTGGGGTACTCCTAACAACAATAGTGAGGTTTGTGTTGAAATATTGAATGTAACCAAAGTAAACAGAATGTAAAATGAAACTTATCAGTTACAAGGTAGGGGGTGGGGGGGTGGGATGGGAGGTGTACTGTGTGGTTTTTTTTTTTTTTTTTTGGTGGTGGTATATAGGCACTGGTGAAGGGATAGTTGTTTCAGCATTGTATAACTGAGACCTAAGCCTGAAAGCATTGTAATCTTCCACACGGTGATTTAATAAAATAAAATTAAAAAAAAATAAAGTATATAATTATTTCAAGAAACCAATACATTAACTCTAAAATGACAGCCAGAGTAGAATCTCTGACTTTGATCATCATTGATGAACATACATATTCTTTCCTAAATGTTGGGTCACTCAAGTGATGCCCGGAAGGTCTGAGATCACCTCTAAGGGATGAACAACGTATATGGCAGGGATAAACATCTCTAGAGTGCTAGGTTAGGGCCAGCATTGATGTCTGAACCATACCTGATGATTCCATTTAAACATAATATAAGTGACAATTAACAGGTGAATATCATTTTCACAATAAATAATATTTCTAAATTGAATAAATTTGTAGCAGCCTTAAGGCATGCGAATTGACTTGGAAATATAATTAATAAGCATTTAAAACAGCTACTTCTGATTAAATAACCAGAGAACAGAAATATTCTTACTCTGAAGCTGGTATTTTAATGTATTACATAGTAAATCATAAAAAAAATTGCTAACTGATGAGCAATCGATATCATAGCTCTTTATAATGAAGACCAATGTCATGAAACTTAGTGATTCACACAGAAACTAAGTATGACAAAATTAAAAATAAGAATAATATTGTTGCCTTGATTTTGCTCATTTTAGCTGCATGCTAGTGGTTCCTTATGAATTATTCATGATTAGAGCTGAAGTAGAAGAAAGCTGATACATTTTAAATTTTTGTGATTTGGACTATTGCATATCTCAAGACAAATGCTTTGAGAATCAATTGTAATGAGAAAATCAAAGAGTATGTGTATGCATGGGTGTATCTATGTATTTTAAAACAAACTATTATCTTCTTTGCATAATCTAGTAGATGTTAGTCATATCGAGGGAGAAGATAAAAGTTCACTTTTGTGGGCTCGGAAATGGTTATCTTTCTTACCACATCAAGTCAAAAACTTTAACGTAATCTGCCAAAATATTGTTTCCTTTTCTTTTTTCTCTTCTGTGACAGTATTTTTAGAGATTATTTCAGTTACATTGAAGAAAGGAAAAAAAAATTATGGTTAAAACATTTATTTCTAGGACAGAGATAAAATGGCGATAATGCAAATTTTCTAGATTAGACCACACCCATAGATTAAAGTGGCACATCTCAGTCAATGACTATGCAAGTAGAGGGTCCAATTTTGTACTAAATATCACTATACATGCCAACACCCTCTATCTGACTCCATTTCTTAAGGCCAACTCTGATAATAACTCCAGAGACCTCTTATATGATTCTACTTAACAATTCTTAATCACCACAAAATCAGATGTATATAATCTCTGACTAATCTGATAACTAGATTAGGACATTCAATAAGTTTTATTATATACATCATAATTTCAATATTCTCTACAAAATCAAGCCTCAAATCTTTTGGTAAGAGCTTGTTTTATTTACTATATGGATTTTCAATTATCTAAGGAAGGACTTCCACTTTTAGTCATGATGAAATAACAGGGGTTATATTAAATGACCTGACTCAAACAGTCAGAACCCAAGCTAAAATAGATGAAATAATCAACTTTCCAGACATTAAAATTTACAGAGAAATGATATTTGAGAGAAAAAAAGAAAACTGAAAATCAAGTAAGGGTCTATACTATATTTCTGGAAAGGATGTTGAGAAAGTGAAAGAGAGAGAGAGAGGGGGGGAGGGAGGGTGGTAGAGAGAGAAATAGGCAGAGACAGAGACAGAGACACAGAGACATAGAGACAGAGAGATAGTGAGAGATAGAGAGAGACAGAGAGAGAGAAAGGGAGAGAGAGAGAGAGGGAGAGAGAGAGAGAGGGAGAGAGAGAGAGAGAGGGAGAGAGAGAGCACCAACCACAGAAGTACAAGGATGCTGGAATTTGTGATGCAGATTTCTTAGAAATGAAAGCTATATAGAAAAGTAGTTCTGAAAATTATTTTAATTGTATCTTGCTCTTTCATATAAACTGATTCTTAGGATAAGCCTTCAAAGTGTGAACTACTGTGAGGCACATATCTCTCTCTTTCATTTTTTGTTTTTGGAAAGCTGTGTCTTGAATGATTCCGGACACAAAGAGCTGAGCAGCACTATGAGCAATGGTGCAAATTTCAAATTACTTATATGAAGCATTATGTTTAGATATCTAAAGGGCCAGGCCTTAGAAAGAGAAAAAACATGTTTCTCATAAGGACCAAAGGTACTCAATAAATTAAATATAAAATATTCATTATATAATAAAAGGTCGAGATTCTAAGAATTAAAAAATATGATCTATTACCTAGAAAGTTATTAAAGATTTAACAGGAAATCAAATGAACTATGTAAAGATGCAAAGCATTTTTGAAATTTTTAAATGCACACTGGTTGATTTTACAGGTATTAAGATTCTACAGAAGAATAGATTTGTGAATTTAAATTCTGAAAAAAATAGACTATCTTAAATGCATTGTAGAGATAAATTACTGAAGAGAAAGAGAGGTTCAGTGACTTATATGATAGCATTAAACTATCTAACATACAGTTAGAATCCTAGAGATTTGAAAATATATTTTAAAGATAATGGCCAATTTTTCCCCAACTTTAATGAAAATTGTGTGATGCTCTGGATCCCATAACTTCTTTCAACTGTAAAAATAGAAATAAAATCATATCCAGATGCATTATAATTAAATTATTAAAACACAGTGATAAAGAGAAAAATTCAAAGATCCCTCAACACTGAAAGATGACTACCTTATATGAAAATCGAAGGAAGATAACAGAGAAGGAAACTTATAGCTACAACATAAATCACAACAGAAAATGAATTTTTCACTGAAAGTATAAGAAAACCTAGATATAGCCTCCTTCTTTTAAAGGTAGATTTAAATTAAGTTAGGTGTCTATGAATTGTGCTGTGTAATAAAAGATGAATTGTAAACCACTGCTATTCCAGGACTTGTCTGCAATGATGAAAACTTTTCATATTTATGTGTTTCAAAGTTCTATCAATAGCCTAAGTTTTGAGGAGTTGATCTGTGGATAATATGATCAAAATCTTGAATTTTATGATTTCACTCAAGCTAAATTGAGGCATTACTTAAAACAAATATTTACTGCCAAAAGACTAGTGGTTCACTACTGCTTTGAAATACAGGGTAAGCATAAATCAAATTTTAATTTTATATGTCTTGAGGTATGCTTTTGTTTTCCCAAATTTATGAAAGATATTATGGTATTAGGTGTATTTCAGAAGAGCAAACAAGTGTTTTAAGTGACTGCCAATGAATACTACTTTAAAAGCAGAGCTTTTGTCCTGAAAATGACAGTCTGAAATGCAGAATGTTCTAGAAAATCATAAAGACTGGTTAGAATAGTCTTTGTATATTTGTTTGTGGGAATATTTCTACCTTGCATTTAAAAGGAATACATTAATTATAAAGCAAAGGAGAGAAAAATTGTATCTTCATGTCTGTATAGATATGAAAAAATACTGCAAAGTGCTGAGCACGTGCTTTATTTCAGTTTAGTTCAGGAGGTCCAGGTTTTATACCCAACACTGAATCCTTGAACATTGCAAGGTGCTAACTCCAAGCACAGAGTCCCAAATTCAAAATAAATAGGCAGGGACCCTCTGCACCTAAAGACTTTGATTCCAAAGATGTAACACATTCGGGCATCCAGCGCAGCATCCGATAGCGATGCACTGGGACACCGAACTGGGCTACAACTCTGTGCTGCTGGGGGTGGATTTTTTTCCTCCCCACCCTGTCTTCCTGCACGGAAAGCAGCGGGCTGGCGGCACCCATGTGGCAGGCGCCATTTTCTGTGACTCCAAACCCACAGGTATTCGGTTTTTACTTTTGGGGCTCCCAGGAACTCATGGGAAGGGGGCGTAACCGGCACGCCCTCGGCCCAGATAAATCCGGAGCCGCTGAGCGCGAATCGGACCCTCTGCGCCTAAAGACTTTGAATTCAGAGACTTCTTACAGCAATGCACTGGGACTGTGAGCTGGGCTATGTAATTTCTGGCAGAATTTTCCCTGGACTTTATACAGAAATCCGCGACTTAACATTTATAATTGTCAGCAATGTGAAATGGTTCCATTTGAACAGGTCTGACTTGGGGGGGAAACTCCAAATAATAACAGTAAGTTTTTGTTGAAATATTGAAGGTTTTTAATGTAGCAGCCACCTCTAGACTGTGAACTAAGCAAAAGCCCCACGCTGGCCGACGTGGCGTGGCGTACACCATACTATGAGGCGCAGGAAGGGGGATGAGGGGGAAAAAGAAAAAAAAAAGGGAAAAGGAAAAAGAAAAAAAAAAAGAGAGAGAGAGAGAGAGTTATGTACTTGTAGCACTGGGGCTACATATCTCTTCATTTCCAGCAATGAAAAACTAATTATCAAATATAGTAGGTCTGTCTCTCTTGGTTGGAAACTCCAACAACTTAGTGAGTTTTGTGTTGAATTATGGAATGTAATCAAGGTAAAGAAAAAATGAAGTGAAATTCATTAGTTATATAGTAGGGGGTAGGGGGTGGGGGCGGGGGGTATACTGGGGTTTCTGGTGGTGGAATATGGGCACTGGTGAAGGGATGGGTGTTTGAATATTGTATAACTGACATATAAACCTGAGAACTTTGTAACTTTCCACATGGTGATTTAATAAAAATAAAAAAAATAAAAAATAAATAGGCAAATACGTAGCACAGAAGCACTGTTGTTCCGTTGCTTATTGATTTGTTCAAGCGGACACCAGTGATGTCTCCATCGTGAGACTTGTTGTTACTGTTTTTGGCATATCGAATATGCCATGGGTAGCTTGCCAGGCTCTGCCCTGTGCGGGCGGGATACTCTCAGTAGCTTGCCAAGGTCTCTGAGAAGGACAGAGGAATCAAACCTGGGTTGGCCATGTGCAAGGCAAATGTCCTCCCTGCTGTGTTATTGCTACTTAAATTAATAAATATGTATATACATAAATAAAATAAAATATGCTTTACATAAAGATAGAGAACCTTTCTGAGAACAGAAAATCACTAGCAGATCAATGAACTCTATCATTTTCTTTATGTAGGTAGTGCTGAAATTCCCATCTAAATTTTTAGATCCACACAGATGCTTATATCAAATTAAGCATGAGCAACAAAATGATAAGAATTATATTTTAAAGAAAATTAGCCATAAATACCAATATGAGAACTTAAGAAAAACTTTTTATCACAGTATTATGAGAATAGTTCAAAACTAAATATAATACAAGTGCTCATTGGTGGACAAGGGGAAATGACAATGTGGTATATGGAAAGAATTAAAAAATACTCAGGAGAAATTTGAGATCAAATCCTGAAATCTGAAACAATATAGATAGAGTGGGCATTATGCTATGTGAAATTAGGCATAGACTATTTTTTTAAAAAATAGTATGATTTTACTCATAAGCAGCAGATAGAGGAATTAATTTTTGATTGCAAGGTTTCTAATTAAACAAAAATAAACTTTTTCTGTCAGACAAATACATGGTTAGAAGGGAACAGGGCAGAAGGTGAGCTCAGAGGTCAGAGGCGCCTCCCCCACACCTTCTGATGAAGCTCTGGTAATCCCCACCAGGTCCCCCCAGCCTGGTGGTTCACTGCTGAGTCCTAGCAACACCATACTGCCAGCCTCTCTGCCTCCAACCCACCGCAGACCCCCAGCACTTCTTGGAAAATGCTAGACAATTCAAATGTTTCACTGTCACTGTCGCTGTCATCCCGACACTCATCAATTTGCTGGAGGGAGAACCAATAATGTCCCCATTGTGAGACTTGTTGCTACTGTTTTTGGCATATTGAATATGCCACGGGTAGCTTGCCAGGCTCTGCTGTGCAGGCGGGCGGGATACTTTCGGTAGCTTGCCGGGCTCTCTGACAGGGGTGAAGGAATGAACCCGGGTCGGCCACGTGCAAGGCGAACACCCTAACTGCTGTGCTATAGCTCCAGCCCAATTTTCAATAATATTAATACTTAATGTCTCTATAATGTTTTAATGAAATGGAATTTTAATAAAAACAAAGAAATTAAACAAAAAGGTTCAGTAGATCATTAAAAGGGCACAAAATAAACAAGAAAGAACAAATTCTACATTTTATTGTTCTAGACATAATATTCAAATATGTACTATGCTATTCAGTTAAACCTGGCAAATGCTGCAAGACATCCAAACTGAAAACGTCATTTCTGAAAAAGAAGGTAAATCTAGTGGAGGGAGAGAGAGAGACTTCCAGAAGCAGATATTTGAATGCATCATTTAAGGATACTGTAAAGATCAGTGAGCAAACAATCAATTTCTCAGCATGTACAAAGAGACAGTTATTTTCTATTTCTAAGTACTTTAAGATTATCTACATGTAGTAAAGTGCATTTTAATTGAATAGGTTGATATAAACACTATAGAACTTGAGAAAACTGACAATAAACTAAAACAGTTTTTAGTAACAAAATAAAAAATAAATGCAAAATTATTCTCACAGCATTTTCAGACACCATCCAAAATTTAGAAAGACTTCATTTATTTTGACTAGAGCAGTGATAGCTTTTTAAAACATAGCTTCACTGTCACTGTCACTGTCACTGTCATCCTGTTGCTCATCTATTTGCTCGAGCGGGTACCAGTAATGTCTCCATTGTATGACTTGTTACTGATTTTGGCATATCGAATATGACACGGGTAGCTTGCCAGGCTCTGCCGTGAGGTGAGATACTCTCAGTAGCTTACTGGGCTCATCCAAGAGGGGTGGAGGAATCGAACCCGGGTCGGCCACGTGAAAGGCAAAAGCCCTACCCACTGTGCTATCACTCCAGCCATCTTAAGTATTATAAATAAGCACTTGATATTCATTTGCCTTTGGGAACTAAACAACCAAAGTTGGTGATATCACGAAGATAAATATCACAATTATGATGAAGACTAAATACTTATTTACCAGGAAAGATAAATGCTATTTAGTATTTTATGGATTATTTCCACTTAAGTGAAAAAATTCAATCCCAAGTTGAGGATATTTTTTTGTTAAAATTTGGTGTAATTCTTTTTCTTCTTGCATTTAGATTAAAATTTTATCAGAAGACATACATATGTCCAGAAGATATATAAAAATTGCTCCATATCATTTATCATCAGGGAAATGCAAATCAAAACAACAATGAGATTATAGTTGCATATCCATGAGACTGTCACACATCCCAAAGAATAAAGACCAATGAATACAGGAAAAGTTAGATCCCCATTCACTGCTATTAGGAATGTGTCTCATCCAACCTTTATGGAAAACCATTTGACCACATCTCCAGAGCTAGGGATTAAGCTGACATGTGATCCCCAATTCCACTTCTTAGCACCTACTCCAAGAACACAAAAACTCTGTCAGAAAAGACATGAGCACTCCTATGTTCCTTGCAGCACTATTCACAATAGCTCAAATATGGAAACAATCCAAGAAGCTGTGAACAGAAGACTGGATAAAGAAGCTAAGGTATTGATACACAGTGGAACAGTACTCTGTAATCAGATAAAAAAATGAAATTAAGTAATTTCCATGGAAGACTCTGTACAGAGTATCACACCTAGTGAAGTTAGGAAAAGGACGGATACAGAACAACCTCTCTCACAGGGAGTATATAAAGAAAGATAATAAGGAGATAACAAAAGCCCCAAGACAACAGGAAACCCAGAACTGGTATTTGATAGGAAGCTTAGAAAGCAATAGGGTGGGAGAAGACAGCATGGGTCAGGGGCCAGGACAATGGAACAGGGGGAGAACGCAGAGACTCTGGTGCAGTTTGGAACTGGAATGTTTTATGCATGCAACTCTATCACTAACCATGTTGTAAATCATGTTGTGTAAAATAAATATTTAAGGTATGTTATCATAGTCTACATATCAGGAGCCATCACATATTACTTAATCATCTTTCTTATTATGCCATTAAGTAATCTTCCTAGACCCGAGTTAATCACATTAAATAGATATATCACCATTCCTTCAAGTCCTTGGTAAGCATTTAGTTTGCTTCCATTTTTCAGATTTCAAAATTTCTCACATGAAAACTTAAGACAAGTGAAGCAGAGGGTAAATTCCAAGTACTGTGACAAATAGGATTCAAAGAAAAATACCATTTAGATTCAGTTATAAATCCTCCACTATGTTTTTAGAAAGATTGAACTCCTTTCTATTCCTGCAGAGTAGAAAAGTGTGTTTGGGACCAGAGGAAGTTCTGACCCTGCATGCTGCTGACCCGGGTCCCACTCCAAGCGCTGTATATGGTCACCAGAGCTGGCCAGGAGTAATCCCTGAGCACAGAGCCAGGAATGAGCCCTGAAGATCAATAAGTGTGGCTCCAAAACGGAAACAAAAAAGAAAATGACTTTGAGTAAATGTTGTTATGCACTTGCTAATCCTTCCATAAATACTACATTCAAAATGCTACATTTTTTTCTGATTCCTTAGATTGAAAAAGAGGAATCATAAACCAAATTAGAAGAAGATAATTTACAAAAATATATAAAGTTGAAAAGTTTAGCTAGGCTAGCACAAAAGAAAAGCCATCGTTATTAAGTACTCAGTGTTCAGAGAAACACTTGTACTCTGAGAAAATGAATTAGATTTTGCAACTTCTCTGAAATGTCACCTGTGAAAAAAATCATTATTTAACAATTAATAAAGGTATTATTGTTTCCTTTCTTAAATTCATAGATTATTGCTTAATATATTGAAGTTAATGTCAAAAATTTAATGGCCAATTATGAAGAAATGAAGAAAACATGGTAGATTTTTCAGTCTTTTAGCAGCAGTTTTGCACTGAAATTTAGTTACTACAAATATGAATCACATTAAAAGCAAAAGTGAAATTATCTGCTCCTTCATGTTTGAAACAATCATATTCGCTGAAAATTATTCTTTATATTTTTAAACAGTGTACTTCCAAGTGTATTATTGTGCAATTGTACCATGTACAAACCTACAAACATAGCTTTTATTTTCCTATTAAAAGTAATTGTGTTTGTACAAAAATACAGATAAAATATATCTTTGTTTTAAAAAAATCTACTGATTAAGAAAAGTAATATGCCATATTTTAAATAAATATTTTCAGAAGAAATTTGCTATCTATAACAAAAATTGATCAGATATTTTCAGAATAAAGTACTGAAAAATGCCATTAAACAGGAAATAAAAATTTAGATAAACAATAATATTAAGTAGCTCAAGGTATATATAATTATATTATAAGCAATTATGAGGAACTGAAAAATAAAACTATAAGAATAACTTTAGTATTTAAGAACAAATATGAGACTAAAGACCTTAACTAGAAAACATTAGATTTAAATACTGGGATTAGATAACAAAATATATTTAAAGAGTAGCATTAGTTAATAAATAATTTTTTTAATTGAGACTAAGCATCTTATTTGAGAGAATACATAACTAAGCATATAGGTGCAGGTAATGTAATAACTATAAGCAGTTTTAAGCAATTGTGAAATAAAACTGTAAGAATAATATTACTCTTTTAGAACAAATATGAGACTAAAGACATTAACTAGAAAACATTAGAGTTGAGTAGAGTTAGATTTAGCTAACAAAGTAGATTTGAACAGTCGCATTAGTTAACAAAGAAATGTTTATTTTTTAAAATTGAGACTAATCATCTTATTTGAGAGGATAATAGCTAAATGTACTGGTGCAGGTTATATAACTGTTATTTATACAAAAATAATGATTTTCCTTGTTTTCGTAACCACAAAATTGGAAATCAATGGATATAAGTAGAATGGTTCAGATTCAATAATTTGTAGTATCTAACTTTAGTGCAACATTTAAATCATTTTTTAAAATATAGTTAATAAATTACCCAAAATTTAAATAAGGAATAATATTGTAAACTCATATCTCGAGAAACATTTTCTAAACTACCAGATATCCATTATTTGACAGGCGGTTTTTTTCCTACACAAAACCATTATCTAGGTTCCAGCAGGTCTGAAACAGTTATGTGGAAATTATGACAAATTTGAAAGAACAGTAACGGGTGCAGGTCAGACATCTAGAGTAAGTGTGGGTCCAATAATCAATGCAACTTTTCTGTTCATGCATTAGTCAACTTAAGCTGCGATAACAAAATGCTATAGACTGAGTGGCTTAAATGACCTATATATATATATATTTTTATTTCTCACGCTTCTGAAGGTCTGAGTATAAACTCAGGGCGCCAGCTAGATGGTTTCCTTGGAACAGCTCTTTTCCTGGTTTAGATGGTGTCTTTTCACAGCGTTTGAGAGTCTCACTGGAATTCTGGGCTTAAAAAGATTCTGATCCCATTGTGAAAGTCCTACTCTTAGACCTCATTTATAATGTTTTGCATTCCTATGGATAGGGCCTTTCAAGTGGGGCTTAGGAGTCCTGGAATAACCCTGGTGGGATTCCCCATCAATTGAGACAGAGATTCAGTGCAAAGATGTGCTGCTGCCCAGGATATGTGGTACTGGGAGTTATCTGTGGCCACCGGGCAGAGTGTAGACCTCAGGAAACCCCCATTGCCTCCCAGGAGAGCTAAGGGCTCCAGGAAAGTATGGGCAAAGCTTGAGTGTACACCTTACCCTCTGTACTATGCCTCCAGCCTCAACCCTAGCTTAAAAAAATATATCACCATGATTTACAAAGCTTTAGGTTAAAAATGGAGATAAGACCATAAGGAAGAGTAAGTCAGGAACTTGATGTCTCACATGATATTCATTTTAAGGGACTATCCTGAAGTAAGTATACTCATATTCACTAGCATCTGAAGAAACTGCTCTAACTTTGGAAACTTAAGCACATGCTAAAATCTTAGAAAAAACTCAGCTCTGTGAGTATGGAATAGCTATTTATGATGTCAACTGCAACTATGCTTCCAAAGTTACTTTTTAGTGTTTAAAGTAACTAAAGAAGGTTACTTCAAGTTATAAAGAGTAGTCAAGTCAACAATAATGAGGTACTTTCTGCTTAACAAGGAAAAATGGATCCAGCAGGGCTAATTCCCATTTGTGACATAACAATTTAGGAATTGGAATAATTAGGAGGCATGTTTCTTCTAACTTTAAAGATATGATATGATGTAGCTATATTGAAACTTAAAATTGTATACCAAGAACAAACACAGTCAACAACTGGTTTGAACTGTTATTTGGCAGAGGTACTGGAAACCCCAAACAAGAGATATTATCTTCATGGCAGACAATATTCCCCATACTCTCTCTCTCTTCTTTTGGGCATTATGGTCTGCAATACAGATACTGAGAGGTTATCATGTTTGGTCCATTATCTACTTTCAGCACACATCTCCCATCCTGACAGGTTCCTCCAACAATCATTTTCTTAGTGGTCCTTTCTCTATTCAGCTGTCTTCTTACTTCTGCTCATGAGGCAGGCTTCCAGCTATGGAGCAATCTTCCCGGCCCTTGTATCTACTGTCCTGGGGTGTTCAGTCTCATGTTGTGTTATTTTATACTGTACAAATGAGTACAGGAATGTGCACTGGGGGAGGGATGGGTGTTTGATCATTGCATGGTTGTAACTCAAACGTGAAATCTCATAACTATCTTACAGTGCTTCAATAAAAAAAAAGAAAAAAAAGAAGCCAAAAAAAAAACAAAGACAGTTCACAGATTGGGAAAAAATATCCATCTGATAAAGGGCTAATTTCCAAGATATATAAGGCTGGTAAAACTTTATAAGAAAAACCATCCAATGCCATCAAAAACTTGCAAGAAAAAATGAACAGCAATTTCCTCAAAGAACTCAAAAGACCAAAAGACACATGAAAAAAGGCCCTACATAACTAATAATCAAGGAGATGCAAATCAAAACAATCAGATATCATCTCACACCAGAGAGGCTGGCACATATCGAACAAACAAGAGCAACCAATGCCTGCATGGATGTGAGGAGAAAGGGACTCTCCTTCATTATTTGTGGGAATGTCAACTGGTTCTGTCTTTTGGAAAACAGCATAAGCATTTCTCAGAAAGTTAGAAATTGAGCTTCCAGATTGTCCAGTAACACTACTGGGAATATACCCCTGGAGCCCAAAAGCACGTCTGCATGACTATATTCATTGCAGCACTGTTCACAGTAGCCAGAATCTGGAAACAGCCCGAGTGTCCCAGTGTCTGAGAACAGATGACTGTTTAAAGAAATCATGGTACACTGAAATATCGTAATACTATGCAGATGTTAGGAAAATGAAGTTATTAAATTCGCTTATAAATGGGTGCAAAAAAAAAGTTATTATCTACTTGGCTAGGCTGCTCAAATGTAAAGATGCAGAAATCCAGACATTATGTAAATGATCTCTGATTGGAGTAGGACAGTGACAGAAGAAGTAAATACAACTAAGCAGAAGTAAACAGTGTCACATCGTTCTTTGTAATGCTACTCTTCTCTTTTATCTGCTTTTTCCCAGCAACCAGACTGTTTGCTCTTCGGGTGCCACAGTGGGGGGCAGGTGAGAGCCCTCCCCACCCCAAGGGACCCAGTCCCAGCGCAGCCGACCTCCACGACTCAACTGCCGCCATGTCCAGGCTGCTTTCCAGAAGTTCGGGCCCAGCCTCACGCATGAATGAAGTCCCACGAAACCCAGATAATGCAGAACTTTGTGGCCTTAGACTCTGGACTCAATGCGACCCGGAAGCAGAGATCCTCTGTCTGATATCCCCCAATCTCCGGTGACCCAGGGATCACACCCATAAGCCACACCCTGCCATACCCTGCCTCATCATTGGCCACATTACAGATCTCAGTGGCTGCTCCTCCCATATGGGGAGTAACACTCTAGTGCTTACACTAGCGGTGCTCCAGAGGGGGGTGAGTGAGAACCCTCCCCACCCCAAGGGACCCAGCCCTGGTAGCTGACCTCCACTGGGAAAGATGAGTAAGGAGAGGCTGCTAAACTCTCAGGACTGGGAAAAATAGAGCCGTTACTGGTGCCCGCTCGAGTAAATCGAAGAACAACAGGATGACAGTGATACACTGATACAATGATTTCCCAGCAACCATGGGGACATGGGTGCTAGGAAATTATAATGGTGGAAGAATGGGTGTTGGAACGTTGTATGACTATAACCCAGTCATGAACAGCTTTGTAATGCTCTATTAAATCATGGTAACTCAATAAAATAATAATTAAAAATAAGTCATCTACCATAAATAACACTAAAAGAAATTATATTTACATATATTATATATAATAATATGCATAGATTAAAAGGATTTATGTACATATGCATATATTTTTTATATTTTATTGAAACTTATTTAGAAAGATGTGAGGAAAGGGACAGGAAGGATATGCTCTTGAGAAAACAGGCTTCTCTTGAGGGGAAATAAGCAAGCAAAGAAACACAGGCAAACAAGCAAGATACATGTTCAAGGGAGAACATGGACCTGGAGAATGAGTGATAAGAGTGTTACACTGAAAGATTTTATTTTGGCTTTAGTTTTGGACCAAAAAAAAATTAAATTTGTTATAGTTTCTTTGGACTGGAGCAATAGCACAGCCATAGGGCATTTGCCTTGGACGTGGCCGACCTGGGTTCGATCCCTCCAGCCCTCTCGAAGAGCCCGGCAAGCTACCGAGAGTATCTCACCCACATGGCAGAGCCTGGCAAGCTACCTGTGAAGTATTCAATATGCCAAACACAGTAACAACAAGTCTCACAATGGAGACCTTACTGGTGCTCTCGTGAGCAAATCAATGAGTAATGGCATGACTGTGATACAGTGATTAGTTTTGGACCACATCCTGTGGTGCTTAGGTATTACTCCTAGTGAGGCTTATGGGACTATAAGTGGGCCAGGGATCAAACCCCAGTCATCCATGGACAAGGCAAGTTCCTTACCTGTTAAACTATCTCTCTAACCCAAGATATTTTAGATCAATGAACACATTAAATCTATCTCAAAGGCAACTCTGAAACATCTCCTTTTTAATTTTAAAATCACAGAAAATTATTATATATCTGCTTAGGTTGAATGCCTGTTAAGCATTTATTTTTAGTGGTAAAGAAAGTTTCATTCTTTACCTTCATTTCCTTTGGGGTTTGGTGTATTTCTAGGAAAGTGTTTCAAGTTATTTAAGAAAGACAGGAATTGCTATAGTGCCCCTCTTCTGCGCTGAAAAGTCTCCTCTACATCATAACTATTCATGTTATGTTTTAGGAAACAGTCACAGAGTCTAAAACATGCTATGTTTTAGGAAACAGTCACAGAGTCTTAAGGATTATTCTATGATTATACTAAGAGAAAATGCCAGTGATAGTATCTTGAGAATGACTAGAGATAGTTTCAATAATGTTTACTCAGAATGTGTACCAATTTACCAACTGTAACTAAAATCTCCCAAAAATACTGTGAAAGAGTAAAACAGTATCTTTGCACGCATCTCCTGTGGGAATCACATTAGAAAGAAAATAAAGACATAGTTACGTGAATAAAAGTTAAGAAACCAATATGAAGAGTCAAAGCATCACTGTGCATCTCTGGCTTATTCATGATAGGAGGTCACAAAACAGAAGCAGGGAACGAACTGTCCTCGTATATTCACTGGAATAAAACTCTGCCTGATTCCCCCATGCGTCTCCACTGAATAAAACATCATTCTCCATTTGAAAGCTGTTAGGTCATATAAACCTAAATTTGGGAAGTAAACATCGCCATGCCCACAGGAGACACTCCCTCCCTCCAACTTAATAGGCCCATTTCACTCTTGTCCTCTCTGTTCAGACTGCCAGTCATGCCAGCTCCCTCGGGACTTAGAGTCTGATCAGTAAGTGATTTCTTGTTGGCTACTAAACTGCCTGCAGTGATGAGCAGCTTTCAATCATTATTGATGAGGCTTTAGAAGACTGGCCCTAGAGTGACAGGTCTTAAATCCCATAGCCAATCTCTTGAAATTTCTGTACTTTCCTAAAATATAAATAAATGTTCTACAATAGGTGGAATGGTAAATTTCTCTCCATAAACTTGAATGTTTGGGTTTGATATTAAACAGCAATAAAAGGGATATAGTAAAGTTGCCCATTGTATATCAAGATCAGATAAAATCCATGATTACAATTCTTTAAACTCTACTGCTATGAATACAGATGAAGTGTTAAAAATGACAGTACCTAGCTCTTCATGTATTGCAAATAAGTGATTCAAAACATAATTTGTTTTTGGCGAATAAACAATATCTCTATTACTGCAATGTTTTATGGTGATATCCAAAACATTCCATTTCCTCTATCCCCTTAGGTATATAAAATAATCTCTATAAAAGATTAGAAAAACTCAGGGAATGAAGAACTTTTAAAATGGATATTTTTCTCTGAATATAAGCTATAAAATTTATTCTTAATAATCACCCATTTAAAAGCTTACTAAAGAGTGATAGTTAGTAAGATCTTACTCCAGAAATAGCAGTAAAGATTGTGGTATGTGGTAATCATTTCACTTATTTCTTGCTTCATTAGATATTTTAGTTAATACAAAGACATTCCACTAGTTTTTTATAGTAGTATAACTAGTATAATCTGCCAAACTCAGAAAGAAACCCAACCTTAGTTTTTCTGTTTGTTTTTGTTTTATTTTCCCTCCCTCCCTCCCTCCCTCCCTCCCTCCCTCCCTCCCTCCCTCCCTCCTTTCCTTCCTTCCTTCCTTCCTTCCTTCCTTCCTTCCTTCCTTCCTTCCTTCCTTCCTTCCTTCCTTCCTTCCTTCCTTCCTTCCTTCCTTCCTTCTTCCCCATGGTAGTGCCAAGGGCTTACTCCTGACTGTGTTCAGATGTCACTCCTGGCAGTGCTCCGAGGATTATATAAAGTGCTGGTATCAATCTTGGCCAGCCGTATGCAAGGCAAGAACTCTACCCGCTGAACTATCTTTCTAGTACCACCTACCTTAGGTTTTGGGTGTTTTATTCTCCCCTCTACCTAGTTTATATCAATCCTGTTAATTTATAACAATCCTTTCCTTAAAGGTTAAAAAAAATAGATTTCAGTCTTAGCTTTGCCTCTTTCTAGGTGAATAATTTTGAGTATTTACTTGACATTTCTTAATGCTCTATTTTATAACTAATTTGATAATATTAATAACTACTTATTGGGCTGGAGCGATAGCACAGTGGGTAGGGTGTTTGCCTTGCATATGGCTGACCTGGGTTAGATTCCTCCGTCCCTCTTGGAGTGCCCGGCAAGCTACAGAGAATATTTCACCCACACTGTGGAGCCTGGCAAACTACCTGTAGTGTATGTGATATGCCAAAAACAGTAACAAGTTTCACAATGGAGACATTACTGGTATCCACTCTAGCAAATCGATGAACAATGGGATGACAGTGATACAGTGATACAGTGAATAACTACTGATGTGATTATTAGTAAACTTAAATATTATTAAGTCAAACACTAAACATTGTATTTGGCACATAAAACTTGACTTGAAAATGTAGTTTAGCTACTAATTAGAAATCGAGGTGGTAATTTTTCTTCTGTAAAAACTATGTCACCTATTTTAAGATCATTGAGTTAATCAAGGAAGACTTGCATCTTTGATATTGAATATTCACACATCCTCAGGCAATTTTCTGTTAATCTAATAATGTATTTAAAGTTAAATTTGGAAAATGGTTTCTAGGTGTTTAACATAGGGCCTTTCCCAAATGTTTTATCCGGGCCTCCTGGAGAATGTGATACAGCTTCTAAAAGCATTATATTTGAATTCATTGAAATTTTAAAGTTAACACAATAGTTTTAATGGAAATTGTGAATCAACATACTCGAAATGTTTGAATAAATAAGTGATAGTTTTTGCTGATGTTTATCTCATGTTTATAAATAATTATAATTTTATAGAAATCTTACAGCTAATATTATAACAAAATTTCAAGCATCACTGGCATATATATAAGGAGCAGATGTTTTATGTTTTGGCAAACATTTACACCTACAGAAAATTTTATGTTGACAGATATTTGCATTGATTTTTTTCTTTTGAAAGCAAAGCTCAAACAGAAGTCAGAATGATTTTGTGGCTCTAAACTTCATCTGGAAGGCATATTTTACATACCCAGATACAAGTGTTAACCAGTGCTCTTTTTAAACATTTATGTTGGACATTTCTCCTACAAATTTGTGATACTGCTACAAATAATGATACTACTTCTGTCATAAAAGATGAGATCGTTTATAATATTATAAGAAATCTGATTTCAAAGCTTGGCCAATTCTATGTAGAGAGCTGCATTTATTTAAGGATGTAATAAATTTGGGATCCTATTGACTTCCAAGCTTTAGGACACATCTTCACTGATGGTAGCATGTCAATTGGTTCATCCCTTTTGGAAAACAATATGGACACTCTTCAAAAACTAGGAACGTCCTCCTTGGCACATATTCCAAGGGCTTCAAAACTCTATTCAGAAAAGTCATCAGAACACCTGTCTTCATTGCAGCACTGTTCAGAACAGCCAAAACCTGCAAACAGCCCAAGTGAAAAAGAACAGATAACTCATTACAGAAGGTATAGTATAGTATAGTATAGTATAGTATAGTATAGTATAGTATAGTATAGTATAGTATAGTATAGTATAGTACACAGTAGACTGCTACTAGGTTTTAATAAAAAATTAAATCAAGCAATTTCCTCCCAGGTGGATGGACCGTGGAAAGTGTCATTCTGATTGAAGTTATTTAGAAAAGGAAGGACAGAAGCAGATTGATGCCTCTCGTGTGGAATATAAAGAACCATAATTGGGGAGTAACAAATGCCCAAAGGCAACAGAAACTGGGAGAATCGGTCTTCTCGGTCTTCTCTAGGACGTTTACCACAAGAAGGGGAGTAGGGAATCTGAGACAATGGTACAGGAAGCAGACGTGCTGGTGAAAGATCTGGTGCTGAAATGTTTACTACAATCTTTACTAATTTTTACTAATCTTTACTATAATGACTTCATAGGCTTGCTTTGCTCATGGCTGACCCAAATTCAATCCCCTGCATAACATATGGTCTCCCAAGCTCCTGAGCACAGAGTCAAGAGTTCTGCTGGGTATGGTCAAAAAATAAGAAAAGAATAAATTAAATAAATGCTCTGTCATATCTCATGTGAAAATACATTCCAACCCTGTCTTAGTGCTTTATTCACAAAGGCTGATGGCTGTCTTTTCTGGCATAATCAAGTAAGTCAATAGACAAATCTTTGATGAATAAAATAGGTAGAAATGAATAAATGATGTGAATCCTCATATATCTGGAAACAGCAGAAGACAATCTTGAGAATCAGATAAATAAAAATTACTTTAGAATACTACTAATAATGGTATAATTTAAAAATCGCTGCAATTGGGTAAACAGTATGTGGTCAGTACTGAATTAAGGGATATGCAATTCCATATTTTGATAAATATCATTATTACAAAATAGTGTATAAAAACATTTCTTTCAATCAAAACGTTTAGTATCCATGACACACAATAGATTCAAATGGGAAAGGAGAGCTATTTAAAAAATTGGATGGGAGTGGCTCCACCATTGTATAATGAAAAACCTCCTATTTCGCAAAAGTATATTTATAAATAATTGCCATCACTATGTAGATAATGTTTAGTGAAATTCTGTGTAGCTTATTTGGCAAAATAAAATTGAATATTGCTCAGGGTCATAAACACAAACAGCAATGACCTCAATTTTGCAATGATTTATACAGAAAATAACATAGTTAATCACAATTGGAGATGTAGTCTTCTAAGCTTGAGCGACTAAAAGCCAAAATGATTTTAAAGGAGTGCTTATGCTTTCTTATATACACGTTTTGAGCAGGCATTATTTGGAGTGTTACCTGATTATCTCTAAGCATCCATAAAACACTTTCCACATAATAGCCACTTGGAGGAAACCAACTCCTTAGAACTCTGAATTCTTTCTAGAGGACTTTTTCATGCAATAATATTGACATCTGAAACACCTTCCCTAGGACAGTCCGTATCTGTAGGCTACTATCCACATATAACACTAGCTTCAAATTATAGGAGGAGGATATATGAAATTTTGATTATGACAAACTTGTTGCCCAAGCGTGTGTTTTACTTATTTTCAAAGTAGCTATTGAAGAGAGCCCTTGTTAATATTAAGTATTTATTCTATATTTTAGATAAATTTATCTCTATTATAATGATGATCAATAAGGATGTTAATTATATAATTTCTGAATATTTTAAAAAAACAAACCACTGAAGTTTGGTTGGACTGTTGCATGATATTACATTTTTAAAAATATCAAATCTTGAAACACTTTCAAGAGTTGGCCCAAGTTCATGGTCTATGCCTTATAAAGTACAAATCATCAGGGCAATCAGTAGCTACCTCCTCTATGAATACTAATAATGTATTAACTACTGATTTCATCTTGTTAAATAAGAAATATAAGACAACAGAAAACCAATTCGATTTATGTGCAGTCATTATGACATTTGTTTTGACACTGAAAAAAGTGACATTAAAAATATTGGGGATTATATATAAGTACATGTTGCTTTTCATGTGTACACAGTCTTCTACAGTGGAGAAGAAGCATAATCTAATTTAAGTGGGCATTTGAAGCTTATAACAGACACCATTTAAATATACTGCTACATTTAAAGCTAAACAGACACAGAATTAACAAGACATTTTTTACACTTTAAAAAAGGAAAAGAAAAAAATGAAAAATCTAAGAAAAAAATCAGAGCAAAATAAAACAAGATAAAATCCCAGACCACTGGAATTTCACCTGCACTCTCTGTTGTGTTAGTAACAGTTACTTTTTAGTGTCTTCGGGCACTTGTGAGCTATCCTAGATAGCTCATGTTACCATTAAATAAAATAATAATAATAATAATAATAATAAAATAATAATAATAAAGCAAAGTAATACTCTGACTAGTTCAAAAGAAATAAATAATTAAATTTAAGACAAAAAAAAACAGTGAGCTCCCTTGTGCAAAGATGACTGTCTGTTTCCTTCCCCACATGATGAACCAACTCAAATACCTTAGTTTAAATTATCTCAAAGGACATGAGGAAATTTATGGCCAATTCTGGCACCCACCAGCCAACCATCTGCATTTTCTATTCTTTTTTTTAAATTTTTTTTTCAGTGAATCACAGTGGGATACAGTTTCAGATTTTCAAACTTTTGTGCTTGTATTTCAGTCATACAATGATTGAGTACCCATCCCTCCACCAATGCCCATTCTCCACCACCAATGATCCCAGTATCCCTCCCAGCACCCTCACTCCCTTCCCCCACCCACTCCGCCTTTGTGGCAGGGCATTCCCTTTTGTTCTCTCTTTCCTTTTGGATGTTGTAGTTTGCACTAGAGGCATAGAGTGGCCATTGTGTTCGGTCTATAGCAAAAGAGTATAGTAGAAATGACATATGCACTTGAATGTTCATTGCTGCACTGTTTACAGTAGCCAAAACCTGGAAAAGACCCAAGTGCCCAAGAACAGATGACTGGTTAAAGAAACTTTGATACATCTACACAGTGGAGTACTATGCAGCTGTTAGAAAAGATGAAGTCATGAAATTTGCATGTAAATGGATCAAAGTGGAAAGTATCATATTAAGTGAAATGAATCAGAAAGAGAGAGAGAGACATAGGAAAATTGCACTCATCTTTAGGATATAAAGTAACAAAATAGGAGACTAATACTCAAAAATAGTACAGATAAGGACCAGGAGGTTTACTCCATGGCTTGGAAGCCGGCCTCAAATGCTGGGGGAAAAGGCAGCTCAGATAAAGAAGGAAACCGAATGTAGACTATATATCTGCATTTTCTAAAACTGTGCTTCCTTGTTCTTTTCTGAAAAGAAGCACTTAAGTGGTTTTGCAGACAAGATGGATATTTTGAGGACATGAGTTTTCCATCTTCCAGCCTGTTGGTTTATTTCTATTAAAGTTTTCTCACTTCCTCACTGGGTAGCCTCAATTGATTGGTCTTCAAGTGGCACTGTAGCTTGCACTATAGTCCCGTTGTTCATCAATTTGCTCTAGTGGGCACCAGTAACGTCTCCATTATGAGTCTTGTTATTGTTTTTTTTTAAAGCATTTTGAGTATGCCATGAGGAGCCTGCCTGGCTTCTACGACAGTGGAAGAAAATCTTCATGGTAACAATATTATTCACATTGTAGCCATCAACAAAATGTTCACACAACATGCTGAAGATGATATGATTATGAAAGAGTAGAATTTGTACTTAGATCACTGTAGACTTCACTGCATTTCATCATACAACTATAGGGTAGCATACAGAACTCATTTCAAATTTCAATCAAAAATTCACACATTTTTCTTGAAAATGCTCTTTGGGGTCATACACAGTTGTGCTCTGGACTTACTCCTAACTTTGTGCTTAAGAATTACTTCTGGCAGTTCTTGGAGAATCATATGTGGTTCTGGGGATCAAATCCAGGTTGGCTGACTACAAGGCAAGCACCCTACCTACTATACCACCTCTCCAGGACTCAACACTGTTATTTGTTGCTTATAAAAGGTTACTTTTGTGTCATCTACCCCGGGTTCCTAAACACATTAATTCAAAAGGATAATTGCACTTCTATGCTCATTGCAGTGCTATTAAAAGTAGCCCTAATCTAGAAATAAACCAATTGCTTAATAATAGAAAATTGGATAAAGAAATCGTGATCTATATGCACAATATTAATCATCTAAAAAAGAAAGAAGAAGTCTATGTTGCCATTTAGAACTGGCCAGCGTCTTGCTAAGTGAAGTGAGTCAGAAGGAAAGGGACAAGTACTAAATTCTCTTTCTCACATGTGAAGCATAAAGAAACATAGTCATGGAATGAAATTCAGTGGATGAAAACAGACCCGGAGAGCTGATCTACAGAACTAAGTTTTTGAAGGGAGGGTGCTAGGGGTGGGAACCTAGAGAGGGTGGTGGAGGAATGCTTACAGTCTGTGGGTTGATTTGGGTAGTAATATTGTGTACCCAAAACATTATTTTTTACCAGATAATCATGGTGTCAAAATTCAAAAACATATTAAAGATAAACTTATGTTTACATGAATTGTTATCTAATAAGCGTGTAATGCTGTTATGTCTAAGAAATTACACATCTTCCCACTTCGCCACGCCCGCAGCTCCAGTATGACTGAGGAGGACAAGGGAGCTGCTTTGGACACCAGCAGCCCACCAGCAACCTGCAGTATGTGATTTGAGCGTTTCCGCCAGGCCCCCCCGTGTGGGGGCCCGGCATTTCTCTTTTTTTTTAATCTCTCTCTCTCTCCCTCAACCTCTCCTGGGCACAGCACAGCCTCCACCCCACTTCTCTGAGCACAAAATGGAGACACGCACCCAAATGTGCGGCGCGGCTGGCGGGAGATTGAGGGCGGGGAAGTACCGGTCTCCGCCCACTTCGGACACTTAAAGAGAGTGCAGCCACGTGGGCTCCCCCACTTCGCCGCGCCCGCAGCCCCAGTATGACTGAGGAGGACAAGGGAGATTTCCCACTTCCGCCCGTGCGGGGACCCGGTATTTCTCTAGGTTTTCCCATCTTATGAGCACCATAAAAGGGTAAAAGATTGTAGTGATAGAATTTCAGGCAGAATTTTCCCTGGACGTTATACAGAAACCCAAAACCGCGCGGCCGCTGCCGAGGCCGCATGACCTAATGTCATCTAATCATCAGCAATATGAAATGGTTCCCTTTTAACGGGTCAGACTTTGGTGGAAAACCCCAACAAGAATAGTAAGCTTTTTGTTGAAATATTGAAGGCAACCAAAATGGTAGCCATCTCTCTAGATTGAACTAAGCCATATCCCCACGCCAGCTGAGAAGAAACATCCTTCTTTCTCGGGAAGAAACACGGCGTGGCGTTAACCATAGTATGATATCCATTAAGTTGACACAGGCCTGGTGGCATGGGAATGGGATACAAGGGAATAAAGTATTATGTACATGGAACAGCGGGATGCTGGTGGAATCTCGAGCCGGGGCCGATACCAGCACACTACTTTTGGTTCCAGAAACTGCAGACTTTCTACCAGACTATCAACTAAGCCAGAGCCCCACGCCGGCTGATGACAGGAAATAACCATCTTTTCCGGTTTTTTTTTTCCTTTGTCAGGCAGCATGGTGAATACTAAACAGGCGTGAACTCGGTGTCGCGGGTCGAGGGGGGGAAAAAATAGAAAAGTTATGTAACAAACAATGGGACTTGCTTGAAACCCCAGCAATAATAGCAAGTAATGTGTTGAAACATAGAATGTAACCAAGATAAAGCGTAAACTAAGTGAAACTTATCAATTACAAGGGCGGGGACGGGGGGGGGGGCGGCGCGAGGTATACTGGGGTTGTTGGTGATGGAATAGGGGCACTGGTGAAGGGAAGGGTGTTTGAGTATTGTATAATTGACATAATCCTGAGAACTATGTAACCCTCCACATGGCGATTCAATAAAATTTAATTAAAAAAAAGAAATTACACATCTTAATAAAAAATATACTATTGTTAAAATATGCAATCCTTCATCTGAGCAGCCTATAAATCACATTTTTTTTGATGTAGTATGCAGTGCTAAGTATGCTGACTAGTCAAAGTAGTGACTGCTGAAAGTTGAGTAACTTCTTAAAAACAAAACAATGAAGGTTGCTTCATATGCAGACTTTTCCTCTTACAAAAGACTTCTCTGCCTCAAGCAATACTGTTTGATAGACTTTTACCTGCAGATGAACTGGTTTCAAAGTTACAGTCAATTGTACTGAATTCTTTCTCTTTGCCAACTAAATTTGTGTAAAATTATAATTTTTTTGTTGCTATTTTAACAATGCACAATCTCTTTACCAAGAGTAGATTCCAGGGGTAGTACTATGAGGTAGTACTATTTTAACAATGCACAATCTCTTTACCAAGAGTAGATTCCAGAGAGATAGTACTATGGGTAGGGCAATTGCCTTGCACACGGCCAACCCAGATTTGATTCCTGGCATCCCATATGGTCACCCAAGTACCGCCAAGAGTAATATCTGAGTGAAAAACCAGGAGAAACCCCTGAGCATCACTGGGGGTGGCCCAAAAAGAAAAAAAATAATATTTTCCATATGACAAAACCACTTTCTGGGTAGAAAGATAATATATGGGTTAAAGCACTTGCCTTGCTTTCTGTTAACCCTAGTTAGACAGGCATGACCCCTGAGCACATGGCCAGGACTAAGCCCTAAGCACTGCAGAGTGTGGTCCACGAAGAAACAAACCATTGCCTTTGCTCATCCATAAGAAGCAAATCATTATCCACTGATGGCTACTGTGAGATCTCCCCAAAATTCATCAATTCAGTCCTCAATTTTTTAAATTTATTTTCTTTTATTGAATCACCATGTGGAAAGTTACAAAGCTTTCAGGTTTAAGTCTCAGTTATACAATGCTCGAACACCCATCCTTTCACCAGTGCACATATTCCACCTCCAACAGTCCTCAATTTTAATTCTTATTTTCTTGCCAATTTCATCACCTATAATTTCTTCCCTCAAAGTCAACTATGAGGGTTTGAATCAACTTATCTCGAAGTCCAGTTAATGCTGGTATTTGACTTCTTCCCATAAATGATGAAGATTCTTAATAGCATCTTGACTAATCACTTCTTTCAAAAAATTTTCAACTGAGTCTGCCCAAATCTATAACAGAAGGGCAGGGTTATAGTAGAGCAGATTACACATTTACCTTGCACTCCGCTGACCTGGCATCCAGGATGGTCCCCTGAGCACTGCCAGGAGCGACTCCTAAGTGCAGAGCCAGGGGTAACCTCTGAGCTTTGCCAGATCAGGTTACACCCCCCCAAAAAAAACACAACAAGTCTATCACAGAAATATTTATGTCAGCTATAGTATTACAAATTATTAAAATATCAAGACTTGATCTAGTATTCATTCACAAATTCCTGGGTTCGATCTCTGGTTCTGGAACTGGCACCGTATTATCTCCTAAGCACAATAGAGCACTGCTGTTGAGGCGCCAGCTCAAAAACAAATATGAAGACCTGAATCAAATGACTCCTTGATCCAAGAGCTGCAGATTAGTGTAACAGATAGGAAACAAGATTGGCCTTTGTGTACAACTAGATTTGCCACTAGAGTCTTGGTTGACTACGCACATTCAGAATGAGCAGTGAACACCCAAGGACAGTAAAGATAAGGGCCAGGAGGATCACTCCATGGCTTGGAAGCCAGCCTCGAGTTCTGGGGGAATAGGCAGCTAGGATAGAGAAAGGACGACGTAGTAAATGATGTTTGGAAGGCTCACTCAGGATGGGAGATGCGTGCTGAAAGTAGGCTATGGACCAAACATGGCGGCCTCTTAGTACCTATATAGCTGCAGATCATAACACCTGAGAGAGCGCGGGGGAGAGAGAGAGAGAAAGTGAGAGAGAGAGAGAGAGAGAGAGAGAGAGAGAAGGAGGGAACATGCCTGCCACAGAAGCAGGGGGGGTAGGAAGGGGTGGGGGTGGAGAGAGGGATACTGGGAACATTGGTGGTAGTGAATGGGTACTGGTGGAGGTATGGGTACTCGAACATTGTATGATTAAAACATAATCACGAAATTTTGTAAGTCTGTAAAAAAAATTAAAACAATTTAAAAATCGCTGTCACTGCCACTGTCATCCCATTCTCTTCGATTTGCTTGAGCGGGGCACCAATAACATCTCCATTGTGAGCCTTGTTGTTACTGTTTTTAGCATATCAAATATGCCACGGGTAGCTTGCCAGGCTCTGGCATGGGCTCAAGATACTCTCAGTAGCTTGCAGGACTCTCTGAGAGGGGCAGAGGAATCAAACCCAGGTCGGCCACGTGCAAGGCAAATGCCCTACCCGCTTTGCTATCGCTCCAGACAATTTAAAATTGAGCAACAGTATTTGGAAAGGAGTCTTTTTTTTCTGAATAATAGTTGTCAACAGCAGACTTAGAATACCCAGTTATAAACAGATGTACTATCTTCCAGGTTCTGTGCTTCCATTTGTAGAGCAGAGACAGAGTGGAGTACATTTCTTGAGTATAATTCTCAGGAGCATTGTTTTTTAACTTAAAGTCATCAGCTGCATTAGTTCCTAAGAAGACAATCTGCCTGCCTAGCTTTGAAGTTTTGAATGCAGGAATTGACTTTTCTCTAACTATGAAAGTCCCAGGAAGTATTTCTTTTTTATCAAGGCTGTATTAGCTACACTGAAATTCTGTAGTGAATTCAATGAAGACACCTTTATCAGTTCCTACATAGATCCGGATAACTAGCATTAGTTTCTATATCAGCACTTGCTATTTCACCTTGTACTTTTATTTTTAGGGTAGTTTCCTTCCTCAAACCTCTTGAACTCACATTAGCCGGCTTCCAACTTTTTCTTTATAGTTTCTTGCATTTCTAAATTTCATAAGACTGAAGAGTATTAGTGCCCTTTTGGCTTAAGGGAATACTGTAGCTGGTTTGACCTTCTATGTAGACCACTAAAATATTCTCCATGTCAAGTAAAAGGCCCATTTATTTTTAATCATCTACATGTTCACTGGAATTAGCACCTTTAATTTCCTTCAAAAACTTTTCCTTTGCATTCTTGGAACTTGACTATGGTAATAAAAACCTAGATTTTAGTATGTCTTGGGTTTTGATATGCCTTTGTCACTAAACTTGGTATCAGCTTTTGGTTTATTGTTTTTTCCACTTGAAAACTTACAAACTATTCTAGTAGAATGGCATGGTCTAATTTCAATAATGTGTCTGAGGAATTAGAGAAGGCTGAGAAGAGGGAGTGATACTGGAAAAGACAGGTGCTGAAGCAGTCAGAATGCACATAACATTTGGACCTCTGTCATGGTTCTCTGATACCTGTTAGGAGACATCCCCAAGTGCAGAACCAGGAGTAAGCCCAAACCAAAGTGTGGATCCCAAACTAAGACCAAACAAGCAAACTAAAAGAATACACATAACATTTACTGACTGTCACATTCACTGTCTTCTATGTATATGCTTAATGGAACCCTTGGACAGTCAAAAATCTAATATCAAACATCACTGGTCATAGATCACCTACATAATGATAATAAAATATTTTGAAATATCACTAGAAATTCTGTCCGCTAATGAAGTGAGCATGTACTATTGGGAAAATGATGCTGATGGACATATTTTATGCAAAATTGTCATAATTCATTACTTTTTAAAAGGTATTATCTTGTATGCAATGTTAAACATTGAAAAATAAAATGAAATAAATATGAATGACTGTAAATTATCTCAATATTCCATGTGTATTTTTCTGAAATATTTTTGGAAGCACAGGGAATATTATTATTATTTTTTTTTTTGCTTTTTGGGTCACACCCGGCAATGCACAGGGGTTACCTCCTGGCTTTGCACTCAGGAATTACCCCTGGCGGTGCTCAGGGGACCATATGGGATGCTGGGAATTGAACCTGGATTGGCTGCGTGCAAGGCAAACGCCCTACTCGCTGTGCTATTGCTCCAGCCCCAGCACAGGGAATATTTTGGATTCCAAATTTAAGAAATTTCATTACTTCATTGCCATATTTATTTAGTCTGCTTAAATGAATTATAATTAATCCTTAAATCATATAATACATGTCTACATATTATAAAATACTTTTCTGAATTTCTTAGTAGTATTTTCAAAATGAATCAATAGCATGGTATATAATCAGCGTAGCAGTAGTCTAATAATCATCTAATGCAAAATGCTAATCTCTGAATTATTTTTGTATTATACAAGTAGAAGGGGTTATACTTAACTAATTTTATATATTGAAAACTTGAGTTTTTAATAAAATTTTCATAATTATCTTTAAAATTGCTAAAATTTATACAGAATTTAGCATAAAGCACTAACTTAATGTTATTAAGCCACATCAAATTTTTCAAGACTTAAAATTTAATACAAAATGTTTTATATTTATACAGGAATTTGAAATTTTGAACTTTGTGAAGTAGATTTGATCTATAGTTCCTGCTATTTGATAGAAAAAGCAAACAAGACCCAAAAGTTCAATGAGATTGAACATATTGCTACAGAACTAAATTGCATTCTAATACCAAATGTAGCATCACTTTATTCCTGATCTGTTTTTGAATCTCACAATAAACACTTGGATCACCCCCAACCAAGGTTATTTTAGAGACTATCTCAAGCACTTGACAAAGCATTTACATTGTTTATGAGTGAGAAGAGATTGTTTTCTTCTCAAGGTGTATAGACATGGTACTAGGATTTTATTCTGCAGGATAACAATCTGAATAAAAATAGAGTTTCTTAAGTGCTAAAAGACCTTTTCATGTTAACATGCCTTCCTTTAAATTTTTTCTTGGAATCATTTCCCTTTACAATGATAACAATGAGAGCACACTGACTCTAATGAATCAAGTTAACAAGTGTTTATTAAAATTCTTCAACGCGGAGTGTTAGAAATGTTGGTCATTAATCTACCACCAGGTATCAACGGGTGAAATATATCCTTAATTTTCTTCCTTCGGCAAGGAATAGCGCAAGGCCAGAGAGAGCAATGCCCTACAATTCTCTCTTAGTTAATTGTTAAATATACTGTCACGAGGTCCTATAATTACTGTGTGAAATATAAACTCAAGTAAACTGTTTCTAATGTCTGCAAAAGTATCCAGAGTCATTGACTAGCACTCACCTCTATCAATGCAGGGTAAGTGCTAAGCATGTGCCCTGCCATTGGAGGGAAAAATAAAACTCTGCCTGTTACAAAGTCACTCAGGCGTATCTCCTGTGTCACAGAGCAACAAAAGGGCACACAGAAACCTATATGCTTAACGAGCCTTGACAATCTAGCCTTGATGACAAATTAATACATTTCGACTCAGATAGATCTATTTACTTTTCCTAATTGCGGGGTACTACCCCAATGCCAACGATTGTATTTTAGGCTAGAATTCCTTTGGTCATTTTTCCTTCCTGCCACAATTTCTATGTATGCTTCACTGTAAACCGGCACACTTGAGGAATCCGTAATGGACTTTAGAATCTGATAAATAGTTAATTAGAATAAAATGGCTTGTTCATGAATCAGCGGTTCCTGTTGATGAACCAAGAATTAGTATTCATTTAATTTTGTAATTCTGATTCCTTGATATTATCCTTTGAAGGATAGTTTAAAGAGAAATATTACATTAAAATATTTTTCTGTAGTTGATGGATACATAGACTTTGGGGATACTAAGCTAATTATTATGGAATGATTATATTTTTTTCTTTAAGAAAAGAAAATAAGACAAGCAAAACACAGAATAGAAACAATAGGAGACAACGTTAAGCCCACAATGAGGAGTGTATCAAGTCAATGAAAAGAAACCCCAATTCTTTAATATGTTCTAGACATTTGTTAATGTATAGTGGTTTCTAAACAAATACTAGCTTGAGGACAACTTTCATATGATTTATACATAAATCATATAGTATAGACATTTGGGGGGAAAATGAGCCTTCATATGACAGATTTTAGATATAGAAATTTGTATTTCTTTGTTACTGTCAAAATAAGCAAACTATCTGGTAACATAAAAATTTTCAGAGCAGATTAATTTTGGTTGAAAAGAATCAATCTAAGTAAGAGTGGTATTTCAACAGGTAAAATTTTATTTGCATTCTAGTTTACATCATGACATAAAAGCTATACAAATATCTTATGAATGTAGCTTCCTTTTATTATATGTCAATGTGTTCAATAATTTGTATATGAATTTTAGAAAATTATAATTTAGTCAACTAGTTTACTGTCACTGTCACTGTCATCCCGTTGATCAACTATTTGTTCCTGTAGGCCCAGTAATATCTCCATTCATCCTAGCCCTGAGATTTTAGCAGCCTCTTTTTACTCATCCTTCCAAATGGTGCCATACTAGAGGCTTTTCAAGGTCAGGGAAATGAGACCCATCATTGTTACTGTATTTGGCCTATGAATACACCCCTGGAAGTTTGCCAGGCCCTTATATGGGGGCTGTAAGCTCTAGGTAGCTTGCCAGGTTCAAGAACTAGGCTATCAGATGTTTCGGAGCCGAAAATGCAGCCGTGTGCTTCTAGGAGCTTGGTTTTATAATCTCTGGATGTTGACCGTTGATGGGTTTACACAGCGCCGGGGCAGTTTCTGGGTGTGACTGCCTAGCTACTGGAAAATGGGGAATCTGGGTGGAAGAGGGCCAGTCCCAAGTTGAGCAGCCTTGGAGATCTGGGTTTGGATCCCACACACCTGGGTTCTTCTGCCAGTTCCATCATGCGTGAGGTTCGTCCAGATGTGTAGCCTTGAGCATGGCTATGGCTGGATTCCACTTTACAGCTTATTGTAAATTTACTTAAATTAAAAACCATTTTTAATTCTAAAGAGATTAGAAACATTCTTTTCAGAAGAAAAAAAATCTTAGGTATAACCACATGCATTACTAAATTGAAAAAATGGAATGTGATAATGCTTTGCAAAATATTTCAATTTTATTGTTTCAGAAAACTATGAATCACAAACTTTGTAATGCTCAATCAAAAAGACAATAACATGTCCAATTTTCTACATACTAAATGTAGATATGGAGATATGACAAAAAACACAAAGCGTAAGACCTAGAATTTTGTTATCATCTGTATATCTTTGGGAACACTTTCAACTTCCTTCTTTCTCATTTACTCTATCTTTAAAACTGGATAATTATATCACTTTCTCATAAATCTGGGACAGAAACGAAGGTATTTTAACATTACTAATTAACTTAATCTTGAGTTTTAAACATTGTTCCTCTCTATTCCAAATATTAAGTAAGATGACTTCTTTGTTCATTTAACTATTTATGAATGCCAAATAAAATGACTTGGTCAAGGGATATGTGGAAGTTACAGATATTTATTCTGTTGAATAAATTTGATTTTACCCCTATAGGCAATTATTTCATGACGTACTGAACATCCATATGTTTTAACTAGTGACATCCTATAGAATATAATATATTCTTCTATTTATTTTAGGACTAAAATAGTTATTATATTTTAGGTATATATGTGTGTAACTAAGCTATGCTTTCCTTACTTATTTTAAGGAAATATATAGAAGAATTTATGAAGAATGTAATACTGGACGTAAAATGCCATTGGAAAGCTTAAAGTTTGTATTTTAAAAATGTTTTTTTTTTAATTTTTAGAATCAAAGAAACACAACTATTTACCTAGATTCCCATTTTAAAAGTGTTTCAAAAAATGATTTTTTTTTTAGTTTGAAATTGCCTTATAATTTCCTACCAGGTGAAATGCAGGATTCAATAAAACTAGTAGTATTCGCTACATGCACTCAAAAACACATTCACGATTAAAATAAGTATTGTATACATAAATTATCCTATGAGGATGACTTATATATTACTTTCAAGGTTATTTCCCCTAGTCCCAGATATACTAAAACAAACAAGATGATCAAGTTTGACAGCTGGAATGAAACATTATTGTTTGCTATCATTTTGTCATTCCGAATAATTATAATGTATGTGTGGTAGATTGTATATTCTCAACATAGTCCTGTCAACAAAATTAGTTATTTGACAGAACTAATTATTTTGAGACTCCAAATCTGCTCAGCAGGGATGGAAACTGCACTTTTACATGCAAACCTACCTCCCAGGCCGCATTTGCCAGAACACCAGCATCACATTTAATTTCCATTAGTGAGGCCAGTCATTATTTTAATATGATTACACAGTGTTGTAAAATGTCCTTTTTTTGTGAAAAGCAATTAATTTTCATTTAGTAACATTTTTTGTATGCCAAATATTTAGAAGTGACTCCTCAGCATGCAGGTTTTCTTTTTTTTTTTTTTAATGCAAATAACTGTGCTAGTCTCTAGTATTTGATTGGAGACAAGGACACACAAAATAGAATGTAAAATCCATGATCTTAATTGCCATCATTAATTCCTCATTAATTTTGAATATTCCCATTTATGCCAAGACATCGACAAAAAAAAAGAACATTTCTAGTTCCATAGCTACAGCACAAGATGTTAAATGGTAGCACTTAAAAATAGTTCATTTAAAAATATTTCTTTATCTATATCTACATATATAGGAATGAAATAAGCATGTGTAAGTGTTTTTTCATCAGATTTGATTACATACTGATTGTAGATGTTATAAGTTATTCATCCTTGATTATCATTAAAGTTTACCAGATGTCATGAAGTAAAAGGCCAGAAAAAGGTTGGAAATAAATACTGAAGCTCTAAAAGATATTGAAAGGCAACCTTTGCAAGTTTGAAAATGAGGTATTTAAAGTCTTCATATTTTCATTTTATAGAGTTCTTTAAAGTATTTCTTGCATTGTGATACATTGATCCCACTTCAAATCTTCCTGGAAGTAAGAGATATTAATTTATTTTAGAACCACCTTATTTATAGACTTTGAAATGAAGAGCATTGGTTGTTTCTCAGAAGCATTTATGTGTTTTATGATTCTTCAACGAATTCCCAAAGGTTTTGTCTGGAAATATCTGGAAATATTGTGACTTTGCTATAATGTTTTTTTAAACATTGTGAACTTTCCTTCTTGTTTGAGCTCCCTCAATGACACTGTAGCAATTCAACACACAGCAGTGTCTTTATCTACTTCAATTTTTAAAGCAAGCAATTGTTTCATAGGTATCATATGAGTAAATTATATTTAAGCAAAAATAATTATCAGGTACTTTTAATTATATTCTATGTCCCTCACATTTTTTCCAATTTACTAAGGTATAATTAGCAAATAAAAATTTTACATTTTTAAGCTGCATGTTTCAACTATTTGGAATGAGTACACTTCTATATTGATCCTTAGATATTCAAATTCACATAAACAGGAAGAGTCATATTAGTTACTAGGGCTTAGAGGGAAGAATAATAGGAAATGCTGGCCAGAGAGCAAAATTTTAGTTGTGCATGATGAATAAATCCTGGAGCTTAAAGAATAATTTTGTCACAATGCCAGATGACAATCTTGTATGTAAGCTTGACATTTCCCTTTTTTTCCCTTTTTTTGGCTTTTTGGGTAACACCTGGCAATGCACAGGGGTTATTCCTGGTTTTGCACTCAGGAATTACTCCTGGTGGTGCTTAGGGGACCATATGGGATGCTGGGAATCTAACCCGGGTCAGCCTCATGCAAGGCAAATGCCCTACCCACTATGCTATCACTCCAGTCCCAAGCTTGACATTTTCTAAAGGAGTCACGAACTATTCTCACCAGAGATTATTAGAGAACATTGTAACCATATAAAGTCAAGGATTCCTTTATGAGGTTGGTAGTAATGATCACTTTGCTTTTTTTATGATTTGCCAATAAACTTTACTATTTGCTCACTTACCTTTCATCCCCCAACCAGTAGTCTTTTGATTATAAAGATAATTAAAAAACTTAGAAGAAATTTATTTCTCAGCCCCTCCAGTATTACATTAATTACATGAGAAAGCTGACTGCATTGTTTTCCAGGTTTTATTTTGGCACATTACTCACATGACTATCCCCATAGTATCTAACAAAGTCTTACCTAATAAAATATTAATTGATAAGCTGACATAGAAAAAAAAAGAGCACCAATAACCCTCCCGAAAAAACTTAAACCTTGACTAAATATGAATTTATAAATTGCAACTTAGTAATAGGAAAAAAAGCTATGAATACAATTACCATGTTGGATATTTGTGAGGGATATTTTTTTGGAATTGCATAAAGCCTTTCCTTCCTTGAAGAAAATATAACAATTTGACTGTCTTGGTTTTGTGGCTACTCTTGATTTCACATCTTTCACAATAGTAAGCTTGTTATAAAGTAGGTCACCATTACCTTGTTCCTCTTCACATAATAGATTAGAAATAGGCAGTTTCATTTGGATGTGAACAAAAATAAAATTTATAGAGCTCTATGGAAACTTTGATGATTAAATGTAAGTATATAACAGCTACATATGCATCTCTGACTTTTCATCACTAAAAGTTAGATGTACTATATTAATGGGCACATTTAGTACTTGGAGGTTAGAAGTGCATCTTTCTTTTAGGCTATGAGTGCATTATATCTGAGGTGCCATGTTAACAAGCCCCAAAGGCAAGCCATTAGTAGCTGCAATAAGGCATTTTAGTCAAAATAAGTAATTAATGGAATTATGAATAATGGTTATTATTCAATTCAAGCACAGAAAATGACATTGGATATGAAAAGGACTTTATATTACTCAATAAAGTAGCAGGAATTTTAAAGAGCTAGTGATACAATGAAAATAAAATACTAGGGTTATGATACTAAGTGTACAACATGCAAAAAAAAACTTGCTAATCTGGATCATAAAACTCTTTTATGACTGTCTAAGGAATATATATGTATGGTATTATATTAATTTCTAGAGACACAGGATAATCATATTGCTCTTGATGATTCGTAATTAAAGTAGAATTATATTGACTTATAGAAAATTGTAACAATGATTTCTTCTGTTGATTTTCATTTGTGGGTCAATTCTAGCAGTGCTTAGGCTCAGGGTTGTTACTGGTGGCACTCAGGGGACCAAATGGTACCCAGGATGAAACATGGGACTCCACATATAAAGCCTTGGTCAAGTACATTAACCTATTATTTTTTCTGGAATTGGGAAAGTTTTAGTAGTCCCCCCGACACCAAAAGATCTAAAGTCAAATTCAATTATTTCCTCTGAGGAAATTTTGTGTACAATGTAGAATATGATGTAGAAAACAAAAAAAATGCATTTTTGGCTTTGGTAACACAAACAACAGTGCTCAGGGTTTCCTCCTGTCTCAATACTTAGGGATCACTGCAGGTGGGACTGGGGGATCATACAGACTTCCGGGTATTGAACTTGGGTTGAGCATGTGCAAGGCAAACATGGACCCACTGTACTATTGCTCCAGCCCCAACAAAAAATATTTTTAATAACCTATGCAAGGTATTCCTTAAGCAAACTTAAGTGCTTAGTATAGAAATAAATGACAGAAACCTATGTTTCTTAACCAAAACCCACTCTTTCTCCTCTACACACATATTTACATTTAGAAGGAAATATTTACATTGATGGGTTGTACTGAGCCATCAAATTAATCAATTATTAGTATGTGTATATGCACCATATTCTGGCATTCTCTGCTTCTTGTTTTGTGGATCTGAGAGGATAATCTGGTTTGAGCCTTTCTGAAAGTCTTCTTGTAGGTATCCTCTCTTGTTTTACTTCCACAAACATGTTTGAGAATCAAGTACAAGTTTCTATAACACATGATAGAATTTAGCAGTTCTTTACTTACTACCAGAATTAGTTGGATTCCAGGGTCTGGGTGGGAGTTTAAGTGGGAGGTAACAAGCCTTGTCTTGGATTAACAACTCCAGCGGTAGCACATAAAGGATGTTCATTCCTTTCATTTAGAACCTGGAGTACTACAGTAACAATTAATAAGGCATGTTTGGGTTCTTCACAGTTATTCATGTGCTTTGCTTCTTAGGATATTCCAGTGGAACTGAAAGGACGATTTCAAAATTATTTTTGGTTTTGTTTTGGTTTGGTTTTAATTTCTGGGTCCCAACTAGTAGTGCTCAAGGGACTATGTACAGTGGCAGGGATTGAACCTACATCTGCTGCCTGCAATGCAAAAACCAGACCAAATGTACTATCTCTCTACTCCCTCTGTTAGTTTTTGATTTGCACTCCATAATGTCAAAAAAAAACCCAAATAACAAAAGACGATTTCAACATTCTGATAACACTAAACTGCTTACTTAGAGTAAATCCTAAGAAAAGGAGGAGAGAGTTGGGAAGAGAGTTGGGAAGAGAGTTCCAAGAGCTAAGTGCATGTCTTGCAAGCATGAAGTCCATACTTCATCCTTGTCACCACAGAGTCTATGAGTTCCCCTGGGTTTAGCCATAGTGAACCCACCCAGAGCACCATTATATGGTCCTGGTGGTCAGCAGCAACACTGAGTGTGAGCAGTTGCATGAGTGCACTAGAGCAATGTCCCAACGGGTCTGTACCAATGAGTTGCCTAATAGAGGAATGGCTTTCAGGTCCTTACACAGGAGACAACATTCCCCCACAAAGGGAGAAATAAAAAACTGCTGCTACCATTCTTTAGTTCTGACGGATGGTGGCTTGAATTGTTCTTGAAAAGTCTGTCAGGACTAGATGTATCTGTGCGCACACAGTCACAGATAGTGTCTATAATAATTTATTAATATACTTTATGTCCCTAATGTAATGTTTGCTTTAGAAGAGGGTTCCCTTTGAAAATGTTACTTGTGTCTTGAAATGACAGTATAAAGTAGCTTTAGGGTTTGGTTTGATCACTGTGCTAATAAAATCATGGTTATGATTCGATATGCCAAAAACAGTAACGATAGGTCTCATTCCCCTGACCCTGAAAGAGCCTCCAATCATTGGGAAAGACGAGTAAGGAGAGGCTACTAAAATCTCAGGGCTGAGAGGAATAGAGATGTTACTGGTGCCCGCTCGAGTAAATCAATGAACAACCGGATGGCAATGATAAAGTGACAGTGATGATTTGACTACAGAGTGTCTGACCAACACAGGCAGGGATAAGATCTTATTAGTCAATTTCTTTTTTTTTTTTTTGCTTTTTGGGTCACACCCAGTGATGCACAGGGGTTACTCCTGGCTTTTCACTCAGGAATTACTCCTGGCGGTGCTTGGGGAACATATGGAATGCCGGGGATCGAACCTGGGTCGGCCATGTGCAAGGCAAATGCCCTACCCTCTGTGCTATCGCTCCAGCCCCTGGTCAATTTTTTATTGTAAGACACTTTAGAAATTTAGAGCCAACCTAGCGCAAACACGTTACTCAGTGAAAGTACTAACTAGTTTGTACATTTTAGACTACAACTATTATTGAGATTCCAAATACTACCAATTAGTTCATTAATCTATTTGTGGTGCACAAAAAAGGGACTGGTGTATGAGAGGCCTGGTAGAAGCTCACACCATGACTACGCCTCAAAAATCATGATGTCAACAGGTGCTAGGCTGCTATGAATGGCCTCCCTAACTGAACTGATCTTTGTTAGGCCACAAGGAAAAGCAAATTTTATTCAAGGAACATGTGTTGGTATGTTCCAGGCATGGTATTTTCACTTACACAAATATTGCTGAATTAAAGAAATTATTTTATAAATAAGAATATGGGAATGCAGAAAAAAATTATAATTACTTTTTTAAATCATCTAGTCAGTGGTTATACAAGTTATTGTATTTTTACTTAGAAACTATAGAAATGAACACTCAGTGACCAAAAGGTTTCCCTACCCCTCCTTCTTCTAGGGCTACATTATATACTTGTTTCTATTTATGTTACTAAGTCCTAAAGGTTGCAAATAGAAGATAAAATAAGAAACACTGTGTGACGTTAAGACTGTCAGAAAGAAGATGGATAAAAAGTGAATACATAAAGTTTTCAGAGTGAAGATAAACAGAAATAAACAGTCAATGACTTAACCAAAACTATTTTCAAGTACCAGACACCTCATATAAAAATAATTAGTTACCTGCCACTAAAAGCTTGTATAGATTGGGTAAACATGAAGAAGTATGAAATTACATATTTTGTCTCGACTCGGCTGCGACTCGACCGAGATAAAATATGTAATTTCATACTTCTTCATGTTTACCAGTCACAGCGCCATCGGACATAGAACCATGGAGGCAGTGCATGCAGTGGTTCATCCACTGTGGGGAGCTGTCAGCCAAGCACCGGGTGACCTGGGACTCGGTGCAGGTGTTCGACCTGCAAAGACCCTTCATGATAGGGTCCTGCTCTGCCAGCTGCTCAACAACCTCCGGGCACACTCCATACTTCAAGGAGATCAACCTAAGGCCACAGATGTCCCATGTGCTGCCCAGAGATGCAGGCAGGTGCGTGTTTGTCAGTGTGCAGATTGTTACAACATGCCAGTTGACCAAAAGCTTATGTTCGGTAGACTGGGAAAACCAGTAAAGGTGATTTGAGGCCACCCCAAAAGCCTCCATCCCTCTGGGAGAGCCCAGCAAGCTACTGAGAGTATCCCGCCTGCACGGCAGAGCCTGGCAAGCTACCTGTGGTGCCCTCAATATGCCAAAAACAGAAACAACGACAGTCCTCATTTCCCTGATCCTGAAAGAGCCCCCAATAGCCATCGGGCTATTCTAGCATGCAACAGGAATGGATGGAGACGTTACTGGTGCCCGCTTGAGCAAATCGATGGACAATGGGATGACAGTGATATAGTGATATTTGACTTAAAGGATATTTCTTTCAAGTACCTCTGGATGCATATTCTTAAGATGCAAATGAAGGATAATGAGTACTAAAAGCATAACATGAAATATTTATGGCAATAGTTTTTAATAAATATCATAAAATCAAAATGATAAATTCCATATTGGTGTCTCATAATATTCTACATTCCTCTGAGATTATTCCATTTCTTCTGGAAAGAGACAGAACCTATGTGATATGCTAATTAAGGCTAAAAATAATACATTTGCAAATTTACTGGTCAATTTTTTAAAACAGAAGTTTGTTTTTCAAAGAGCTGAAATGAAATTCTTAGTCTATAATGTATATATAATGGAATTATGTATATTGTGTCTATATATGTGCTCTGGTGTAGAAAACATAAAATCATGGCTTATTAAGAGCTTATATTTTATTCAAGGTAAATATATCCATAAATATAATACAATATAAAAAGTATATTACATATTAGACCTTGCTAAAAATGTGTTTATTCATTTATGTAATGACACCAATTTGTATTATCAATATTCATAGGGGGATAAACACAATAGTCTAATGCTATTCAATATACTTTATGGAGCCTCAAGTATTTGAGTGGGTAAAGAGAAGAGATTTGAGCAGATTAAAGAAACATGAACAGTCTAATAAAATATTCAGTTTGATGAAAGTACTACATATATATGAAGAAGCAGTTTGGAGATCTGCTGAAAAGACAAATTAAGGTTAGATTGTGAATATTTTGAATTTTAAGCAAAGAATTTGAATATAACTAACAATGATAAGAATTAATTTGAACCTTTGTTTGCTTTGGGAGCATAGATATAATATCATACCTAAATATTTGAAAAATCATTTTATAATCAAATCTCTTTTAAAAGTTATGTGATGCCTATACAATTAAGTTGGATTTCTTGAATTTCTTTCCCCTATAAGTGGAGATTATTATTCTGCACTTAGAATTAAAAGCTACTATTCATTGCAAGCATTTATTTGTATTTTTCAAAAAAAAGCTCAGAATTAGCTTTTGAATAAAAAATTTTAAAAAAATGAAATAGGCCAGAGAGATATCACTCAACAGGGTAATGTATACTTTGTTCAAATCCATGTTCATTCCCAGGCAGAACATGGCCCCTGGGGCACTACCAGAAATGACCCCTAACAGGGAGTTGGGAATTATCCGCAAACACTACCTGGAGTTGCCCCCAAACAGAAGAAATTAAACAGGAAAAGAAAAGGTAAAATATACTTCCTTGCACAATATGTCAAATTGTTCATTTTCTCATTTGCATAAAAGCGAATTCAGTGCTTTTATGGATAGCATGTTAAAGGTACTAAAGAAATTATGCATAATTTCAACCTAATACTATCACATAGAAAATGATCTCTGCATATAGAAACTATTGACATGGTAATCTGTGGAGATGGTGACTTCCTGCTGAATCATGCATAGAACAAATGACATTCCTAGATAATGTTTTCTTCCTGTGTCCTTTGTTTTCATCTCCAAGAAATTCAAAGTTCTGTCCCTGAACCTAAATTTTATGCAAGCCTGGGGACAAAAGGGTGCCAGGAGTCTTAGGGGCTACTCAGTAGGGGACACATAGCTACTGACTTTAGGGTTACTTCCTCCCTTTAACTATGGGTTGGTTTTCTCTTGGGACTTCCATCACTATAAATAACTCCAATACAGAAGAAAATTCGAGACCGACAAAGCACCTGAGATGTCAGAACTAGGGAAGGAGGAATATTGTTCCTTAAAGGAGATGGTTTCTAGAAAATAATGCTATTAGAAAAGTAGCAGCTTAATCCAAAAGAAAAAGAGAAAGAGGAAGAGATATGGGAAAAGGGGTGGGAAGAAGAGAAAAATGTTTGCCTCTTGCAGCACATTGAGTAAAATAAAATAATGTCTAACTTCTTCAAATTAATTTATTTTTAAAATAATATTTATGATTTCTTCATTCCTTTTTATATAGGAGGAAAAAAATGAAGCATAGAAGTGTCTGCTAAAGAGAAATTCAGAGTGGAAACTTAGGAATCTCAGAAACTAGGACTGGATGTGTAGCACAGTGGGTAGGGTGTTTGCCTTGCACGTGGGTGACCCAGGTTTGATTCCTCTCTCTCTCTCTCTCTCTCTCTCTCTCTCTCTCTCTCTCTCTCTCTCTCTCTCTCTCTCTCTCTCTCTCTCTCTCTCTCTCTCTCTCTCTCTCTCTCTCTCTCTCTCTCTCTCTCCCTCGGAGAGCCCGGCAAGCTATCGAGAGTATCCCACCTGCACGGCAGAGCCTGGCAAGCTATCCGTCGCGTATTCAATATGCCAAAAACAGTAACAACAAGTCTCACAATGGAGACATTACTGGTGCCTGCTCAGGCAAATCAATGAACAACAGGACGACAGTGATACAAGTGGGGATATTTATAGACAATTCAGTATTATAGTAATGAAATTATATTTTGTACTTGAAATGGAATTATTTAATTTTTTAAAATTTCCCTTTCCCATCTTCTTTAAAAATTACCTATCAAATACAATTTATATAATCAGGGGGTACAATAAAGTTAAAAGTTTTGATATCTTTCAAGTTTTGATGTCTTCTATTTCCTCATAGGTATTCTTCACAAAATGCTAAAAAAATAATGATATATAGATTCCTTCTTCCATATGAAAGAAGCTAAAATAGAGTGAATATTAGAAATGCATTTGGATGGAAACATATCAATTTGCATGCTCTGGCAATCCTTGCTTCCTTCACAGAAATCTTTTACCACTGCTGTGAGAGCAATATTACAGTAACTAGGGTGCTTTCCTTGCAAGAGGCCTACTGGAGTTTAATACCTGGCACCCTCTAACGTCCTCTGAGCCTGCCAGGAGTAATCCCTGAGCACAGAGCAAGAAGTGAGCCCTGAGCACTGCTGGGTATGGGAAAGGAAGGAAGGAGGGAAAGAAGGGAGGGAGGGAGGGAGGGAGGGAGGGAGGGAGGGAGGGAGGGAAATCTCCCATCCTCAATTAGTTTTGGAATCTGAATATGCCCCTGAGTTATCCTCTCTCTCAATGTGCTCAAATCTTTATTATCCCAAACAATATTCTTAGAAACATCTATTTCCTCCATATAATAGATTTTTGTTTTTTTTTCCAAATCCTCTTGTAGTCCCTGCCTGCCTATACTTCTTCTTCCCACAGTCAAATGTCTTAACAGATTTGTCTATTCTTGTCGACTCTGTTCTTATTTGACAGTTCTGGCCTTTGGTGTCGAGAATAAATATTAAAACAATAGTGATTGAAAGCCTTTTGGTGTCAAGCATTTTCCACACAACACCTTTTATCTTTTCCTTTGCATATTCTTTTTCATTTTATTTCCCACAGACACAGGAGCAAATTCTCCTCCAAATTACATCTTTGAGACAGAGTGAGAGAGAGAAAGAGAGAATGGCAGAGAGTTTGTGTGTGTGTGTGTGTGTGTGTGTGTGTGTGTGTGTCTGTCTGTCTGTCTGTCTGTCTGTCTCTGTCTGTCTGCCTGTCTGTCTGCCTGACTATTATATGTGTGCACATGTGAGCTTCTGGTTAAGTGGAAGCCCTAAAATTCCCACACAAAGACTAGGGCACTGTGTAAAGACCCAGCAGTTCACAACAGATCCCAGAAAACAGTAGAGTTTACCTAGAAAAAATTTCTTATCTGTAAAGCAGAGGGCAACAAGAAGAGTCGGGGGTATTTTAAATATCATCCTCTTGGTATTAAAGGGGCCTCTCATCTATGTGTTTATCAGACTAAGAAAGCCTCTAAAACCCCCACAATTTTAGATATTGAGGGAGTTGATATGCATTTCACTAAAGTAGATAGGTGATAACTCATGCAGCTAATTAGACATGTACAATATTTAGCCATATTCGCACCACCACACTTATAAAGCAGGTCATACAACTTATGCAGGAAGGTACAAATATCACATTTGTTGCAATCATTTTCCAGATATAAAATATTTGTACCATGAAAATAGCTGCCTCTACAAAGTGAAGTTATAAATCATCTCATGATAAATTATTTCTTGTTACTCTACCTTGCACAGATGCTAACATTTCAATCATTCTTTCCCCATAAATGCTGTTTTGGTTCCAATATTATTGCAAATAGAGTTAATGTTTCATAATCCCATGCCATAAACATCTTTCCTCTGCTGAATTCATAGTCGGGTTAAAAAATACTGTTGCCTCATCACTTTCCTCTGATAGTAAATCACCGAGTCCATATTTTCAAGCCAAACTAGATTAATTTTGTTTGCTTTTCTGCTTCTCATTAACGCAGTTCAATAAATAAATTTATTATAAAGTAAACTTTAACACCTAATTCTTTGTACATAAATGTAGTTGAAGAAGTTACTTGCAAGCCTTTTCTGTGAAGGGAAAGATAGTATAATCATTAGGTTTTGCAGCTACTTGATATGATTCCACCACTCAGTTCTGTCCTTGAAGCTTAAAGCAGTCATAGACTATATGCAAATGTAGAGCTTGGCTGTGTTCCAATTAAACAACTCAAAAACTGCTAGTAAGCTAGGATGAACCAGAGAACATTGTAGATCTTGACCCTTGCTCCCTCCACAACGACAATAGCAACACAATGACAACAACCAAATTGACCCATGGGGGCTGGAGCAATGGTACAGTGAGTAGAATATTTGCCTTGCATGTGGCTGACCCGGGTTTGATGTTTGATTCCCGACATTCCATATGGTCCCCTGAACATCGCCAGATGAAATTCTTGAGTGCAGAGCCAGGAGTAAGCACTGAGCATCGCTGGGTGTGACCCAAAAGGCACACATACAAAAATAAAACAGAAAAAAAAGAATCCTTCCCCCACCAAAAAAAAAAAATGCCCAAACCTTGGGAAATAATTTAGTTTAAAGTAGGTCTATTTAAACACAAAAGCAAAAACAAAAAACCAAACAGTTCCTCTGTGTATGTATTAAGTATCATGAACTCAGTCAAAACAGAAGTCTAGCATACCAGACCTTGAATTATGGAAATATATATAGATGATACTATTGCATAAGGTTCATTTTTCTAAATTTTATGATTTTGTGCAACAATGATAAATATAATAATAAATATAATACCCTCAGCAACAGTGAAAACACTTTCCACAGGAAAACTCCACATCTAACTGAATCATAAATGATTGTTTCATGAGTTAAAAAAAAGTTTGTATTTGTTATCCTGCACAAGAAAAACAAAATCTATAATGTTTTGTTTTATTTGATATCAGAAGCAAACAAAGTAGGACTAAAGCAAATGAGAGTCCTAAACATCAAAGAAAACTATCAGCAAATTTGAAATAATAATAGAAGTGAAGGAAAGATCAGAAAATCATATGCCCAATAAGGGGATAATCTCCAAAATACATAATAAATACAACCCTGGAGGGAAAAAAATCACTGATTAGAAAATTCATAAGATCGGGGGCCAGGGAGATAGTTAAATGGCTACAGCACTTGCCCTGCCCGCTCCTTGCTTGGCATTCCTTGGAATCTGATTGGACACCTGACAACCCATATGGTCTCCCAAGCCCCTTCAGGAGTGATCCCAGAGTGCAAAGGCAAGACTGAGCCCTGAGCACAAGTGGGTATGGCCCCCAAACAAATACAAACTAACAGGAATCTGAATAGACAATTTTTCAAAGAAAGCAGTTACCTTGTATGTCAGAGGGAGCTCAAAAAGGGTCCGAGAAATGCAATACCACAAGCAGAGCACTTGGCTGGTATGCTGCCCACAAGGGTTTTCCCCAGGATCCAGAATGGTCCCTGAGCACAGCCCTGGTTGTTGCCCCAAAAAGGTGCTCAACACCATTTCTATGGAAATGAGTATCAACACCACCATAAGATCTCCCTTAGGCTGTGAGGGGAGCAACAGCTGGTGTTGGAGCAAATGTGGAAAAAGGCAAAACTTTGTAACCTGTTGGTGGAAATATAAATTGTTTATTTATTTATTTATTTATTTATTTATTTTTTGCTTTTTGGGTCACACCCAGCGATGCTCAGGGGTTACTCCTGGCTTTGCACTCAGGAATTACTCCTGGTGGTGCTTGGGGGACCATATGGGATGCCGGGGATCGAACCCGGGTCGGCCGCGTGCAAGGCAAACGCCCTACCCGCTGTGCTATCGCTCCGGCCCCGGTGGAAATATAAATTGTTTCAGCCAACAAGGTACAATGCTTAAGACAAATGAGCAAGTATGCTTCCTTGGATGAAGAAAGAGAACACTGGATATATAAACGTAACAGTTGCTAGGATATAGAAGGAAAGAAAATTCATGGAAGTAAATGTGATTACAAAGAATAGAGAATATAGAACCAATGACGAAAATCTTAAACACATTAGGGAGTTTAAAAACAGAGGACAGGATGAATCAGCAAGGAAGACATTCAACAGAGGTCGAGAAAACGTCTTCACAGTAAATGAAGCAATACCTGAAGAAAAGCTAGCATAGAGTCTAATATGCAAGAAGTGCTCGGTCTCACTAGCCATTGTTTGTCATAAGTATAACAATCTCATAATTGGAAATATACTTTAATTGATTGGCCCGTTCTACTCACAGATCATTGAATAAGCTAGTTAATTGAGCTCATTCTTTCTCTCAGTTAACCAGGCTCCAAAATAAAACTCACACAGCACTTTAAATAACTAGCTGCTTTGTGAATATTCATAGTTAAAGAATAGATATATTTTGGAGTTTTTGTTTGCAGAGTAAAATATCTATTACATGCATAAAGATAATTAATGAGGCAGGGTATATTTTTTGCCATTGCTCCTTAACCCATTTGAAACTTCTTTGTGCTAGAGTTCTACTAGAGTACTTAGCATTCTCTGTGCAACCCAGAGATGTTACACCTCCTTGATTTTGCTTATGTTCTTTTCCCTGCCTGCTATCCTTACACTTGATGAGTTATTTCTTCTCTGAATAGCACAGCCAGGATTATTAACACCCTCTTTAGTTATCCTGTAGCATTAAAAATATATCTGCATTGTGCTGCTGTGCAATTTTCTAGGTCGTATTATTTGTTTATATATTTATTTTATCTTAAGAACTCTAAGAAGACTAAAAACTTTTCTGTCCTTGCCGCAATATTCTTAGCACCTAGCCTTATTCCTGGTAGAGCAGGCACTCAATAAAAATTTGTTAAACTAAATGAGTGTATTGAATAAACTCTTATTCTTAATTTCTAAGATGCCATCCATTTAAAATAAAAACATGTCAAGTCAATAAGAGTTCTCCATAAAGACAAGCTGCATTAAACCAATGTCAATTTTCAAATGCATCTAAAATTCAGAAATATCAAAATGGAATAATAATTCACATCCCTGAATTGATATAATTTAGTAATATCTATTCACTAATAGATTTAAGTCCACTAAAACAGTAACAAAAACACATAAAACCTATAAATAAAATATAATAAAATTTTAAAAGTGAAATCACAGGTTCTTGCTTGGAACAGCATATAAAAGCAGGCTTTGTTTAGAAATAACTTTCAATTCCAATGAACTGTTTTGTCTCTCAACAGATTTGTGAAAAATAAGATAATGTCTATCTATCTGTTTTTGATAATGATAACTGTTCTCCCAATTAATCATCCTTCATCACATTGCATTTCCCATCCTTGAAATGATGTCTTTGCTCGATTGCATAAAGTCGGAATTCTGATTAAGGACAAAGGCATATTATTTAAATGATTTGCAATCATTTGTGTTATTATTAAATAAAGTGTAGAGGACTGTTAAGGTGACAGTAAAATATTCAGAGTATTAGCATCCTAAGGAAGTTATTACTTAGTCATAGCTTCATGGTGTGATTGACCAAAGGCATTTAACATTCTTCAATGACTTCACAATGACCCTCAGTTTGCCATAGCAACTCATATTTTACATCTCAAGGAAAAGATGAAAAACTTCTATTTCAAGTCTGGTAATTGACAAACTGACAGAGAAAAAAAATAATAAAATATACTTTTCTAGAGTATTAACAAAGAATCATACAATCTAATGTGGGTATTCAAGGTAGAGAAAAAAACAAAATTACATTTAGAAACAACACTGAAAATACAACTAGAAATTGCAACAAATTCTTTCTTTAACTTGAAATTTACTTTTTGCTTTTTGGGTCACACTCAGATGCCCAGAGGTCACTCCTGGCTCTGCACTCAGGAATTACTCCCGGCAGTGCTTGGGGGACCATATGGGATGTCGGGGATCACACCTGGGTTGGCCGCATGCAAGGCAAACACCCTACCTGCTGTGCTATCGCTCCGGCCCAGTCTTTAACTTGAAATTTAAATATCCTTGAATCCTGAACTTTTTATTGGTAATGTTCTAATTCTTTGATAGAGATATTTTAAAATTTTTTATATGTTCTCTATAGATGCTCCCAAAATCATCTTTCAGATAAGATATTTTAGGGACACCGAAAAAGTTTAGATGTAATAAAGTGTCCTATAAGTAGAACATAATCTATTTTTGTGTATGTCTATTTAGAATTTTCATTTATCAATAGCAAAAAGTGACCTGCCAGAGTAACATTACTTATGACAAAATAAAAAAGCTATTAAACTCATACAACTTCACGTCAAATCATTTGGTTATAATGAAGTTACTTTCCTTATGAGCACATTAGTGAAAATCACCTGGTAAATATAGGAACAGGAGCTGAAGGATGCACATATTTCCCTATAATAATATAATAAGTACCAAAGTAGGTACTATAAATGACTAATAAGAAATATGTATCAATACGATAGCACAGCAGTTGGGCGTTCGTCTTTCACGAGGCCGACCCGAGTTGGATTCCTTCGCCTCTCTTGGAGAGCCCTGCAAGATACCAAGAGTATTGAGCCCGAGAGGCAGAGCCTGGCAAGCTACCTGTGCATATTGGATATGCCAAAAACAGTAATAATAAGTCTCTCAATGAGAGACGTTACTGGTGCCCATTTGAACAAATCAATGAGCAACAGGATGACAGTGACAGTGACATAGTTCTTTGCTGGGCATGTCTGTGGTCTGTGTTTGTTTTATCTTATTTTTGACAGATAAAGTATTTTTAACAAAATAATACAAATTTTGAGCATAAATGAACAAAGAAAAATGATAGCCAAATGAAATCAGTAGTGCTAAATATTCATGATAACTAAATCAGCAAATCACTTTTACTATAAAGTGGAGATAGAAAAACTATGGAGAATAATATTTTTAAAAGCAAATTATTGTATGCAACTACCACCTTTATTCTCATTGGAAAATGGAAAAAGGAGAAAACAATCAACTTATACTTTTAAAATTTTCTGTTTTTGCTAAGTGTTAAAGTAAAGCAGAATCATCTATTAATTATGAACAACGCACTACTCAGTAAACTATCAAGTTCTTACATAGAAATTTGTGATGCCCGAAGGACAGTAGATACAAGGGCCATGGGGATTTCCTCATAGCTGTAAGTCTGCCTCATGAGTGGAGGGGAGAAGGCAGATGGAATAGAGAAGGAATCACTAAGAAAATTATGGCTGGAGGAACCAGTTGGGATGGGAGATGCATGCCAAAAGTAGATAATGGACCAAACATGATGACTTCTCAGTGTCTGTGTTGTAAGCCATAATGCCCATAAGTAGAGAGAGAGTATGGGGAATATTGTCTGCCTTAGAGGCAGGGGGAGGGTGGGAAAGGGGGGGCATACCCAGGATATTGGTGGTGGGGAATGTACACTGTTGGAGGGATGGGTGCTTGATCATTGTGAGATTGTAACCCAAACATGAAAGCTTGTAACTATCTCACAGTGAGTGATTCAATAAAATTTAAAAAAAAATTAAAAAAAAAGAAATCTGTGATGCATAGCTTTCTTTACATAGTATACAGTTTTCTAAATCAATATTAGAATCTAAGTTGTATTTTCAGATTTTTGGAGTTTTACTTCAACTATAAAATAAGATAATATTTACATGCTTAAACAAACTAGCACTTGCTTTTTAGCAGGGTTAATTATTTTTAATGCTTTTACATAATACCACCCAAGCAAGCTATAGGGCATTTCTATCATACAAATATATTCTCTTGTCAATTCTCTGTCAAAACCCACTATCCAGCCTCAGGCAATCTTTTTAAATTCTATCTCCATAAATTAGTTTTACTTTTCTAGGTCATCATACAAATGGAATGCAATATGAATTCTTTTGTTTTTAGCTTCTTATACTTTGCAAGGACTGGAGCAATAGCACAGCAGGTACGGCGTTTGCAATAGCGTGGCAGGTATGGGTTTGATTCCTCTGTCCCTCTCAGAGATCCCAGCAAGCTACCGAGAGTATCCCGCCCGCACGGCAGGGCCTGGCAGGCTCCCTGTGGCGTATTCGATATGTCAAAAAACAGTAACAAGTCTCACAATGGAGACGTTACTGGTGCCCGCTTGAGCAAATCGATGAACAACGGGGCAGCAGTGCAGTGCTACAGCGCTATACTTTGCATAATATCTCTGATCCATGGTGCAAGAGTCACCAGTGGTTCCTATTATGATTGCCAGTGTCTTCTTACATGAAAATATTACTAATTTATTCATTTAGACTTTTTACTCATTCTCTTGTAGATGGATATTAGATTATGTTTGGGCTTTTCTTATTAAAAGTAGAATTCTACAAAGATGGTAGGAGCAAAGAACCAGGAAGATTGGTCCACAGTGGAAGCTTACCTCACGTGTTGGGGAAGAGGGTAGCTGAGATAAAGAGAGCACTATGACTATGACGGTTGGAGGGATCACTCTGGATGGTAGAGGTGTGCTGAAATTAGGTATAGGACCAAACATGATGTACTCTCAGTGTCTGTATTGCAAACTATAATGTCCCTAAGGAGAGAGAGAGAGAGTAAGAAGAAAAGTGAAGGATGGGGGGTTGGGGTTAGAGACACTGGGTACATTGGAGGTTGGAAATGTACCCTGGTGGAGGCATGGGGATGTTGGAACATTGTATGACTGAAACCCGATCACCAAAGCTTTGTAACTGCACTTCATGATAATTCAATAAAAATATTAAGAAATAAAAATAAATAAAAGTACAATTCTATAAATTCAGTTACTTTTAGACAAAAGTCAGAATGATACAGAAGGAAACTTTCTTAAGATGACACAGGATTCTGACTAAAAGCCTACAGTTAATATCTTATATAATAGCACATTTTCAATCCTCTTTACCTGAAGGTGAAAAACCAAGTGATGCTATATGATATTACTACAACTATTTCAGCACTGGAATTACTAGCCAGTTCAATATTCAAAGAGGATAATGGACCCAAAAACACTGAAAAAAAAATTCAGGGCCATTAGTGTTAAAATGATCAGTCATTCAAATTATCTTTATGGATGTTACCAAAATATCTAAAAAATAGTCACTTCAGTTCTATAGCATTACAAGATGTAAGGTCTTATACAAAAATCATTTTTATTTCTACAGAATTTAGTGAAAAGTTAGAAAATTAAAATAAGAAAAATAAAATTTCTAGAAACCATAGATATCTTCAAAATACTTAACTGAGATACAATTGACCCAAAGAAGCTTACATTATGTACATAAATTGACAAGTCTGAAGGATCATAAATATGGAATTTGAGGAAGTCTTTTGGGGTAATAGATGTTTATAGCACAAATAATGTCTTAAAAATGAGCTGTTCTCAAATACTAATTGCTTTTATGTCTCTCTTTGTCCTAGGCTTCTATACTTCATGCTGTTTCATGAAACTCCATTCTTGTTCTTCATGATAATTAGCTATTATAAGAAAGCATGTATTCTGTAACAAGTTAGGAGTTCTGTAAATTCAGGTAATCTAAAATACAATAATAATTTTAAAACATTGAAAGAATACAAAATATTCAATTTACTTTACACCTTTGTCACTGAGCATCTTTATTTTATTAGCTCCACACTTTATAAGGCCATTCATCATTGCAGAAGAAACTAATTATAATCAGGATTATTACATCTACCTTGAGCACACTTTCATTGCTGTGCTTTATTGCTCAAAATCAGTCATCTGTAGGGACATAAAAGTCATTTCTGTTATTACTTGTTCTTCAACATTCTACTAGTATCTCCAAAAAACAGCTCCTCTTTTCTAGTAATTAAGACCTCCTGCACTCCTTATTTTGAGCCCACTTATCATCCTATTTCTTGACTTTTTTCTCCCATAATTTCTTGACACCTTGCTTATATTCCTCCAAATTACCTTGATACATTATTTTCTGCAGAGAAGAGTTTTTTCCACCAAGTTTTTAATCTATCTGCTTTTCTTATTCAATCCAATTGAGGATGTGCACAGTTCTTAATTATACATCCAAGGGCACCCATCAAGGTGTATTTCTAAACAAAGACAATTGTCTTCCTTGAAGGAATCTTGTAGACAATCATGAAGAGATATTTTTCTCACCGAGGCAAGGGCTATAGAACAAAAGTACCGTCAAAATCAACTATTAACCAATTTTATTTCTTTTCCATAATGATGGTGAGTCACACCTATAAATTATTCACAAAGTTCAGCTTTCTATTTTCTATTTTCCAGTTATTTAAATGTTCTCAATTTGAAATCATATTTGATTTTACCTCAGAGCAATTCAGAATAATATTTTTGTTTATATTTAGCTTCTATACAATTAGTAATCCAATGGACTGGCGCAATAGCGCAGCGGGTAGGGCATTTGCTTTGCATGTGGCCGACCCAGATTTGATTTCTTTGTCCCTCTCGAAGGGCCTGGCAATCTACCGAGAGTATCCCACCCACATGGCAGAGCCTGGCAAGCTACCCGTGGTATATTCAATATGCCAAAAATATAACAGCAAGTCTCACATTGGAGATGTTACTGGTGCCCACTCGAGCAAATCCGTGAACAATCGGAGGACAGTGCTACAGACAGTACAGTGCAGTAATCCAATGATTATTCTTTATACAAAAATCGGAGAGAGAGGAGTCAAAAATTGGGCATCAATATTCTTCTATTGCAAGGGTCTAGAGCATTACTTCCCAAATGAGTGAGAGTGCTCTGGGATCCTGCAAACTATTCAATGAGATGGTAGTAGCTAGAGTGTACCTGGGGGGAAGGGAAGGATGGTTTTCATTTTTTTGCTTAAAGAATGCAGATTTCCAGGGGGGTGCAGAGCAGTTCTTTTTTTTTTTTTAAAATGGTGACTGGAGGAAATAAGTGTGGGAATCATGTCTTAATACAAAATTTTAAACGCTGTTTTAAAAATACTACAAAATTTATTAGAAAGAACATGGACTAATGCTAAGTAAATATCTACAAGTAACTTGATGACAATTATATTGGAAAAACATAAATCGCAACTTATCTGTTTCTGTGTCTGTCACTGTTTACTCTTTCTTCAAATTAGTCTATGAAACACCTATGTATCAGATTCCATTCGATCACTCAGCTTCAAATTTCATATTTTAAGTTTCAATTGCTGAGCTCAATTATATTTAGTTTATTACAACTGTGCGCATTAAATGATATTCTGATGATCTGAAATAGTTATATTTCCAAATATCAGCATAATTTGTAATGTTCTATGAAAAATATCTTGTATTATGAGAAGTACTGCCTTAAAATGAGAACACAGATTTTTGTTAAGAGAATACTTGAAAGTTAGAATTTTCATAAATTTTACATGTGTAGAAATCAGATCACAAATGGAATTTTATTGATTTATTTTCTAATAATTCTACTTGCTGTTCTTTTAGTTTTTGTTGAACCAAGAAACATGTAATAAAGTTGTTATACACAGGCCAAGGTGTGTGGAAAAACCTCCTTTATGATAGGAAAGATATGATGATTACCACAATAAAGTTCCAATACACAGTAAAATTTAATGCAATATTTTTATATGCCAAACTCAAAATGCTATATAAATGAGAATAGGTAGTATACTATATGGTACTAAATGATTTAAATTTTATTTACTTCAGTTAACTCATATAGCAATTAATCATTACAAATTGACATTTGTTGGTCTATCTTCTGATAATTCCATTTGCCATTTCTTTAAGTTTTGTTGGAGCAAGCAATATGAAATAAATTTGTTATATACCTGCCAAAAGAGCAGGTTAGGGGATGTCAAAGACCCTGGGGACACTTATGGTGGATTGCTGTTACAACATTGCATGTCTGAAGCAATTCTATTATGAACAGCTTTGTAAAGCAGTGTCTTAATTTTAAAAAAAAATAATGAAAAATAAAATAAAAATACATTTAAAATTTTGACAAGAATATCAAAACGTGACAGGGACATGTGATGAGCATGTATTATTGGAAACAGGTAAACAGAAATCAGATTTCAGAGGAGACAAGAGAGAAAGAGAGACAATTAGTCTGAAAAAAAGGGCAAGTACATTATTTATTGCATTACACTTTGTCTCCTCTGATAATTACCATTACTTGACCAACAACGTACTAGTTCCAGGATAATGGATAAACTCACCAAAAACTAGAAACAACTAATAAGTTATAAAATAATGTTTTGAAAATAACTACACTTATTTATCCCTAAGATGAAACTGATGCATATATATATTTTTAAATTTTATTGAATCACCATGAGATAGTTACAAGCTTTCATGTTTGAGTTACAATCACACAATGATCAAGCACTCATCCCTCCACCAGTGCACATTCTCCACCACCAATATTCCCAGTATACCCACCCTTTCCTGCCCTCCCCATGCCTCCATGGCTAACAATATTCCCCATTCTCTCTATACTTTTGGGCATTATGGCTTGCAACACAGACACTGCAAGTTCATTGTGCTTAGTCCATTATCTACTTTTGGGACACATCTCCCATCCCGACTGATTCCTCCAGCCATCATTTTCTTAGTGATCCCTTCTATATTCCATCTGTCTTCTCCCCTCTGCTCATGAAGCAGGTTTCCAGCTATGGGACAATCCTCCTGGTCTTGTATCTACTTTCCTTGGGTGTCAGCCTCGAGTGATGTTATTCTATACTCCACAGATTAGTGCAGTCCTTCTATGTCTGTCTCTCTCTTTCTGACTCATTTCACATAGCATGATATTCTCCATATCTATACATTTATAAGCAAATTTCAAGACGTCATCTCTCCTAACAGCTGCATAGTACTCCATTGTGTAGATGGAATTTAACCAGTCATCTGTTCTAGGGCACTCGGATTGTTTCCAGATTTTGGCTATTGTGAACAGTGCTGCAATGAAGATATAGGTACATGTCATTTCTCCTGTGCTTTTTTTTTTTTTGCATCCTCAGGATATATTCCCAGAAGCAGTATTGCAGGGTCATATGGAAGCTCAATTTTTAGTTTTTAAAGGACTGTCCATATTGTTTTCTAGAAAGACTTTACCAGTCAGCATTCCCACAAACAGTGAAAGAGCGTCCGTTTTCCCCCACATCCATGCCAGCACTGGTTAATTTTGTTCTTTTGAATGTGTGCCAGTCTCTGTGGTGTGAGATGATATCTCATTGTTGTTTTGATTTGACTGATGCACAAATTTTGAAATGTCCAGAGCTGCTTGAATCCTATATACATAAACTATTCATTCAAGAAAGCTATACATGCTTTTGTTTGAGGGTGGTGGGGGTTTGGGCAACAAACAGAAATGCATAGGGCTTACTCCTGGCCCTGTGGTCAGGGGTCACTCCTGGAGCTGCTCTGGGGATTGAACTCGAATCAGCCAAGTGCCTTACCTGATGTACTATCTCTCCAGTTCTCAAGATGGCCATTCTACAGAATGGCCAACAAATTATGGCCAACATAAATTTGTTGGCCAAAAGCAGTACTACATCCTTAGGCCCTTGCAATGAACTGCCATCCAGTTGGTGGGAAATTGTTAAAAGGTGTCCCTGGATCTCCTTAAAGTCTTTTCCCCACTCCCCAAATAGAAGTCTGAATCAAACTTTTAAAAAATATACTATGCACATGCTATGTTTACCACATGTCACTACAATGATATGGATGAAAGCTGAAAAGATTTACTTCTGCATTCCAAACAGGAACATTATTTTATGCATTCAGTTGTCATGTAACATTTGTATATAATGATGATGAATCATTAAAATCTTCAGGAAAAGGAAGACACAATTAATTTGAAGTGATTTAGGAATGTTTAATAAAGTGATTATTTATAAAGGTTTATGAGATTAAGGGAAATTCATTTGAGCCATTCAAAGCCCTGCCTTTCTTAGGTCATAAGGAAATGGTGGTAAAAGAAACTGTTACCAGGATAACCTCTTTGAAGAAGGTCAGATTTAATGAGAGAGAGAGATACAGAGACAGAGAGACAGAGAGAGAAAGAGACAGACAGACAGAGACAAAGAGACAGAGACCGAGAGAAAAAGAGATAGATGAGAGAGACCTAGAATAAGAAAAAAGTGTCCAGACTAATTTACAAAAACATGATGCATGGTCATTATCTTTTTTTCTTCCTGATTTTTGGGTCACACCGGCTGATGCCCAGGGCTTACTCCTGGCTCTGCACTCAGGAATTACTCCTGACGGTGCTCAAGGGACTATATGGGATGCTGGGAATTGAACCTAGTCATGCAAGGCAAAAGCCCAACCCGCTGTGCTATGGCTCCAGCCCCCCCCCCCCGTGGTCATTATCTTTGGAGAACTCATAAAATAAATCCAGAACATTTTCATTTTCTTTCCAGAGAATGGATTAAATCCCTAGGAATTTTTATTCATCTGATTTAGTATAAGCGTCTGACACCTATTGTAATCTTGTGTTTTTAATCTTGGCATTGTTATTATTATTGAATTAATCAATGAATGCAAGCAACATCCTGTTTCCCAATGGCTTGTAACAGCTGATGGCTGTAAGAAACCATGAAGAGAGCTAGACTAAAGGGAAGACGTAATATGAAATCAATAAAAACAAGACTGCTAAGACGTGGCAGTGAATTATGAATGTGACAAAGGATATCTTAACAATTCATATTTTTTTCTGATCAGAAAGTAATTTACAAGCAATCCTTTAGTGTTTTCCCCAGAAAACGTGAAATTTCTGTCAGTTCTCAAATGGGATTTCGAACACCAAAATTTGAGCATATGTTTGGATTTGTAATACAGTTAGGTCCTTTGAATTTATTTTAACCTCTTATATTCTCTACTCAGTACACTTCATTACTTCTTTAAAACTTTTAAATGGATGATTCTCGAAGGATATGATATTTACTATAGACTATGTGGTACTATTGCTTTTGAAAAGTGGTTATCATAGTTATTTTCACAGACATTGATTAGATTCTCGTTATTTACTTTCCTATGCCACTTATTTATTTTTCTCTGTCAGTGCAGATTTAAATTTTCACTGTTTTCCTTCCATTTGGCAATAAATTTTTAACATTAGGGGCAATCTTTTCACCTCTTTAACCAGTATGTATTTAAGATCTAATTTGTATTAAATTAGAACATTCTGAATAGATGTAGAAGTCTACTTTGTTAAGGAAAAACACAACACAATTAAGTAAAATATATCAAACATATATATATTGAGTTTTAAAGTTATTTTGATCATTGACAAAAAATACATATAGTCCTTATATTATATATGTGAATATATATTCACATATATATAACATGTACATTTATATTAAAAAAAATTTGCTGAAAATTTTTCCTGAAACCTTACACTTAAAAGAGACATTGTGAAAGTATGAACTATGTAAAGAAATCAGAGATGCCTATGAGTTGGACTATAAGATCAGAAAGACATGAGATTTAATCTAGGAAGAATTATGAGTAAGATTTGTTTTGTAGAGAAGGATTAGAAAGTCAGAAGTAAAGATAGTGGCACAACATGGTTCCAGATATTTTTAACATAATATTACCATTATGTAGCACATGGAGAGTTTCCTTGTTTGTGCTTCTTTGATAGTATATTTTCTCTCTGAATCACATTACCCTACACAAATATGCTTTAATTTCTATTTAAAAAAACACAATGCATGGAGCTGAAGAGATAGTACAGCGGGTACGATACTTGTCTTGCATCAGCCACCTGGGTTTGATCCCCGGCAGGTACCACCTCGGGTCCCCCAAGCCAGTCAGGAGTAATTCCTGAGTACTGCCAGTATGGCCCCAAAACAAACCCCCCTAAAATATGAAAAATATATAATGCTATATACCCAGTTTGATCACAGATTCTTTCATCATAATGTACAATGGAGTGTATTTACACCTGAGTTGAAGGAGTCCTTACTAAAGTTACCTATTTGATATTTTAAACTGAAAATTATCAAAACCAAAATAAAACTTAGTTGTAAAGCTGTACTCCTTTTAACGTTTGCTACTTTGGAGTTTCATAGTTCGGTTAATTTTTCCACATTGTGGATTAATCTTTCCACATCAGAAGCTTGGTAGAACACGCACATGCGCACACCCACATCCATTCTCTGGTTTTTATTTATATCTTGATAAAAATAATGTTTTTGAAAATATATTTTCACTTGTCCAATGAACAGTAGTAAACTGAGACTGGTACTTGGCGCTTGGCACGGTGTGTACTCCCATATTATATAAACACATGAATACTTACTCTTTAGTAAATCAAAGTTAACTCAATACAAACGTTTTTTTTTTAAAAAAAAAAAAAGAAGAAGAATACTTGGATGGAGAGATAGCACAATGGAGAGAGCACTTGCCTTGCACGAGGCTGACTCACGTTGCTTGTCCATCAGCACATTAAATCCTCCTGAGTCCCACCAGTAGAGGTCCCTGATCAGGCACAGAGCCAAAAGTAAGCCCTGAGCACCACCAGGCAGGGGTCCAGACACCAAAATATAAAACAAAACTATCTCCCCTCAAAAAAATTCTGCTTAAACCAAAAAGTGTGTAATATTTTTCTTTTGTAAGTGTAATTTAATTTGATTTTTACATGTAAATTATTAGAAAGTCAACACTTATTCTTAAAAGAATCAGATTTCTCCTCTTCTCATCTCAATCATAAGAATTTATCCCAGTTTCCCACCACCGATATCCCGGGTATACCCCCCCTCCTTTTCCACCCTCCCCCTGACACGAAAGCTTTTAACTATCTCACGGTGATTTAATTAAATTTAAAAAAATTTTATAAAAGAATTTATCCCGGTTTCACAAAACAATTCCCAAGCCAAGAAACAAAGCCTAATGTTAACGATGACAAAACTTAGCAGAGATGAATGCAGTGACATTAAAATCCTGCTTCTGAAACAGCAGCCTGACTCCATTTAAATTCTAGGGGTCTGGAATCTGTATCTCAGTGGGGGTCAAGCTCCTACTTTCAATACTTTTGACTAGCAACAAAGCTTTATATACTAACAAGTCTTGCTTGATTGTAATTCTTTGGTGTAGAATCACTGTTCTAACATACAATTATAGATGTGACTAGTGAATTAGGAACAGGCAAAAAGACAAAAAGGGATGGGGGTGCCTGGAGTAACTTTTAGATCTAAAGAGGCAGGCTCTGGAACATCCTGTCATTCTGACTGCGTGTCACTGGCATGACCTAAGGGGTCCTCCAAGGATCATTCAGATAATCACTGGGGAAAATAAGCCGCATTCACAATGATGTTCCTCACAACAGGACCAGCGGGACACCATGGCAGGAACACATCAAAATGCTAGCAAGATTTCATGTCGCTACTGAAACCTGAAGTGTGCAATTACTTTAATTTTATACCTTTCTTGTTCAGCTGAAAAGATTTTTTTTTCTTTTTTGGTGACAGGCAAAGAAATCTACTCAATAACTCACACCTTGGCCTTTCAATCCTACATGTTCCAAGAAAACCACCTCCTGCTTTTAATTTCACCTCCCAAAATATATTTTGGGGCATGAAATGTAATATGTGAAAGATTTTACAAATGTAAAGGACTACTTTAAAATGCAGTATTTTTAAAAAAAATATTTTTAAGACTATAATGTCAGGAATTGCGTTTTCAACTAGAAGAAAAAGATAAGTATATCTAAAAGGATGATGCAAGCTTTAAGAGAACTGTAAACGTCTATATTTTATACGAATAGATGCTTCACTAGCAAATGAAGTAATTTAGTTATTCTATGTCACATAATTTAATTTTTATTCTCTAAAATAAATTGCTTAAAGCTCAGCAAAATTAAAATATTTTGAGAATGTTCAATAGAAAAGGAGCAAACTACCATGTAGCATGGATAAAAATCAAAGATTCATATTTGAAGATAATTAAAAAGTGAAGATCTCAAAATCTATCAGCATCATAATTAGCATTGTTCCATCTACAAACCATTCTGGAAGAAACAGACTATAGAAACATAAAGTATGTGGATTATTTCCACGGATAGACAATGAAAAAAAGGTGAAGGCTGAGGATACTTGGAAGAGACAAGTTTTCTGCACTAGGTTTAAGGAGGATGGACGAGGGAGGGACTCTACCGGGCAGGGATGGACAGCTAGTGGTACCTTGGAGATGGGGGGAGCATGGCATCATTTATTTTTTTTATCTTTCTCATGGCTCTACATTTAACAGGCTTGAGAATTATCAAGTGTAAACTCAGACTGGACTTCAAATTATATTTTTAAATTTTACTAGAAATTCCTGGTTTGTGCCTGAAACCCAGATTTTTCGATGCTACTAGTGGAATATGCTTACTGATCTGAATGTTTAATGTAAGTAATTTGTTTATTGTTAATTATGCTGAAGCTACAAAAATATGTTGACTACTTACTTTAGCTATGAATTATATGAAACTTCTAAAAATGTATACAATGTTTTATTAAATTTCTCTGTATACTTATCATATAATGTTATATTAATTTATATTATTGCATAGCCTTTATAATTACAGATAAAAGTTCTTAGAAGGCACTTCTGAATAAAAGAATAGTTTTGTTTTCTAGTAAGAATGTCATAGAAAGTACCACATTTATCTTCATTACATTTTATTACGAGCTATCTAAAAGTCTCCATACTTAAAATAATGGACCTTCAGTGATTATATAGCTGTTTTTGAAAACTAGTTTTTCTTTCTGTAAATAATCCAGAGCACATTGATCCACTTTATCCAATGAAAACAATATATATGTATGTATGTATATATGCAGGCAGAGAGTCTCTTGCCCTCACGCCTGGTGGTCTTCCCTGGGGCCCCTCAGAGGGGATGGGCTCCAGCTTCCTTCCCCGCCCTGAGCAGGGCTCCCGGTGGTCGAAGACCACTGGAACCTAGTCACAGCCATGCTCAAGGCCCCTCTCCACACGTTCGGACAAGCCTCACGCATGAAGGTACCGGCAGAGGAACCCAGGTGTGTGTAATCCCATCAACCGCCAACATCCACAGACTTAAAAGCAAGCTCCCAGAAGTGATATTTTATAACTTACTTCTCCCTCTGGGAGAAACTAGCAAGCTACTGAGAGTTTCCTGCGCACATGGGATAGCCTAAGCAAGCTTCCCATGGTGTATTCATGTGGTAAAGCCAGTAACACACTGGATCTCATTCCCCTGACCCTGAAAGAGCCTCCAATGCGGCATTGTTGGGAAGACCGAATGGAGAGGGGCTTCTAAAATCTCAGGGATAGGACGAATGGAGAGGTTACTAAGCCCGCTCGAGAAATCACAATCAACAGGATTTTGTGATTTGTGATTCGTGATGTATATATGCATACATACATTAGGTACGTTCAGCATGAATTTTATCAATAAGACAAAACTTGCACTGATATAATTTGATATTGTATCCTCTCATTAAATTACTATGCCTGCTGTATGTAGAAAATATGTATGCATACATATATGTAGAGAGAAAAAGAGCAATTTTTTTCCACTGACCCAATATCATTTCATTAGCGTATTTCCAGATCACTAAAAAAAAACTTTTATAATAAATTGTATGCTTAGATTTATTATACCAGTAGTTTCAATTTTAAATTTTTCAGATGCAACAAGTTTTTAAGATTCTAAATTCACAAAGAATAAGATTTGGAAAATGACATGGCTATAAAGATACTTCATTTTGTTCCCTTCATACTCCAAATATCTTTTTATCATCAATGTACTATTTTTATTATAAGTGTATAGAAAACTCATTTATACAAATATATGTATGTAAGTATATATGAAAATTAAGCTCGATTTTCCTATTTTTCAGCATAAACACATATTCTGTTCTATTGTTTATCTTTACAAATTAACAAAATAAGGATGTGGAATGGAGGGATAGCACAGTGGGTAGGGCATTTGCCTTGCACGTGGCTGACCCAGGTTCGATTCCCCCATCCCTCTCGGATAGCTGAGCAAGCTACTGAGAGTATCTCACCCACACAGGAGAGCCTGGCAAGCTACTCATGGCGTATTCGATATGCAAAAAAACCAAACCAGTAACAACAAGTTTCACAATGGAGATGTTACTGGTGCCTCCTACAGCAAATCGATGAACAACGGGACAACAGTGCAGTATGGGATATTATATTATTATAGCCTGTAGCTCACTCTATTGTGCTTTCCCCAAATTCCTCCACCTTAAAAGTTTTTAATATTGCTATTTTAAACCTCTGACACTTCTCTATATTTCAAGATTTTTATCCTCTTGTTTCCTCTATGCACATCCTTAGCTTCTTGTCTTTGTATGTCAAATCTCTCTGGCCCAATTTCCCTTGCTCCCTTCTTTAATCAAGGTCTAGTGGTTCCTCACATTGCAATGTCCCTAAACATTGTTCCTATAGAAAATAAAGTCTAAATTTCAGATCAATGTAACAAGCAAGACTTCTGTGCTTTAGAAACTCATTTGGAAGAATTTTCTAACCTCCCAAGCAAGGGCCAAACATTTTTGAATTTGTACTATGACAAACCGAAGTGGGAGCTCTGCATTGCACAGCAATCACTCTTAGCTTCCGAGCGGTTCTTCATTCATTTCTCCACATGATATTTTAACTCTCCACCATGTTTCCTAAATCCGATACCATTTTCTTTGTCCTCACTAACAGGAGATGATTTCAGCAATTTATGTATTGATAGAGTAGGACACACCAAATGGGGAGTAATTTATCTTCCCTCTAGGCTCCTCCTCTCCTTAGTGAAAATAGCTTTGCCTTGTATTGCCCCAATGGAAAGATTTCCCGACTGAAAGTGGCATTTATGTTTGTACTCTTTCAGTGACCCCATATTGCTTTAGGACGGGCTCCTTATCACCAGCAGTACTCCAAAGGATATGAAACATTGCTTCTAGGTATTGGGGCCAGAGCAATAGCACAGTGGGTAGGGCGTTTGCCTTGCATGCAGCCGACTTGGGTTTGATTCCTCTGTCCCTCTTGGAGTACCCGGCAAGCTACTGAGTGTATCCCACCTGCACAGCGGAGCCTGGCAAGGTCCCTGTGGCATATTCAATATGCCAAAAACAGTAACAACAAGTCTCACAATGGAGACGTTACTGGTACCCCGTTGAGCAAACTGATGAGCAATGGGGACCACAGTGCTACAGTGCTACTAGGTAATACATAAGTTTAGAAAATATTTATGAGTAAATTGGCATGTATAAGATTCTTATCTTTGGGTTTATTCTCTCTTACTGCTACAAACATTTCTAAAACCAGATGTTTTGATTTGAAATGTAATCAAATTAATTTGTCATAATGAGACATTTTTTTTTTCTGAGGATAACTTTTCTCCCATTTTCTCACTTAATTTTTAAGAAAAAAAATTTAAAAATACTGCATTTGGGGTGGAAGGTGATCTGCCAAAATTCATCTGCTTATATTATTAGATTTACAAATAGTCATTTATCATTCCACATGTTCTATCAAATATTTTAATATCATAATAAATTAAACACATTTATTTTTCAAGGTAACAAAACTTATCTTCATATTATGCATTTTTCTTTCTTCAGGTATGAATTTAACATGGCATTATAAAGATCAGCACTTTCCAACTTTGACCTACCTTAGCATTATATATAACTGTGAAACTTATTTCATAAGATTCAGATCTTATCTCTTAAGACAATTTTTTTTCTTAAATGGAAAGAAAGGAAAGATAATGGGTTAATTCCATTCTAGAAGAAAGCTACAATAGTGAATCAGAGGCAAATTTGGAAAAACGTAGTGTGATACATTTATGGAACTGGAGGGTATCATATTAAGTGAGATAAGTCAGAGGGAAAATGAAAGATCTAGGATAATCTTATTTTTCTGTAGAATGAACTCAAATAAGAGAATAGATAGAACTGAACAATCACATGAAGTCAGAACCAATTACTAAATAGCTGGTCACTGGGAGAAAAGCAGAGTAGACTAGGAGAGATGCCAGGTTAGTGGGTACATTGCGGTGAAGGCTGGACAGGATGGAGGAATTCATATATTAATACCAAAATTTTTCACATGAGTGCAAGTTCTAAAACTATAATTAAAAATAAATGGGCCTAATATACACTTCCTCAAAGAAGATATATAAATGTCACTAGGCAGGGGCTGGAGCAATAGCACAGCTGGTAGGGCATTAGCCTTGCATGCAGCCGACCCGGGTTCGATTCCCAGCATCCCATTTGGTCCCCTGAGCACCGCCAGGGGTAACTCCTGAGTGCAGAACCAGGAGTAACCCCTGTGCATTGCCAGGTGTGATCTCAAAAAACAAAACAAAAAAAGTTACTAGGGAGAGGAAAAAAAGTCATTTATCTAATTTTATTAGAAAAATAAAAATCAAAAGAAGAATGAGATACATTGCACATGTGTGAAAATATCTTACTTAAAATAACCTGTAAATAGGTACTAAAAAGACTTAGAGAAAGCAGTACTGTCATACACTGTTGGTGAGAATGTAAACTGGTGCAGTTCCTATCTGGGAAAAACCTCAATTTATTGGGCTAGGAGAGAGAGGAAATCTAGTAAGGATCGTGCCTTGCATGGCAGCTGGCCTGGGTTCGATCAATGGTAACATATATGATCCCCTACATATTGCCAATGCTGACTTCTGACCCCAGAGGTACCCCTGTACCATACAAGTCACAACATGGATGAAGATTTTAGTGACTAATTTAAAAAAAAATCAGAGAGAGTAAGATAATTGCTAGATGAGTTTATGTGCATGAGTCACTCACGGAGGTGCTGGGCAGATAATATATGGTTATGGGAATTAAGGCAGGGTCAACACATGAAAGTGGCCTGTACTATCCCTCTAGCCCTAAGAGATTTTACTTCAAAAATATGTTTTCTTGGGGATAGTGATAGTACCGCAGGCAAGGCCTTGCCTTGCATGTGGCTGACACAGATTAGATCCCCTTCATCCTATATGGCACTCTGAAATCCCCAGAAGGGAGCCCTAAACTCAAATAAAAATAATTTCTTAATTTCTTTTTAGATAGTATGCTGTGGAAGAATTAAAATTACACCTTAATACATGCTGTATTCATCACTAGAAAAGGTAGTGTAAATTTAAGGAAAAAGATATTTAGAGCAATTGCTGAGTGACTCTCATAAATAGTGTAACAAGGTAATACAAGCCATACAACATAAAAGAATATGTGAATACACGCAGGTCACATATTTTAATTAGTATGTAATGATATCATAGCACAGTGTGACATCAGTCTATATGTTGAATCTTTTCTTGCAAAGAAACAGGAAAAGGTGGTTGCATTCCTTCCCTAGAACACTATAAAATAACACTATATTGAATTAGACTTCCTCAAACCTTTGGTAATGAATAAAATGGTCTACTAGATTAAAGTTAATTCAAGAAAGGAAATGTTATTAATAAAATAATGAATTTTTTTTCCTTTCAGCAAAGGGGATTTCAAAATGAAATGTGGGTTGGGGAGATAACTTGAAGTTATAGAATATATCCAAGGTCCACACCAGGGGCAAAGGACCACCAGGAGTGCTCTTGAATCCCGAGCATTGTTAGGGAGACTCCTATAAAAATATTAAGTATACCCAAATTCTTTGTAGTATCCATTGTTATATTTAGAAAAATAGCTCTGAAGATAACATCACGTAATATCCTTCATCTACTCTATGAACTGTTATGGCATTTACAAATAAGGATAAACAGCTTTTGCTGTTTTTTTCCCTTCCGCTTTTGCTGTTTTTATCAATGCAAAACAAATTCAAGTTCCAAAAGCATATTCCATTTACTCCTCAGAATAACAATTGGAAATAGATAACAATTGTAACTAAAATTCTAGACATGCTGCAATTGGGATTTTCTAGGAAAAGGGCGTAACATTCTATTTCCCTCTCTTTCTATATTTAAAATTTTTTAATTGAAAGAACCATCACAGCTAAAGTTATTGATAGCTAAGTTTTAGACATACAATGTTCTAGCACTGGTCCCAATACCAGAGTCACTTTCTTTCCCTAGTATTCCCAAGCTTCCTCATTGTATATCGGAATTATTTCACATGAAAAAACTGGTATATTTTCTCTATAAATATGAAAATTTTGGAATCTTGGAGTAATTATTTAAGGAATAAAATCAATACTTTTAGAAGATGGCTAAGTGATCGATTTACTCTATTTGAATTTTGTTTTCCCTCTGATTAAAGGCTTATCTCATAATGAACTCATTTTTTCTCTGTTGAAAGAAAATAATGCCATGTTCCTGGTTTTGTATTCCACAAGTGAATGTCTTCTCTAGTTTACCAGACTGACAGCATACCTTTACTCCTAAAGGCTTGATAAATTTCAATAAAGAAAATAGTTAACGTGAAGTACAGTCTGCTTTGGAGTGACTTAGCTGAACAATCAAGGGAGACAACCCAGAGTTACTTACTAGGCCTCCACTTTGGACCTATTCCCCAATCAATGTTTCCAAGTTCTATCCAATGCCTGGCACATTTTTGTTCCTCTTGGCCTGCCATTGCATTTTATATTAGACTATGTGTAGTTATCCCAGTTCAATTTGTATAAAATAACTTGTTCCAGATGATTAATCTTTAATGCACTGGTATTATCTTTCTGAAATTGTGAAGAGTATCTGAGTTTCCAAATCAGAGCAAACCCTTCTGTCCATAATCTTGACTTTTATTCATTCATAAAGAGTTCCTGTGTTACTCCTACGTGCCTGGCACCATGCTAGGAACACAGATCCAGAATGAACAACACCGTCTGTTCCCTAAATAACCCTTAACTGTACTATGAGGCTGAGTTATGGGATAAAAACAAATTACCCAATGAATATTAATGAAAAACTTACTGAAGAATGAATAACAGTCAGGCTGATTTGCCAGGTGAAGCTGCTTATTAGCTTCCTCTTCCATTATCCATGTCTCCTCTTAAACCAGGGACCCCAAACTAATCAATATTTTTAGGCCATGGGATTATGTACAGAAGTTTGCATTGTTTGTATATGTGTGTATATGCTCTTATCTGGGGGAGAAGCACCTTCCAAACAAACCCAAAACTTTCAGATGTCTCATAATAAAACTCTCTGTTGCTGCCAATTACCACTCTGGTTGTATCCTCAGAAGACTATTCTGGTCTGCATAGACATTGTGTCCACACTGCTGGCCTTATCTGAAAGAGGGTCTCTAGCTTTATTGATGTAAACACCTGGCAACTGCTCGCATTATGAAATCGATTTTTTTGTTTCTGGAGGCATTCACCCTTCTTTGAGATCAGTGTTGGGCTACATCTCACAGATTTTTAAAGAACATGGAATTCACTCACTGTGTTTGTCTAATGTGGAGTACGATTTTTTGCATCTAAATCGTACCTTTTACTAACCTTTGAGACTGAGTTAGTCTACATACACCTAGATTTAGCACTAATTAATTGAATGGAACAAGATTTTGCAAAGAGGAAGGCGAGGTTTTAGATCCATTTAAAACTCAAAAAGATTCTCTTTGCGTGCATCTGAAGACTACAGCTTTTGGGCCTGGATTATAGTATGGCAGTAAGGCATTTGCCTTGCATACGCTGACCTATGTGTGATCCCTGGTATCTTATGATCCCTTGAGCCCACCAAGAGTAATCCCTGAGCATAGAGCTCTGAGCACCCATGGTGTATACCCCTCTACTCACACACACACTCACACACACACACACACACACAATATAGCTTTCTTTATGGGCCAGAGAGAAAGTACAGTGATTGAGGCACTTGCCTTGCAAACAGCCCACCAAGGTTGTGTTCCTGGCACCACATATGATCCCTCTGTGTCTTGACAGGAGTGATCCCTGAATCCACAGAACCAGTAAGAAGCTCTGAGAAAAGCTGGGCGTGGTAGCCACAGACTCATTCACAGAACACAGATTTCTGAACCAATTAAACTTATTGAAATGATAATAAACTTATCAGGCTAATTTTATTTATTGTGTGTAGGAAGCTTACTTTCACTGACAGTGACTTCTGAACTGGGACACTATCACTAACAGACAATTGTTCGTAGCAAAATAAATTGTCTTTTTATTTATCCATGTGGCCTTATTGCTTGGAGCATGTTTCTCTAAATACATTTTGTTGTTTTGAGTATTTAGAAGCAATACTTATTATCTGTCTTGCTAGTTTTGAACTTTTTAAGGCCATGGAATTGAGTCATTCTTGATCTACTCATTAACCCCTAAAAATGTACTTATATTATGTTGCTCAATAAACCCAACAGAACAAATGAGTAAAATAGTAAAATGATACTTCCTTGGCAATAATTATATCCTCATCCCCTACTCCCCTAATCACATTATTTTGTATATGGTGTCTATTGTTGTCAGATAGAAAAGTCTCTAGATATTGATACTTGAGTCAATAATGATATTTCTTGCATAGACACATACCATATATTCTCATGAACTCATGTATACATGTGCATAATATTTATTAGCTTTTATATAGTATGATGTATACTATATCACATATTAAGGAACTGTGAGAATTCTTAGGATTCAGAAGGATCAAATTCTTAGATAATCTAAGTCTTAAAGCTCTGATGAGAATTAGACACAGTAGAAAATAATGTGTGGAATTTAAGTAAGACACTGATGTAAAATTAACATGCTCTCTAGAGGTTATATTTATAACATCAGAAAATGAACCAACTTTTCCTCTCAGGACTAATGTCCAAAAATATTTTAATTATATACACGTATACAAAAATTTAAAGAAGAAAATTTGTCCATTTTAGATATTTTTATCTAATAGTCTATTGTATTTATATTTAGAAATACAAAGGTCAAGCGAAAATGGTTCAAAAATAGATGAAAAGTGTTCTATGAACAATTCAGCTCTAAGACTGTGAAAAAAAATATTCTTAAAAACTGTTCAGCTGGATGACTTATAAGAACCCACAGGATTCTTTCCAAAGAGTTTTATCAACATTTAATATATTGACATGACAAATTTGTATTATAAGTATTTTATATTTATATTTTGCAGTTGCACTTATACTGATATCACAGTTTTCTTGACATCCTAAATTTATATTTATTGACATGTTATATCTGCATTGGCATGCTACATTTATGTAATCAATATTTTCTTTATTTGTAAGAGGAGAACCAAAATAACCTTGTAATTTAGACTAAATCAATAATATTCTATTTTTAAAACTGGGAAATATGAACCGTATGTAAATTTTTTCTCTAATGCATTACTGACACTTGCATATAATTCATGACAGTTGAATTTTATTTAAGGAGGTCAACAATTAGTATGAAGGAAGTAAAAAGTCATGAACTACAAACATTGAGACAGTGAACTTGTCTCAGTCAGACTTTGCAGCAGGCCATGCTGTTAAAACTCTAGTTAGCAACTTAGGGGGGGAAAGAAGCACCCACAACTAGCAGACTGGCACCCTGAGCAAAGTTGCAAAGGTCAATCTGATGCTTTGATGGCTAGACAGACTGCCTCTCGGATTGGAGAACTTTTTTTTAAAAGCATTTATATATATAAAAAAAAGAAAAGTTGAACTGCCTATCTGAGAGGAGTCATTTATTATATGGGTCAAGGAACACATATTTCAAATAAGACTGTTGGCAATAAAGGGCACAGATTCAGTCTGTAATAAACACTAGCCCAGTGTTCAGTGAAATAACACTGTCAACGCTGCCCTTTAGAACATTGATCCAGCACTAGCAAATACCGGATACAAGAACAATATAGCAAATACAAACCATGGGCACTTTGTAATTGTATTACAGTTAGATCAAAAAGTGCCACATAGAAAGCAGAGCGGAGACAAGCCATGCCAGATACTCTTAACTTGAGGATGCTGCTAACTTTAACAATAGGGTGAGTGTGTCAGCTTGTGTCCACTAAAACACGGTTTTAATAGTGTCACTGGAAATAATTAAAATTATTTTTTAATTTATTATCCCAAGCAATTTGTTGCATCTTATTATAAAAATTACCTAATTTTGATCACATCAATTTTAAAGTTATTACTTTCTTATTAGCTACTCAACTTTCATAAGCAAAGTTTAATAAGGTATATTCTTTATTTTTTTGTTTTTAGCCACAGCCGGTGGTGCTTATGACTTAGTCCTGGCTCTGTGCCCAGGGATCACTCCTAGGGGTGCTGAGACCCTATGGGATGCCAGGGATTGAGCAAAAAAATTCTTGTTTTCTACCTTATCTACAGGACATCTTATACCTAATTCTCCCTCTCGGAGAACCTGGCAATCAAGCTCCCAGTGGTGTATTCATATGCCAAATACAGTAAGGATGATGGGTCTCATTCTCCTAACCCTGAAAGAGCCTCTAATGGGGCACCATTGGGAAGGACAAGGAAAGAGAGACTCCTAAAATCTCAGGGCTAGGACGAATGGAGATGTTACTGGGACCACTTGAGCAAATCAATGATCAATGGGATGACAGTGATAGTGATAGTGATAGTGATAGTGATAGTGACCTTAACAGTTATTTAATTTTTGACCACCTGAAGTTAAGGTTTCTCTCCTGGCTGTGCTGATGGCACCATATAATGCCCAGAATTGAATTCTCCTTGTAAAGCAAATACTCAGTCTATTATATCTATCCTCCCATCCAAACTCAATAACAATTTTTCTTTCTCTTTTTAGGATTTACTTTCTTACAATTACGTGAATTTAAGAAATAAAATAAAGTTTCTTGGAATGTTAAATTATAAATAAATGTGTAATCAAATAACCATTGTAGCACTATAAAAACCAGAAGGGTGCCTGAAATATTGCAGAACAGCAAATGAGATGAAGAGGTAGTTGAATCCTGACCCAAACTTCTCCAAACTGACTCAATTCTACTTTCTTAGCCTAAATTTAGTCAAATCAACTCAAATTGGAACAGATAATGACGTAAAATTCTTCCTACAATCTGACATTCCTGTACATTATACCATCTTGGATGGATATAGAATATCCCTGGTACTCCTGGGTGCTAAGAAAAGATACCCGCGCATAGACAGAACCCATGTCTGAAATAAAATGTATAAAAGGGAAGCAAAACTATAAAATATTCAATGTCTTTTAGGAACATGAAAATTGGCAGCTGTTAAATTAAGTCACTTGATGGAATGTTTTAAAAATTTTCACCCCCTTTGCCCACAAAATTGGAAAGATTAGGCATAATGAAACAGGTCTTAATAATATGTTATTTTCCTGGAGTTTAAAGTTAAATAAAATTCCATAATGTGCCTAACTTTTGCTTGAAATACATGTGGAAGAAAATGCAAGAATTTTTGCTCTTTTATAGGCCTTCAAAAAACCAATTTAAAATTGAATAAAAAAGAAAGATATTATCTGAACTGTAGGTATTGTGAAAATTGTGCTGTGAAAATTAAAATACTAGTTTGCACCGCAGCCATAAATTACTAAACTAATTATCTAGTAGCAGGCATAACTGAATCATTCAAAGGGGTAATTAGCAATCAGACATAATGACTACTGCTACTATTTCTTGTCATACTGTATTTAGCTTCCATGCAGCCTAGAGGAACTGAATTATTTCCTATCCTTCTCAGAGGGCATTACTGCTATATTGAGTGCATCAGCCCATATTATTACTCCCAGTAGTTTAATTCTTCACTGGACTGCACATTTCTGATTTCCCCTGTCAAAAGTTTCTCAGTTCTCCCAGGCCTTTTAGAAGCCATCATCTTCTAAGTAATTCCTTCATATAAGAGTAAACTTCATCAGAACCAAATTGTTAATATCCATTATAGGTTTTATTGAATTCTGATCCAGTGACTTGTGCTAAATCATTTTATTGACTTAATTTGTCTCTGTGTTATTTTTTTAATGTCAACATCCCTTTATGTATGTAGTGTTTTGTGTAATTTTAAATGGTATTTTCTGGAGTGAAGCCAAATGTTTGGATTATATGCATACATTAAAATAGTCTATAACATAGTTATATGTTTCAAACCAAAAATAGAGACCTCATCCATAATTTCATTTATATTGAACACTTTCCACAAATTCTGATACAAGGTTATGTCTGGGGCAGGAGTAAATTATGTTCCCTGCATTGGAAATTATTCAGTTTACTGAAGGGAGTTAAGTATACTTAAATATTTGCATTGTAAGGTGGTATAAGGAATGCCTAAAACTCTAACAACAAAATATCATGCACCATTTCCCTTTTGAAAGTCCTCGTATCATCAAAAAAATTCAAAACATTACATAGGAATGACAATTAACCACTCACATCAATTAGGGGAAAGCATATATTTTGGAAAAAAAATAATTTATCCCAAGTTTTGAATGTATTCATTCAAGATTTATTAAACATCACTATATGAAAATCAGTTCTGAAGTTTAGCTTTAAAAGGCTAATATTCTCTATTATCAGTTAAGAAAATCACTGTGGAGCAGAGCTGCGGACTCAGGATTGGGAAGCACTGCAGAAAGCCCTGAACAGTTAAAAGCCCAAAATCCTTCCCTCAGCCTCTAGATTTAGCCAAAGAAAGTGTGGAGACATTTATGGTAGACCAGAGAATATAACCATGAAGGAAAGGGTTTTGAGTAATGGGAGAGAGCTTTGCACGCAGCTCTCAAAGAGGATCATATGCTTTTTCTTTCCAGAAACCATCAAGGAACATAGCATCCCTTTGCTTCCTCTTGCAGAGGCTGCTAAGTGCTTGAAAGCCCGCGACTTTTGCATCGGAGGAAAGGTCTGTACCTCCCTCAGCCCTGCCTTGACATGAACTAAAATAACAATTAACAAAGGAAGAGACAGAGAAAAGAAAGAAAATTCAAATGGTTCACAAACCATGAGCTGTGACTTCAGACTTCTGCTTTTGCTGTCTGAATGGAATTAGGTCCTGTGTACTGGATTTTTGAGGATAAAAGTAATCCATTATTGACCATCAGATTTTTATTTTCTTGGCAAATAATCCAAAGGATAGCTAGGGGAGAGCCTATATCAGGACCCCAGCACCTATTCTGCACTAAGCACTGTGCAAAGGGCATTAAATGAGGTGTTTACCTGCACAGCAGTTCACGTATCCTCAAATTTTCATTTGTGATGTATTTCCCTGTCCTTGTTCTTACTTCTCCTACAAGGCACCCCATCGAATGTAACATTACTAAGAGTCGTTTGAGGTTATAAGATGTGATCCCCCCAACTTTAACTAAATATACAAATTCATCTGAGCTATTCAAACTGTTTCTTCCATTCTTTTGGCTTTCATTCACCTGAGATCAATGATTCCCGGATTCCCAGAGTCACTGAGGCGATACTACGAAATTATTTTCCTACTGTACTTGGGGAAGAGGTGGGTGCCCAACAGTTTAAGGAAAACCATTCTGTAGCAAAAGTAACCTCAAATAGATAATCCTGCACAATCCTGAAAGGCTGTACATCATATCCATTCACAAATTGTGAAGTATGTAGGGACACAAAGTCTATATGGATGAGACAAAGAAAAAATCTAGTTTTACATTGTAACTATTTTACATAAGTTTTAAAATGGAAATTGTCCAACAAAGCAACATACTTAGAACCAAAGCACAAAAACCCTCAAAATTTTCTGCTTAATACACACACAGACCTCAGTAACATGTGTGTGTGTGTGTGCACGTGTGTGTGTGTGTATGTGTGTAGGATAACATAGTCTCAGGTAGTTTACGTTTATTGGGTTACTCCCATTACAGTGCTCCCATTCCTCTTCGTTTATTTGTAACTTCTTTCTTAGTGTTCTGTTGACTTGTAAATATTGTTTTTCTCTTCTTCTTGAGTCCTTTGCATAGTTTATTCAGAGCAATGTCCTTTTTGTATGGACACAGGAAGACTTAGCAAATCCTATGCTTTTGTAACCTGGGAGTCATTTGACTCTACAGGACATTTTCCTCCTGGGCATCTGTTCTCTCGACCTAAGCCTCAGCTGCCCTTACTTCCTAGCACCCCCAAAAGCAGGGTCCCGACGAGGGACGAGATGGACCCAGGGCAAGCGGTGAGTTGTGTGCTACCCTGGCATCGAGATGGGCCTGGCCAAAGTGCCTAATGCTTAACTATAGGTTAAGAGCTTGATCATGGACAAATATTGTCATGATTCAAACAGTGATAGCTAGATTTGGACCCTGCTAGGGTTAGGAATGATTAATCTGGCCTGAGTGCTATGGTCTGAGCCTGTGGCAAGATGTTGTCAGGAGAGCTGCCTTGCAAGCCTCAATGTGTCTCTTGCTATGTCCATACAAAAATAACTAGTATTAAGATGTTAATAAGTGTTTGGACTAAGGAAAAGAAAAAAAAAAAAACCCTTAAGAGTCAGGAAGGGCTTTGGAATGCCCTGCCCTCAGGAAGGGCTTTCTTATGTTGATTTTGCTACCTGGCTGGGTGTAGCCTAGAGGGCAAGGTGGGAGAGACTAGTAGGAGGAGAGACAGAGAAGCCAGAGAAAGGCTGGAGTAGATCTAGAGAGAGGTTGGAGCTGGGAGTGCGGGAGATGAGAAATATGGAAGATTGAATAAAGGGTAACTAATCAGCAACCAGCTTGGTCCTCGTTCTTCCTTCGCCTATCCTTGGCCAACGGCTGTCCCTATCCTTGGCCAACGGCTGTCCCGATCCCCATACACAGCGGTTCCAGAGCACCGAACGTGGGCGGTAAGACAGAGCCACCCAGAGTGCCCTTTGGCGAGCTTTAGTTTTTTACATATGTGTATATATAAAATACTTAAAAGTAGGGTGGCTGGGCATGAGGTTTCCCCGTCGTAACTGAAAGGTCGTTTCTTTCAGCTATAGTTCTTTCCAGGTAATTCCTCTATTTCAACCACACAGAAAAGCTGACATTGAGCCTGATCACAGACTAAATGATATAATCCCATTTACAGTGCAAATCCTCTAACTATGTCTTCATATTTAAACTATGGGACTGATGATTCTTACTGCACCTTACACAGATTGGCCCATGGGCCACAGAGTGTGACACTGTGTGTGATCTGAGATAGAGAGGTTAGAAATGAAAGGAAATTCAAAAGTAATTTGCCCGCACAGGTGTCATGTAGGAAGGAAAGGTAGCCAGGGATTGGCAAAAGAGGAAAGTGTGGATCTGGACGAGAAGATTCAGAAATGGAGCACTTTTTCTGAGTTTCCCAAGAGCCTTATGCTTGCTAGAGAAGTTTATGGCACAACCTAAGCAGGGACAGATGGCACGGAAGTCTTGGTGCAAAATGCTACCCGAGTGACATAGGTCTTGAAAAATTTCCTAATAGGCCAGTTAGTGCCACCAATTGAAATGTCCCCCACAATCATTAGAGTAATCAAAATTGCTTTATTTGCAGACCTATGTCAGAAAAAGCAGACTGACTAACCTGGAAATGGAATGGATAACATTTTAAGCTTTTAAATTTGATAGGAAATACATAGCTTATAGTTTTGACCCCAGGAAAATGCTAGCCAATTTGTAAATTATACAATCACAGCTGTTAAAAATAACAATGTGATATGAGAGTAAAAATTCCAGTCTTGGCTCTCATAACAAATACTTGGTTCTCATAACAATTGATATTTCAAAAATGCTTCAGCCTTTATGGAATCTTGTCAAGTAAAGCTGAAATCTATCTCATTAATTGGTGAGAATGTACCCTACATAGCACCCTCTAAGCACCAAAGCCTCAGGTTCATTTTGCGTTGTGCTTTTAAAGACAGTTTCTAAATGTCTTTCTGTCTACCTTCTGTCATTTCCTAGTCTATTATTATACTGACTTAGTCTTTATAACTCATAGTCCAATGAACCAAGGAAATATACTACTTCCCGTAGATGTGTTCATGTAGAAAATAAGTTGAAAGTCGAGGAGCTGGTCTAATTATTTTATTATATAGATGGAAAGTTTGATATCCAAGAGAAAATGACTTGCTCAAGGCCATGTAGGTAGTTCATACTGGAGCCAAGATTAAATACATGTTTTCTTTCATTCACCTACTGGTATGAAGGTGACCTTAAAAGATTGTATCGGAGCTATATCTATCATGTATCTATTAAATGTTTTTCTTTCATTTTTTCTCCCACCACACTCTAAAACATGCATGCAGAAACACAAGCACAAAGAGAACCTAGATTATAATCTTCATTTAAGAAATAAATTTATTTTTTGTTATTTATAACTAGTTATTGTGGGCAATCCCAATAGTTAATTGCAAATGATGCTCTTTTAAGGGATATAGAAACTGTGCACACAAATTATTTTCAGATAAGACTGTAGAAAACCAACAAGATTTTGAGCAAATATAAACATATCTATCAAACATAGTCACTGTAACACAGTCATCCTGTTGCTCATCGATTGTGCTCAAGCGGGAACCAGTAACGTCTCCATTGTGAGACTTGTTAATGTTTTGGGCATATCAGATACGCCACGGGTAGCTTGCCAGGCCCTGCCATGCTGCTGAGATACTCTTGGTAGCTTGCCGGGCTCTCCAAGAGGGGCAGAGTAATCGATCCCAGGTCGGGCTCTTGCAAGGTAAACACCCTACCGCTGCGCTATCGCTCCGGCCCATCAAACATAGGAAACATACAAAATACAAAGTAAATTATGTACATAGCTTAGAAAATCAATCAAATGATTTGCCTTGATATTATAAAAACTAACTTAATTTCTCCGTAGTTTTCAAAAATATCTGATGGCACCTATAAAACAGAAAAGTAAAATTGTATAACCTTTTATTTCATCTTTTTCCTAATATATTTAGCACAGTTTTGTAATCTGTTATTTTAAAATATGACATTTATTTAAAAAGTGTAATTATTTGAGAAGCCCCCCTCCCCGCCCCCTGCCCGCCGCGGCTCGGGGCTTCTCCTGAAGCCCCTGCCTGGCACCTTTCCGCCGCCGCCGTCGGATCCTGACCAATCTCCATCCTGCAGGAATTTAGAAATAATTACATGACTTATATTAATAAATATGTCCCATCCCTCTCGAAGAGCCCAGCAAGCTACCGAGAGTATCCCGCCCGCACAGCAGAGCCTGACAAGCTACCCGTAGCATATTCAATATGCCAAAAAACAGTAACAACAAGTCTCACAATGGAGACGTTACTGGTGCCCGCTTTAATTTTTTTAAATAAAAATTTTCTTTTATTAAAAAAAAAGTGTAATTATTTGATTCTTTGAAAGTGGAATAATAGTGAGTAAAAAAACCCAAATGATCATATAATTTTACACATAATATTTATAAAAAATTAAAAGGACATAGATGGTGTTTTAGTTTGCCACAAAAAGTAACAAAAGAGTTTTAAATTAATTGATTTTGTCACAAGAGGGAGCCCATGATTTTCAATTAATTTAAATATATTCAAATAAATAAAATATAAGAAATTTGATCCTGATTGCGAAAACTATATACTGTATTGTAAAAGAAGTTGCTAAAATAAAAATTTATTAAGTGTCAGCAGTCATATGTCCTCCGCTTCAGTTTATCTGATTAGAAGATGAGAAAAGGACATTTTAAATTGCCTTTAAAAAGAAAAACTAGAACTATGGCAAACAAGGGAGCAAACAAAATGCTATTTAAATACAAAAAAATATATAGTTATTCAAATCTACTGTCCTGTTAGCAAGCTATAAAGAAAGAGATTAGTTATCTCATGGCTCACAATTATATAATAAATGGCCTCACAAATTATCTCAAATATTTCTAGGACAGCTTTTGAATAATAATTTACTTAAAAAGAAATACTGAGGAGCTGAAGTGATACTACAGTGGGTGGAGCACTTCCTTGCATGCAGCTGACCTAGGGTTGATTTCAGGCATCATATATGGTCCCCCAAGTCCAGACTGAGTGATCTCTGAGATCAGAGTCAAGAGTAAGCCTAAGAATCATCCCACAGCTGACTGCACTCATTTGTGGAGTATAAAATAACATCACATGAGGCTGACACCCAAGCACAGCAGATACAAGGGCCAGGTGGATTGCCCCATAGCTGGAAGACTGCTTTATGAGAGGAGGGGAGAAGGCAGATGGAATAGAGAAGGGATCACTAAGAAAATGATGGCTGGAGGAACCAGTTGGGATGGGAGATGCATGCAGAAAGTAGATAATGGACCAAACATGATGACCTCTCAGTGTGTTGCAAGCTATAATGCCCGAAAGTAGAGAGAGATTATGGGGAATATTGTCTGCCATAGAGGCAGGGGGAGGGTGGAAAAGGGGGGGTAGACCCGGGATATTGGTGGTGGGGAATGTGCACTGGTGGAGGGATGGGTGTTTGATCATTGTGAGATTGTAACCCAAACATGAAAGCTTGTAACTATGTCATGGTGATTCAATAAAATTTAAAAAATTAAAAAAAAAAGAATTATCCCACAGCTATCCAAAACTAAGCATAATTTGTTTTAAAAAGCAACAACAAAGAAAAATATATAATGTTTATAAAAGCCAAAACATTTAGCTTCTGTGAAAATTATTTTTTATATCTATAACAAAAAGATATAAAGGACTTATTTATAAGTTCATAAGATGTCATATGTAAGAATAAATGAGAAAAACCAAGACCGTTTAAAGTTGGAATCTACTCATTAGTACTAGAAGGTAGTTTTATTCTATCACTTATGTAAATACTATTAAAATATTCTGATCATAACATTTAAAAATGTTTATATAAATAAACTCTTGGCGATGTCTGATTCCTCTGTCTAGTAACTTACTAATGCATATTAGTTACTTTCTAGTCAAAATTCTGAAAATAATAGTAAACATTGGACACTGCTGTTCTTCAACTGTCAAAATTCCTATTAATTTCCCAGTAAATTCAAACTATCACAACTAAAGCATTTTCTAGTATGAATTTTTCTGAGTTTTTCTTGACCATATGTTCTTTCTTTTTCTTTCTTTTTTTTCCCCACTTTTTGGGTCACAACCAGCAAAGTATGCACCTGACTTCTGGCTCTGCACTCAGGAATAATCCCTGACAGTTCTCGGGGAAGCCATAGGAGGTGCTGGGGACTAAACCCAGGTCAGCCTTGTGCAAGGCAAACACACTACCTGCTGTACTATTGCTCCAGTCCCCTCTTCTTTATTTCTTAAATTTACTTCTTTTCTCTGATAACGTCTTCTGTTTCTTGAATTATTTGTTTTCTTAAAATTGGTTCAACCATGTTCTACTCTACTCTATTTATCAACCATTTATCATACTCAATTTTTTCTGGAAATCTCTGTTCCCATCAATTTCTTTACCATTTATCACAGAGTTTCATCATTGCTTCATCATAAATTCTAAGGAAAAGTAAACAATAGACTTGTTAGATTAGAATTATTATCTAGCATTCACATTTTTATAATTTCTTTTTTTCTTTCGAAAACAGGCATTTTATTTTTTCTTACTTAAAAAAGATGTAGTTATGTGGGTCAAACATGCTTGATTATGCTAGTTCACATACCATGGGCTCAGGCAATTGTCTACTAACTAGTAATATGAAAATTATATAAATATGTAGATGCAGCACTTAAAATCCCACTTCTCTATTATCTGTTGATTAACTGAAGAGTAAAAATATCAGTTTTTAATCCATTAGCAATGAGGTGGAATTACAAAGTATATTACAAGGTGTGACATATATTATCTAGTTAATCCACACTATGAATCACCCAGTTGATGTTGTTAAAATAATTTGGTCAGAACTAGAAGAAAGTGATTTCAAAAATAAGAAAATTAAAATTAAACATAGGGGCTGAGTACTTCAAGAAAAACAATGGAAGACATTCTGTGTGCAGTATGTCAACTTAAGAAATCATTAGGGAATTAAGCTGGACAAGTCATTTGATGTATGTGAGGTTTCTAAAGGCATGGAGTTTCTGTACCCCAAGCTCTGAAGCTCTACATCTGTCATGAGCTTTGCAGTCTGTATTTACACAAAACAACCAATCAGCTGATGGATTAGACAAGTCACTGATGGATGACACAACGGTGTAGATTGGGAGAGATGGGTGTTAGTTCCCCCATACTAATGACAACACAAAGATCCCCAAGGAAAACTAATCATTCCCCTCGTCCTCATTTTGAGCATTATTACTAAGTCGGTGTCAATGATTTTCAAATTCAGATAGTCAAAGACAACACTTCCTGAAGTCATTTTTTAGCTGCAGAAAAATTAACTTTTAATAGATCTTTTCTGGTCTTGTTTTGCTCTGTTTGGGGGCTACACCCGATCTGACTGAAGAGCATCATGTTCAGTGATGCTCGCTGAAAGGACAGGAACAGATCTAGAATGACCTGTCTCCTATGAGGTATGCAGAAACACTGGAAGGGCGCATGTTTCTATCTATGCGTCTACCAATGGCCAAAGACAGCAAAGTCTCAGACTGATGTATAGAACTGAGATTGATGGTGGGGTCGGGGTGGGGGTGGGGGTGGAGATGGGAGACAGGGGATGGGGACTGGTTAGTTTGAAAGGAGAGACACCAGTGGATGTTGGAACACTCTATGTATTAAACCCTACCACTGGGGCTGGAGTGATTGTACAGTGAGTAGGGCGTTTGCCTTACACATGGCCGACCTGGGTTCGATTCCCAGCATCCCATATGGTCCCCTGAGCACCGCCAGGAGTAATTCCTGAGTGCTGAGCCAGGAAACACCTCTGAGCATTGCCGTGTGTGACCCAAACAGAAAACAAAACAAAACAAAACCCTACAACTAACAGTATTTTAAACCACACCGCCTACAAAAAAGAAACATTAAGATAGCTGTTACACAAATAAATCATTATATATACTCCTTTAAGATCACACAAACCTGAGATTTTATTCATATATTATTCTTTTCCCTCTTTTTTCAGTTCCATTATTTCCAGTAATTCAACATTCTGATTATTTTGCAAATTTAAAAATATTATGTTTGAGTTCTAGAATTAATAAAAACATGTTATTATAGCTAGTTTGAAAATGAAGGGAATTTTGAATACCCAAATACAGTGTTTCAAAACACCCTCCTTTTAAATTTTTATTTTAATGTTTGGGATATTCCTGGAGATGCTCAGGAGTTAATGCTCAGATCTGTGCTCAGAGGACCAGATTCAGTGCCGGGGAGTCAAATTGGGATCAGCTGTGTACAAGGCAAAGATCTTAAGACCTGCACTGTCTTTTGTCTCCTGGTAAAACATCTCTAGAAATCAGGGTTCTTTTTTTTTCTTGTTGTACTTTCAACCTTATACTTATCATATGACCCAGTAATCATACGTTTAGAAATTTAAGCAAATTACATAAAAACCCATATTCATGTTAAAACTTACATTCAGTTCTTTATATTTTAGGTTCTGCTCATAGTCACCCATCCTTAATGAAAACCCAAATGTTCTCCAGTCAGCAATAGACAAACTGTGGCATATCCATACAATAGAAAGGATGACTGATGCATGGAAGGAAGCGGATGTTAAGTGATAAATAGCTAGACAGATACTAAGTGAAAAATGAGAAATCTTTAAAAGTCTATGTACAGAATGCTTATGGCATATCTATAGATGATGTTCTTGCAAAGGAAAAATTACAGAGGTAGAAAACTGGTCAGTCTTTAAAGTTGCTGGGAAATGCAGCAGATTTATTATTAAAGTAGCTTCATTCCTAAGAACTTGACATTTAGTACTATTTTATCTAATACCTGCAAATCAATATTATACAAAGTAGAGACTATTTCCAACTCCTTTTCACAGGATACTCTGAAGTTTTAAAAATCCAAGTTTCAAACCCAGGTTTAATCTGATAATCAGTGTATTATTTCATGTTTCTCAGAGTTAGGAACATATTTTGTTTTTAGATATTAAAATATAAATAACTCCTGCAATTTACAATTAGCAAAAAAAAATTGCCCATTGAAGAAAGTGTGCACATGACCTGAAAAAAATATTGACTAACTGGCATCTCCAAATTATTACCTTCCTCAAACTCTAACATCTATAATCAGTTATAAATAGAAATTACTTTATTAACTGTATTTTCAGAAAACTTTATAGTTGGATTTTTTGCATTCTTCAATAATTATTATTTACAAATGTAAAATTATATAACTTGGAGATGAGCTAATAGTGATTCTATTATACTATTGTGCTGAATAATATTTTTATTCCTTAAACATAAATCATGACTGTATAGATGTACATTACACTAGTTAAAAGGGTATGAAATTTAGGCTAAACCACAAAGATTACTGCTCTACTTGAGTGAGGGCCTATCAGGAATATATTCTGCATAGCCAATTGAATGATCTTTAATTGCAAAGAAATTCAAATTTTAACACATTTTTCAAACACATTTATCTGAAGTGGAACCATAAGATTCTTTCAAGTCATTAAATTAAACTAGCATTGAAGAAAATGCTATTTTTTCCTCTGTGCTTTAATTATTGAAATCAAGAACATGAAATGAATTGAAACTATGATCAAGATAAAACCACATTTATAAAAAAAATAAGAACACAAATTAAACTAGTCTAATTGATATGACACAGAAGATCTTGTAAACAGACCTGAAGATCACACAAATAGCTTGTAAGAAGAGTTTCTCAAATGGATGATATTTTAAAAAGAAAAGGAAAACCAAAGCAAAATTTACTACAAAGTACATATAGAAAAAATCTCCCTCTACCATTTAAATGAGATTCTGTGATGACTTACAACTATTGATGCCAGTTTCATACATACATTGTTCCAACACCACCCCAGCACCAGAGTTCTTGCACCCTACATCAATGTCCAGGGACCCTTCCCCTCCACTCTTCTCCCCTCCAAGGAAAGCACTGTAGACCAACTCTCCAATTTTTGATCATCTTTCCTCCCCTACTAAGAGTTTTTACATTTAAATTATGAGATAGATCATGCTATAACTGTCCCTTGCCTACTGATTCACTTTACTCAGCATGTTACTCTCCAGTTTCATCCATAATTTCATCTAGTTTAATCCACAGTTTCATCCAAATTGCAAGGTTTCACTGTTCCTTAGAGTTGATGAGTGTTCCACTCCATTAGAAGAAGTCTTATGTCATAGTGCAACCGTTCATATTATATATACCTAAGTTTGAAGTTTGCATTTACTGGGTCTGGCAACATCTTAAGGAACCAGAGATGCCATGTGAAATAGAAATTTCCCTACTACAACAGGGAGGGAGGAAATAGTAGGAAAAAGATGCAAGATACTGATATAGAAATGCAATATGTAATTTTCAAAATTGCTTGGTAAACCCACGACAACATGTTTTCAGATAAGGAAGAGTTCATTCTAGCCAACGCTCTGGCTAAGATACAAAAGGGAATAATTTAAAAAAAAAAACAACATAGTAGGAGATTAATACGCAAGGAAAGTAGAAACAAGGACCAGGAGGACTGGCTGAAGGCCGGAACCTTGCTACCAGTGGAGGATGGGGGAAGGCAGTTAGGATAGAAAAGTCCATGACCATGATGGCTGGGAATGATCGCCTGGACAAGAACTGAGTGCTGGGAGTAGGTAAAGGGATCGACACGAGAGTCTTTCAAACCTATGTTCAAACAATAGTGCCCCAAAGAAAAGAAAATACAGGGGGTCAGTGGGGCAGGGGGTAGGAGAGAGAGAGAGAGAGAGAGAGAGAGAGAGAGAGAGAGAGAGAGAGAGAGAGAGAGAGAGAGAGAAGAGAGAGAGAAGAGAGAGAGAGAAGAGAGAGAGAAGAGAGAGAGAGTGTGTCTAAAGTGTCTATCACAGAGGCAGGCAGGCTGGGGTGGGGGAGTGGGTTGGCAGGAGGGAAACTAAGGACCTTGGTGGTGGGAATTGCCCACTAATGAAGGGGAGAGTGTTGGAACATTGTATGACTAAAGCCCATTGTGAACAACTTTGGAACTGTGTATCATGGTGATTCAATTTAAAAAATTCATCTGGCAATGAATGTAGAATAATATGGACTGAATTTAAAAATTTTAGTGTTTATTTTCAGAAGAGTAGGAAAAGGCCAGTTCTAGAATTAAGGGGGGGTAAGTATAATGGCAGACTTACTGTTCTAAGGGGAAGTAGGTCTAACGGGACTAACGGGAGACAGATTCTTCTTGGAAAATCTGGCAAGGTAGTGGTTGCCATGAATAGCCAATCCCAGAAAAGGAGAGAAAATGTGTTATCTATAAGAGGTACTGATAAAATGAATGAAAGCAAAGTTAAAGCATCTTCATTGTGGGTGATACAAAGTAATTGTGGTACATAGCTAATTTAGTTGTATCAATGCATGTAATCCAAGTCAATTGAAAGTTCATAAGAGAGCATGAGAATTGTTCTTCAGTAGGAAGCTTGTGATGGGCTGGGGTAGGGGGTAGGTTGGAGAAGAGAACACCAGGACTGTGGTGAGTGAAAACATGCCTGCCGGGGGCAGTTTTGGGGGCACTGGTAGAGGGAAGTGGACACTGGTTGAAGGGGTGGGTGTTGGAAAATCCTGTGCCTGAAACTCAGCCATGAATAACTTTGTAACTTTGCAATTCATGGTAATTCAATGATTAAAACAAGAAAAGAAAGTTCCTTCTAAGTAAGAACTTTTTTTCCTGTTTTTAAATATTGGAAAACTAAATATTTATTTAATATTATTTTTAATAAACTCTAAGGTCAATTATATAGATAGCACCATAACTTAACACTGAGAATTATCACTCAAGATTTCTGATGTCACTATAAGTAAGAATGATAAAGCTATATCTAAGATGATTTTTAGTAAAGGAAGTCACATACTTTCTCACATATAAAAATAAATGTGAATTATACATAGCTATGAATTCTAATATCTGCGTAGGCTACTAAGTTTTGGAAGAGATCAAATCACAGATTCCTAGAATCACAGAATCCTACACATCAATGAATTTTAAAGCTTTCATTTTCCACAGTAGCTGTTTTTCTTGCTCTTCAAAGTTTCTCATTGACAGATGGTGTGCTCTTAAAGAGAACAATGCATTTTTCATTCCATATAAAGTCTGATTGAAGCTACTGAAGAAACTGCATCATGCTAGGAATATGTTTATCTCCTTCCACTTACAACTTTTTTATAAATTAACTGAAATTATAGAGACTACTATCTGAAAGCAGAACAAAATTGATAATTTACTCAGGTATTTCAACTAAATAAACATCAGTTCTTCAAGAAAATAAACAGATTGAGAAACAATTTTATTACTAAATTTATATTTTTACTTTTTTTTTGTTTTTTTTTGTTTTTTTTTTGGGTCACACCTGGCGATGCACAGGGGTTACTCCTGGTTCTTCACTCAGGAATTACCCCTGGCGGTGCTCAGGGGAGGGACCATATGGGATGCTGGGATTTGAACCTGGGTCGGTCGCGTGCAAGGCAAACGCCCTACCTGCTATGCTATCACTCCAGCCCTATATTTTTACTTTTATTGGAACTAAATTTACTTTTGTAAAGCTTCAGTAACACATATTGGTGATAACCTTCAAATATTTAATAGTACTGCCGTTAGTGCTCTATTACATATCTGTACAGACAAAATATTTTATTTCTGTTTGGGGTTGAATTTTCTTCAATTTAGCATAAATTAAAAAATTCATGTTAAATATTATGCCCCAGTATTTCAAAATGCGATTGCATCTAGCAAAAAAAGATGTTGAAATTAGGAAATTCAGTTAAAATTAGATCACTAGTGTAGAACTTAATTCAATGTGATTCGAGTCCTTCTAAGAAGAGATAAAGGTACATATATGCACTAAAGAAAATCTTGTGAAAATGTACAAAGGGAGAGTAATTTATAAGTCAGGAAGAGACATCTCAGGAGAAATCAACCCTTTCTATATGTTACTAGTAAGAGTTCTAGCCTTGCAACTATGAGACAATTTATTACGCTATTTTGTCCTTGCACACAAATATACTCTCTTGTAACATTCTCACAGAGAAAAGACATCATTAAACTAAACAGTGAGGGTGCCTACATATGAATAGCTGATGGGAATACCAGAAAAAAAATTGCTCCTTGTCATGAATTAGTATTTGGAAATGCGTACCTTAATGCATCATACATAAACATCCTCCCTCTTCAGAGGTCTGACAGATACTCCAAAAGCATGATATAGTATCATAATTTGGCACTCTTTGATAAAGTTCTCATCTAAGATCTGTATCATCTTTGTCAATAATGAAGTAATGTTATATCTACAGTGGGTGTTTTATAGGGAAGGAAGAAATCACACCCCATCTCATATAGCGAAATAAATTGGAATCGCATATAACTATGGATCGTAATGTATGTGTATGCCACTAAGCTTTGGAATAGAGAAAATAGTCACAAATTCTAAAAATTACAAAAGCCTCCACAATAAAAATGGCTCTGAATATAAAATATCTCATCAAACATTATGTGATCTGAGAATCAATCAAAACTCAGGAAGAAAATAGCATGCATGAAGTGAAAAATAAATACTTCCTGGTAATAGAGACTGACATTCTCACCTGAATGGTATAAACTAAATGTCTTGCAGGAGCTATGACTGGTTTTGGTACTTGAATAAAGGAAAGGGAACAAGAATTGCAGAGGCACGGATCTCTCTTCTGAAGGAGCATAGAAATCCAAGGCATTACAGATTTCAAAATTCAGAAAATGATCTGCAAAAGGAATCTGTTTTAAAAGGTTTTCTTTAAAGGGACTGAGAGATGACTCAGTGGCAAAAGCAACTGCCTTCTAAACATCCAGTCCAAAGTTGAATCCCTGGTGCCAATCACATGTAGTGAGTGATGGTCAGCTGCTCTGCTATTTGCCAAGTCCAGCACCCACATACAGAGGATTTACTCTCTCTGGCACACCTCAGCCAGCAATATGTGAGCATCCAAGTAAAGGTATGTGCAAATCCCATGACCACGCAATGCAATCCCAGGGACCATGAATGTGAATACAACAGACAACTCTAATAAACACCCTAACCAAAATGTGTCCGAGGACTACCGTGATCGTAGCATGACTTCTGGTGAGCACGTGTGCATACACGATAACTAACAAAGTGCATGCCCCCAGGTGAGTGTCAACACTTAAGAGGCCAGGCTACAACCAATTTATCAATCAAAATGAATAAAAAAGAAATGAAAAAATAAAATTTAAATTCCAAAATCTTATTTGGGGATCTAAGAGACAGTACGCCAGTAACATTCTTGACTTGCATGTGACTGACCCAGATTTGATCCTTAGCACCACATATGCTTCCTTGGCATTTCCGGCAGTGATCCTTGAGAATATCCAGGTCCCTCTCTCCTTATATCCCCAAATAAGTTTCATTTGAATTATTTCCCTAAGTACATATTTCCATTTTATAAATAAAGAAGAAACTGTTTTTAGAGAATATCATGACTCTGTTTATAACCAGCTAATATATAAACATTGTTTTTCTAGATTTACATGAGAAATCCAAAGAAGAATAAACTAGGAGACTTAAACCAACACTCTATAGTCTCATAGGGAGTAGAAGTCTGCAATCAATTATTCGAGGAGGCTGTTCTCTCTCCAAGGTTCTGAGTTAACGTTTGTGGTTCCCTACCATTCTTGCTATCTGTTTGCTTATAGAGGTATGACTCTATCTCTACCTTCATCTTCACAAGGTGTGTTCCTCTGTTGGTTCACACCACCTGTGAAGGACACACTCTGATAGCATCAGAGCACACTTCCTCCAATGTCTTTATTCCCAAATAAATTCACGTTCTGCCATGAGGTTAAGATCTCAACATAAACATTTAGAGGTTGCATTCAATACATAATTAGGTAACGTTGTTTTATTTTTTATACAGTGGCCACACTCAGATAAAGGAGGAGGTGGAGTTATACCCAGTGACTGGACCCCTCCCCCCAATTGTAGGAAAGAGAGGCAGTGGTGCTTATGGGTTTGTCCTTTCAGTGTCAGGGAGCAAAAGGGTTACATTCTGTGGTGCTCATTGGTCATCCGTGGTATATGCAGCAGTGTTGAGGGGCCATGAGGTGCCAGGGCTTGAGCTTAGGGCTTTGTGCATACTAGTCATATGTACTTCAACTTTTGCTGACCCCGGTGGAATTTGTTTATCATTAAATTTGTTGATTTGCAGGGGGGGGGGGGCGGGGACTGGAGCAATAGCACAGTGGGTAGGGCGTTTGCCTTGCATGCAGCCAACCCAGGTCCGATTCCCAGCATCCCACATGGTCCCCTGAGCACCACCAGGAGTAATTCCTGAGTGCAAAGCCAGGAGGTGACACCGGTGCATTGCTGGGTGCGACCCCAAAATAAAATAAAATGTTGACTTTGGGGGTTGGGGGCCATATTTGCATTACTCAGGGGCTAATTTTGCCTTCACTCAGGAGTGATCCCTGGTAATGCCCAGGGAACCCTATGCGAGAAGGAAGACTTGAGTCAGGGGAAGAAGGATGCCAGAGCTGCTCCTTTTCACCTCAACTATTGCTGAGGTTCTTGCTTGCTCATCTGAATATAGCTTGACAGTGTGAGAAAAACATCCAGTTGGTAGTAGGTATAGAAGCCACAGTTGTGGTGGGGAGAGTGAATGAACTTTGACACTGCCTCCCAACACCGCTCCTCTGATTAGAAGCTCATACTGTCCTCTGTGGGGCCTCTCAGCAGTCCACTGGGACCACAAAGCAGAGCAGATGAACACACAGATAAACAGAATGAAATAGTTTCGCTTTACAAACACAGGGTGCTCACATGTTGAGAGTTTTGGGGGCATATTGCTTAGTGGAGCCTTGTTTTCTGACACCTGCCTTGCTGTCCAACAGTTTCTTGATGTCTAAAAGGAAGTGACTTAGCAGATTCTCATGCCTCTGAAGATAAGGGAATATCAAAAACTCATGTTAATTAGTTAGAACACACCCACTACATGTAGTATAGTATATACTTCAGGTAGTATAAACCAATCAACATGAACTTACCATGTTGATTGGTTTATACTACCTGAAGTTTTGTGGGGGATGGACACATATCTGGTAGTGCTCAGGGGCTACTCCTGGCTCTGCATTCAGTGATCTCTCCTGGATGTGCTCAAGGACCATATGGAGTGATGAATAACAAACCCAAGTCACTCATGTGCAAGTAAATCACGTTATTGATTGTACTACCTCTCCTTGAAATTTTTGTAAGAAAGCATTAAGGCTCAATGTTACAGAACTGATAGAAATAACAACATACAAGGATGTAAATGGGATAGCATGAAATCCAGCTGAATGACCTTGGAGCACTCACACTGCCCAGATCCCATGCTACCAACTTCCAAGAAGCGACAGGACTATGGCATTCCAGAAGACGGTGAAAATTGAAAATAAGAATAATAACCTCAGGTAAAAGGAAACTTTCTTATTACCACAAACTTCCTTGGAATTTATTGATTTAGATATTCCTGGTAATCTATTTTGAAACTTATAGTGAGGATATTTTAAACTTATGTTCCAATCTTAAAACAAATACAAAATTGCTATTCTGAAATTCATTTCCAAAGTTCAGTTGTGTCTTGACCCGTCCGGAGTTATAAATAGCACGTTTTTATGCATGAGCACACGATTCTGAATGTATGTATCTGAATATTTTTGATAAATTAGAAAACAAAAATATATTCTGGGTAACAAGTAGAATATTCTTTTTTTTGAATGTCCACTTCAAATGAGGATGTCTAGAGCTGGTTATTTATGCACTTAAAAAACCCTGACCTGGAATGATATTTCATAATAAAACTTGAGGTTCCTATTTCTAAAATATTTCCTTTTGAAAATCCCTTCATGAAATAATTTTATTTTTTTAATGAAAGCACTGACACTATCTGGGTTTTCTCACAGCAGTTCTCATTGTCCCTATAAAGTTAGGTCTCGGATACAGAATAAGAATGCATTTTTAGTCCTTACCGACTACCACTCTGCAATCGACTCTTTCTTTCCTTTGAACAAAAAGAGAAGAATATTTGCATTTGAACTTAACAAGAATACAGAAATAAAAGTATCTCCAAAGAGCAATGACTAGAACTGAAAGACAAAGTTATCTTTAAAAGTAACTAATGCTTAAAATACACGAGGGCATGATTGAGGGAAAGAGATGCTTTTGAATCAAATATAACTGGACTGAAATTCTAGCTCTGTTGTCCCTGAGACACTTTTTATCACAATAAACATTTTTTCATTCTTCCATCAAGACATTATAAAAGGTTATTGGGAGGGATACATTCAATATGTGATTCCGATAGCTAAAATTATCTAGCATAGAATATGCACTCCATAAATATTGCTCTTCTGTGGCAAATTTAAGAAGGGCATGTGGAAATCTATATAGTACTAGCCCCATGAAATGTGGAACAATTAGTTTAGCAAACACTCCCAGAAATCTCTGTATCATCTAGTGCTTCCTTCTGTTCATTTAGAGCAAATTACTTAAAATCTTTATCAATAGTAAGTTATTTGAAGGCAAATTTTACCATATTCACGAAGCACAAGGTTGGTGGGTAGATATTACTGAAAAAAAACTAAGAAGCATATCTTGAACTCTTATTTGTCTAGTAAATTCGATTTTTTTATTTATTTGTTTTTATTTTTATTATTGTTTTTTTAAATTCGATTTCTTTTACTTAAAACTGTTGATGGAGAATTTAAATGAATGTCAGTCATACCCTCACTTTGACTTCTAATAAAAAAGTCTCAAAGAAGAAAATAGGTTTTAAATATATCTTTATGCCAATTACTCTAGTAACATTAAAGTTGGGGATATGGGCATATTCTAAGATTTTAGGAATGACAGTTCAACTACCTCAACAGTAAACACACAGAAAAACTAAAAATAGAGATGTATAACTGATCCCACCTATTTTTCACAAAGAAGCATAATGTAGCCTAGAGGGGGTGTATTTTTTTTCCAATAGCATTTAACGTTTATTTATTTCAGTCTCTGTTTAACATATCTGTCTAAAATGCATTGGACCTTTATTCCTTAACAAAGGAATAAAGATCAAAACTACAGCTACAATATCAGGTTTTTAAGAGATGTCAAATCTCAACAGCACTAAACCAGTTCCTCATTGTTCCTTATGTTATTCTTATTTTGTAAGTACTCAAACAGCCTGAGCAATTCTTCACTGCTTCGTTTCTGCAATGATTTCCTTTTCAATGATTTAAGCAGTCTATTCTCAAAAGCAATGCTCAGAAATCCAATTACCATTCCAACACCAGGCTTTTGTAAGTCCTGAGCATTAAACCATAGAATATGCTTTTTCTTGCCCCTACCTTACACCTCTCACTCAGGCACTCTGTGTTTTCAAGCAAAAAGGATTTTGGTTTTGTTTCTCATTCCTTGGCTGTCTTCAGATAAAGAAAAGTAGCCATAAATTACCTTGAAACAGGAAAAAAAAACCTATAAATTTTTCATGTGAAATTAAGTCCAAGAAAGTGTACAAAATAGAAAAATTGAACAATAAGCAATCTCCCTTAAAATATGGTTTGAATTATCTTATGACTGCCTTATGAATTATAAATTATAAGGTATTCATAGGCATAACTGACAATTTATTTCACATTTCAGTTCCTGTTCATCAGTTAAATAAAGTAATTTAAGGGGTAACTTTGAAATGATAAAATTTATCATATTTATGTTTTTTCCCCTAGTTTTCTCACCTCATGAGTGTATGTGTTTGTATCTCTGTGGGTCATTATGCACATGAACAATTATTCATGGGCGTATGAAATTAAAAGCTAGAAAACAATAGAGATATTAGGAAAATCTTCTAACTTAATATGTAGAAACAATAGTGAATGCCACTGAAAAATATTCAATGAGATAAATCTTTAACTAAATTAAGACTGACACATGTATTTAGAGCAAGAATTTTGTATGAATAAAAGTCATTTCTGAGCAGCTGTCCTCCAAAAAATGACAAAAGAATGTGAAACACATAAACTTCAAATTTGAATTGAAACTAAGTTTTTATCACCCTTGTTAGAATGAAGTCAAGATACATGTGAAACTACTCCAAAGAGAGGGATACTTTTATGAACACAATGTCAAAATCCTGTATATTTTGTAAGAACCTGTTAGAACCATGACGATTTGGCCACCTGAACATACATTTACTCTATTATATTTGAGAAAAATATTCCTTAAAAGTAAGGTGCAATTTATAATGAGAACATATATCCTATCATCATCATCACCATCATCATCATCATCATCATCATCATCATCATCATAATCATCATCCCATTGATTTTCAATTTTGTCGAGTGGTCTCAGTAACGTCTCAATTCATCCTAGCCCTGAGATTTTAGAAGCCTCTCTTTACTTGTCCTTCTCAATAGTGCCACACTGGAGGTTCTTTCAGGGTCAGGGGAACGAGACCCATCATTATTACTGGTTTTGGCATACCATGGGGAATTTGTGAGGCTCTCTCATTCGGGCAGGAAACTCTCGGTAGCTTGCCAGGTTCTCCGAGAGGGAGAACTAGACTATAAGATGCTTCTGGGAGCTTGGTTTTGTAGTCTCTGGATGTTGGCTATTGATGGGAATACATGGCGTCAGGGGCAGTTTCAGAGTGTGACCACCTAGCTACTGCAAAATGGGGGATCTGGGCAGAAGAGGTCCAGTCCCGATCCGAGCAGGCTGGGTGATCTGAGCCCCGGGTGCTGCACACCTGGGTTCCTCTGCCAGTTCCTTCATGCATGAGGCTCATCCAAACAAGTGGAGAGGGGCCTCAAGCATGGCTGTGGCTGGGTTTCAGAGGTCTTTGGCTGTTGGGGCTCTGCTCGGGGTGGGGAGGGAAACTCAACCCACCCCCTCCAAGGGGCCCCAGTTAGGACAACCAGGCACAGGGGCAAGAGACTATATCTTATAGAACTTTCTATATGCCAGAAATATAGTTCTACATCCTATAGAATTTTCAATTTTTAATTTGTTAATACAAAATATTTCAAACTATTGCATAGGTCTATGTCAGTAGTATACATAGTAGAAAGAGAACATGGAAAGTAAGTAATATTTAGGTTGAAGTAAGTGTTAGGTAAGGTCAAATAGCAGAAAATCATAGTCAGTAATTGACTTGAGAGCCCTTTTATACATGAGTAGATGGAAATATTCTATTATAGGTCAATTTTATTTTCAGATGTGATTTGTGAAGCAATAACAGTAGAGAAAAACAGAATGTTTAATTAAAATGAAGATTACTGGGGCAAGCTTAAAATCTAAATCTGTAGGATACATCCCTGAAATTTTCAATTTGCCTAGTTCCCCAGAGCCTTCAATGGAAGTTTAACTCTGAGAATCTGTCCTAGATAAAGTATGATAGGGACATGGCACTATCAGTTCTGCTTTCAATGAAGATGACCTGAGTCAGTGAGGAGTATGGATCAAGGGTGGTGAGAAACCAAAGGCTAAAAATCTAGTTGAGAATCTCTGTCAATGGCAAAGACCATGGATGATGCACCACATCATGCAAAGATGCCTTTTCTACCACCTTCTCTCATGTTCACATTTGCTATTTTCTAATTTTAATATCTGAGGCGAGTTCCCTCTTTGATTTCCTTTCTTTGTAAAGAGAACTTTAATATTAGTAAATGGCCCTGGATTTCAGGCCAAAGACCTAGCCTGTCAAAAAATAAGGCACAAGCATCTACTGCTTGTTATCTAGGGTTTCTTTATGCTTTAGCATGTACATCACTCTTCATTTGCTAGATTGAAGGTCTCAAGTAATGCCGCAAAAATGTCATTATTGTCAAAATACAGATTTAATTGTCACTTTAAGACCTGGCAATTGCTGACATTATTCTCAAAATAAGAGAGTGAGTGAAGAGAGAGAAAGAGAGAGAGGCAGAAAAATTTACCTCCAAACTACTGATAATGCAATTGTATCTCCTATTAATCTGATGAAGCTCAGAGATTCTTGAGTGTGATAACCTTCCAGCCAGGCCAGGATATCATTATCAAGTTTGATAATGAAACTGAAATAAATAGAAGTTCAGAATTGTGGCTTTTAAAAATTAGACCAGATTCTGTTTAAACCATGCAAGACTTAAAATCATGAGCAATTCTAGTAGTTTTTTTTTTAAAGTATAGGCCAAGGAACGCAAGCTTGGGTTTGATAGGTCTGAAGGAATACAGTATAGGCACCGAAAGAAGAAAGGCAACGGAAAGAATTAGACAGTCAAGATTCAGGCAGAACAAAGCAAGAAGAAACAGAATTGATCACAGAAAACAAGTTTGCCGGAACAGAATGATATTGATGAGCACTGAGAGCAGCAGAATTGAGGAAGTTTAAAGATGTTGAAGTGGTGGCAAAAATTATGCTTAACAGAACTTCTTTAAGTCACAATGCAAAATTGCCCATGAATCGATAAGAGGGATTTAAGAATAAGTAAAACATTGCATAGCTGGAGGACAATAGCCACTAAGAAAGGGTGTGAAGTAAAAAGCTAGAAAGCTGCCATCAGAACTGAGGCGCTCAAAAGTCTCCTTACATGGCAACGTTTTCCTACACCAAGCTGGAAAGAGCACAGCACGGAAAGGATGGCGAGGGAAAAGATGGATTAAGGAGAGAACTAGATTGCACTTGGCACAAAATAGTATCGAGAATTGTTAAGAAGACATTAAGGTAATGCAAGGCAGACCTACTTAAGATTGAAAGGCATTTTCAGGTGATAAAAGGGGAAAAAAAACCCCTGAAGGATAACACTGTCAGCGAAGTAAGGAGTGTAAATGAATCAGAAGGTTGGTTTTTGAAAAGAGACAGACACTGCCTCAACTGAAAATTAAAGGCCATGATAGAATTACGGTAAAACTTGTAGGCTAAATTTAGGGTTCAAGAGTACAAGTTTTGGTTATAGTAAAATTGGATTTTACAGACTCTTAACCATAGTCTAGCTAAAGAAAAAAAAAATTTTCCCCAGGGAGAGCAGGAGTCAAGGCAGAATTTTCTCCTCTGCTAAAGTAACTGATGAGCAGCGAGAGTCTGGAAAATAACTAAAGTTATTAAAATGAAACCAGGTAACATTTACTGACAACCCAACGTATGTTAAGTGCTTTATATGATCACATACTTTTTTCCATAGTAAGCTCTTATTATCTCCATTTTAGAAATCCAGGTGCAGTCACATATAGATATATTTAATAGTGAATGTAATGTTTAATATATATTAAATAATATGCTCTGTTCAGTAATCAGTAAATAACAGACTGAATTCAAATCCAACTATCTAACCCCAGAGTCTATATTTCTAACCACTCGCTGCATGAAAATGCCTATATCAGATGCTATAGATCTTGTCAAGCATGAGTACTTTGGGACTTTAATCAGAATATGAAGAGGTCAGCAATTACTGTGTGCCAGGAAAACCAGGTGATGCATTACAGGATATATTTCTATTCCATATTTCCTTTAAACCATTTGATCATTCACTGTTCAGCCACATAAGGGGAAAAAAGAGCATATCTCTTCAAGATGTGATTTCATGGCAAAAAATAAAAAGAATTAAAAAAGTAAGTTTCTTGGCTTTTGATTTCTAAAAGTAGGAGTTTGAAAACAATTGACAAGAATTTTAACAATTTTATTATGATGTTTATACACTCATAATTGAGAAGTATGAGGGGCTCTCTGCAAAGGGAGTTTTATATAATTAAACCATGGAAAAATATAAACATAAAACTTAAGTGTTTCCAATACGGGCCATTTTTTGTTGCCTCTATTCTCTTCCCTCACCTGAGATAATGATAGGTTATTTAAATGGGGGCCTCAGTATCGAGAGATAATATTCTTTTCTTATCTGATATTGATACATGGCAATCTTAGATCATACCCTATTGAACTTTGGAGGAAAAGGAGAGTGACCATGGTTCAGCATTGACAAATACGGCCAAGTACACATGGGAAATCTCATCAAAGCAGAAAAACAGAGAAGGGTAAAGTGTCACCATCTGATTTTAGGATGCTGTGTCAACCTCCTGAATATTGCTGCAGCCCAAAAGGGAAGTAGTGCCCTCAAGAGGAAATAGTACAAACTCCACAAGAGGTGTTCTACATCTAATGAACACTAAGGATGCTAATTGCACTTTCTAATCCCCACCCTTCAAAGAGTGCCCTGATTCACCTTAACAGTTATTGAGATTAACTGTGTAAAATCAGGAAGAATGGATGTCCTTCATATTTTGGAACACTTGAAGTATTCTAGTTTCCACCAGTATTTCTGAAAACACTTTTTCTCATTCTTAAACAATGTACACAGTACAGTTGATCCTAAGCTCTCTCTCTTAACTTACGTTGTTTCCTCTTTGTGGCTCACATTACATACTCATTGTAAAGCAGTCTACCAGATATAGTGCAGACATCCTATAAAAATTAGTTTCCAAAAATGGAATCTCATAAGTTTGTAACTGTACCTCACAGAGATTCACTAATAAAAAATTTAAAAAAATAGTTTCATGCTGAAAATGAATATGTAAAGGAATTTGAGGGAAATAGTAAAACCCATCATTGGTTGACTGATAACTTACTGCTGTATAACAATAAGTATGCAAAACAATAATTAAGTAGGCTCTTCTTTCTCATGGCATAGATTGACAAGAACTCCTTTAGTTTTGTAACTTGGTTTAAGAGTTAACTTGATTCACCATAATAAATGACACTAGATTTTATCTTACTTACATGGGTTATTGCAGAAAGTTGACCATAAACTTTATCATATACCAAAGTAAAACAAGTTTGAGAGTGGAAACTTCGCTACCAATAGTTAAGACCAGAAAAGTGTATTCCAGGATTTTTACATAAGTGTCAATGAGGGAAAGAGTCACCTTAGTATTTTGTGACTAACAGGAGAACAAAACTCTTGCAAATTTAATGCATTGCCTATTATACAGTGATGAGTAATGTTATAACAAAACATATGAAAACTGCTCTAATACTACCAAAACACTTCACTACATACTTTCCACGTTTATTCCAGATCTACAAAAGTACCAACTCTTCCCAATCACTTTTCTCCATCAAGGTATGGACTTTCCCCATCATTATCTTTGCTTAATTTATTTCTCCCTATCAATGGAAGTTTGTAGAATGCAAACTTCTCAGGAAAGTGGTACCTTTCCTACTGTTTTTCCACTGGAGTCCTTGGCTATCCTCATTCCTGCCAGAGACTATGTAACCTCCTTGTATTAATGAATTTACAATAAAGTGAATTCTATACTTAATTGTGTGCCTTTTTAAAAAAAAAATTGGGGACATACCTAGTAGTGTGGGGACCTAGGGCCACTATAGACAGAGCCATAGTATTTCCATGGGAGTATCCGGGCCACAACTGGTATTACTAGGGACCATTAGGGACACATCATGAGGGCCACTAGCTACCCGCAAGGAGCTCAGGGATAACACAGTGTGAGAAATCGAACTTGGCCTGGAAAATGCTACCAGAGTGCCTGACCAATTGAGCTAATTCCTTGGCTTCACACTTGTATGATTTTTAATGTCTTTACCAGTAGAAAAATCAGCATTATGTATAAGTTTGTTTGTCAGTATTCCCAAGTCCTTTATTATATTTTATACATGCCAAGTGTTCTGTCCAGAGAGGAGATATAACAGTGGGTAAGACACTTGCCTTGCACACAGCTGACCTTGGTCTAGTCCCCTACCCCACATATAGTTTCCTGAGCACCATCAGGTGTGGTCCAAAATCAAAATCAAATAATAAAATAATAGAATTCTCCATCATTTCCATTAAATAGTTATGCAAAGATATCTACAGTGTCAAATAAACAGTGAATTTTTATAATATAATGATATCAACCAAGTTTTCAGACATATTTAACCCATAATCACTCACTTTTGATGGTATTCTTTAAAACTATCTGATTGAAGACAAGTGTCTTAGGATGTTAATCATAAGTTTTGAATGAATAAGAATTTTTTTAGTAAAAAAGTCGCCCTGTGCATTTTCTATAAAACAATCAATACCTCTATGTTCACACAGACGTGCACACAGACACGCTTCAGCAGCTAATATTGCCATGGAAACTCAATAGTTTATGTTAACTATAATACAAAAATAACAGTTTTTCCTTTTTGAATATGATCTGCACATAAGGACACGATGCCTCTAGGGCACAGAGAAATTTAAATATTCAGTAAGAATTGTAATGGGCTGGTGGATTGAGGCAAGGAAAATACCAGATTTCTGGTTGAACAAAGACACCTACAGTTTGAATACATACATTCCTGAGAATTAGTGTCATAGAGAATAGAATATCAAGTGATCTATTTCTAATTCCAATTATACTAGAAAGAAATAATATGAATATACTTTCTGGAAGACAAAGTATAGGATATAAGTAACTGTAAATCTAAGCATCCTTTCAAAAGTAATAGATACGTAGGCCCTAATCTAAATACTATATTTTAGTGTTGCAGTGGTAGATGTTTCATTATATATTTAACACCCAGATGATTATTCATTGTATTACTGTCACTGTCATTCCGTTGATCAACCATTTGCTCGAGTGGGCCCAGTCCTGAGATTTTAGCACCCTCTCTTTACTTGTCCTTCTGAACAGTGCCACATTAGAGGCTCTTCAGGGTCAGGGGAATGAGACCCATCATTGTTACTATATTTGGCATATGAATATGCCATGGGGAGCTTGGCAGGCTCTCCTGTCCGTCAGTAAACTCTTGTTAGCTTGCCAGGTTCCCCAAGAAGGAGAATTTGGGTATCA